>NC_042621.1:52662184-53290639 GCF_901001135.1 Rhinatrema bivittatum
AGCCTCTTTCGGGCTGGACTACTATTCAGGCATCCAGGGTCCGTTGCAAACGTCGGATCCGAGGTTGCTGTCGTCAAGGGAAGTCGTGCGCTTAAAACGAACCTGCGTACGCCAATGTCTCACTTACCACAGGAGCAGCAGGTGAAGCAGTTGGTGTGGAAGAGACTGCCCATGGCCTGGCAAGCTTGACTCGCTCCGTACACTCCCTTCCCACATTTTATGCATATACCTACCAAGAAAAGGGAGAAAAAAAAAAAAAGATGATTTAAAAAAAAACCCTTCTGTGAAAGCCAGTTTAAAAACCAGAAAGCTGCTTTTCTTGCCTTTCAAAATGCTTTCTGTACCTCCCACAGCCTTGAGCGAGTGGAAAACACAGTAAAGTCATTTTCAATTGAAGCCGGGTGTGAAAAGCAGTTACTAATTCTTCGACTAAACGGCAGTGAAGAAAAACACCCCCCCCCCCCCCCCGCCAAAAACAATGAAACAAAGGGGAAGTGGGCATGGAGGAGGAGGAGTAGGACGGGACAGAAAGGCTCTGAAAGCAGGTAAGGGCGTTCTGCAGGAGTGGATAAACGCATGGCGTGAAAGGGGCTCGCCACGGAAGGAGGAGTGCGGTCTAGCATGGGTCAACCCTATAGTAAGGAGGCTTCATTATGCAGTGGCCATAAAAAAAAAGGGGCAAAACCGTTAGGTCCAGACCGTTGCAAAGAAAAGCAATTCGTCTACTGTCAAAAACGAAGAACGCAGAGCACAGAAGGAGGCCTGCACTTAAGCACTTTACAAATATTAGGAGACTGGAAGGGCAGCGGGAGGTGCAAGCTCCTGAAATTACGTTTAGCAGCACAGAAGTCCATACTGAGCAAGCTGACAAAACGGGGGGAAAAGGTTTCGCGGGTAACGTGACTCGGATAACTGTAACCAGATTATTCAGTGGAACTTGCCTTCCTCTGCACGTAGTCGCTAAAGTAACCCGGACAAATTTATCTGGGGGGGGGAAAAAAACCCAACAAACTTTGCGCTTACTCAGTAATGGTCTATAATGTAATTAAGGCACAGGGGGAGGCCCTGACAGGATTTTCCCTCTCCTCCGGCCAAAAGATATAAAAAAAAAAAAAATCCAAGGGACACTGGGACCCAGCTCCTGTCCAGCCCAATCCTCCAACGTTACACAAAAGCTTCTGCCCTGATCTTCCTCCTAGTTCTACCCCCTAACCCACCCCCTAGAGATTTTGGCTGTGTGCCCTCCCCCATTCTTACTGCCTGCTTCGCAGCCAGGTTTGCTCCAACAGTCACAGGTACAGGACACCAGGAATGAGGTAAGAGGCTACTCCCCAGCCGGTTTGTGCTTGGAGATTCGGGATGGGTCAGGAAGGTAGGGCTGGAGGGACCCAGAGCCACAGTATGGGTTTATATTTATCGGGGGGGGGCCCTAACGCTATACATTTTCTAATTTTCTTTGGCTTGTCAGGCCCCCCCCCCCCCCGTTAATTTGTAAACTCAATGACAGGGACCCTGCAGTGGCTGTCGAGGCCCTCCCCCTGCCATCCCCAGGTCAACGTTCAACTTCAGGCCTGCCACTTCTCCAACCAGGTACATTTATCCAGCCAGCACCGACTATGAGCATGAGCCGGATAAACTTGTCCTGCCCTGAGAATGCCCCCCACTCCCTGCCATTATCTTCTTATCAGGCTACGTTTTAACTGGTTAATGACTTAGCAAGTTAAAAAGCTTAACCACTGTGAGGGGGTGGGAAACAGAAAAGTCAGGTTTGACCAGCTGACTTCAAAGTTAGCCAGACAAAGCCTTCTTTTTCATAGTAGATGATGGCAGAAAAAGACATCCTGGTCCATTCTACCCAGTTCTCCTGTCCTCACTGCCAAGGATGCATCCCAGCTGCCAGCCACAGAGCACAAACACCTATAAGACTTCTCCTTATCCAGGATGGTCTTATTTGTCTTTCTCCCTGATACGCCACCATCTGGGGTAGAAGAGCACTCGACACCGACTTATTTCTCTCCAGCACTCCAAGAGCAGGCTAACAGTGCGCTCCGACGGAGCGCACTGTTAGCCTGCTCTTGGACGCGCATTTTCCCTTACCCCTTATTCAGTAAGGGGCGGAAAACGCGCGTCCAACCCGCGGCACCTAATAGCGCCCTCCACATGCAAATGCATGTTGATGGCCCTATTAGGTATTCCCGCGCGATACAGAAAGTAAAGTGTGCAGCCAGGCCGCACATTTTACTTTCAGAAATTAGCACCTACCCAAAGGTAGGCGCTAGTTTCTGCCGGCACCGAGGAAGTGCACAGAAAAGCAGTAAACTGCTTTTCTGTGCACCCTCCAACTTAATATCATAGCGATATTAATATCATATCATATCATAGCGATATTAAGTCGGAGGTCCCGAAGGGTAAAAAAAGAAAAAAAAAATTTTAAATGGGCCGGCGGCTGTCGGGCCGATAACCGGACGCTCAATTTTGCCGGGCTCGAGAACAGTAGCTGGCAAAATTGAGCATCAGCTGTCAAACCCGCTGACAGCCGCCGCTCCAGGCTAAAAGGAGGCGCTATGGACGCGCTAGTGTCCCTAGTGCCTCCGTTTGCCTGTTTCTACCGCATCACTGCCAAGGATGCATCCCAGCTGCCAGCCACAGAGCGCCTAATAGCGCCCTCAACATGCATTTGCATGTTGAGGGCGCTATTAGGTTCGGCGGGTTGGATGCGTGTTTTCGGCCCCTTACTGAATAAGGGGTAAGGGAAAACGCGCGTCCATGGGCAGGTTAACAGTGCGCTCCGTCGGAGCACACTGTACTGTATTGGCCCGTGAGTGTGGTGCTTTATTGCTTTGTATCTGTGCCTTGCCCTGACCCCTTTTGCCTTGTCTTGTTGTGTCTTGTCTGTTTCTGCCCGATACCTGGTTCTAACACCTGCTATGGACACTGACTTCTCTTTTGGACTTCTGCCTGCCCTTGGCCTGGACACCGTTGCTAGCTGCCAGCCCTGACCTCTGTCTATGCCTTGACTTTGTCTAACTGCTTCTTGCAGAACTCCCACCTAAGCCCTGCCGGCCCCTGGAACCCAAAGGCTTAACATGTGGGGAATGGGGCTGGTAAGAGTGAAGCCCTAGCTCCAGTCCTAGCAAGAGCGCATCCACCAGTTGTCCGTGTGGGCCTAGTTGGTACGACTGCTAGGGTGAGTCAACCACACCACAGCCCAAGGGCTCACATCTGTGGCAGATTGCTGAGGCACTGAGCTTGGTAGACTTGCCTCAAAGCCCAGGTCATGCCTGGATTGGCTCACTGAGTCCAGCAGCAGGAGCAACTGAATCACATAGCTGGTCCGCTTCAAATGAACACCATGCAGGCTTGACTTCTTACATCAGCACCTGCCGCTCCATCCCTGCCTATGGATGCATCCTTCAAGTCATTTCAGGAATAGCCTACACACTACAGCAGCAACAAAAGCAGTTGCTGCAGTTCGCTGAATTACTCCCAAGGCTTGGCTGTAAGCATAGACATGATCCACACCCACTCCCCATAGTCTGTCCCCCTCCAGTGCCATCCTCTATATCCCATGTGGTGCCCCTGCCCAGTATGATGTAAACCCCAAGACCTGCCATGGGTTTATCAACCAGTGCCTCATGCATTTTGAACTTCAAACAATAAGCTTTCCATTTGACCAGTCCAAGGTAACACTTATGTTGTCCATGCTTGCTGGTCCAGCCCTAGCCTGGGCATCTCCTCTTTGGGAGTGAAAAGAACCTCTCAAGGGGAACCTGGAGGAGTTTCTCAAGCTATATCTTTGATGAGCTTGAATGCTCTTCCTCTGCAACTGTGGAATTGTTTTGCCTAAAGCAGGGAACAAAGACTGTGACCACGCCGTCCAGTTTAGAACCTTGGCCTCCTAAGTCGGATGGACTGAGGCGAGCTTAGTGGGCATCTTTTGGCCTGACTGATTGCATTAAGGATGAGCTTATGGGAAAAGAGATACCAACAGGCCTGAATGACGACATCATTCTCAGTGTCAAGATTGAGGAGCAAGCAAGAGAACGAGACTCCAATTGCTGACACTTGCAAATGGCATCCCTCCACTTCAGCACCTCCTGTTGAGGAATCTGCAACTGCTCCTATCGCTGAGGAACCCATGCAGCTTGGGAGAGCTAGGCTGACCACTGAGGAGAAGCAGAGGTGTCGACATCTCAAGTTGTGCTTAACAAGGGTACTAACGCCATGCAGTGTCTTGAGAAGTCAGGACTCCTGAACCTAGGGATGGTCAGAGAGGCCACCCTGGGTCACTCCCCCTCCTCTCAGCTACTGCTATTTTCAGTCCATCTCAACTCTAACATAGCAGAAGTTATCATGGAAGTTTTCTTGAATTCTGGGTCTACAGGCAATTTTTATTTAAGAAATCTTGGTGCATCAGTATAACCAGCCTGCGGTTTCCATTGATACCTCCAGTGAGGATATCATCTGTATACAGGTAACCTCTCCTGGGTCATCTGGCAATGGCAACAGCCATAAGAACGTAAGAAGTTGCCATACTGGGTCAGACTGAGGGTCCATCAAGCCCAACATCCTGTCTCCAATACTGGCTAAACCAGGTTACAAGTGTCTGGCAAGTGCCCAAACCAGGGCCAGTGCAAGGGTCTGTAGCACCCTAGGTAGACCAATGTAACATCGCGCCGCCCCCCCCCCCCCCCCCCCCAAACCCAACCTGAGTTGAAGGTGCACTCTGACAATAGTAGATACATAGAGTTATGGACCCTCTTAGTGCTCTCTCTCTCTCTCTCTCTGTGACTGCTGTTGCCCCTTCCTTCTGTCACATTTTGAAAATGGCACCCTCTTATACCCCGGTGACACCTTGCCCACTGATGCCATCCTAGGCAACTGCCTAGTCCTACTGACCTTAAAACATTAAACAGATCCCATGCTACTAAAGCTGGTAGTAAGCAGTGGCTATTCCCTAAATCCGTTTGATTAATAGTAGTTTATGGACTTTTCCTCCAGGAACTTATCCAAACCTTTTTTAAACCCAGCCACACCAAATGTCTTAACCATATTCTCTGGCAAATTCCAGAGCTTGTGTTAGTGAAAGAATTTTCTAATTTGTTTTAAATGTGCTACCTTTTAACTTCATGGAGTGCCCCTAATCCTTGTATTATCTAAAAAAATAGCCAATTTACATTTACCCATTCAAGTCCTTTCATGATTTTATAGACTATCATATCCCATCTCAGCTGTCTCTTCCCAAGCTGAATAGCCCTAACCTCTTTAGCCTTTCCTCACAGGACAGCCATTCCATCCCCTTTATCATTTTGGTTGCCCTTCTCTATTCCTTCTACCATGCAACTACATCTTTTTTTAGATCTGGCGAGCAGAATTGCACACCTTATTCAAGGTGTGGTCTCACCACGGAGTGATAGAGAGGCATTATGATATTCTCCGCTTTATTCACCATTCCCTTCCTAATAATTGCTAACATTGTTTGCTTTTTTTTTTTTTGACTGCCATAGCACACTGAGCCAACAATTTCAATGTATTATCCACTATGACGCCTAGATCTTTTTCCTGGGTGATAACTCCTAATATGGAACCTAACATCGTGTAACTACAGCATGGGTTATTTTTCCCTATATGCATCACCTTGCACTTATCCACATTAGATGCCCAATCTTCCAGTCTCACAAGGTTCTCCTGCAATTTATTACAATCTGCTTGTGATTCAAATATTCTGAATAATTTTGTCTCATCTGCAAATTTGATAACCTCACTCGTCGTATTCCTTTCCAGATCATTTATAAATGTATTAAAAAGCACCGGTCCAAGTAGAGATCCCTGAGGCACTCCACTGTTTATCTTTTTCCACTGAGAAAACTGACCATTTAATACTACTGTTTCCTGTTTTTTAATCAGTTTGCAATCCAAAAAAAAGAACATTGCCTCCTATCCCATGACTTTTTAGTTTTCTTAGAAGCCTCTCATGAGGGACCTCTGTCCTTGCAAATAGAGAGCATCAACATCAGGAGATTACTCTATTTGCCCTCCCCAGGGCACTGAACCCAATTATTTTGGGATTACTCTGGTTTATGAAGCATAACCCTGTCACTGAATGGCAGGAGCTCAGGATCTCTGGTTGGGGACTCTGATGCCAACAGGAATGCCTCCCTTCAGCTGTGCCACCTCTGAAATTGACTCTGACACCCATCCCAGTGCCTCAAGGATGCCCACCAGAAGGCACCGCCTTCACTGATATTATCCATAAAACCCATACCGCCTCATGGATCACATATTTGCGCCATTGACCTCTTACTGGGGAAGGAAGACGACCCTCTTAAAAGCAGTGTATGAATTTCCGGGGCCTTACAACCATAACTTGTAAGAACTGGTATTCCCAGCCTTGCTACTCTGAGAGGAGCCCAGCCACGTTTAAATGTTTTAAAATCTTGGAACATGAACAAGTATTGGATTTTACTTAATTATGATGTGGCTTCTCAAGAAAACACCAAATATGAAGAACAAGCCAAACCTGCTCCATGGACCCTGTAGCTCTGGGCTTCCTTTATAGGTCCCTAGCCGGCACTTCCTGTGGTGCTGGCTAATGACATCACATCTTCTATGAGTATACAAGGAAGTCCTTTGCAACCAGCCAGCGCCTCAGCACCAGAGCTTCCTGCACCCTTGCAGTGCATGTTGCTTTCTGTGTGCTTTGGCTCCTTGTTCCTTGTCTGCCAATGGTTCTTGTCTTGTCTCCTCGTGCCTTGCCCTACCTACCCTTACTGGTCCTGCCTTGCCTGGTCCCCTGTGCCATGTCTTCTTGTATCCATCTGTCTCTGGCCCACTCCTGGTTCTGACTCCTGCTGTGGAGACCTTTGAACTTCTGCCTGTCCTTAACGTGGATCCGGATACTATTGTTCGCTGCCAGCCCTGATCTCTGTCCATGTTTACTTTGTCTGACCGCTTCTTGCTGGACACCTGCCTAAGCCCTGCCGGCCCCTGGAACCCAAAGGCTCAATTACAGGGAATGGGGCTGGTATAGGTGAAGCCATAGAACCAGTCTTAGTAGGAGCAAGTCCACCGGCTGTCAGTGTGGACCCGCAGCCCAAGACCTCACATCCATGACAGTGTCTGTGGCAACACTTCAGCCCTGACTTAAGCCAGCTTGGAGCTGGAGGAAATAGATTTGTGTCTTGGGGCGCATGTATTGAGGTAAATCATTGTTCATGGAAACGGAACTATGATTGGAGGTTGGGATATATATATAAAAGTTTTAAATAAATAAATGGGCTTGTCTTCAGGAACAGAAGAGGGGGATAAATGAAGGATCTGTGGCATCTCCTGCTCCTGGTGATTCCAATTTCTATTTTTTTGCTCCCAATCAATATTTTGGGGTTTCATTTTCTGAGACTGGCTCTTCAGACGTCTAAGAGATTTGGGATGAACCGCACACTCAATGATTCATTAAGTGGAGCGCAGTCAGCAGTTGGCTGTCTTGTGATGTTTCCATCTAGCTGGAGGCTTAGCTTCAATTGCAGTAGCGTGGAAGCTCTAGGACTGGCGGGCTGCCTCACAGCCCTACAAAGATGAGCGAAGGCAACCTGCACCCTAGATTCATCCCACAAGATAGCACTTTGCATTTCGTTCTTTACTATACATCTTTCATAAGAGGTGTGATGCGTCAGGAAGGGCTTAAAAAAAAAATAAAAGGGACATCCAAGTCCAAAATTAAAATGTCTGTTATTTCCTCATTTAGATAGCACCAGATGGGAGCCGGCTTCTCTGCGTTTCACAGCCACAGACATCCATTGGTGCTGCCCAGTACCACTGGGTGCTGATGTTTCAGTTTTGAGTCACGGAGGCCAGACAAGCAAAGCTTAAGACCATCAGCCTAGGCACCTATCTTATCCCTTGCTCCTTTTATTCAGAAGTTGTGTGAAGCATTCTAGGAGTTCTTTGTAGTTCACCACTGTGACATGTGAAGGAGGCAATGCCATGTATCCATTTCAGATGGTTCTTACAGTACAATGTATTGCAAACTTACAAAGAATCCCCTGCTCTCCAAGACCAACAGAGTCTCTAGAGCTCTGCACGAGGTATTTATTATAGACAAACTTAGGCCTGCGTTTATCAAAATACACTAAATATCAGATGCAGTAGGAAAAGGGGTGTGTTTTATGGTAATAGCCTATTTATCACATAGTGCGCTATCTTAGCGCTTCGCATAGGTATTACTGCGGAGTGAGAGAACTTTTTTGCACTTTGCAGTAAGTACCACAATTGTTGCAATTCCTACCTGAGAGAGAGAGAGAGAGAGATCGAGAGAGAGAGAAAAGCTATAAGGTCCTACTAGCAGGTATTTATACCTCTATATGAGGCCCACCTTGTAACTCGAGGTAAGGTTTAGGTAGTAGTGTAGGGGTTAGGGGCCACTTTGACATTCAAAGTGAGACATACGAACAGAACAGTACACTCTTGTGAAGATTTGCTGTCCTTTGGAATGAGGAAACTCACACAAAGATGAGATTTGTACAATGTTCTCTCAACCTGGGTAACATCATAAAGCAGTTTGATAAATGACCCCCTTAGGGAGCAACCTACAGCAGGCAGGGTAAATAGAAGGTCCGCAGGTGCTACTTAACATTTCTAGAGACCTACTAGGTGTACAGAGTTCTGTACAGAAGCACTTAAGAGACAGACCCTGCTCCATGGAACTTATAATCTACTTTTGAGCTCCCAAAGAGAAATTACCCGGATAGTTTTGGTTTGAAAATTAGCTTTGGCAGGATCGGTGGGTACAACTTTGCATCTTCAGTAACTGTGGACAGAGTCCGCACAGGAAATTGTACACAGGGCTTTGAAAAATCAAGTTCCCGTGTGTACTTTCAGTCCAGCAACCTCTCCCCCACCCCTAGACACGCCCCTTGAAGCCATCATGGCTAAAGTTAGTCACCTAGTGAAACTTGACAACTAGATTTAGCCGTTGAAGGGGGATGGGGGATGCAATGTTTAGCCTCAGGGATTTTCCTGGGTAACTCCTTAGGTGCCTGGGAAGTTCCATTTGGGAGATATTGCCTACGATTTGTAGAATGGATTTAGGCAGCTAGTGCTCTTAGAATCATTGATTTGTTTTTTTTAATTGGGGGAGCAGAGGCATAATCTGGCAGTCCCATACAGTGTCTCTCTGTATGGGACATGAAGGAGAACCAGCAGCTATGAGCATGTTCAGATCATGCCTTACGTGCATTACTCGCAAACAACCCACCGGTTCTTTGCTGCAGGACCAACCAAGGCAATCGTTGCAACATGCAAAGAGGCTTTTAGTAGAACTCAAAAACCTGATCCTCTGTGTTGACAAAACATTCTTTTCTTGGACATTGAGATGACTGTTTTTAGACACAGCATGGGTTACACCCTTCACTGTCCACATGGCTCACAGGCAGCACGCATCCTGGGCTGAATAGATTTTTCCTTGCAGGATGCGCCAATGCGCTCAGATTATTATTGCTTAAATCATGTACGCTCCAATAAAACATTGTGCAGGGGCATTCTTTCGTGCCGTGTTATGTGGGCTAACTCAGGGCTGGATTTCGAAATAAGCAACATAGGCAAGTGTCTAAGGTGCCAAGTTTTAAAGGCACCCAAAAACTAGCACTCCCCATGCTGCTCAGATTTCTGGGGGCAAACCGCTCCCAGTCTCCAAGCCTCTGCCTATAGTCTCCATAATCTTTTTCTGGGAGAGAAGAGGAAAAAACCCCCCAAAAAACATTCTGTGGTCCAGTTGCTCTTCAGAGGTGTTCTGGTAGACCAAGATAGTGGTCGGTTGTGAATCGAATGGGTGAAGAGAGACTTGACCTACCGAGTAAGCCTAACAGAGCGACCATCTGGGCAACTCAAAAGGAAAGAAATCTTTACTCGTAGCTGGCAGTGAGAAAGTAATCAAGGCAAGGATTTCCAGGTTTCATGGTCGCTGGGAGGAGTTTAGCAGAGGAAATTTGTGAGAAGCATCAACTTGGGAAGCAACTGATGAAGGAAAGCCAGAGATGCAGAGAACCCCAACCTGACTGCTTAGAAAATTGTGGTGTAGATTCAAGTTTCCATAGAGCAGCCTAAATAGCGGTATCAGGAGGGTTCTGGTCAATACCAGTCTGGATCATTGCTGGAGGGTAATGCATGTCGCCAGAGCTAAATTTCTCTCAAAAGACGTTTATTTTGAATAAAGAATCTGTGTGGGACACCAACCCAGCACAAAGTGTGGTGACTGATTACCTCTGCTCTAGATGCAGGCCCCAGCAGGGCCCTGGGGTACATCTCCCCCCCCCCCCCCCGACAGGAAAGAACACACCGTTGTCCTCTTCTTTGAGAGGATACAGCAAAGGGGGTACACACAAATGAAGACCAAAAATTAATAATAGTTTGAGGAAACGAAGCAGCACTTAATTTCTGAAGCAATGGGCAGGAGAGAAGCTCCGTAGACGAAGCCTTGCAGACCAGGGCATCGGGCATCTGGCTGCCTCTGTTTTCTGAAGGCGTTAGAAGTGGATTGTGCCATTCTGCTAAGTCAGCCTTACACAGGGGCCAACATAAGATGATAGCAAAAAAACAGTTCTAAAAGTTACCACACATTCTTTTAACTATCCTGCTAAAAATGAGCTTTGCTACCCCTGAAGTAAACTAACACACACACACTGTAGTTAAAAAAAGAAATAAAATAACACACACAAATGCTAAAACGTGAAATGCAATCAAAATCAGTAGTAAACAAAAGAAGTGTGGCAAGAATAGCTCCCTTTAGTACGCTGGCCTCATGGAAGGCTTGACAAACCCAGCTTTATGGTTATGAGAGGGCAATGACATTCTTCCTAACTTATTTCGTGTTGATATAAAAGTCAACGCTTTAAGGGCAACAAAAGACGTTTTTGGTGCATTTTGTAAGTTTTGCTGATCCGGTTTGGTTATAATGAGAAAAGCTGAAGCTGCAGTCGACTCGAAGAGGATGGTTTACTGGTTTGAAGAAAAGTGAAAAGGATTATAGAACTGTTTTGGAAACTCAATAAAAAGTGCTCAGTTTTAAGCAGGTGGATGCAGGCCCCTCACTTTTTCTCACAAATGTTATAATATTGCCTACATATACCAGACAGTAAGTTAAAAATTAAAGAAAACAAAAACGTACCCAAGAAATATATGGGAAGACAGATCCTACTGGCAGCGGGGTAAAGGTTAAGAGGGCGATGCCAGCGCATTTCAGCATGGGCTGAGGAGGTGACCTCACAGCCTGGTGAGGTTTGGGGCAAAGCTGCAGAGTGTAATCCGACCTAGGCAGGGAATGGCTGCACAGCACCCAGGAAATCAAAGGGAAACCTTTCATCATCCATAATGGGCACGTCTGGCTTTTTTTTTTTTTTTTGCTGAACAAGGCTTTGTCCAGGTCCCTCCCCAGACAGGAAGCAAGGTAGCAGATAGCACACTCCTTACAGAACAGCCGAGCTCTCTGCCCTGGGAGCAGCTCTGCTTCTGTACAGGCAAGCCTGCCAACGCTTAACAAAAAAACTTCTCATTTTTCTTTTCTCCTGATAGGATGCGACCCTTGTGAATCAAAAAGGAGCAGATATCTAGGTGCCACGTTCTTAACTTTACTTATTTCAGTCTATGCCTGCCTTTCCATAAAGTGCCCAAGGCAAACTACATCAACATAAAACATAATGCAAAGAATGCTAAAATGCTGAACGTGTCCCTCTGTCAAAAAAAACAAAAAAACAAAGGCCCTTAGATACTTTATTAAATGTCAGTTAAATGCCGAAATGATTAAATTGCGACTCGGTTTGAGTTTCCTAGCAGACAGTTGTTCCAAACTTCATATGACACATAATCCCATCAGGCTATCTTTCTCCTGCTTCCTTTAAGGTATTTCAGAAGTGTTTGAAATGCAATTAATTTTTTTTTCCCTTTTATCCCCAGTTCCCTTACTCCCACACTGTCTGTTTAAAAGCTTGGCGGCGGCTGCTGCTGCAAATATGGAACCAGCCTTGCTCAGAATGGAACAGGGAACTCGGGAGTCGTTATTAGGGCCCAGCAATAAGAAGTGCTGGTTATTGATTACTGCAGGATAGTCTATTGCGTCGATTGGATAATATCTGGAAGGAAGAGCCAGCAGGGTTAACTGTGCTGAATGGGTTCGCCATTCCCTGGCACGGTCCGGTGACACTTGACATTCAAAGTTCAGCTTCTCCCTTAGAAGGCAGTGCTGGTCCGGTCTCGCCGGTCTGATTCGCCGTTGCTCAGCTCCGCTCTTTCTCTCTCTCCTCTCCCCCACCCAGCAGATCACAGCTGCTGCTTCTCCCCTTCCAGTTCGCCCCTGCGAGGCCCAACTCTTCACAGTCAATGCCCCTAGTCCCTCTTTACCTTTGGACCCTTATCGTGACCTTGCATTGCCCAATCTCTGCATTGATTTTGCCAGGAAGAGGGTGCCATAGAGAAACCTGAAAGCGAATAGAGAAAGAAGATTGAAAGGGGGGTGGGGGGTCCGGCTGGAGATCTCAAAGAGGTATGGAAGGTACCACACATGAGCCTGACTGGCCACAGCCATGGAAAGTGAAGCTCACGTGGTTGATGAGGGATTATTAACCTAACAAATACCCATAGAAATTCCCAGTCTTCAATGTACAATATATCAAAAACCACATTACTATTTTAATTATTAATCAAGCTGGGTTTTTTTAATTTCATTTTTTCACATAATTTCTTAAAGCTCTCTACACACTTTCTTTAACAAAGTATTACACAATGGAAACAGATATAATTATACCCATGACTGTGACGGCTGTTCAGAAAGGGGAAACCTCAGACAGCACAATACCGTGATCGTTTTATTTTGACCCTGGTACTCAATGTGCCGCTTCTATACTGCATCATTGGTCAAAACCCCTTGGACATGGGTCCTTCTTTAGAACAGTCAAACTGGGCCTTACCACTAATCTTAGTTTTTATTTTCCATTTTTTAAATTGTGAAAAAAACTCGCTAAAACGACAACACAGTCTGGGGTAGCACGATGCTTTATCATATGGTCTGTTTCCTGTTGCTGTACTCATAATTATTTGCTTGGAACGTGATACTTGTCTCTCCACCATCTTTACTCTGACGTGGCCATGTTTCCTTGTCCTCCGAGCAGCTCCTCTACAGATTAAAAATGGCTGCTAGGAAGTGGCCTGTGCTCAAGTGTTCTCTCAACATGGGCTTTGAATCTGCGCCCGCAAGCAACTCGGAGTAGAGCAAAACATGGCTGCGTCGGCATAAAGATGGTGGAGAGGCAAGTATCGCGTTCCATGCAAATAATTTTGAATTATGAGTGCAGTGACTGGAAACAGACCATATGATAAAGCATCATGCTAAACCAGACCATGTTGCCGTTTTAGCAAGTTTATCCGCAATTTAAAAAATGGAAAATAAAAAATAAAATTAGTGGTAAGGCCCAGTTTGACTGTTCTAAAGGCGGCCCGGTGTCAAAAGGGGTTTTGACCTATGTTGCAGTATAGAAGAGGCACATTGACTACCAGGGTCAAAATAAAATGATCACGGTATTGTGCTGTCTGAGGTTTTCCCTCTCTGAACAGCCATCAGTCATGGGTATAATTTTATCTGTTTCCATTGCATGATAATAGTTTGTCAAAGAAAGTGTGTAGGGAGCTTTAAGAAACTGTGTAAACAAATGAAAAAAAAAATCTTTGAGATTAATAATTCAAATAGTAAGAAAAGTTTCCCAGTAGATACCTAAGTGGTTTTTGATGTGCGATTATAATATGTAAAATTAAAAATGGCGACTTTAGTTTTTAAGGCATTACAGGATGAGGATCACTCCCTCACTAGTAGCACTGAATATTCCGTTCCAACAAGGTTTCTACACAAATTAAGAACTGATGAGGATTACAAAATATTTAGGAAATATCTTAAAACTTTTTGTTAATGTTTTTGCTGCTTGAATTGTATGTGAGTTCATGATATGTATTTTCGATTTTATGCAATTATGATCAATTACTTTGATATCCGCACTGATCAAAATGTATTTGGATGTTGTTGAATACAAGCATATTAAATAAATAAATGTGCCTTTCTTGATGAAGGCTTTTCTATTTTTATTTGAGTTGTAGACCTGCCTTCCCAATCAAGTTATTCAAGGTGGTATTAAAGTATACAAACAAAACAATAAAAAACATACTGATAACCTCATAAAAAATCATATTAAGTATCAGAATTGAAATCAAAACTATACTAAAAGACTAGTAATCAAATCAAAACAAAATAGTCAATAGAAGCCAGTTAAAAGGCAGCTGAACCATAAAAATCAACAAGCAAGCTATCAGAAATAAAACTATAATTACTAAATTCTGAATGCCCATTTCAAAAGCCAGAGATTAAATAGTTTTTTTCAAATTTTAAAGTCAGGTAATTTAACTCTAGACCAGCTTCCCTGGAAGAGAGAGTTCCACAGTTGGTGGACAACACAGGAAAAATCCTTCTCTCATGTTTTCTCTAGACAGCAATCCTTCAGTGAGGGATTTAAGCAAGTTTGCTTATATAGATTTATACCAGAAAGAGGTGCTTTCAGAGGATTCAATGTCAGAGGGCTCAAATTCAACAGGCAGCCAGTGTAAGCCATGGAGGATTGGGATAATATGATCCCTAAAGCCATCCACTGAAACCACACAGGCAGTGGCATTCTGAAATCATCTGAAGTCCCACAGACAGAGCATTGCAATAATGTCCCTGTGAGACCATCAAACCATGCATTGTTTTAAAAATCAGACAGCTTCAAATGTTCTTAGATACTTCATCAATTCGCTCTTGAAACTTAAGAGTGGAACCAAAAAGGACACCCAGATTCTGAGCCTTAGGTTTTCAAAGGCAGCATCCAACTGCCAAGGATTAACGGAGTAGCCGGATCTAGAGCATGCTTCTTACTAGATGGTAAAACTTCAGTTTTGGATGGACGCCGCTGCAACCCGTTTTCGGTCACCTTGGAGCCGCTAAAGAAACCAAGCTTGTAGGCGGACCAGAAACATCCCAGAGCAAAGCTCTGCAAGGTCTTCTCAACAGAGAGCCCAGAGAGGGATGAGGAGGGACTTCGGGTAGGGTCAGACAGAACGATTAACAACCATCTTATAATACCAATCGATAATAGCAGCACTAGCAGGTCACCAGGCTGGTAAAAAGAATAGAATGGGAAAGAAAGGAGACCTAATCAGACCAAGAGCGTCCGAGGTCTCAATAATCCCTCACAGGAAAAGTGTGAGAGAGCTCCAGCCGGCAGCACAGACCTGCCAGCATTTCTGACAAAGCACAGGCGCTACCGTTCACATGAATGTTTTGGCATTTGTTACTGATCTTTTTTCTAATTTCATGTGGATTAAGAATTGAGTGCGGCACTATTGGCAAGCTCCTTGACTTGCCTCTGTGTAAGGGAAATGTTTGGGAGCTGCAGCCTTGGTACAGAGGACTGTAGACAACCGGACGGTCTCTGCTGGCATGGGTTTTGTGAAGCAGCTCGTCTGGTGTTTCAGGGGCTTTTTGTCACTAGCAGATGTGCTGCTTTTGGCTCTGTGTAATCTCGTGCGACTCTTCAGTACCGACATTAACTTTACCAACCCCTGGTGCTGGTAATAAAATAACCCCAGTTTTGAAACCTTGATTAAAGGTGGGAGGGAGTCTCACCTTTATAATGCAAGGCCTTATTCACTTGGAAGAAAACAGCCTGCCTGGCCGGGACCTCAGGTTCTAGATCAACGGTTCTCAGCCCAGGCTCTGGGACACAGCACAGCCAGTCCCGGTTTTCAGGATATCCACAATGAATGTGCAATAGAATGGAGACAGTGCAAGCAAATTTGCTTGCACTGTCTCCATTCTATATGCATATGCATATATATGCATATATATGCATTCTATATGCATATATATGCATTCTATATGCATATGCATATGAATATATGCATATGCATATATATGCATTCTATATGCATATGCATATGAATATGCATATGAGAGATTTGCTTGCACTGTCTCCATAGAATGGAGACAGTGCAAGCAAATCTCTCATATGCATATTCATTGTGGGTATATTTAAAACCCCGCTGACTGGGTGTGTCCTGAGATTAGGTTGAGATCCACTGTCCTAAACCAGAGATTAGGTTGAGATCCACTGTTCTAAACCAGAGGATCGTGACCTGGCTTCCGTGAAAGAGGGCTGTTGGCTGCAGCTGGAGTCTGCGCCTTGTACTGCAGTGCTGCCAGCATTCCTCCACTCTCCCCCAGACACAGGAGAAGGGAGCCCTCGCCATGGTAAGCCAGCGTGCGAAGAACTACCCGTGAGGTCACTTTCACCTACCAGAGGAGCAAGCCCTCATCTGTTCATACCACAATGGTTCACCTTGAAAGCTATTTGCATTTAAAACTGCCAAAAAATATGCAAAAATATCTTTATTTATGGACCATGTCCCCGTTTTATAGCTGCCCAAAAAAATGTATATACAATATAGAAACGTAACAAAATTAAACTAAGTCACAGGCCACCAAACCTATGCAAAACTCCCAAAAGCCTAGACCCATCAATCTCTACGAAAGAAGGCCAATATCACTTTTCAACAATCAAAGACATGATTACACACTTTTCAGAACCATCATCAAGGTGAGGAACAATCCTAAAAAAAAAAAAAAAACAAAAAAACCCCACTTAAAATCCACTCTTCCAATAAAATAATTATATACATTTGCATTCAAATTCTACCATCCCCCAAAACTAATTCAATTCCCATACTCTATAGATCAGTGGTTCTCAATCAGTGTGTCGCCACACTTCCCGGTCCCCCGCGGACCCAGCCGCTCCCCCTACCCTAGTGAAATAGGTCCTCCGCACTGATAGCCCGGGCGGAACGCGGCAGGACAGCTGGAGTCAGCGGCACCAGCATACTCTCTTCTTCCTGCCCCCCCCCCCCTCCATGGCCCGGAAGAGGAAGTGGTGAGCAGCAGGTGCTTGCGCAGGAAGAAGAGACCATGCTAGTGCGGGCAGCATCGGCCTGAAGAAGAGAAGAGAGGTGCGGCCTGAAGAATGAGCAGCGCAGCTCGGAGAAAAACGAAGAACAACATCAACCCCTGCGGCCGATGGGATTCCTGTCTCCGTGAGGGCTGAAAATGAAGGAGGTTGCAGCTGCACTAGTTCGGGCGGGGGGGGGGGGGAGAGTGAGTGAATGAGCAAGCATACGTGTTTGAGGTGCTGTGTGTGAGTGAGACAGCATGTATGTGAGTGATTGAGAGACTGTATATGTGAAAGAGAGGATGTGTGTGATTGAGAGCCTGTATAAGAACATAAGAACATAAGAAATTGCCATGCTGGGTCAGACCAAGGGTCCATCAAGCCCAGCATCCCGTTTCCAACAGAGGCCAAACCAGGCCACAAGAACCTGGCAATTACCCAAACACCTAGAAGATCCCATGCTACTGATGCAATTAATAGCAGTGACTATTCCCTAAGTAAACTTGATTAATAGCAGTTAATGGACTTCTCTTCCAAGAACTTATCCAAACCTTTTTTGAACCCAGCTACACTAACTGCACTAACCACATCCCCTGGCAACAAATTCCAGAGATTTATTGTGCGTTGAGTGAAAAAGAACCTTCTCCGATTAGTCTTAAATGTGCTACTTGCTAACTTCATGGAATGCCCCCTAGTCCTTCCACTATTCGAAAGTGTAAATAACTGAGTCACATCTACTCGTTCAAGACCTCTCATGATCTTAAAGACCTCTATGATATCCCCCTCAGCCGTCTCTTCTCCAAGCTGAACAGCCCTAACCTCTTCAGCCTTTCCTCATAGGGGAGCTGTTCCATCCCCTTTATCATTTTGGTTGCCCTTCTCTGTACCTTCTCCATTGCAACTATATCTTTTTTGAGATACGGCGACCAGAATTGTACACAGAATTGTACACAGAATTGTACACAGAATTGTACACAGTATTCAAGGTGTGAAAGAGTATGTGTGTGATTGAGAGCCTGCCTGTGAGAGAGAGAGCATGAATGTAAGTTTGTGATTGATAACCTGTTTGTGTGAAAGAGTATGTGTGTGTGATTGAGATTTATTTATATTTATTTTGATTTTTTCTATACCGGCATTCGTGATAACATCACATCAAGCCGGTTTACAGTAAACAATGGGGTAATAACCGGAACATAGAACAAAATATGTAATATACATATTATAAATGCAGTTACAATAAACAAGGAGACGTACAACTAGGAGTAAGAAGAAGAAAAGATAGAAACTTTAACATGGTGTATTAACCTGTAGAATGGTAAAGTTTCCAAAAATGGAAGTGAATGATTTACAATGAATTGTTCAGTTCAAAAATGCAGTTTTTAACAATAAGGAAGAAATCATAAGTAATGAAGATTCTGGATGTTTATAAAGTTTAGGGGAAGATTATCAGGATGGTTATAAAAGAAAATTGTTGCTTGGAATTTGAATATCGGAGAGAATTGTTTTTAGTCTGAGTCTGGGAAGGCTTGTTTGAAAAGCCATGTTTTGAGTCTTTTTCTGAATGTCAATAAGCAGGGTTCTTGTCTAAGTTCCGTTGGTATGGAATTCCAAAGAGTGGGTCCTGCTGTGGAGAAAGCTCTATCTCTATATGTTATATGGAGGGAAGTTTTGGACGGTGGTACCTGCAGAGACTCTTTGTAGTACTCTCTTATGGGTCTGGAGGAAGTATGCTTTATGAAAGGGATTTGTAGGTTGAGAGGAGCAATTTGTTGGATAGATTTATAGATTATGGTGATTGACTTATAAAGAATTCTGAAATGGATTGGCAGCCAGTGTAAATCTTTAAGGATCGGGGTGATGTGCTCTCTTCTCCTTGTATTTGTTAGAATTCTAGCTGCCGTATTTTGAACCATTTGTAGCGGTTTGGTATGTGTTGATGGGGTACCTAATAATAAAGAATTGCAATAGTCTAACTTGGAGAAGATTATTGCTTGTAGGATAGTCCTGTAGTCATGGATGTGGAACAGAGGTCTTATTCTTTTTAGAACATTCAGTTTATGAAAGCAGTCTTTAGTGGTTTGGTTTATGAATGCTTTTAAGTTAAGCCTGTTATCGATGATTGCGCCCAAATCTCTTACTTTTGTTGTTTGTAGATTAGTTGGAGGGATTGTGGGGGTGTGGCTAATCTCAGAAGATATGAGAAGGAGTTCCGTTTTTGAGGAATTTAGGATTAAATTCATACTGGAAAGGAGGGAGTTGATTTCTTGCAGATAATATTCCCAAAGATCGAGGGTTTTTTTAATGGATTCTTTAATTGGTATCACAATCTGGACATCATCTGCATAAAGGTAGTGTTTAAGGTTCAAGTTGTTTAATAGATGGCAGAGAGGAAGGAGGTAGATGTTAAAGAGGGTGGGAGAGAGGGATGAACCTTGGGGAACTCCTTGAGATGAAGGGTAGCGTTTAGATTCTTTACTGTGTATTTTTACCTTGAAGCCTCTGTTTTTCAAGAATGAGTGGAACCAGGACAGTGCAGAGCCTGTTATGCCGATGTTCAATAGTTGGTTAAGGAGCATGGAGTGGTTAACAGTATCAAAGGCGGCTGAGAGGTCCAAGAGAATCAAAAGGTAGGACTGGCCTTTATCTAGGCCTAGGATGAGGTAGTCTGTTAAGGAAATTAGTAGAGATTCTGTGCTTAACGATTTCCTGAAGCCATATTGTGAAGGGTAGAGAATTTTGTGGTCTTCCAGGTAGTCTGATAATTGAGAATTAACCAGTTTTTCCATGACTTTAGCAATGAATGGGAGGTTTGAGATAGGGCAAAAATTGGAGGGGTCGTCTGGGTCTAACTTTGGTTTTTTCAAGAGCGGTTTGATTGATGCCATTTTAAGGTCGTCAGGGTAGAGTCCTTTAGATAAAGAGCAGTTTATTATGTCTGCCAGAGCTTTGGATATGGTGTCCGGAATAAGGAGGAGTAATTTGGAAGGGATTTGGTCTAATGGGTGTGTCGATGGTTTCATCTTTTTCAGTATTCTAAGGATCTCAGAAGTTGTAGTTGGTTCAAATGAGTTGAGTGAGATGTATTTGTTATGGTGTATATAGGTACTGTGGGGGGAAGAAGTATTGGGCGAATTTTTAGAAAGGAGGTTAGCTATTTTGTTGTTGAAGAAGAGAGCAAGCTCCTCTGCTTTTTCTTGTGCTTTGTTAAATGGGATGTCAGGTGTTTGGATTTGAATTAAATTGGAGACGTAGGTAAAAAGGGCTTTAGCATCAAAGATCATATGATGGATCTTATGAGCATAGAAGTCTCTTTTGATTTTTTGCAAGGAATTTTTGTAATTGTGGAGAGCAATTTTGTAGGTAGAAAGGGTGGACGCTGAAGGAGATTTGCGCCATTTGCTTTCGTTCCGTCTGAAGGAAAGTTTTAGATTTTGTAGTTCTTCATTAAACCAAGGTTGTTTTTTTGGAATATTGTGTTTTAGTTTTTTTGTTGTTAGAGGACAGAGTTTATTAGCTGCAGTTTCTGTAATATTATTCCATGAGTGAAGTGCCGAATTTGGAGAGGAAAGGTCCATGTGGGGTAGTTCTAAGACTAGGTGGTTGTGGAGGTCCTCGGATGCACATATTTTCCTGTAGGAGAATTGTTGTTGAGGGGCGGGGTGCTGTTTTTTTTGTGCCAGTGTGATGGTGGTCGAGATTAGAGAGTGATCCGACCAGGGTACTGGTTCGCAGTTGAGTTAGAGATACCAGAATTGGTGAAGATGAGGTCTAATGTATGACCTGCTTTATGAGTGGGTTTCTTGATAATCTGATTGAAACCTAAAGCAGACAAGGCTGTAATGAAAGTTTTCCCATTTGTAGATAGAGATGGATTGTTGACATGTAAATTGAAGTCACCAAGTATAATTGCTGGAGAATCTAAATTAATGTGGGAGACTATTAGTTCCAGAAGAGGAGAGGCATCTAAGTCGAGAAGGCCTGGGGGGGCATATACAAGAAGGATTTGGAGATGGTTTGATTTGAAAAGGCCTGTTTCCAGTTTGGTAGAAGAGTTGACAGAGTATTGGGTGAAATTCAAATCTTTTTTGGTAGCAAGAAGAATTCCTCCACCTTTTCTTTTCTGTCGGGGAATGGAGAAGAAGTCATATGAATGTGTAGGTAATTGGTTAATTAGAGCAGTGTCTGTCGATTTGAGCCAAGTTTCTGTTATGGCGCATACGTCTGGATTTTCTTCTAGGAGAAGATCATTGAGAATGGGGGTTTTTTTAGTGATGGATTGTGCGTTGAATAGAAATAGTGAGAATAATGTTAGTCCAAGCAATTGTGTAAGAGGGGAAGCCATGATGGGAATGAGGGCTTTATAGGTGTGAGGATGAGAGGTCCCAAGAGAGTTACTAGTTGCATTGTGTCTCCTGTGATGAAGAATCGGAATCGGGAGACCGCGGAGCATGATGGTTAGAATAGGTCGGAGGTCTTATTGTTATTATAGAAAAGTAATGTTAGAGATCTGCTATGTGAATGGGGTGGAGAGGTAGGAATATTCATGTGTATAAATGATTGAGAGCCTGTGTGTATAAGGATCATGTGTATAAGAGCCTGTGTGTATAAGTAAAAGAGAGACCATGTGTGTCTGTGTGTGATTGAGAGCTGGTTTAGGTGAGGGAGCATGTGAGTATGTGATTGAGAGCCTGTGTATAAATGAGAGAGAGAGCGAGAGAGAGAGCACATGTTTGTGAGCACATGTTTCTCTCACACTGTGTGTGAGAGAAAAAAAAGACAGCATGTATGTATGATTGAAAGCCTGTATGTGTAAGCGTGAAAAGACAGGCAGCATGTGTGTAAATGTGTAATTAAGAGCCTATATAAGTGAGAGAGAAAAAGCATGTGTATATATGAGCGATTTGAGATCCAGTGTGAGAGAAAGAGGAGAAAGTTGCAAGCAAACCATCCCTCCTCCTGCTAATTCAAAACAATCTCAGGACACCTGGATATCAAACGTTCCCAGGTATGCAGAGCAAAACATTTTTTTTATTCTTATTATTTTTCATTACTGGATCTTTGTGTCTGCTATTTTGAAATATTTTATTGGTATCTAGTAATGTTTGGTATGAGTTTTTAATTATTGGATATTCCATTCAACCGCTGTTTTGAAATCTGTTCTTTTTTGTTAGTATGGTTTTACTGCTATTGATTTTATATTTCTTGATTTGTTTTATAAGGATGGGTGATGTTTCTTTTTTCCTTTGTTACACTGCATACAGTCTCCCTGGCTTGTTGCAGTTTCCAGTTCAGTTTTTGTCTGCATGCTTCTAGTTATGATTTGTGGTCTCTTTATTCTTTGTTAGGTGAGGGTCAGTACATGTGATTCAGGTGAGGTTTGCTGCTTGCGTGTAGTTTCTGTGTAGGGCTCTATAGCAGCCTGGCCTGGTCCGTTTGCCTAATAGGAGGTGTATTGATGTCTTAAGGCCTGGTGTAATATTTTCAGTGTTGCCTTTTCTTAAGTAAGATGTTTACTGTTTGAGTACTGGAAATTGGTGCTGTTTTGGTGTGGGATATTTACTATTTATGTAATTTCTGTTCAGACAGAATACGTATCTTTCCCTTGTGTCATTCTTAACAATAAAAATAATACTGGGCCTTTATTTTTTATTTCCGCCGTGAATTGTAATGAGCAGTGTGTGCGTGGTCTGTCAGTGTGAGCGTGGTCTGTCAGGTGTGTCATGAAGGGAAAAAGGTTGAGAACCACTGCTATAGATAAGCCCCTTACATCCTCTCTCACGTTCAGCTAAATAATCCACTTGTATCTACTTCCTATTTCATCTGTGGTTAAATAAGCAGGTCTTAACCTGCTTCCTGAATCTCACATGGTTATCCTCCTCATTTGTCTATTAATCAAATTAAATTTACCATCTCCCCAGTACCCTCAAGCGGCGACATGTTCCAGAGTCCTGGGCCATGATAGCTAAAGGTTGTCCGTCGCAGTATCACTAATCTGTAGTGTAGTTGTGATGGTCCTTCCAAACCCCCCATGCCATGCATACTAATACTGGCCCATTTATAGGGAAAAGCCAGGTTTTTAAGTTTCTATCTGCACAAGAAATACTCTCTCTCTGATCTACCATCTAATGGCATGTTATTCCAAAGCACAAGAGCAGCTTTAGAAAAACACTCCATGTGCACATCACATCTCGATGGAATACTTAAAAGACCCATGGATGAATCTAACTTCAGTTTGTCAAGCAAATACCTGGACTTTTTTTTTGACTGACATTGCTCTCCCAGTAGCTGATGAAAGCAAGCAATCTAATTTCCTCCTCTTTGCATATAAAGATGTTTTCATGACACGGCTTTCTCCGTTTCTCTCTTCTGCCCTGTGCTCCGTTTTAATTGTTTTTTCCTACAAGTGTATTGGAAGTAATAAGTGCCCCCTTGCCGTGGCAGATCTCCAGCTCTCCCCGACTTGTTTGCTGGCAGTATTTTGGGAGGTCTGTGACACTAGCTCATTTACTTCATACACACACAGGGGGTAATGAGGGGAGGCAGAAGGGGTAGATGGCAGCGGAGGGATGGTGAGCTGATGACCCCTCTCGGAGCTCACTGCTGTGCCACGGCTGGGATGCTCTTATGAAGCCACGGAATGGACATTTCACAAAATCTGAAGGGACGGATGGAAGCTGCAGACTGGAGGGCCGACAGAGTTCAAGAAAGCAC
Source organism: Rhinatrema bivittatum (assembly GCF_901001135.1). NCBI lineage: Eukaryota > Metazoa > Chordata > Amphibia > Gymnophiona > Rhinatrematidae > Rhinatrema > Rhinatrema bivittatum. Next base: position 52,685,905 of record NC_042621.1, read on the forward strand.
AGGAGAAAATCGCAGAGGGTCCTTAGGGGAGACAAAACGAAGGCAAAGCCAGAGGCCAAGCAGACCCTGCAGTGTTGCTGATGGACAGACCACACAGGCCTGGTGGTCTTTTATGGACCCTCATTCCATGTTTTTACATGACCTCTACTGGCATAAGAGGGCACTGCAGCAGTCGCCTCGCGTGGAGCTCCCTTGCTAGTCCTTCTTAAACAAGACATTAATGCAAGAGTAAAGCAGAATGCCCTGCTCTGGAGAATCTCCAATCCAAGTTTGTACACAGGGAAGTTAATGAATTATTAGACTCCCACAGGCAGTAGAAGTGAAGGACATGGCATAGGATTTCACTGCTGCTTTATTTCAACATTTACGTGATTGCTGTACACCAGGGCACTCTAACAAATTGCACACAGCTACAAGTAATCCCTCACCTAAAAGAGCTTACAAAATGTAAGCTGGCACCTGAGGCAGCAGGAGATAAAGGGAATTTGCTCAAGGTCACCAGGCGCGCCAGTGGCAGAAACTGGATTTGAGCCCTGGTCTTCTGGTTTGCGAGCTAAATTCTTCTGACCACTAGGCCACGCCTATCTCCGATTAATAGGCCAACCCAGGACCACCTTTAGGCTGGAGTGGTAAAGAAGCAGGGCTTTAAGGCAGTCCCCATGCTTACTAACAACCTGGCACCACCATGCTCTGCTGGCAGCCAAGCCCAGGAATAGCCCCGGCAGCTTCCTCCAATTTAGGGGAGAGATGATGTAGAGAAGAGGTGGGGGCCTTCGTTAGGCCTGTGCGTCGCAACTGTCCGGGGCCCCTCCAACTGCAGGGGGGGGCCTGTTGTGCCTGCACCTTTTGCAGTCTGCCCTGGAGAAACCCGAAGGGCAGACCCTACCAGCACCTCTACCCCGCACAGCAGTATTCGATGTGGTGAAAGATACCTGAGCAATGGGTCTTTTCCGACTAGCAAGGGCAGCTTCTAGAATCGGACTGACAAGAAGCTGGGCTATTATTCAGTAACCACAGGAGCAAACTGTGAGAAGTTTTAGAGCAGGATTAATAATCCGTCAATGAAGTCTCGGAAGTACTAAACAAAAGAAAAAAAAAAACCAAAGAATCCCCCACAGAACTAAGCGAGCACGTGAAGTCCTCTACACATGCCACCATTACTTGGTAGTTTGTCAAGTTCATTGTTTACTGCATGTTCTATTCTTGTTTCATTTAAAAACATGGATTTGCCATTCCAGCACGCTGCCAAGAAATGAATATGTAAGGGTCATATTTAAAAAAACACACTTGGCATGATTAGATACGGTGTTGAGCACAAACGTTTCCAGGTATGCCTTCCCCCGTTTTCTCAGATAAAAAGGTCTATTTCCAGGATCAGTATGACATTTTGAAAGAGGCAGGGCGAATGTACTCGGGTTCAGCTGTACATTAAACAGCTCCTTCCAAAAGTCCGCCCCAAGAATTCCACATCCACAGCTCCAGGTTAACTCTGGACTCCACCGCAGGGCTGGAATGCTTTACTTTCTGATCTGCTCACCACCCAACAGATTTCTTAATTTTCTTATCAACTCTCCTCGGCCAAATTACTTTTTTCTCTGCAGGATCTTTAGCTCAAAACAATCTTCGACGCCAATACGAGTAATATATTTCTGGCAGATATAACGAGAGGTGAAACTGCTGGTATTTCTGAACTGTGAATTGGTTAAGCGTCGATGATTTGCATCTGCTCGGCTATTCCAGCTTCTCTTAGGGTGGTAGAGAGGGCAAACGCTAGAAAACAGAACCACTTCCTGACAGGTTTTGTTTGGTGGAAGGCAGGGATAAGGAGCATCCTGAGGGGCAATATTCATTTTAGATATTCCACCAGAACAGTTTAGAGTTCTTCAGGACTTTAGTTGGCCATCTCTGGCCCACGGTAATTAAGTTACAGTGCCCATCCCTCACACTAAGGGATGAACTCTCACAGCTTTTCATGTGTAAGTAGCATCCATGTGCGTATTCCATATTTTATAAAAGTTGAAGATGTATTTTCACTTTAGCGCGCATATATACGTGCATAAAAACAAGGGGGGGGGGGTCTAAGTGCATTTTGAGGTGGGACCAACATTTACAAAGCTAAGTTGCTATTTTAAAAGATACTTATACACACTGATTTGTCAGCTTACTTGCATAATTTTACACCTGCTAATAATCTGGCCTAAGTGATATTAAATGTGTTTATTGTGCATCGTTGGCTGGGTGGGAGGTCTGAGTGAGACTGGGAGAGTTCAGGCTGAACTAGGAGGGTCTTTTTGACCTGGAGAAGGACTGGGTGAACGGGTGGAGAAGTTGGAAAAATGATCATTTCAATTGCATGCACATGTTTTATAATAGACCAATAGTACGTAAATCCAATATATGTAACTCCTGCTTTATTTCTGCATGTAAAATATACATGCATATATTTTTAAAACGGGTAGGAAGGGTATGCACATTCAATGCATTCATATATGTTCAATACACTGCATGTATTCGCACATAGGCATGTATCTTGTAGGGTAGAGATATGCATCTTTTATAAAGTACGTGCAGGCTATAAAGTACTAGCATAGATTGTGGCTATATATGTGTGCATATGCTGCCTTGTGTAGTGGTTTGAAAGTTATCCTCCCTGCTTTGCCCACAGAACACCAGAAAACCCAAAACTAATCAAGGTTTTCAGCCGAATAACCACACGGTATCACCGAAGATTCAGAAATTGGGCCTTTACTACCCAGGTGAGACTGTTGGCTTCTTTTTTTTTTTTTAGCTAAGCAAGAAGTTCCACAGTGAATCCACCACTATCTTCATTTGCGTAATGAGCAACCTTAAGTCCATCATAATAACCATGAAATATTCAGGACGTTTGGACCAAGCCTCAAGGATGACACAAAAACCCCAAGATTTGTTTTTGTAAGTGTCCTTCCCATGCATCACCCTTGGTAGTGCCCTTTTGGAGTGTGCAGGGAGACAGAGAGAAAGCAATACGGTTAGTATACTGCTTATAGCAGGAGTTATTTGTGTCTCTAAACTTAGAAGAAACATTCAGAGTATTTTCCTTCTGAGTAGCTATGAACTGGTCTTTAGAGCGAGCCTCCTTCGGCCCTGCGTGCCTGAACAGTATAGAACCGAGCTGGCAAACAGTACCAAAAAAATACCAAGGTACAGATAATAGGAAGATCGGCAGAGAAGATTCTGCAAACAGGATGTTCTCTTGCATACTGGGATGTTGGCAACGAATGTTGGCCGAGATCAGAATAAAATACTTGGTCTACAACGAATTAGGCAAGGGCTGTTCCCAAAATATTCACACATGCAGACCTGGATAATAATATTTGCCCTGTTTTTTTTCCAGGCTGCAAAACAACTGTCTTGATCAAATTTATTTTTCCACACTGAGGTAATAAAGGAGGAATGGGTTACAGATAAGATGGGCACTATTTATTTTATAGCACAGTGCCTGTCCTCACATGGTGTCATAAAGGAATCGTAATAAATTCTCTCTCAGATTAACTCTGCGATAAACTCAATTAGTGCGCCTACACTGCAAAACAGTGCCTGCTCAGGAGAAGGTGTCTGAACAGCACAGCACATACCACCACAAGCATGGACTGGGCAAACTTTTTATCCCATAGTTCTGCCAAGGCCAATGCATGCCGACAGGCTCGACGGTTAGCGGGTGCCCACTGATCGCAGGGTGACAGGGACACCTGGGAGCCAGCCTGAAGGCCAAAGGCATCGGCTCATTTCATACGTGGTAAAACCAAATCATTTTTGGATGGCGAAAACGTTTGATCATCACCCGAAGAATTTTGTGTTACGAGGTGCCGTGCTGGGTCAGTCGAATGGTTCATCAAATCCAGCATCCTGATTCCCAACAGTGGCCAGTCCAGATCACTTGGAAGTACCCGGCACATCTAATAGGAAAGGTCATTCCATGTTGCTTACTTCCAGAAGTAACAAGTCTACCTGGCTAATAACTTAAAGGATTATACAGTCATCAGTGTCAATTATCAATAAAATTATTATTGGGACAGGGTCTTCATTCTGCTTATCAAAATGATTTTTTTCCATGAAAATTCAAGGTATGCTACTAAATAGGATGGATTTTCTTTAAATCTTAAAAAATAAAAGTGTCACCCATCCTTCTGTTGTGAAGGTCACAGAAGCACAAAGTGGTATTACTGTTGTATATGGTAACTGTTAGGATCATCTGCTTCTTAAGTCAGAGCTATCTAATGAATATGTTAAGAACATAAGATATGCCATCTTGGGTCAGACTGAGGGTCCATCAAGCCCAGAATCCTGTTTCCAACTGTGGCCAATCCAGGTCACAAGTACCTGGCAAGATCCCAAGCAGTAAACAGATCCCAGGCTGATATCGTGCAGTGATAAGTAGTGGCAACTTCTTCTTGGTTAATAACAGTTTATGGACTTCTCCTCCATGAACTCGTCCAATCCTTTTTTAGACCCAGCTATGTTAACCGCCTTAACCACATCCTCCAGTAATGAATTCCAGAGTTTAATTGCGTGTTGAGTGAAAAAGAATTTTCTCCGATTTGCCTGGAATGTGCTACTTAATAACTTCAGGGAATGTCCCCTAGCCTTTGTATTTTTTTGAAAGAGTAAATAACAGATTTACATTTATATTCATTATTCTATAGACCTGTATCATATCCCCCCCTCAGCCATTTCTTTTCCATGCTGAACAGACCTAACCTCTTTAGCTTTGTTAATCTTCCCTTTGCAAACTGTAAAAAATGTACAAGAAGAGACTATTTTTCATTCTGCTTAGCTGGTGTTTGGGACCAGGTTAAATTACAGTTCCCTGCAGTGCTGCAGAACAGGCACGACAGCAAAGCCAGGATGAATTTTATTGTTTATTTATTTCTCTTTATTATGTTATTTACTGCAGTTTTGTATTTTTATTGTTCCTGCTTTGCGAGTGAGACTGTGAAGCTCCAATCAAGTTGAAATAAATAATAATGGGGGGGGGAGGGAAGAGGATCAAAACTCAGAGAATCTAACAGAACATACATAACTAGCAAAAACTTCATCTGGAAAATAGTGTGAATGTGAACACATCCTCAGAAAATGCCAGTCTTTCAGTCCCAAGAACTGTTGCATGTTCTTCCTCAAACAGAAACATTGGCATTTTTGAGAAGGTAAAATATTGTATTTTTTTTCTATCTGCCAAGGAGCTGCTGCTTTTGGGGTGGATCTTTTTGTTGTCATTGTCCAGGTAGTTCCTCTTTTCTCTTGCAGCCCAACTGAAACCAGTGTTGGGATCCTGGCACCATGAGCCTTTTTCACAGCTACCAGTGGATTTCCCCTCCCCCCCTCTTTTAATAGGTTCTTCCCCTCCGTCGTTCCTAGACCGGTGACTGCGGCAACAGTCTTGAGGGCTGGGAGCCACACACCAGGGCACCACGTGGCTCTAAATCTGGCTACCAAGTTTCACCCTTGCTGGACAACCATGACTCCCTCCCTCCAGAGGACTATGAACGCTGCCTCTGGGGCATCCCGAGCCCCAGGCAACCCAAGGTGTGCAGCGGCATGACCACTAGGATGACCAGCTGCCCGGTTTTCCAGCCTGTTGGTACAGTGTCCGGTTACAAGGCCAACCGGACACTGTAGAACCCGGTCAGGCAAGGCCAGGGGCCGGTCAGTGGTGGCAGCCTGGTGGCGCTCCAATCACCTGCCTGTTTTCGGGGCGCAGGTTTGACTCTCCTGCCCCCCCCCCTCTGCCTCTCCCACAGCTGTGCCGCACTTGTTACTGCTTCCCGCTATCCTCCTGGGAGTCGCAGAGGAAGAGGAGAGTTAAACCTGAGCCCCAAAGACAGCAGGCAGAATCTGCCTAGGAAAAAAAAAAACCAACACTCGATTTGATAGGGGAAAAGGGGGGGGGGGGGGCCGCGCAGCTGCGGCCAGCCCCCCCCCCCCCTCTCCTAAGTGTCTGGTCCTGCTCCATGGAAAAGCTGGCAGCCCCAATGACCACAGAATCAACAGGCCAGTCTGTTTATATTTACACAATGTTTACGGTAGATCTTAAACACTTATACAGCTGATGGCATTGCTTTTCTACATTACTTTTACTGATAGGCAACAAAAGGAGTTTCATTTTGTTGTGTCTGTTTTGTTTCGTTTCATTTTAGCACGCGCTAAAACGAAACAGAAAGAGCGCATCCCTAATTATTTTCAGTCAGTAAAACAAATGGCATCATCCCCTATGAAACAGGTTGCAGGAGAGGCTGGTGAGATTCCAAGTTGGGTGCGAAACTGAACTCGGCTTCTCTCTGTCTCTTGAGCAGCTTTAGCCTACGTTTCACCAGAGCAGGCCCAACTGGCAACTCACAGCCTGATTGGTTTTATCCATCTGTGGCTTCCTTCTGCTGGGATTTACGAGGAAGTCTAGCGTTGCCCAAACCTTTAAGCATGCACTGCTAGAAGATGCAGCAACAGACAAGCTAAATGCACAATCTCGATCATGGAAGAAAAGAAGATCATGTATGAGTTCTGATAGGTTTCATTGGGGCCAACATAAGAAGTGAATTAAGATATTGTGAGTTTTGAAGACCACACTGGCACCTTGAGATTTGTCTCTCGATCACAATTCTCAAAGAATCTTGTTTATTTCCAAGACCAGTATGATCACTGGAACGCTGCAAAGGCGGAAGAGACCAGACATGCAAACTACTCTGAAACATGAATTTGTATTCTTCACGACTGGATTTTAATTTGACAAGCTTTGGATTCCCTGCCTATCCTGTCCAGCGGCCATTGACAGATCTCTCCTTTTTAAGAGAGACTGGTCATGCATGCAGCTCAATTCTTATTTTCACATGCACTATTTGAGATGTTGGGGGAAGGGGAGAGGGTAAAATAAAACACTCTGGTCTGTAATCTACTCTTTTCCAGTTTACATCCAATGGAAGGTTTATCATAGTGTTTCACAACCCTCTCCCGGACAGCTAGTCAATCTGGTTTGCTAGATATCCACAATTAATATGCATGAAATATATTTGCAGACTTTGGAGATCCACTGTATGCAAATATATCCATGTATATTTGTTATGGATATCTTGAAAACCAGTCCAGTTAGGTGTGCCTCCAGGACTAGATTGCGAGAGACCAGTTTACCATCGTACAAAATAAATAGATCAGTGGTTCTCAACCTGGTACTCGGGACATGCCTGGCCAATCAGGTTTTCAGGATATCCACAATGTTGCAGTTATTTATAGTAAGATAGTTTTATGTAAAACTGCATTTTATATGTTTTTGTATTCTGTCAAGAATAAATTACTTTGCATTGGAAGAACAGACATTTTTTAAATAAAATTAATGAATAGGTACGAGACAGATTTGTATAAAGTAGACACATTGCAAGCAAACCTATCCCTTCCCTAGTCATTGTGAATGACTGCATATAAAACTCAACAAATAAATAAATAAATAAATTGTGGCCACGCTGAAAGCCAGAATAGCCATGCTAGTCCCAAAAACTGGGTTGAGAGCTAGTGGCCTAGATATTCCTGAAAATGTGTTTAAAACATCAGGGGGGAAATGCACTAAGTTCCAAGTGATCTTTACAGCAGGGCTCCCCAAACCGATAACCCTTCAGCCAGTCGGGTTTTCAGGACATCCACAATGAATAATGCATGAAATACATTTGCATATGGCGTGTCTCCAATGTCTGTAAAGATAGATCATGCATATTCACAGTGGATATCCTGGAAACCTAGATGGCTGTGGGCTAATTAGAACAGATTTGGATACCACTGCCTTATAGCAACTGTTTTTGTCAGGTTCAATGATAATTATTGTCAAAATAACCAAACCTGTGGTACCATTCTGCATGTAATCGAGCTTTGCTTAAATTCCAACAACAATGGTGGAGTGAATCCCTTCCTAGTCAACAGGACTTCATTCTGCATTAAACCACATCGTCAGCCAAATGATGTGATGGGCAGACGCTTTTTTTCAATGTTTTGAAATCGACACGGCGGATTGTGTGAGGACAACAAAAGTTACAAAATGGCCACCAACGTATAAAAAACAAACATACAAAAGGGACCTCTAAAAGCTGGTCCATGGCAAAGTGGCAGAATGCTATGCTGCTGTTGACCAGGGTTTAATCAAGGCTTTGAGTCTCTGGAGGCCAGAAACACCGGGCGGAAGGTACGTGCTTGTTTTATGTGAGAAAGCTACTGATGTAGAAACAAAACCGACCCATTTCATTCCTGGCGCAAAGCTGTAAACCCCAAGCAGTCTCTGGCTTTCCTCTCACTAGGGTTTCGCTAGTCCAGGGGTGGCCAACTCCGGCTCTCGAGAATCACAAACAGGCCAAGGTTTTCAGGATATCCACAGTGGACATGCAGGAAACAGATTTACATACAGTGGGAGGCAGTGCGTGCAAATCTCTCTCCTGCATACTCCTTGTGGACATCCTGGAAACCGGACCTGTTTGCAGCTCTTGCGGACCAGAGTTGGCCACCCCTGTACTAATCAAATCAGAAGGTATCATTAGCGGCAGCGCCAGGGCGAACTACCTGTACACGTCAGATGCAATGCCTTGGCACACGAGAAGGGGTTAGAAGCAGTGGAATCAATGGATTCCTGGAGGCTCCCAACGACTACGAGAAGATTACTGAAGATTATGGGTCTGAAGCACAGGCTTTGGAATGGGGTGAGCCACGGAGATCACAGCCCACAGCCCAACCAAAACTCTATCCCCCCCCCCCCCAACTCCACCCCCCCAGAATTGCTGCAGGTGATCAGGGACCAGGTTGAGCATCAAGAAGCTGTTCGGTGGGAGGAGGAGGAGAACAGCGGTGTGTCGGCAGCATCCTCCATCTTTACAGCTCTGGACCCGACTACAGCTTTAAATCACAAGGGGCTCTGTACAACCACAGACTTCAAAGCAGCAGTCGGGCCAAATGGCAGGGGACGCGAACACGGCCCAGGGAGCCACCACTCCCCCCATGCCTGCCACTGATCAGTGTGGGCAGAAGGCAAGAGAAGAGAAAGAGATGTAGGGGAGAGAGAGAAGAGATGGCTTGCACCCCCCCCCCCCCGACCTAAAAAGGTGTGTCACTGCCCCTACTCTCAAAAAAAGGAGTATACTACGTCCACCAGCACCACTAAAGTTTTCATCCTTTCTCTGCTTTCTCTGTCCAATTTGGCCTCCCACCTGCAGCCAGTACAGCGGCATTTCACTCAGGCCAGGAGACCCAATACTGGAAGTCACGTCCATAAAAAGTCATTGCAAAATCTGCTCCACTGAATCAGTACCACTGACTGCAGCAAAACACACAGCAGACGAGAGAGTGTGTCAAAATAAGCAAGAACTTTTAACTCTAAATAAAAGCAGGAGCAGAAAAGGCAGCACATAATTAAAGTAGCCTAGCATTTTGCAAAGGTAATAAGCTCTCTAGGTGGGCAGTGGTACAGTATTTAAGAATGAATAATACATGGCACACAATGCACAGTGTGTGCAGGTTCAACATGTGAAAGCAATCATAACTATTAGGATTCCCCTTTGTGTGCAGATCTATTTTAAGTGAATCCAACCTCCAGGATCCCCTATAGTTCTGCAATCCTAAAATCTCGCTATTGTCAAAGAAACAAAAAAAACAATAACCACCCATAAGAACAAATACTGCCCCGCTGGACCGGCCCAGCGTCCGGTTTGTGACCACAGCTAGCATGAAGCCTTAGGGACGTTGGAATTGCAGTGAATGAAGACCTAGCTCAATTGCCGAGTGTAATAATAATAATAAAATACAACAAAACCAACAAATAAGACTGTTTTGTTAAACACATAACGTGTTTAAGTACATCAAACAGAGCTTGAATGGACTGAACCACTAAGTGAATCACCCAACAATCAGCATAATGCAACAATATTTTTCAAAAACTGAACAAAGAAGAGAGCTGAGTGGATCGAAGGCCTTGTCTTCCAAGCGAGTGTGAAATTTGGTCAGGGGAACTCACTGCAAGTACATCCCCCCACACCCTACTGGCACCTTCCAAGGCCTTTTGATGTGCTTCCTCACCTTGGCCCATGCTGGTACCACCATCGTACTGGTGGCTGCATCACCTGCCCCTTCATGGTTAGAGTCGGAGATGAGATTCTCACTCCCTGCATCACATTCACTAGATTTAGCACCTTTCTAAGCACTGAAGCACAGTTTTTCTGATGAATAGCTTCCTTGATATCTTCTGAAACCGTTTGGCATCAGCACCACTTTCTGGGGATTATAATCAGTCTTGAAATCCCAAAATAATCCCTCATAATAAAAGAGAATTTTGTTTTAAAAAAAAAAAAAAATTCATTCAATCCTAATATCCTGGGCTTGAAAACTTTGTCTGACGCCGGATAATCTATTTTTATTTCATTTCTGAGGAGACAGACTTTAGATGTCAGGAAGCTCGTCCTGTGCAGCTACTCCCACCATTATGAACTGGGAGCTAATTAGGACAGCTGCTGCGCTGGTTATTATCAAAAGCCCCGACAGGCATCACCGTGATCCATGCAAAGCACGAGCCGTTGAAATATTAACTCAAGGAAGAAGATATATCAAATCAGAAAAAAAAGTGGCCAGCATCAAAGATACACTGCTTTAAAAAAAAAAATAAAGCAACAATACCTCAGAGGACAGAGAATGAAGATGTGTAGAATTAACACAGCTAAGACACGGGCAAGTTAATAGCTGGGGGGAAAAAAAATCGACCTTCAGCTGCTTCTTTAGGTCACTTGCCATGGATGCAAGACATGAAGGAGTAGAACAACCATTAAGAAGCAGTGGAAAAATGGAGGGGAGTTTAAAGAACGCTGTAACTGTTCTGCGGCCTGTACGTAACCCCCTCTTCAGGGGCATCACTGCATGGTTTGAGGGACGGTTTCTGCTTTGTATTGCATTTCATTCTTTGTTGCTCCTCCATCTGCCTACTCCCGAGTAAGATGGCGGCTATAGATCCTTGATTTCACAGGTCCACTTGGTTTGACTTCATTACTTTGACATAACACCAAAAAAAAGAGCACTAACTTCGGTCCTGTATATCAAATGATAATGAGCAAAAGGAAACCGCCAATAAAATATTTAAACACAGCTCTACCATCAAACCAAAAGGGGTCAGTTGTAACTCATGTGAATAAACTATGCTAGAGATGCCGCATCAGCAAGCCTGACAACGTGTTCTTACTGAAAGAAGAACCGTCCAGTCTATTAATCATTTGCGGCTCACAACTTTGTAACAGCAAAAGCTTGATGAAGTAGCAAAATAACATGTTTTAAGATAATGTAATGTGTCCGTCTGTCCCCCATTAGAACCAGCTTTCACTGACTTCATTACTAACACACACACACACACAACGATTCTGTCCTGAGTTAAACATCAGCTAAATTTTTTTGTGAAGCCCCTTTGCGATCGTCCCAGTTTCTCCAAGAGTAAAATATCAGTAAATTCCCAGACTGATGGATACTAAGGGGTCAATTCGTTAAAGGCTTAGGTGCCGAACTTTGATAGGCGACTAGAGCTAAGGAATTAGTTCAGGAGCCTGAAAGGTGGGCAGAGTTAGGGAAGAGGGAAAACGTTTGGGAATTTAGCCCTGAATTTTCAATGCTAGGCACATAACTTAGGGATCTAGGTCTATGCACATGAGCTCCAGCCCTTAGGTGCCTAGGTTTTGGGCTGAAAATTCTCCTGAATTTAAGTGCCTCAAACTTAAGGAACTAAAGGAAGTGCTGAGCATTTTTTAAAGACTGTCCAGGCCCTCCCCAGCATACGTTTAACCCGATTTAACTGAAAAGGTTTTCAACGGGAATGCTTTCATAATATCTCGGACAAGGTCTTGTGCACAGTTCTCGAAAATGGTTCCTGCGGTGTGGACTCAACCCAGTGTAAATAGCTAAACTGGCCGAAATTCCTTACAGCAGTTTAAAACAGTTTTTCAAACAGAGGGCGTTGAAAGGCAGAACAGTGCACGGTTTGCTGCCACTGTGTAAAAATATATACCTGACTTTAGAACTTATTATATTTTGGTTTTCTTGTTTAAATAAAGTACTTGACATTTATGGTTTGCAGGGATCTACCTAGTTCTCCCCTACCCAGCTTCTGATCTCTGGTGGGCTTAGCCAAAAGACTGCTCGCTCAAGTGCCAGGCACCCAGTCAAGGTCAGAAAAAAAGGATGGGGGTAGCTCTTGGTGTGCACGATTTAAAAATCAGGAGGAAGCGTTTTCTTGCAACTTTTCCTTTTATTGAGATTATGACTTTATAGTCCCATAATAAGCTTGCTATGGAAAGTGAGTACAATACAGTACCATCCAGTCTGAACTAATACATCCAAAGCTCTATAATATCTGTCACTCATATTTATAAACCTGATTTGGGGGGGGGGGGGGAAATGCATCTGGCATTTCTCAAAATAACTTTCATAATAGAGCTAGTAAAACCCCAGTCCTCTTCCATTTTTCATGAGGCCACCCTCCCCCCCTACTCCTGCTTCTCCCTCACTGCCACGGGATTCGCACTCCACTCCTGTAGACCAGGTCACCCAGGCCCAAATAAAAAAAAATGGGAGTTCAAGCACTGGATGCTGTGCACATTTCCTCTTCTGGCTGAGAGTCGAAAGTGGGCCACAAAAAAAGTGCCTGTGGCTCCTGCGGTTTCCATTCAGACTTGCAGTCAGTATATTGTCCATTTCCCACCATGAACCGTGCATCTGCTCCTCATGGGATAGGGGAATCGGGTCTCCTCCATCTCACTGCCACAGCCCTTCTCCCTCCGAGCGATGTCGTCAGGCCTCCAGCAGGCTCCCGAGGCGATAGCCCTGATAAGTCTGCTCTTGGGTCCTGCATCATCTGTGCCCTCCGAATTGCTTTCGCTGTAATTGGCTAAATCCTTCCTTGTCTTCCTTGATCTTAGGGCAGAAGTGAAACACATGAGTGCATGCACCACCTTCTCCACATAGTCTCCAGCATAAATCATCTTGGTCGGGGTAGATTAGTTTAAGTCTAGCAGGGGCGACACGGGCTCTGCAGATGGTTTTCTACGGTTGCACAAAGCAGCCCAAATGGAACAATAATGGATGAATCTGAACGTTTTCTCCCGTTCTTCAGTAGTGCTCATCTCATCCTCCCACTTCTGTGTTAAATCGATAAGGCGCTCCCCCATCTCCTGCCTGGTATGTTTCAGCTCTTGTTCCCCCAAAATGTACTTTTATAAAGACCAATGGGAAGTGGAGGAGTTGAGCGGTATACACAATAGGTATAAACCATAATAAGAATGGTATGGCGCTAAAGAGTTTTTTCGGATCCTTACATAGATTTACTCAAAAAATGAAGCGTTGGAGGAGTTGAGCGGTATACACAATAGGTATAAACCATAATAAGAATGGTATGGCGCTAAAGAGTTTTTTCGGATCCTTACATAGATTTACTCAAAAAATGAAGCGTGCAGAAGTATTAGAATAAACATTTCCATCTTTATTCATAGAGTGGTTGAGGAAGAGTTTCAGTCCCCCGACACGGACCGTGTTTCGCCACATGGGCTGTGTTGGGAGGGACAGAGGCCCAGGGAGTCAACTTGTAATGAACATCCAATGCATAAGACAAAAGGAAATTCCAAATGCAGTCAGAGGGGTAGTCTTGCGATTGTATGAAGCGCTCTGTGGGAGGTGGTCCAGAGAAAGCTTGCAAGCGTGAAGGCAAAACAACAAATTTATGTTGTGCCGAGCCGATTCAGGCGTCAAGCTCCGAAATCTTAATTCAACCAAGCTGGAACCAAAAGTGTCTTTGGCGTCTACGCAGGATTGAAATTTCCTTTTGTCTTATGCATTGGATATTCATTACAAGTTGACTCCCTGGGCCTCTGTCCCTCCCATTGCAGCCCATGTGGCAAAACACAGTCCATGTCGGAGGACTGAAACTCTTCCTCAACCACTCATAAATAAAGTTGGAAATGTTTATTCTAATACTTCACGCTTCATTTTTTGAGTAAATCTATACAAGGATCCGAAAAAACTCTTTAGCATCATACCACTTTTATAAAGACAGACATGTCAGGCAAATTTAGAGGTCTCACGATTTGGTTCTTAATCTCCAAGGAGTGGGCAAATCTCTCAATTGCAAGGAAATCCCGCCAAATTAGATTTAGGCTGGACCTAGGCCTAGAACTGGGAGTATCTCCCAAGACAAGTTGCAAGAATGTTTATAAATACATGGCTTTAAAGTCCTTTACTTCTAAACGTAAGTAGAGTGTTCAGCTAACTCCAGTTTGTTTGTTTTTCAGTACACCTTGTTCCATTCCTGGTTTTATCCTCCGTAAGGTAGAAGCAGGCCTGGACCAGCCTGTCCTGAATAAAACGACGCCACTTATGAGACTGGTACACACCCTGGTGCTGCTTTCAGGGCTGTACCGTGATGAGGTCCCTATGACTACTGCCAACCTAGTTTATCCAAGAGCTCTTCATGCATGCATTTCCTTTCAGACTCGGGCCTGTACGCGGAATGTGAAGCAAAGTAATGAGTAGTGTGTTTTATATATAAAGCCATCGTGGCTTCTAAAATTACAGGCAACAGAAGGCTGAGATTCTACACACCCAAAACCAGAGCAAACGGTTTCCAAATACTGCCCCTTAGACATCCATGTTTCCACACAGATTGCTAATGACATGCTACAAAGATTTAATTTAAAATTTTGTATATGTACATAATTTTAATTGCAAATATTTCCAAATTACTTAAAGATTTGATGGAGACATTCTGACATGAACGAGAAGGTCAAATGCAACTTAATTATTAGCAATGAACCTCTGGGTTTGATACTATACGTTTGCGTGCCTTTTCCTGTCCAAATCTTTCTAAATCAAGGCTTGCTAAACTTGTCCTGGTGATCCCACACCAGCTGGGTTTTCAGCATAACCACAACCGCACGTGCACAAGATACATTTGCAATCTTTGGAGACCCAGTATGCACAAATTGACCTCCTGCGCATTCAGTGTGGATAAGCCTGGAAACCCATCTGGCTGTGCTGTGGGGTCACCAGGGCAGCTTTGGGGAGCCCTGATCTAAACAAGAAGCTGTCAATCCAGACCTCAGGACAAACCTCATCAATCAGGTTTTCAGAATGACAACAGCACATACAAACCTCTCTCACGAGCATTCATTGCGGATATCCTACAAACCCCGAAAGGCTGGGGGTGCCCCCGAGGACTGGGGTGAAATCCACTGAGCTAAAAGTATACAGAGAGATAGATCAGTGCTTCCCAAACCAGACCTCAATCGAGTTTTCTGGATAGCCACAATGAATATGCATGAGGTAGATTTGCATATACTGGGTCTCCAAAGAATGCAAATCTTGCTTGGGCATATTAATTAGGGCTATCCTGAAAACCAGACTGGTTAGGTGCGAGGATAGATAGATTAAAATAGATAACGGTATTCTATTAGGCCAGGGGCTGAATCTCCCCTCACTGTGGTTTTGGGGTCTGGAGGGAGAAGAGATTTCATTTTCCACAGCTCCTGCCCTTGCTGTCCTGTGTCAGTGTGCCCTGTCTGGTCACAAAAGCAGGGATTAACCCTGGAATGTTCCAGGTAAGTGAAGGTCGTGCTTTACCCTCAGAGCTGCCAGAGTTTTGCCTCTATGAGCAGAAGGGAGAGCGCAGATATGGAAAATTGCTTGGGGGGGGGGAGGGGAATAGTTGGTTGGCTACATCGGCTTTTAAGTCCGTGGCTCATTGTGTTTAATAAGCCATTGCTGGGTTTTGTTGGGTTTTTTTGCTGTGTGTGTGCCTTGCTCCTGGGTTTTCCCCTTTTGTTTCTTATGGGAGTGTTTCAAAACATCTTTTAAATGGAGCAGAGCAGTGACTGAAGGAGGGAGCCAGTTTTGGCTTCTTGCCCTAAAGAAAGATCGCACTTATGTCCCGCCACGCGCTTTCTCTGCCCGATTCCAGAGACTGCCAACGTCCGCAGGGCAGCTTTGCCCTGGCAGAAAGGGAATTAAATGAGCCTCATGCATGTTGTAACGAAGCCTACAGCGTAGAGCATGCTGGAGAGTGGGGGGCAGGCCCAAAATCTCGAGTAGAGTAGATTTAATTGAGGCTGCCCAGATCCAGCAGCATTTTTCAAACCTAGGATACAATTATTTTGTTCACCCATGGCGGCGAGGACATTTTTAACCAAAACCAACCCCTTACTTTAAAGTTGGTTAAGAGTTGCTCTCTATTTCAACTACGTTTCTCGTGGAAAGCAAAAGCCACGCTGACATGTGCAGAATTATATTGACTGGCACTATCTACTGTGCTCTTAAAAAGTAGTTTAAAAGAATGGAACAGACAGAGCAATGTGCATTTCTATTCCTTCTTGCCTCGCCCTTCAAAAGGTCAAGGACGCAGCCGTGCGGAGTCTAAAGCAGGCTCTGACTGGATTCTGAGACCTGGTCCCAGATCCCTGGCAGCAGGGAAAAGAATCCTTGAAAATAGGATTTTAAAAGCTCAGGCAGATGGGAAGTTTTGGGTTTTTTTTGTTTTTTTTTATAGCAAAGCACCGGTTGCCGAGTACTTTGCAGAAGGGAGATAAAGGAAACAAAACGATGCAAGGTACAGGGAGTTATAGAAGGAAGCCAAAAACGAGCACAGAACTGTGCAGGATTTTTCCTGGATACAGAGACAGACAGTTCGATGGACAGATGGAGAGAGAGAGAGAGCTAGCCAGATAGACTGATAGACAGAAACAGACGGCTTGAAAGAAACTGTGTCAGCAAGCAATTGGCATTTTCAGTATTTAAAGGAATAGTAGGGAAACGGGTTGCGTTTCGTGCTGTACCTGAAGGGAAGGTGCCTTGAGCTACACCCAAAGAAAGAACAAATTGCTGGAATGCTGCTTCAGGATGTTTAAATCTGCCATTCCTTTCCAAAACAGAGAACAAAGCAGAAATAGTCAGGAATGCTGCTAGTGCTCCAGCCTACGGACACCGTGCACTAAAAGCCCTGTCTCATCCGGAGGAGGGAACAGAAAAACACCCAGAGCGCACGGCCAGGCACGCAGCTGCCTCCTGCGCCGGAGGAGTCTGACACCCGGTATAAACTCCTCTTTCAGCAGTGTGTCTCCGGATAGCAACAGGTTACCAGGAAAACACTCTTACTGTAAGTTTCACATCTGGCAGAGGAGTAGCCCATTCCTCGTAGCAATGGGCAACCAGGGCTCAAACGCATCTCCCACACAGAGAGACTCTCTCAGTGACACTGGGCAAAGTCACTCTCTCTTGCTGCCTCAGGTCCCCGATACAGTACGGACGCGCTAAAAAACGCGTCCGGTTTTTGGCACCCGCTCTTTCAACGTGCGCACAGCCCCTTCCCCTGGGCGCACGATACAGCATGCAAATGAGGGGGTCGCGCTGAAAGGAGGCATTAGGAACACTTGCACGCCCCTAGTGCCTCCTTGGCCCAGGAGGGGTGGCCGTCAGCGGGTTAGGAAAACGGACGCTTGTAAAATTGAGCATCTGCTTCCCTAACCTGACCCACCGGCACACTTTTTTAAAATCTTTTATTTTTAACCTTTGAATCCTCTGACTTAATATTGTCACGATATTAAGTCGTACAGAAAAGCAGTATTTTCTGCTTTTCTCTCCATTTTTTGGGGGCTGCACAAGGGCAGGCGTTAATTTCTGAGCGTAAAATGTGCAGATCAGGTGCACTTTTTTTTTTTTTTTACACAGTATCTGGGGCGAATGACTAATAGCCTCATCAACATGCATTTGCATGTGATAAGCGCTATTAGTTTCGAGGGGGGTTTGGATGTGCGTTATGGACATGCTTAACCCCTTATTGTGTAAGGGGCTGGGGACACATGCGTCCCAAACATGCGACCGACCCAGATTAAAACAGTGCGCTCAGACTGTAAGCTCTTTGGAGAAGGAGCTTATCATATCTGAAAAAAAAAAAAAATGTAAGCTGCCTTGACCTGACATAGGAAAGAAAAGTCCAGAAAAGATACAATACAGCAACCCCCGTTCCAATACAAGCACCTGCCACTGAGAATACTAATTTTCAGTCTTAAGGCCAGCTGGAACCAGCAGGAAATTCTGACGCTCTCAATATTTAAGAATGGAGTCCGAGTTCTTAGGTTTGGGAATATTGTGGAGGGTTCCCATTAACTGACCATCTTGCTTTATTTAGAAAGAAAGAGGCAATGATCTGTGCTGCGTGGAGGTGTTGTTGAATACTTGCGTTATCACCAATACAATAATCAATTCTCCTTCCCCCCACCCCTGTTCTCTGCTACCTCTTCAGGGCGATTCAGCACCAAAGCTCATGCAATTCTACAGCCGAGAACGGGGAAATTCTGTGTACGGAAGATCGGATCCATGCAGTCTCAAAAAATAGACTAAAAATAGCTCATGCACCAGGTCCTTTAAAAAGTATCCGGACAAAAAAACTCCAGCATCCACTAAGACCACTGCCAGACCTCTGCCTACACGCAAAAGCATGCATTTCTTTTAGTAAATATTGAAAACAGGGAATCCAACCCAACCTGAACCCCAAAACCAGATAACCTTTATATTTTCTCTCTCAACCGGAACCATTTTTTGTTTTAAAAGTCTCTGAGCTAGAACAGGCCCACAAAAAGATTGACCTTACTGATGCCGAATAAGGATTCAACCAACAAAAAACCTAGTCGACGTGGTCCATTGAGTGAGCACATAAAACCGGTTTCTTGGGCCAGCTCAGGGGTAGATTCCGCAGAAAGGCTTCTGAAATTACATGGCCAGCATGCGGCACTCTTGCATACGTGTGCAGAACTCTGAATATGAAATTATGTTGATTTACCTTGAAAAATCAAATATTTTTCAACCTTACTTGTGTGTTTGTAGAATTTATTTCACTCTTGTTAAGGTTTTATGGTTGGGGCAATCTCAGGTATGGATGTGGGGGAGGAAGAGGAGATTTGGGGGATGAATGGAGTGGAAAGCAGTGATTTCAGGAGTGGCTGAGGACAGAGGAAAAGGTGATCTCAGGAAGGAGGAGGAGGAGGAGAGAATTGGGAACGGAGGAATTGGGGATAGTGAGTGGCGAGGAGGAGAAAGGAAGGCGCGTCTGGGATCTGGAAGAGAGGAGAAGGAAGGATGGAGATAAAAAGGGAGGTTTAGGATCTTGAGGGGGGAAGAGGTAAATTTAGGGATCTGGAGGAGAGGGAGGTTCCAATTCTGCTACCCCTTGCATCTCCACCCCGCTCTTCCTGTACCCCCCCATCCCTCTCTTATGCCCACCTCCCTTCAAGGCCAGATTTAAGATTGGAGCACCCACAGACAGAACGGTGGATGAATTTGTCCCCAGAAATCAATGGGCAGCAGGGAAGGTCACAGCGTTTGGGTGCCCTAGGCATGTCCCTATGGTGCCTGTGCCTAAATCCAGCTCTGATCTCCCTTCCACTCCAGGTGCTCTCTGTCTCACCCCTGCCCTTTTCTTTTGTAGAGGCAGGAGAGCAGGCATTTTCCTCCTGCTCCTTTTGGGCTTCCAGCTCAGCTGTAACCAGGGCTCGGGTCCAGACCGTAACACAAGCCTTCACTTGCAACTAATCAGGGATTCTTCCCCCTATCTTATGAAGTCCTCCCAACTCAGCGAGTGCAGTCACCATAGCAACAGACCTCAGTCCTGGCATTCCTTCTGAAATGCTGCACTTGCAGGCCCCAAATCCGGCCACTAGGTGGCACCATTGCAAGATTGACTGGGACTCCCACTCCCCGAGGGGTTTTAATGCTGCTTATACAGCTATACAGCCCCAGCAAGCCCAAGGAGCAAAAGACCGGAGACAGGAATCAAACCCA
Organism: Rhinatrema bivittatum; assembly: GCF_901001135.1. Taxonomy (NCBI): domain Eukaryota; kingdom Metazoa; phylum Chordata; class Amphibia; order Gymnophiona; family Rhinatrematidae; genus Rhinatrema; species Rhinatrema bivittatum. Next base: position 52,705,753 of record NC_042621.1, read on the forward strand.
GATCTACCGCAAGGCAGGGTACAGCATTGCCATGGTGTCACCAGTCTGGCACCCCCCTGCCTTTCAGGTGCCCTCTTCTCACCCCACTCCCTTCCAATTCAAATGTCACCTCTTTCACCCTGCACCTCCTTCCATTCCAATTCTCTTCTCACCTCCCGCTTTCCCCAGATGCTTCGGGCCATGTCCTCATCCTCCTTGGGGCCACCTTGTAGCTTGGCCTGGGTGGGATACCACAGTGCCTCATGACTGGATCCCAGGCAGCACTGGAGGAGGAAATGGGCCAAGGCACCACACTGCTGCCCTCCTCATACTGACTGCTTGGATCTGCCGACCGATGAGGGGTGGAAATCAAAAGCAGAAGAGGAAGGGGTGCGAAGGGGAAATCAGCAGCAGAGGGGAACAATTCTGAGCAGCAGGCACTGCTCCCCACGTGGCCCAGCTCCTGGTTTCCCATAATTCCACTGCAAGGGCTGGATTATGAGATCCTTGCTGTGGCCACAGAATCACGGGCGACCAGGGGGCCCTGCATAAAACCAGTATCTGGAAGATTTCCCCTTTTGGGTTTCACAGGACAAATAAAATAAACACATCAAAGGTTTTATTAAGTACTTGGAATTCATTTTCATATCTTACTAGATAAACGAAGCTTGACAGACGTGCCGCAAATGCGCAGTAGAGACCAGCTCTACCACGCATGTGCGGGCGAGCACGTCGGTCTGAGCCAGCGTCAGAAAGAAAAAAAATGGCGGCGTCCAGTGGCAGCAGCGGGCGGCGACGGCGGTAGCGAGCGGCGGCGGTACCGGCAGCGGGCGGTAGCGAGCGGCGGCGGCGGTGGTGGTAGCGAGCGGCGGCGACGGCGGTAGCGGCGACGGCGGTAGCGGGCGGCGTCCAGTGGCAGCAGCGGGCGGCGACGGCGGTAGCGAGCGGCGGCGGTACCGGCAGCGGGCGGCGGTAGCGGCCAGTAGCGAGGGAGGGAGAAGAGAGAGAGAGGGAGGGACGGAGAGAGAGAGTGGGAGGGAGTGACTGAGTGGGAGGGAGGGATTGAGTGAGGGGGAGGGACTGAGGGGGAGGGAGTGGGACTGAGTGAGAGGGAGAGGGGGACTGAGTGAGAGGGAGTGGGACTGGGAGAGAGAGGGAGGGAGTGGGACTGAGGGAGAGTGAGTGGGACTGAGTGAGTGAGAGGGAGGGAGAGGGGGGAGGGAGTGACTGAGTGAGAGGGAGGGACTGAGTGAGAGGGAGGGGGGACTGAGTGAGGGAGTGGGACTGAGGGAGAGAGAGGGAGGGAGGGAGTGGGACTGAGGGAGAGGACGGAGTGAGTGGGACTGAGTGAGAGTGAGTGGGACTGAGTGAGTGAGAGGGAGGGAGAGAGGGGGGAGGGAGTGAGACTGAGTGGGAGGGAGGGACTGAGTGAGAGGAGAGGGAGGGTGGGAGGGAGGTAGGGGGTGGTGAAGAGTGAGGGGAGAGAGAATGAGGGGGAGGTGAGAGACAGAGGGATGTAGCCTGTTTTAACGGGCTTAACGGCTTGTATACCCCATAAAACGTATGGCCAACACTGGCTGTAACAGATTCACGCTTCTGCTCCTCTCTGTAAATAAGCATTATAAAAGCAAGCTGCGGAAGCGAGTCTTACGCAGCGCAGATGACTTGGAGAGAAGCAGCGAGAAGATGGGAGGGGTAATTGATGAGAGAGATAAACAGTAGCAGCCAATAGGTATAGAGAATGATAGTGGGGCCAATGGGGAGTAAGGATAAGGGGCGAGAGAAAAGGGGTTAAGGTTAGCAACACATTAGTTCGGGAGAGGCAAAAGGGACAGGTCACGTTTTTTGCAGGGGTGCAGTTTCAAGGACAGGGAGCACAGCTCTGTCGCAGCGACCAGTCCAACCAGCCCGGGCGAACCTAAGTCCAGGTATTCCAGACCCCAGGCGGTTAATAAAAAAAAAAAAAAAAAAAGGTGAAACAAATATACAAACAACATTATGCCGAGGGGGAGGGAAAGAAGGAGCAAAGCGGAACCGCTCGTTACGGTTCCAGGCCCGCATGCGGGGCGAGATCGCGAGGAGCGGCGTGAAACACCCGATTTCGAAGGGACAGAGGAGGAGAGCCAGAGAGCTGTCGAAGTACGGGGGGGCGGCCGCAAGTTCGGGAGAGAGTGGGCCTGAGCCTGCATCGGATGACGAGCCGGCGGACAGGAGTGCGGGGGGGTACCTCGAATTAGAGCAGAGAGAGGACCTCTCTGTTACGGCGTCAGGCAGCGAATTCCCAGCCTCGCCTGGCAGCGGGCCCGAATCACCAGCCACACCGGGGGGCAACCGCTACCCAGAGGTTTTAGAGAGTGATACAGGGGAACCAGAAGCTGAGGACGCGGCGACATTCGCAGGGAGGGAGGCCGAGACAGAGGGCCCCCTCAGCGGAGGCACGAGAGTCCATCAGGGCGCGTGCGCGGCAGCCCAGCCGAGGGCAGAATGAGTGGGGAAACAGCGGCCGTTAAGGAAGCCCGGGAGAAAAGGGCGGGAAGAGGACGTACCCGAGCGCGAAACAGTGAACGTTCGGTGACGCGTGGCAGAAGCAGAGGAATGCAGCGTGTCACATTTGCGGAGGAACAGAGCGTTGGAAGACGCCAGAGGATGGGGCGGCATGAATGCGGTGAGTGTGGCGTAGCGCTTGAGGCTCGGAAGAGTGATATTATTGCCAATAGGGGAGTGAGGCTCGGCAGAGGTGCAGCAGGAGCCGCCCACAGCAGAATACGGGGCGGAAGAGGTCAGCATGTGGGGCAAGAAGGAGCACACAGGGATTATGGACCGATGGGAAGCTCAGCACGAGGCGAACAAGAGAAGTACGGAGGGCGAGGAGGGAGATCGCAAGAGAGGATTCAAGAGAGCGGGCATGGGGATGTGTGCCCAGACGGCAAGGGAGCAGGATGGGAGGACACGGTTAAGAGAGGGGGGTGGGGTGACAGTGGGCATGTGGATGGCAGAGAACCACACTGGCGGCCAGGCGGAGCGGTAGGAAACCGCAGCAGGCCTACCCTTGTTCGCAAGACACGAGGTGCGGACAGAGTGCGACAGGAGCGCACGTGAGACGGAGAGCCGACAGGTGGACGTAGGAACGGGCAGTCTGCGCGAGTGTGAGTGGCCTGCTTGTCGGGAAGCGGCAGAGGCGACATCATCGGCGGTGTGCAGTACGTCAGCTGGTAAGCACGGGAGGTTCAGTAAAGGGGAGAGGGAGGCAAAGGGAAGCAGGAAGAGGAGAGAGCGAAGCGAGTGACAGTACGAGTTCGGAGTCATCGGAGTCGTCGAGCGGCAGTAGTAGCGACGCGGGGCGGGGCAGGAGACTTTCGGGCTTCGGGCCTGGCCAGGATATGGGGCACCCGGCCTTGGCGTCGCTCACAGAGCTATGGGAGGGTGTTCCGAAGAAACTGCGCAACAGGATCAGGAAAAGGAGATATGTCAACATATTTAAGCTGTTGGAGGGTAGAAGGGGGGAGAGCAAAGCGCATAGGAAGGGAAAGAAGAAGAAGAGCAGAGTCAGCAGGCACGAGAATTCCAAAAAATATAATTAATTGGGTCAGAGGATTCCTGCGATTAGCAAGTGTGGTAGGACATTACCAGAGCGACCAGCACGCAGCACTATTGTCCTATTGTGACAGTATATTAGGTGCATTCAAAGACCTGGCTGAATTATGATGAACGTTTTAGGGAAAAGATGGCGGGCAATAGATTTATGTCTTGGGGCACACAGGACATTAATTTATGGTTAAGAAAACATAAGAAAATGCCATACTGGGTCAGACCAAGGGTCCATCAAGCCCAGCATCCTGTTTCCAACAGTGGCCAATCCAGGCCATAAGAACCTGGCAAGTACCCAAAAACTAAGTCTATTCCATGTAACCATTGCTAATGGCAGTGGCTATTCTCTAAGTGAACTTAATAGCAGGTAATGGACTTCTCCTCCAAGAACTTATCCAATCCTTTTTTAAACACAGCTATACTAACTGCACGAACCACATTCTCTGGCAACAAATTCCAGAGTTTAATTGTGCGTTGAGTAAAAAAGAACTTCCTCCGATTAATTTTAAATGTGCCCCATGCTAACTTCATGGAGTGCCCCCTAGTCTTTCTACTATCCGAAAGAGTAAATAACCGATTCACATCTACCCGTTCTAGACCTCTCATGATTTTAAACACCTCTATCATATCCCCCCTCAGTCGTCTCTTCTCCAAGCTGAAAAGTCCTAACCTCTTTAGTCTTTCCTCATAGGGAAGTTGTTCCATTCCCCTTATCATTTTGGAAGCCCTTCTCTGTACCTTCTCCATCGCAATTATATCTTTTTTGAGATGCGGTGACCAGAATTGTACACAGTATTCAAGGTGCGGTCTCACCATGGAGCGATACAGAGGCATTATGACATTTTCCGTTTTATTCATCATTCCTTTTCTAATAATTCCCAACATTCTGTTTGCTTTTTTGACTGCCGCAGCACACTGCACCGACGATTTCAATGTGTTATCCACTATGACACCTAGATCTCTTTCTTGGGTTGTAGCACCTAATATGGAACCCAACATTGTGTAATTATAGCATGGGTTATTTTTCCCTATATGCATCACCTTGCACTTATCCACATTAAATTTCATCTGCCATTTGGATGCCCAATTTTCCAGTCTCACAAGGTCTTCCTGCAATTTATCACAATCTGCTTGTGATTTAACTACTCTGAACAATTTTGTGTCATCTGCAAATTTGATTATCTCACTCGTCGTATTTCTTTCCAGATCATTTATAAATATATTGAACAGTAAGGGTCCCAATACAGATCCCTGAGGCACTCCACTGTCCACTCCCTTCCACTGAGAAAATTGCCCATTCAATCCTACTCTCTGTTTCCTGTCTTTTAGCCAGTTTGCAATCCACGAAAGGACATCGCCACCTATCCCATGACTTTTTACTTTTCCTAGAAGCCTCTCATGAGGAACTTTGTCAAACGCCTTCTGAAAATCCAAGTATACTATATCTACCAGTTCACCTTTATCCACATGTTTATTAACTCCTTCAAAAAAGTGAAGCAGATTTGTGAGGCAAGACTTGCCCTGGGTAAAGCCATGCTGACTTTGTTCCATTAAACCATGTCTTTCTATATGTTCTGTGATTTTGATGTTTAGAACACTTTCCACTATTTTTCCTGGCACTGAAGTCAGGCTAACCGGTCTGTAGTTTCCCGGATCGCCCCTGGAGCCCTTTTTAAATATTGGGGTTACATTTGCTATCCTCCAGTCTTCAGGTACAATGGATGATTTTAATGATAAGTTACAAATTTTTACTAATAGGTCTGAAATTTCATTTTTTAGTTCCTTCAGAACTCTGGGGTGTATACCATCCGGTCCAGGTGATTTACTACTCTTCAGTTTGTCAATCAGGCCTACCACATCTTCTAGGTTCACCGTGATTTGATTCAGTCCATCTGAATCATTACCCATGAAAACCTTCTCCATTACGGGTACCTCCCCTACATCCTCTTCAGTAAACACCGAAGCAAAGAAATCATTTAATCTTTCCGCGATGGCCTTATCTTCTCTAAGTGCCCCTTTAACTCCTCGATCATGTAACGGTCCAACTGACTCCCTCATAGGCTTTCTGCTTCGGATATATTTAAAAAAGTAGGGGGTAGGGGAGGGCAAGGGAGGGGAGGGGAGGGCCAGGAAAGGGTTAGGAAAGGGTTTGGAGTGCCGGGTGCGGAGTGCCGGGTGGGTCAGGAAAGGGTTTGGAGACGAAGGCCGGAAACAAATCAGACATATGTTGGAGATTCAACAGTTCCATGTGTCTGTTTCCAGATTGTAAGTTTCGACATGCCTGTTCTTCGTGCAGCGGGGCTCACCCGGTACTCAAGTGCCAGGTGCTGCAGTGGGGTCCGAACGACAAGGCACTTCAGATAGCGAAGCGCGTTTAAAAAAAAAAAAATAGAAAGAACAGGGGAGGGGGTAAGAGCATTATCATGGGGGCACAAGAAGGGGAGAAAGGAGTCAGGATAAGTCGATGTATGAGTTTTATGTTCACAGGAGGTGAGAGGTATGCGAGATGCCCAGAGGAGTGGATAGCAAACATCTTTGGTCAGGGCCTGGATGAGGAATGGGAGCTGATTCGCAGTTCAGTGGCCACAGCGACATGGAACGCTTACATACAAGGCACCAGGACAGTGTTGATTTATCTGGAAAGGTTGGGATGGAAGGAGGAGCCTATCACGGAGAGGATGATGAGAGGATTTATTATATGGGCTAAGGGAGTAGGCTATTCGGTGTGGGCAGTACGGTTGTATTTAGCGGGATTGGCATTTTTTCATAAATTGAAGGGATGGGGGAACGCCGACCAGTAGTTTTCGAGTCAAGAAGTTGTTGCAGGGATGGGAGCGGGGGCGGGGCCGGGTAGAGGACGCGCGGCAGCCCAGATACAAGGATTTAGATCCGTTGATGGGCATTCTGAGGCAAATATGTTGGTCTGACTACGAGGCCCGGCTGTTTCAGGTTGCGTTTTCATGGGCCTTTTTTGGGGCATTGAGGGTTAGCGAGTTGATAGCGCTGTTTCATAAGAGCAGCGAGGGAGCTGGGATCCAGAATGAAGGCATGCAATTCGGTGAACATGTGATACGCGTGTTCATTGCCAGGTCCAAAACGGATCAAAAGGGGGTGGGTACGATTCTTAGTTTGAGAAGGGAGGGGAATTGCAGGGTTTGCCCGGTACGGCTGGCAGAACGGTATTGGGAATGCAGACCTCATAAGGAGGGAGTGTTCCTAATTCATGAAAATGGTAAACCGGTTACGAGATATCAAGTGACGAGCGTTTTAAGGGCAGCGATTGGTAGGATGGGAGGAGATGGGAGCAGGTATAGTTCGCATTCGTTTCGTATTGGGGCAGCGACGTCAGCGGCCGAGGCAGGATATTCGGAGAATAGCATCAAAGGGTTGGGCAGATGGAAGTCTTCTGCATTTAGAGCTTATATTTGTCCGTAAAAGGGTGGTAGGGAAAGATAAGGGAGGGAATGGTGTTAACCATATGTGTTTATTTTGCAGATATGAGGGGATCCGGGAAGTTTGAGGGATGTACCTGGTTAGTGGGTCATTCCTACATTCACAGAGCGCAGTGAAGAGCACTGAAAAGGCCATATGGCGAAACCTGGAGCTGAATAACAAAGGATGGCGATTAGCCTGGTTCAGTAAGAGAGGCATGACATGGGACGAGCTTCTGCCTTTTCTTTACGAAAGGATTGAGATGTGGGGTGTGCCTCAGGTGCTGCTCATTCATTTAGGAGGGAATGATGTGGGGTACAAAACATGTAGGGAATTGTTGACATGTATAAAGAAGGACCTCTCCCAGTTATGGATCCGGTGGCCAAGAATGAGAATAGGATGGTCAGACATTATTATCCGGTTAAGGAATAGAGGAAACATTGTGGAAAGTAGGTGTGAAGAAACTAAATAGACAGCTGGGTAAATGGATGGGTTGGCAAGGGGGTTTTTGGGTTAGGCATCAATGGTCATGGATGGAGGAAACGGGGTTGTTTGCAGGGGATGGAGTTCACCTATCGGAAATAGGGATGGACATGATCAACAACTCCATCCAAGAGGGATTGGAAAGGGAGGTAGCAAGATGGTAGGCCGGCAGTTTGGGGGGAACAGGTTGTACCAACTTGTTTGTGGCGGAAAAACCCGAGCCCAAGCGGATATTGTAAAGGGTTGGCATAATGAGAAGGGGGGCAAGCCCGGTGTGGCAAAGGGGGGGCCGCTACACCGGGGGGGGCCGGTGAACGTAGGAGATTGGTTCTCAGCATAAATTACTCTCGCTGGTAAGAGGCGGAGTAAGGACATGGGGGAGGGTATCCTGACTTCACCATTAGGGAGCAAGGTGGTGGAGGAATAGGGGGTGGGGCTTACGAGAAGACAAATTAAAGGAGGGGTTGAACTTAAGTTTGTAAGGGCTCGGGTTTAGTGGGGCACAATAAACTGCGGCCTATTTATACCCAGAATTCGGTGTGGCGTCTTATTGGGGGGAAGGGTTAGGAGGTATGAGCGTGTCTTCTATTCTCAAGTTAATGGGCCTTCTATTTACATTTTCTTGTGTGAACTGGAACTGATTTGGTTGGTTCATGTGTGCCAAACTGGTTACTGAACCTTTATTGCCCTAAGCTGGAATCAAACTGGAACGGCTTCAGTCGCAGCTGAACCTGAACTAGAACAGAACCAAAAGTTTAAAGGTTTGGCTCCCAAGTTATTCCAGTTACTTGTGATCTACTAGATCTCTCTCAATATAATTTGCTGCTAGTTACTCTTCTTTTCACACACTAAAAAGTATATTTGCCCTGACTATTCAGGACATTTACTGATTGATTTCATTTCCTTAGGATCCTCTCTAATTATCTGAGCAAAAATCGGCCATTAACCAACTTAACTGACCATAATAATAAAGTTATTTTCTCATGGGACACACAAAGAAAGATATTTTCTAGATGTTTCACCAGGCCCAGATTTAGGTATAGGCAACATATGCAGTTGCCTCCAGTATCAAATTTTGAAGGCACCAAATATCCAAGCCAAAGATATTTTAGATTGGGACCTGGTTAAAAGATAGAAACAGAGAGTAGGGCTAAATGATAAATTTTCCCAAATGGAGAAAGGTGAATAGTGGAGTGCCTCAGGGATCTGTTCTGGACCACTGCTTTTTAATATATTTATAAATGACCTGGAAATGGTGACAAAAAGTGAGGAGATCAGATTTGCAGATGACACAAAATTATTCAAAGTTGTTAAATCAAAGAGGATTGTGAGAAATTGCAAGAGAACCTTGCAAAATTGGGAGATTGGGCATGCAAATGAAATTTAATGTGAACAAACGCAAAGTGATGCACTTAGAGAAGAGTAACCCAAATTATAGTTACAAACTACAAGGTTCCACATTATGAGTTACCACTCAGGAAAAAGGATCTAGGCATCATCCTTAATACTCTTAAATCTGTTCAATGTGCTGCAGCAACCAAGAAAGCAAATAGATTGCTAGGGATTAGGAAAGGAATGGAGAATAAAACAGAGATCATCATAATGCCTCTGTATTGCTCCATGGTGTGACCTCATCTTGAGTATTGTGTGCAGTTCTGGTCACCACATCTCAAAAAAGATATAACAGAATTAGAAAAGGTACAGAGAAAGGCGAACAAAATGATAAAGGGTACGGAACAATTCCCTTATGAAGAAAAGGCTAAAGAGGTTAGGACTCTTTAGCTTGGAGATGGCTAAGGGGAGATAGGACAGAGGTCTATAAAATAAAGAGAGTGGCATGGAACAAATAAACGTGAATCAGTTTACTCTTTCAGAAGGTACAAAGACTAGAGGACACACAATGAAATTTCTAAGTAATACATTTAAAATTAACGAGAAAATATTTTTTTTACTCAATGAATAATTAAGCTCTGGAATTCATTGTCAGAGGATGTGGTGAAAGCTATTAATGTAGCTGCATTTAAAAAAAATAAAAGGTTTGGACAAGTTCCTGGAGGAAAAATCCATAAACTATTCAGGTAGAGCTGCAGAAATCCACTGCTTATCCCTGGGATAAACAGCTTGGAATCTATCTACCCCTTGGGATCCAGCCAGGTACTTGTGACCTCGATTGGCCATTGTTGAAAACAGGATACTGGGCTGGATGGATCTTTGATCTGATCAAGTATAGCAAATTTATGTTCATATATTCTTTAGGGCTTCTACTTGCTTCTTGGCCATGTACTGGCACAGAATCATAAGAACATAAGAATATAAGAAATTGCCATACTGGGTCAGACCAAGGGTCCATCAAGCCCAGCATTTTGTTTCCAACAGAGGCCAAACCAGGTCACAAGAACCTGGCAATTACCCAAACACTAAGAAGATCCCAAGCTACTGATGCAATTCATAGCAGTGGCTATTCCCTAAGTAAACTTGATTAATAACCGTTAATGGACTTCTCCTCCAAGAACTTATCCAAACCTTTTTTGAACCCAGCTACACTAACTGCACTAACCACATCCTCTGGCAACAAATTCCAGAGCTTTATTGTGTGTTGAGTGAAAAAGAATTTTCTCTGATTAGTCTTAAATGTGCTACTTGCTAACTTCATGGAATGCCCCCTAGTCCTTCTATTATTCGAAAGTGTAAATAACCGATTTACATCTACTCGTTCAAGACCTCTCATGATCTTAAAGACCTCTATCATATCCCCCCTCAGCCGTCTCTTCTCCAAGCTGAACAACCCTAACCTCTTCAGCCTTTCCTCATTGGGGAGTTGTTCCATCCCCTTTATCATTTTGGTTGCCCTTCTCTGTACCTTCTCCATCGCAACTATATCTTTTTTGCGATGCGGCGACCAGAATTGTACACAGTATTCAAGATGTGGTCTCATCATGGAGCGATACAGAGGCATTATGACATTTTCCGTTCTATTAACCATTCCCTTCCTAATAATTCTTAACATTCTATTTGCTTTTTTGACTGCTGCAGCACATTGAGCCGACAGTTTTAAAATATTAGCCACTATGATGCCTAGATCTCTTTCCTGGGTGGTAGTTCCTAATATGGAACCTAACATCGTATAACTACAGCAAGGGTTATTTTTCCCTATAAGCAACACCTTGCACTTGTCCACATTAAATTTCATCTGCCATTTGGATGCCCAATCTTCCAGTCTTGCAAGGTCCTCCTGTAATGTATCACAATCCGCTTGTGATTTAACTACTCTGAATAATTTTGTATTATCCACAAATTTGATAACCTCACTCGTCGTATTCCTTTCCAGATCATTTATATATATATTGAAAAGCACCGGTCCAAGTACAGATCCCTGAGGCACTCCACTGTTTACACTTTTCCACTGAGAAAATTGACTATTTAATCCTACTCTCTGTTTCCTGTCTTTTAACCAGTTTGTAATCCACGAAAGGACATCGCCTCCTATCCCATGACTTTTTAGTTTTCTTAGAAGCCTCTCATGAGGGACTTTGTCAAACGCCTTCTGAAAATCCAAATACACTACATCTACCGGTTCACCTTTATCCACATGTTTATTAACCCCTTCAAAAAAATGGAGCAGATTTGTTAGGCAAGACTTCCCTTGGGTAAATCCATGTTGACTGTGTTCCATTAAACCATGTCTTTCTATATGCTCTACGATTTTGATCTTGAGAATAGTTTCCACTATTTTTCCCAGCACTGAAGTCAGGCTCACCAGTCTACAGTTACTCGGATCGCCCCTGGTGCCTCCATAGCACCAATACTGCCCAGGCTCAGGGTGCGTAATGGTACATGCAGTGTGTAACCACGGCATGGAGAAGGGATGCTCCTAAGGGCAGGAGGTGGTGCAGGAAGTGAATGCGTGCAAGTAAATACCTTTTTTCCCTATTATTTTTGACAATCCCTAGCACTACTAATACAAAGCTGCCTCACTGGGGCTCCTCTAAATGATGTCACTGGGTGGGAGGAGACTGCTTAACATTTAAATGAGCACCTCCATTGTATGTTGACCTGTCCCACATGCATTCAGAGTTAAAAATGTGCATTGAGCTGCTGCATCCAAATCTCCCTCCTGCGTATTCATCAGGAATATCCTGAAACTTGACCAGTTTGTAGCTCTCCTGAGGATTGCATTTTGACATCCCTGGAATATGTTCCCAGGAACGTGTTCTGGATAATTTTAGCCTTAACCAGCTATATTCAAAAGAATATAGACTGTATAAAAAAAAAAAGTGGTGCACCTGATTCCCAGCCTCCCACTCAATGCAAAAATAAAATGTCTTGTCTGGCCAGACATCTCCAGTTAGGAAAACTTTGAAATCGATGCCCCATCCTACGAACCCCTTTCTGCGCTGAGATCATGGTTCACACCGACCTATCATACCTTTATTTTTAAATCATATCTTGAGTGAGGTGGGGGAGGCACTTTATTTTCATAACGTTTTATGTTCTATGTAATCGCCACTCGCGACAGTTCTGTTACACTGTAAACCAGTATGATCTGTATACTTTACAGGAATGTCGGTATATAAGAATTCAAAATAAATAAATAAATAAATAAATAAATATCCCCTTACAGTTTTTCCAAATTGAGCCTATGGGGGAAATAATGTTCCAATTTCGGGTTTATGATATTTAAAAGAAGGCTATGAAAAAAAGCAAACCCATGTAGAATAAAGAACCGTCTGGCATTAAATATGTCTGGCATTCCCTGTGGAAGATGTTTACCATTACCAGTTTGTATCCTGCTTAGACATTATTTTCACATTTTACACTGTAAGACCTGTTTAGACTCTATTTTTACTATGTTTGTTATCTGTAATACCTGTCCGTACTCTGTTTGTACTCTAAAAAACCTGCTCAATTAGCCTATATATAGAATGGTTCTAATGCGTTAAGTTAAGAAGTAGCTTGGTTTTACTGTTTTTTCTGTAATAAGTTGTTAAAAATGTAAACCGGAGTGAAGGCAGCTTGCTATACCTTGGTATATAAAAGACTCCAAATAAATAAATAAAATAAAATATGAACGCTGAGATTTCATCTAATTGCAGCAGTAAACTGGATCAAGGAAACCCCAGAGGACCAACAATTCTCGTTCAGCCCTGAACTTTAACAAGCTCTAAATATTTGTAACAGTGCATCGAGATAGTTTAATGATTGATCCACGTGCCTCTACCCCTCCAATGCGAATTGCATCATCTCCATGTGAGCTTGTTCCTGCCGTGCTCGCAGGGAATTAAGAATTTTACAACTTTAACCCTATCCTTCGGGGAGGGGGGGGGATTTCTTTTTTAAATTGCATTTTACCTGTCTGCGTCTGTCCGCACTGAAGCAAGTACCACACACACACTAGTTACTCACCGAAATACTCTTTCTTCATGTGCAGCTCCAGCTCCTTCTCCAGTTCCAGGGTCAAGGCTTCCAACCTCCTCTCCGCCTGGCTGGGTCCGCTCTCCCTGCACGGAGTCACCTGGTAGGGGAGCTGGAACTTGTGCAGCGTGGCCGATCCGCGGTCGGGATGGGGGGCGGCGGGTGTCGGCTGCTGCTGCTCCGGCCGGGGCGGCGACCTGTGCCGGCAGGCGTCCCCGAAGTCGGGCGGGGCGGGCTCCTCCGGCAAACCGGAGCCCAGCAGGGAGGCGCGGGGCGAGGACAGCGGTGGCGGCGGCTCCGGGTAGGCGCCCAGGGAGCCCCGGGAGCTGTGGCTGGAGATGCTGGAGCGCGGACTCAGCACGCAGGGGTTGCCGCCGTTGCCCAAGGTGGCCGACTGGCCGCACAGGCTGGAGCGCGGGCTGGCCCGCGGCGGGCCGGCGCCCTCCGCCTCGGGGTTGCCCGGGGCCCCGTAGCGCGAGTCCGAGTAGCTGGAGCGGGGGCTGGTGGTGCAGGAGTACTGGCTGGCGGTGCTGGAGCGGGGGCTGACGTGCCGCTGGTCGTAGCCCATGCTGATGCCGCTGGTCCGGTTGCTGCTGGGCTTGCTGTCGTAGCCGGTCAGGCTGGCCCGGGGGCTGGAGTGCTTGCTGGTGTCGCTGGCCGTGCTGGCGTAGCTCGATCGGGCGCTGCCGGCCGCCTCGTACTGCAGCAGGCTGGACCTGGGGCTGGGGTACTTCTCCTGCCCGGGCACCACCAGGCTGGACCTGGGGCTGGAGAACTTCTCGTAGGAGGGGAGGAGGAGGACGCCGCTGAGGCTGGAGCGGGGGCTGGGGTACCTGCCGTGGTCCAGCGAGGAGGAAGCCGAGGAGGCCAGGCTGGAGCGGGGGCTGGTGGTGGGGAGGTGATACCTGGTGCCCTCGCTGCTCGCCCAGCTCGCCGGCTTGGGGGTCCAGGCGCCCTCCTCGGCCGGCCGCTTGCCCTTGTCCGGGAAGCCGGTGTAGCAGGGCAGCGCCACCTCGGAGCGGGCGCGGAGCGCCTCCCCGCAGCAGCCCTGCTCCCGGGGGCGGCCGCAGCCCTCCAGCGTGGCCGCCCGGCCGCCGTTCAAGGAGCGGAGGCAGGAGGAGGAGCAGGCGGCGGGGTGCACTTTCTGGCCACTCGGGTAGGCGTCGGCGGCGGCCGGCGGGCCAGGATAGGGAGCCAGGCTGCCGTTCATCGTCTTGCGGCCCGGCTCGGCGATCGCTTTCTCCGGCTCGGGGCTGCCCCTCCGTAAGGGTTCGTAGAGCGAGAGGTCTTCCAGGAACTTGCTGGCTTTCAGTGCTATCAGGTCCTGCTGCTGCTGATACTGCTCCATGCTCGGCCTCCGGGAGGGGGGCGGGGGACGAAGCAAAAAAAAAAAAAAAGTGCTGGGTGTGAACAACCTCCCGCAACCAAAAACCCAAATCCGACCGCTAGCTCCTGCCGGCGCTCGGCAGGAAGGTAACACCGCTCCGCACTCGGCAACTTGTTGCAGCCCGGGAAGCCTTCAAGACATCACAGCCCCCGAATTCTTGGCTTTTTTTTTTTTTTGTTGTTGTGGGAGGGGGAACGGATCCCGCAGGCAGGGTGGAGGGAAAACCGAAACAGAGAGAGTTAAAAAAAAAAGCAGCAAACAACCCCCTTATGTCAATTTCAAGCCTTGAATCATTTCGCTCCCTCCACTCAATGGCGCGCGCTGCGCGGCGGAGGAATTTGCGCCGGGAGCTTTCCTGCCTTTTCATTCCAAAAGCATTGGCCACTGTAGGAGGGGAGGGGATGGGGCTTGGGGGGGGGGGGGTGACTGTGCCGGGGACGGGGACCGGAGGAGGCGTGGTGGTAATTGGTTTGCAGACACGTAAGGAAAGCTGTTTCTTAGGAAGCAGGGGGTGAGGGGGAGCGCGGTGGAAAGGAGCTTTTTTTTTTTTCTTTTTACCCAAAAAGAAAAGAAGAAAAAAAAAAGAGGAAGGAGGGGGAGGGGGACTTCTTTTCCCCTGGAAGGAATGCGCGGAAGGAGAGCGGGCGCCGTGCGGCTCTGGAATGTGGCTCGTGCTGCCGCCAAACAATGAGGATTGGGAGCGAGCCGCGGCCCGAGCTGGAGCTCCGGCCTGGAGTCGGGCAGCGGCAGGGCCTCCTCCCCGGGGCGGTGGGGTTGAGGACACGACGAGAGTAGCCGCCTTTAGGATCGCTGCAAAATCTTGCAAGTACCAAAGTGCTTGGGGCAGCTCCCGGGTCCGCAATTAGAGTTAGGAGCCCTTTAAAAGCGATCAGCATCTGACATAAAGATCCCTCAGCCCCAGAGGGACTAATATGAACGGAACAACTTCTAAACTGTTGTCTGAAAAAAAAACAAACAAACATAAGTTTAAAAAAAAATCGATGGCGAGTGTGCCAAGTAAGAACTGACGGCTGCCCTGAGCATGCACGGTTTAGCTTTTGCACTTCCAAACAGAGGGATCTCTATCTGCATTTCCTAGGTCTGCTGGATATTGACAGCAATTAGTCTACACCTCTTCGCTTTTCATTGTCTCTTTCCTACTAGTTCTGTCGTTAGAATGTGTAGATGATGCCCCGGTTCACTCATCCCGTCCAGAGTCATAATGTGACAACTCTGGTATACCTGCACTAAATCCCTATTTTATTTATATATTTGGTAATTTATTTATTTTTTTTTACAATAGCTATTTCTTTGCATAGCTTCCTGATACATGAGTAATTTAAAGCCGTCATAAAAAGAGAGTTCTACTATCCTTATTGACCCGTGGTTCTGTAATAGAATAAAAAAATGAAATTCTTTTATGTTGGTTCCATAAGAATAAAGGCAGAAGTTTGGAAAGTAACCTTTCTGAAGAACGTCCAGCGGTATCATTTCAACCTACCATAATTATTATGTATACTGTTTATTATAGAAATGTATTTAGTTTATGTATAGAACCCTCCCGCCAACCTCTGCTTATTAACCAGGATCATCCTGTCCTGGCCTCGTTATTCGCTAAGATCCATCCAATTGCATGATCTGAGCTAGGAGCTGGGGAGGGGGGTGTCCCTTCTTGGCTGAGATTGGGACCCTGTATAATATGGGTTAGGATGCTGCCACCCTATTCTATTAGAGACACCATGGCAGAAGCAGGATTAAAACCACCTGCGACAAAACACAAAACTTTCTAGAAGATATTATCAAGTTCCTGTTAAAATCGTATTTTTTTTTCTTTTGGTTTTGTATGGGAAAATAACGGCTGATTTGGAGTTTGATTCATTAAATGGTTTTTTTCCCCCCCTCTCCTAAACACAAAATAAGACATCTCTCCATGAATCAGGGGGTGAAATCTCGGTTTCCTGATCAGTCGATAAGAAATCTGCCAGTCTGCTGTCCCCCAAGCATGTCTGGAATTTCTAGCCATAAAGATTCCACGGTGCAGGATCTTTGTCCTGTTTGACTCTGCCCTCAAGAAATCTGGTTAGCAGCAGTGCAGCATAAGAAGGCCGGGCGGGTTCAGGGAGCCCAGCAACTTGTCTGGACAGTGGCCAATCTGGCTGGGTCCCGTGGAAGAAATAGCCAACGGATCCTAATGGGGGAGATCTAATTCCCTCCTGCCCGTGTCTCTGTCTGAAGGGAGTCGAGTGGCTTTATCTCTTGGTATCTCCCTGTACCCAGTAAAAGTGTGTTTCCTCCTGGGGAACTAGTAAACAGACTTTCTGCCTTAAATTGGCTGTGTATATAGGCTACTGAAATATAATCCGTAAAGCTCTTTTCAGTTTGAATGGAAGGAGCCACATACATTCAGATTATTCCTTCCTTGTATAACCAAATGTACCGTGGTGTCTGCATCACCAGCAAAATGACCCACACACCATGAAATAGCATTACTCGGCCACAAAACCTATTTGCTGCTGCTTCTAAATGGATTTTATTGTAACATACAGCCTTTTCCTAAAATATGAAAAACAAGGCTACTAGCCATTTGACAACTGATTGACTGGGAGAGTTAATTTACGGTAATACAAGATAACGATTATCGCTGATTTCCCCTGCTGGATTCGGATATTTCCTGAAGGGTTTAGGCTCTGCTGGAAATTCAAAGGCGAACCATTTTAGAATGATAAACCTGAGGCGAACCTGGCTGCCTTATTTTTGCAGTGGATGAGCCTTTCCTAATCCTTCCTAGGATAAGTGGAACAGGACGAGGGGGCGGAGGGACCGAACTGAAGCTTGCTTTGTCCAGCCGGCCCGGTTATAAATGGTGCCTTCAAAGGTGCTCCTAGCAAGTCAGGTCATTGTATACTTTAGTGCTGTGTGCAGGCTGAACGAAAGGCGCTTCGCACACGTTTGCAGACTGGTGTTTTCAGCAACCCATGCCATGTCTTTTCCTTTAGGTGACCGGTCCATTTTGTAAGCCACAGACCTTCATAAAATATACTTCTGCATGGATTGACCTGTAGCACTATGCAGAGCAGAATTGCAAGCACTGTGTAAAAGGCGCCAGTTCCCTAGCTGCATAAAGTGATATAAAACAGTATTACCGTCCTATTTAACTATTTGACTGAATTAATGAAAACATCAAATTATAAATACATTGATTAATTTTACATATATTAGTGGATCACTGCTGTAGGATTAGTAGTCAACTACATAGATCAGGTTTACAGAAGCAATTTATAAAATGTAAAATAACTATAATATTTTTTGTATATTTTCCCCTATTGGCAGGTCTGCTAATTAATTCCGTAATAAATCAGAATCGAACATTAAAAAGAACTGGCGTTTGCTTGCCACAGTTCAGTTTGCATAGGTGAATAACACTGGGTGCCAGAACCCGAGTAACTTGTCTAAAGTCCATACTCCCGTATGTTCGGACACATGGACTGATGTCATTTATAGCAGCTTTCGTTTATTGAACGTGCATGGTTCTTCCTCGGGTGTAGTTTGCCGTAGGTGCATTTCAGCGATAAACTTGTTTGCGATCCAGGTCGCTGCGGCACCACTGACCATCAGGACCGTTCGGTTCTGGGCCATCCCACATTCCCGGCCTGCCTAACTGGCCGACTATGTTCAGCTCTTCCACCCAGTCCTTTGTTGTCACCTTGCAGAAAAGAGATTTTACGTCCTCTTCTGTTTTCGGTTTTATTTCGTTTCTTTTGGAGGGAGAGGGAGCAGAATGCTAGGGTTCTGACTCGGAAGAAAGTATCCGCTTTTGCGAAATTTTCCGCGCGCGCCCTGATTTCGCAGGACAGGAGCCTTTGTGCTGTTTTCCTGCTCCAAGGAGCTTTGAACCCGGGCTAGCTGCCCCTCCCCCGAAGCAGCCATGTGTCTGGGAGGCAAAAAGAACCTGCGGGGTAGACCTGATATTAGTTCTTTGTTTCTAAAGCGAAGGTAGAGGGGTCTAAACAAGAAAAAAGCGGCGGGAAACAGAATAACACGTGAGTCAAAGGGGGGGGGGGGGGGGGGGGTGCAGGACAGACTGGCAACCGAGCAAAGCCCTGCCCCCTCCGTACATGAACACGCGCTGGGGACTAGGGTATGGCTTTTGGCCACCCTGCTCAGGAGCGATGGGGCAGGAAAAAAAAAAACTGCAGCACGATCGGTAGTGGAACCAGAAAGTAGCTGTGATTTGAGCTGGAGAGGAGAATCACAATGAATCCTTTGCTTGGGAAAATTATTTTTTTTTTTAAATGCCACTTTTTTCTGTATGTGTATGTGTGTGTGTGGGGGGGGGGGGGGGGGGCTGTTTGAAGGTGATCTTCGTGTAAAAAAAACCCAAAGAATGTAATCTGTGATGGACTGGGGATGGGAGGATGCTCATCAGATTTGGGGGAAGTGTGTCCGGGATGTCAGCTGCTTATTGCTGGAGAAGAGGAAGGAAAAGCTTTTCCTTTCCCAAAACCCCATCGCGATGCAAACCAGGAAACCTTGAGAGGACGGGAAGCCTTTTCAGAGGCTTCAACCCCCATCGCCGGGCACCAAAGAATTAAAAAAAAACAACAAACAAACAACAACCCCACAATGTTTTATGCTAACAGAGGACACGGCCTCTTTTGTTCCTGTTTTGATCGGAAGATTTATTACCTTTGGGGGTTTGTATTCTCTAGATCCAGTTAACTACAGCCTGCAATAGATAGGGCAAGAGGGAAGGGGACCCTGTCCCACGATGGCCGGTGGGAATAACTTGTTAAGATTTAAATCGCATCTTTAAAATAGAGTCAGTTAAAGAGGGGAGGGGGGTGGGTGGGAGAGGAGGGTGTCAGGGAATTAGCCAGATGGCACTGGAAAATGTGCTCCTTTGTCTGGGATTTTCAGGAGGAACCAGGCCAGGTGGGGTTATTGATCTGTAAATATCTTGCTTTGGGCTGCTCCATGACTGGGAGGGGGGAGGAGGGATCACGTTTCTGCCTCTGGCTGGCGCCTTCCACTTTACACAGGGTTGGCAGTTACTGCAGGCATACAGTATTTATTTAAGGTAGTGCCCAGCACCCTTTCTCTGAAGAAAACAAATAGCCCCTTAGACCACGAGGGCTAAAGACTTTTTCAAGTCAGAGACACTGCAAGCCAGCAGGCTAAAACATCCCCAAATCAACTGGGTCTGTCTGGCAGGGCTGGTGCTGCCCCCTCCCTCTCTTTCATTCAATCTCTGTCCAGGGCCCACCCAAAAACTGACATCATTCCCCCCCCCCCCAACTCATGGCTGGTGTAAGGGTATTAGGTGCCCTAGGGGAACCTTATAGCCTTGCACAATACCCCCCCCCCCCCCGCCCCATTACACACACAGAAAAAGAGGCATTCACGGAGCGGGATGCCAGTGGCCAGTGGTTGGTGTTCCACCTTCACGGAGCGGAAGGATGGAGGGCTGCCATCTCCAAATTAAAAAACAAAACAAAACAGGGGTGGGTAAGAGTATGTAAAATTAACAGAGAGTTCATAGGCTATAGGTATTACCAATTATTAGGCTTCTTCAATATTTGTTGATAGTTAATGTGGCTTTCAATGCATACTTCACTTTCAATGCATATCCAGCATAGCTCTCTGCTTCAACGGCAGGGGAGAAAGTTTGACACTTCACGCATATCCAGCATAGCTCTCTGCTTCAACGGCAGGGGAGAAGTAAAACTAATACTTCACGCTTATCCAGCATAGATCTCTGCTTCAACGGCAAGGGAGAAGAAAAACTGATACTTCACGCATATCCAGCATAGCTCTCTGCTTCAACGGCAGGGGAGAAGTAAAACTAATACTTCACGCTTATCCAGCATAGATCTCTGCTTCAACGGCAAGGGAGAAGAAAAACTGATACTTCACGCATATCCAGCATAGTTCTCTGCTTCAACGGCAGGGGAGGAAGACAGACACTTCACTTTCAATACATATCCAGCATAGCTCTCTGCTTCAACAGCAGGGGAGAAGAAAAGCTAATACTTCACGCATATCCTGCATAGCTCTCTGCTTCAACGGCAGGGGAGAAGAAAAATAACCAATAAGGGCTGAATAACATAGTCTGGGTAAACATATAAGTATGGGTGTAGCTTGCTTATTGCAGCGGTTACTACTCCGCTAACTAATCAAGCTTGATAGTTCACTTGGATGCAGCTCCATCACTGCTCTCTACATTAATGGTGGGGGTGGAAGGGAAATAGAACCAAAGGCTACTAAGAGCCAAGAGAAACAGATAAGTATGAGAAAAAAAAGAAGTATGAAGCTTGCTGGGCAGACTGGATGGGCCGTTTGGTCTTCTTCTGCCGTCATTTCTATGTTTCTATGTAAAAGAGTTATGCATTTACATTATAAATGAAAAATATCAAAGTACAGTATTCTGAGGTAAAAATATCACTTACATTCTATTTATATGCACTGCTGTGATGCCAACCAGAAATCCCATTTGGTATTAGGCTTATTGTGATGTGTGCTGGGTATGGACTTGACCCTCTGAAAGCCCGACTACACTAATATACTTCCTAATAGGAAAATGCCTCACCTCAGTCACACATGCAGAACATAAACAGATCTCACCAAATACAGACTAGAGCAACCATAAAGCAGAAATACAAATGTGCAGACAAAAATTGAACTGGAAACCGCAAGAAGCCAGACACTCTATGCAGTGCAACAATGAAAAAAACAACTATCACCATTCCTCAAACATCAAACAATAAAATCAAGAAATAAAATAAATACACAATCATAATACTAAAAACATACTAATAATATTATTTTAAAAAAGCTGATGAATAAAAGATCAAATAATTAAAATCTCATATACAAGTTTTTTTAAATGTCACAAACACCAATACAATATTTCAAAACAGCAGACACAGCAAATAACACCTGAAAAATAAAACTAAAAAGGATTTTAAAAATTCATGCTCTCCATTCCTAGGAACTTTTGATTTCCAGTCACCCTGGGATTGTCGTGAAGTAGTGGGAGTGGGATGCACAAACTTTCTCCTCTCTGTCTCTTGCTCTGAGAAGCCCACAGGCGTCTCCAGCTCTTCTTTGGTTGGGATCTACCAGCAGCTTCAGGCCTTCATCTTCATTTCAGCTGCTGGCAGCTCCCATTTTCTCTCTCGCTCTCTCTCACATACAGCCCAAGCAGCTCCCATTCCCTCTCTCTTTGAGACACAGACACAGACACAGACACACACACACACGACAAGCTCCCATTTACACCCACACACCCCAGGCAGGCTCCCATTCTTAAACACATAGCCCCAACACATCCCAGGAAAGCTCCCATGCATGCATGTACACACCCACACACATATATGCTCCCTCTCAGACAAACCTGCAAACTCCCATTTACACACACCCCCATCCCAGGCAGCCTCTCATTTACACACACACACACCTGTCCCAGGCAGCCTCCCAAGCACTCCCACACACATGCAGACCAGGCAGTCAGGGTCCATGGGTCATTCATCCTCCGCTGCTGCAGTCAGCCTGTTCCTTTGTGGAGAAAAGCTGTTCTGCAGCTCCTCTTCAAGTGCTGGCCCTGAGGTAATTCAGCATTCATGGTGCTAGAACACTTCCTGTATTCTCATCTCACAAGAATACAGGAAGTTCTTACTGCGTGAGTGTTGAATATCTTGGGGCCAGCACCAGAGGAGGAGCTGAAGGACGGGCTTCCTCTACTGTGGCCTCCTGCTTCCTCCGCTGGTGGGATCAGGTCCACTGGCAGCACCACGGACTTCCTTCTTCCGCTGCTGGTGGGATCGGGTCCACCGGTGGCAACACAGGCCTCCGCTTCTTCTGTTGCTGATGGGGATCAGCTCCATTGGCAGCACCATGGACATCCTTTTTCCACCATCAGCAGCACAGGCCTCCTTTTCTTCCACTGCCGTTGGAATCGGGTCCATTGGTGACACCGCGGGCCTCTCCCTGCTCCCAACGCCTCCCCACCAGATGTACTGCCCTGTGCAATTGCACGGTTTGCACACCCGGTGGTGCAGGGCCTGCTGTTTGGCAAGTTGGGAGAGGGTCACTGGGTTGGTACCAGTAGGCTTTAACACCCCATGCACCAACCGGGTCTGCCTGACAGGTTAGAGTGGCCTAGCAACATTAGAATGTATAAAATATATGTAATGGCTCTTAAACTGCTCAGAGTGGCACTTGAAACAAAATGTTCTTTATATCATTTTTGCATTTGCATTATAATAAAATATTTGAAATGCACATTGCATTTAGAAACCTATAATGAACTCTAGTTACTGTATGGACCATGTGTCAAGTAATCGCTTTGTAAGAAATTTTTTATTAATAACATTTATTTTGATAATAAAAAAATATCAGAAGACAGAAGAGATATAATCCATTTCATACTAATAAGAAACCCCTAGGAAGTGTACTGTGGTTAAGTCTTGTTTAATGTTTATTTTCTAATTGTTTTGTATCCTAACCTTCAAACTATTTACTCGTCACTTTTACCATATAAACCTTTCATGTTAAGTTTGTTTCTGCTAGATGTGCAGCTTAGTTTTGCTATGTCAATAATAAAGGTCAACAAACAGCAAAAATATAAGGTGATATCTTTCCGTTGGACCAATTTCATATTTTTCTTGACTAGTTTTATTATCATGTTACCAGGGCCATCAGAAGGGAAGGGCAAGATGGGCACCTGCCCAGATCGCCTGGCTGGGATGGCCCCAGTGCACCATGCTGTCACCATCTCGCGAGGGGTGAAAGACAGCTCCTGGCATGCTGCTCCTGTGAAGAGGGTCAGCCATTCCCATCATCAGGGGGACGGTGGGGGGACGGACCTGTCTCCCGATTGCACCATCTGAAGGGAAAACCTATCATCAGAGGGGTACTGCCAATACATCAAGCTGGGTCAGATCAAGGGTCCATCTAGCCTAGCAGCCCATCTCCAACTATGGCCCCAAAGTTATTAGTAGTACTTGAGGTGTTCTTTAATCCCACACAATAATCCCGTGTTGCTTTCCCCCTGCACCCATGTGTGTTTAACTGTGGTCAAACATGTCAAGATTGCTTTACAATAACAAGATATTTTCTCCTGAATATGTGACTTTCTTCCAAATGGGTGGAGCTTTGCAGGATATTCAAACTTCATCAGATGTGGAATACATTTTTCTCATTCTGGGTTATAACATTTTATTTAAAAATTATTTTCTCCTTTAAATGGTGTACGGTGCTATATGACAACATGAGGTCAAAGGGGACACACCCTAGTCCACTTTTGAGTTGACTAGGTTAAAAGGGTGGATTTTGAAATTATTATTTGCCTTTTACATGGGTAAAAATAGAGATAACGTGTAATTCAGCCATATGCGGTTCAGTGGATTTTCAGGCACCTGAACATATTATGTACTTGCTTTTATGATGCACACAAACTTGGCCATTCTAGGGATATTTTGAGGGTAATGATAATAATGGAGTCTCCTGTTGAGAATGATGTATACGTTTTCAGCAACTTCCTTTGATTAAATATATTTATGGGTCAGTTGATGTGATATAATACTGATCCATGACTTGCAAAGGAGACCGCAGGTGAAAGCTGTAGTTGATGAAGTTATGGAGTTTGCCTTTCTTCTGCCAGTTTTTGCCTTTCTTGCACGTCTTTACTTGATTTCCAGGTTATGGAAGGCCAAGTTTCCAAGCTGTTTTATCTGACCTTGGCCAAGGTCTTGTCCTCCCAACTGTTGAGGTCTACCTTACAGATTTTAAGGTTGCCCTTGAGGGTGTCCTTGAATCTGAGGTGTGATCTTCCCTATGATCCATGTCTACTGTTCAGTTGGCCATAGAGCATAAGCTTGGAAATTCTGGTGTCTCCCATCCTTATGATATGGCCTGCCCACTGAAGACTGAGCTTTCATCACCATTCCATCTCTTTTAGAGATCTTATTTTGCCACCTTATATTGCAGATGGGAGTACTGATGGAATTGCTTGAGTAGCCAGAGTTTTCTGAAGCATAGCATCCAGGATTCACATCCATAAAGCTGTTTAGACAGTACCAGTACACTTTATCTTAGTGAGCAGTTGCACCCCTCCTCCCCCCCCATCCCATAGAGGATGACGGAGTCTGCCAAAGGAGAACTTACCTTGGCAATGTGTCATCATTGACAGTGTTGGAAAACATGCTTCCAAGAGACAGAATTTGTCAATTGAGTTCAATTTAGTGCCTTCGATGAAAACTGTAGGCTTGACATTCGTCTTAGAGCAGGGCCAGATAGGCAACACAGGCATGTGCCTAGGATGACAAATTCTGAAGGCACCTCAAACCTGGGATTCCTCTTGCAGTTTTGATTTATAGGGGCAAAACCCTTTACCCTAATCCTCTGCCTCTGGGCAGCACAATCTAAAATCTTGTCCTAGCTGGTACATGACATCTGTTTGTTTTTTTAATTAGGCTGCTGCTGACTCGAGGCCAAAGCATTTAACTGCCTGGACGAACTGGTCTACAACGTGAATGTCCTTCAGTGAATGGGCTACTAGTGCACAGTCATCTGCAAACAAGGCCTCGAGCAATGATTCCACCACCTTAAAGCAAACCTGAAGATGCCTCAGGTTGAACAATTTTCCACTTGGATGTAAACTCTGATCCATGTTCTGGAAGGCACCCAGCAGTATCAGAAGGTTGTTAGTTCCTTGGTGTTGCTGATTAGCCTGCATTGGTTAGGATTATGATGAGAGAGGTTTGTTCCCATTCTCTTGTCTTCATGCATCATGTGCTCACTGGTGCATAAACTGCCACAAGTTCAGCTGTGCACATGGATGCTTAGGTTTTACATTAGAGTAGCCTTCTCCTAAACAGGTTGCCACTCAGAGCTCAGGAGTCTTACCTGCTTGCACTGTTTGACCAGTAGCTGGTGCACGGTTGAGAAAACGTCAGGGTATATTCACACACATTGATGGACCTGCGCATATTGTCTCTAGGGTCCATGTTATTCTGAGATCGAAAGCAGTTTAGCCTGGTATTACAAGGTCCAGTTGCTTGTCTATTGCTGCACAGTGGCACCACAGGAGTCTTGGTGATGTAGAGGCTGTGTACTGGCAAGGAAGACTCATGCCTTCGTATGTAAAAAACATAGGAATATAAAAAATGCGATGCTGGTTCAGGTCAAGGTCCATCAAGCCCAGGTCTTATCTTCAACAGTGGCCAGTCCAGGTCACAAGTACTTGGCAGATCCCAAATTAGATGTATTTTTTTGTTACTCCCAACTATCTTAGTTGCTGTGACCACACCCCTTGACAACAGATTCTACAGCCTGACATTGTGCTGAGCAGGAAAAACAAAAAATATATATGTGAAATAAAAGTGGGTCAATCATAATTATGACCTGTTGGTACCTCCATGTCAAGCAGTTCCTTAGCTACTCACCAATATTCTCCCAAACCCCCAAGGTCCTTAATTTGAACACCAGTCTTTCACGGGGTACCATATCAAAGGCCTTAGCAAACCTCAGAGAAGCCTTATCAATCACATTTCTCATGTCAGCTTTTCTGTTAACATGTTAAAAAGTTGGCAAGGCTGGGGTGATTGGATCTGCTGTTGATGCGACAATGCTGATTTTTGCATTCCTCCTGTAAACCAGAGAAAGCAGGACTCAAATCTGACTTCTCCCACTGACGTTTCTGTTGATCTTGGGCAAGGCACTATATCTCCTGTTGCCTCAGGTACCCATTTAGATGCTATGCACTTTTGGGGAGGGGCTTATCGTGCCTGAAAGAAAACGTTATGAACTGCCTGGAGCTAAAATTAGAAATGGGGGCTAGAAATACCAAACTACAGATACAAAGGTGGGGGCATACTGTACTTGGAAAAATCATATATATCCTCTGGTTTTCAATAACAGAGCAGCAGTCACCTAACTTCAGTGGGACCCTTTCAAATTTCTCTGAAGAATGTCCCACCATTTTGAATTTGACATTCCATTGTGCTCAGGTGTTGAGTTTCTTTCTGTTTCTGTGAGCCTCGAGCAACCCAGCGGGAGCTGCGAGTACTGCCTCATCAGCAATGGCCAGTCCTAACTGAGCCAGGAAAAGGAAATCGAGCCAGGGTCATGGCCCTGTCACTGAAGTCCTCTTCTGGTTGATGGCTGGATTTAGGGCCCTCCTGATTGTAGGGCTCCAGAAGGAGCCATACTGCACGGCCCCCTAGCTGAGGACAATTGCTGCACTGAGCGAACTAAAGTAAGCTGGGAGGGGGATAAAAAATAAGGGGGAACAATCGTAAGGTAGTTGCAATTAAGAGCTCCTCATGCCAGAGGTGGAAACCCAAAAGAGTTAAGACGAAACTGCCAGGTGAAAAAAAATGTAAGATGAAACACATACATCTGATATGTACCCTCGCCTTCGCAGGTAAGCGAAAGAGGAAGCAGAGTGGGGACACTACATGAAACAAACAACCAACAGATTTCAAACAAATCAGAGAAAGTACGTACTTTATTTATATATATATATATATATATATATATATATATATATATATATTTTGCAATGATCTGAAATAAGGAACAAACACCAATATTGTCATTTTTGTAATGATACCAGACTATCTCATGCTGAAAATATGTTGCAGAATTTACTGAATTGTCCTATGTGATATGTTATTTTAGTCAGACAGGTAGACAAATGGCAGATAAGATTTAGTGATCCAGGTGAGGCACAAGAGATGGCTACAATAGACTTTGAACAGGGAAAGTATGCGTATACTAACTGTTAAATAAACCTGGACCTACTAGTTAATAAGAAACTTAGAATAAGTGTGCAAAGTCGAGCAGCAACAGCAGGCGAAGTTGGACATATTTCAGTGTTCATTCAACGGTAAAGCTGGTGCTTGTGGAAGCCAGAAACAAAGCTATCATAGAAACATAGAAATGACGGCAGAAGAAGACCAAATGATCCATCCAGTCCGCCCAGCAAGTTTCGCACTTTTTTTTCCTCATACTTATGTTACACTTGGCTCTTAGTAACCTTTTGGTTCTATTTCCCTTCCACCCCCACTGTTAATGTAGAGAGCAGTGTTGGAGCTGCATCTAACTGAAATATCTAGCTTAATTAGTTAGGGGTAGTAACTGCCGCAATAAGCAAGCTACACCCATGCTTATTTGTTTACCCAGACTATGTAATTCAGTCCTTGTTGATTGTCTGTATATAGATCCACTTTTCTTCATTCCCCCTGCCGTTGAAGCAGAGAGCTATGCTGGATATGCGTGAAGTATCAGACTTTCTCCCCTGCTGTTGAAACAGACAGCTATGCTGGATATGCGTGAAGTATCAGTCTTTCTCCCCTGCTGTTGAAGCAGAGAGCTATGCTGGATATGCGTGAAGTATCAGACTTTCTCCCCTGCTGTTGAAGCAGACAGCTATGCTGGATATGCGTGAAGTATCAGTCTTTCTCCCCTGCCGTTGAAGCAGAGAGCTATGCTGGATATGCATTGAACGTGAAGTATTAGGCTTATTTGGTTTGGGGTAGTAACTGCCGTAAAAAGCAAGCTACTCCCCATTTTGTTGTGAATGCAAATCTTTTTTTCCACATTCATTCACGTCCTCTAGACTTTATGGATCCACAGTGTTTATCTCCCACCCCTTTGAAGTCTTTCACACTTCTGGTCTTCACCACTTCCTCCGGAAGGGCATTCCAGGCATCCACCACCCTTCTCCGTGAAGAAATACTTCCTGACGTTGGTTCTGAGTCTTCCTCCCTGGAGCTTCAAATCGTGACCCCTGGTTCTGCTGATTTTTTTTCAGAACCAGGGGTCACGATTTGAAGCTCCTCTACTGTGCTAGTAGGCTAGCAGGACAGCAAAATTGCTTTCTTGTAACAGGTGATCTCCATAGACAGCAGGACAATTCAGCCACACAAGTGGGTCATGTTTCCTGACGGTGCCAATGCAAACGTGCTCTCTCAGAGCTCAGAAAGTATTTCTGAGCATTTGCAGGAGTTTCTGACACGCTGTCACCACCAAACGAGCCTCCTCAGTTAATTCACAAGCTAAGCTTGAATTCTACAAGGAGGAGGGTGGGATTGTGTGGCGGACTTGTTCTGCTATGGAGAATACTTGTTAAAGATACACAATTTTGATTTCTCCATGGACAAGCAGCACTTTCTTTAGACACACAAGTGGGGATTTCTGAACTGAGGGTTGCAAGGAATAATTGTACTTCTTGAAGAAGTGGTTGAAGCATGGCAATCTGATGCTGAGAGGAAGGAGAGAGAGTTGAAGGATCTAATTAAATGACTTTTGACCAAAGGAGCTATCTTTACGAGAATCCTCCTCAATTATGTTGATCAAAGGTATGGATAGAAGACCATGTAGCCCCTTGCAGATTTCTTGAATGGAAGTGGAACGAAGATGTTGAAGGAAGTTGAAGTTAACCATAATTGGGATGCCTTTACTTTACTATGAAGTTGATGACCAAATTTAGTATAGCAATACGCGCTACTATCCATGCAGAGAGCATTTGTTTCTTACGTTGATATCTGGTTATTTGGGTTGTAAGAGACAGTTGTCAAGTTTTTCTATAAGGTTTAGATCTTTCCAAAGAGAATAATAAAGCTCTACTGCAATCCAAGGTGTGAAGAGCTTGTTAACCTTTGTTAGAATGAGATTTCAGAAATAATGTTGTAAAAACTATAGATTGATTTAGGTGAAACTGAGAATCCACTTTCTGTAAAAACTTAGGATAGATTCTTAAAACTATCCTGTTTCTGAAGATCTGTGTGTAGGGTGTATGTAATACTAAGGCCTTGAGCTCACTAACTCTATGTGGCAAGGTAAGTAACAGCTATTAAAAATAATACTTTCCAAGAAAGAAACTTGAAATCCATGGATGCTAAGAGTTTGGTTTCATTAGTTGAGAAAATACTATATTTAGATCCCACTAAGTAGGTGGGTCTCTTATGGGCAGATGAAAATGTTAAAGGCATTTAATGAATCTTGCTACTTTCAGAGGTTGAGAAACTGGAAGACCTATTAAATGTTGGTAATACACTGCAATAGCACTCAAGTGTACTCTAATGCAATTAATCTTCAATCCTGATCCCGAGAGTCTGAGAAGATATCATAAAAGGAGGGAAATCAAGCAATTGACCAGATCTTCCTTTTTTGATATACACCATATGGAAACTATTTTCTATTTAAAACATCTGGTGGAAGGCTGCCTTGCTGCAAGAATCACTTCTTTAATTTCAAAGGGTAGGAGCGTAGTGTGCACAAGCCTGCTTTTAACGTCCAAGCTGTGAGTGCCAGTGGCGGAAGATTGGGGTGAAAGTGTGGAATATTCACATATTGGTTTTGAAGCCATGGAATGTGTGGAATTCCATGGAAAGTGTGGAATATTCACATATTGGTTTTGAAGCCATGGAAACCAAATCTATCATGGCCAGGAGGTGGCTATTAGAATCATGCTCCCCCTTTCTCTTCTTAATTTGAAGATCATTCTGGCTACGAATAGTATTGGTGGAAACATATTTTACTACTTGATTCCATAGAATGTAAAAACACTTCCAATGAGGAGAAGTCAGGTGCCGGCCTTTTTGAGCAATAGCGAGGAAGCTTGTAGTTGGAACAGAACTGCAAAGGCCCACTTATAGAGTTCCCCAGAGTCAAAAGAGAAACTGCACTGTGCTTGGTTGAAACATTTATAGGGCTTTAGACAATGACTCAAAGAGTTCACCAAGATGTTGTCTTTGCCTATGACATGAATGGCACTGAGGAATATTTTTCTTGAATTATCCTGTTCTATATCTTGCATGCTTCTTTGCAAACGTTCAAAGATCCTGTTCCTTCCTATTTATGTAATAAATTACTATTTAATTGTCTCTTTGAACTTGAAGTATTGTTCTCTTCAGCCATGGGTCAAAAGCTAAAAAAGCTTTGAAAATGGCTCTCGGCTCCAAAAGGTGGTATGTATAGCAGGGGCGTAGCCAGAACCGAATTTTGGGGGGGGGGGGGGGGGGGCTCAAGATTAACATGGGTGGGCAGTAGCCACACAGCTCTAGGCCCTACTAGTACTCTTATCGATAAATAATGCCTTAGCATGCACCCTACAATGGATTTCTGAGTAGTCTGCAATAGCCATCATACATGAGTGATATTTTAAAATATTTTAATTCTATTACTTCAAGCAATTATCAACATTAAAAATGCCTTATTAATCTATATTGCTTTATTTTACATTTATTGCAGTTTATAAATACACAATATCATGTAAAAAGTAAACAAAGGACACCAGAAACATCAGATCCAATCACGTAATAAAACAAATATCAATATATTCTTTTATGAATCCTCTTTCCAAAAATGCATAAAACTACAATAAAACAGCTATAACCATCATAAAAATACCATCATACTAAGTCCGCCTGTTTAGTGATTGCTATCATGGACAGTACATCTACGTTGTTATAGTTACCTTTCCACTTCTGGTTTCTTCTCCTTCCTAGTTCCATTATCCCTGTTCATTGGAACTTTTGCATCTTTGCATCTTCGTTATTGTTGTTATTCCCCCTGTTCCATGTAAACCGATATGATATGATTGTATCATGAATGTCGGTATAAAAAAAAAGTATAAATAAATAAATAAATAAAAAGATCTGCAACAGGTGCAGAAGAGAACTAGGACATGCAAAAAAAAAAAATAAATTTCCAATTCCAGTGTCAGCTTATTAACAGCAAAAAACAAATTCTCTTCACTGCCAAACTCAATGGGGCGGATTTTAAAAGCCCTGCGCGCCGGAGCACCTATTTTGCATAAACCGCCGGCGCGCGTAAGTCCCGGGGCTTTCTAAAAGGGGCGTGTCGGGGGCGTGGCCGGAGTGACGCGGCGTTTTGGGGGTGGCGACGCGCGTGACGCGGCGTTTCGGGGGCGGCGACGCGGGCGTGGTTTCGGCCCGGGGGTGTTCCGGGGGCATGCCCGCGGCCTCCGGACCAGCCCCCGGGACCGGAACATGGAGCAGGGCTGCCGGCCGGCGCGCTCAAAGTTACGCCTCCTTTCAGCAGGCGTAACTTTGCCGACAAAGGTAGGGGGGGGTTTAGATAGGGCCGGGGGGGTGGGTTAGGTAGGGGAAGGGAGGGGAAGGTGGGGGGAGGGCGAAGGAAAGTTCCCTCCGAGGCCGCTGCGAAATCGGAGCGGCCTCGGAGGGAACAGGCAGCTCGCGCTGGGCTCGGCGCGCGCAGGTTGCACAAATATGCACCCCCTTGAGCGCGCCGACCCCGGATTTTATAGGCTACGCGCGTATCTTATAAAATTCAGCGTACTTTTGTTCGCGCCTGGTGCGCGAACAAAAGTACGCGATCGCGCAAATTTTTAAAATCTACCCCTTTGTGAAGTAACACAAACCTTGCAAAAAAGGAATAATTAGAACCTTATCATACCATAACAGCAGTAACTCTCAGGACTCAAACAGCAGCAACCTAATCTATGAAAAGGCAGCAAAAGTAAGAATTGCACCAAGCCCTAGAACACAAGTACACAACCTAATGGGCAAACAGAACAAACCAGACTGATACAAATCCCTACAGAGAAACTACACGCTAGCCAAAATACTGTATCACTGTCACACATGCACAACACAGACAGACCCTTACCTAACTCTACAAATTAGAAACAAACATGCAGACAAAACTGAAAAGGAAAGCCTGAGAAACCAGGCTCTATGAACAATGGAATACTGAAGAAACAGGAAAATGCAAATATATAAGAAATGCATTCCCAAAGATGGCATATTCCAATTGCTGAAAGGCAAAATAATTTATTTTTACCTTTGTTGTCTGATCTTATCTTTCTAATCAGATGGTCCCAGTCTCTTTTTCCCCCATTGTCCGCCTTTTCCTTGTTCCTTTTTCAGGGTCTCTTTTATTAGGGATGTGAATCGTTTTTTGACGATTTAAAATATCGTCCGATATATTTTAAATCATCAAAAATTGTTAGAGCCGCGATACAATAACAATTCCCCCTATTTATCGTCAAAAAATCGTAAATCGGGGGAAGGGGGAGGGGAAGGGGGAGGGCGGGAAAACCGGCACACTAAAACAACCCTAAAACCCACCCCGACCCTTTAATATAAATCCCCCACCCTCCCGAACCCCCCCAAAATGCCTTAAATTACCTGGGGTCCAGAGGAAGGGTCCCGGTGTGATCTTTTACTCTCGGACCTCCGTGCGTTGAAGAAATGGCGCCGGCGCTATGACAGGTCAAAGGTAGCGCCGGCGCCATTTTGTTTTTTTGTCCCCCGACGTCAGGAGCGTAGGAGATCGCTCCCGGACCCCCGCTGGACCCCCAGGGACTTTTGGCCTGCTTGGGGGGGCCTCCTGACCCCCACAAGACTTGCCAAAAGTCCAGCGGGGGTCCGGAACGATCTCCTACCGTGAATCGTTTTTCCGTATGAAAAACGATTCACGGTAGGAGATCGTTCCGGACCCCCGCTGGACTTTTGGCAAGTCTTGTGGGGGTCAGGAGGCCCCCCCAAGCAGGCCAAAAGTCCCTGGGGGTCCAGCGGGGGTCCGGGAGCGATCTCCTACGCTCCTGACGTCGGGGGACAAAAAAAACAAAATGGCACCGGCGCTACCTTTGACCTGTCATATGACAGGTCAAAGGTAGCGCCGGCGCCATTTCTACAACGCACGGAGGTCCGAGAGTAAAAGATCACACCGGGACCCTTCCTCTGGACCCCAGGTAATTTAAGGCATTTTGGGGGGGGGGTTCGGGAGGGTGGGGGATTTATTTTAAAGGGTCGGGGTGGGTTTTAGGGATGTTTTAGTGTGCCGGTTTTCGATTTACACGATATATAAAAAAACCCAAACTGCGACGATCTGATTCCCTCCCCCTCCCAGCCGAAATCGATCGTTAAGACGATCGATCACACGATTCACATCTCTATCTTTTATTCCATCTGTCTTCTTTCTTTCCTGCTTCATAGACACACACAGACTGTCTCACAAATTCTCTCCCCCACACACAGACTGTCTCACACATCACCCCACTCTTCCATCTCTCTCTCATATACACACAGGTTCCCACTCCCACAGACACACACATATAGACTCCCACTCTTACATGCTCTCTTTCACACAGACTCCCACTCCCACACAGGCTCTCATTCTCACATGCTTTTACACCCATGCTTCCAATCCCACAAATACAACACATAGGCTCTCACTCTCACATGCGGGCTACCACTCTCACACAAACTCCCACTCACACAAGTTCTCAGTCCCACATGCTCGCACTCAACCCCCCTCAGGTAGGCTGCATTCACCTCCCCCCCCAAGCAGGTTCCCATTCTCAGCCCCCCCCAGGCAGGATCCCATTCACAAACACACACATACATACACACACACACACGCACGCTACCATCCACATATACACTCACACCCAGACAGGCTACCATCCACATTCACACAACCCCACCACTAGGCAGGCTACCATTCACCCCCCCCCCCCCACCCCAGCTACCATTCTCATGCACACACACACACACACCACAGGTAGGCTCCCCATCAGTAGCAGAAGGGGAAGTCTGTGCTGTTGCTCCTCATGCGGCTAGCACTCCTATATGCTAATCTTGCAATGCACAAGATCAGCAAAGAGCACTTACTGGCTGCACGGTTTTTCAATGCACAGGGCTAGCACACGTGGAGCAGAATGGGTGCCTTCTGGTGAGGTGGGTTTTGGTTTGTTTTTTTTTTATTGCTGGCCTCCCCTTCTTACTCTTCTTGGCAGTATTGCAGGCCTCCTCCTCTTCTAGTCTGTGAGTGGCAGGGGTTCACAAGCAGCCTCTTCCTCATCTCAGCCATGGTGGAATGGGGTCCACCAGTGGCCTTGAGGGCCTCTTCTCTCAGCCACAGGGGGATGGGTTCCAGCAGTGGCCTTGTGGACCTCTTCCTTCCACCTGAGCCCTAAGTAGGTGGGCTCCGGCCCACCCGTAGCTATGCCACTGATCTATAGTCTTTCTTTGTGTGCTTTCCAAAATATTTGACAGCAAACTGTGTTGGGAGGTGCTCCCCAACCTTGACTGCTGCATTTGCATTTTCTCCTTAGGTGATGGAACATAAGAAATTGCCATGCTGGGTCAGATCAAGGGTCCATCAAGCCCAGCATCCTGTTTTCAACAGAGGCCAAATCAGGCCACTAGAACCTGGCACTTACCCAAACACCAAGAAGATCCCATGCTACTGATGCAATTAATAGCAGTGGCTATTCCCTAAGTCAACTTGATTAATAGCAGTTAATGAACTTCTCCTCCAAGAACTTATCCAAACCTTTTTTG
Source organism: Rhinatrema bivittatum (assembly GCF_901001135.1). NCBI lineage: Eukaryota > Metazoa > Chordata > Amphibia > Gymnophiona > Rhinatrematidae > Rhinatrema > Rhinatrema bivittatum. The sequence goes on from NC_042621.1 coordinate 52,740,373, forward strand.
AACCCAGCTACACTCACTGCACTAACCACATCGTCTGGCAACAAATTCCAGAGCTTAATTGTGCATTGAGTGAAAAATAATTTTCTCTGATTAGTCTTAAATGTGCTACTTGCTAACTTCATGGAGTTCCCCCTAGTCCTTCTAGTATCCGAAAGTGTAAATAACCAATTCATATCTAGTCGTTCAATACCTCTCATGATCTTAAAGTCCTCAGCCATCTTTTCTCCAAGCTGAACAGCCCTAACCTCTTCAGCCTTTCCTCATAGGGGAGCTGTTCCATCCCCTTTATCATTTTGGTTGTTCTTCTCTGTACCTTCTCCATCACAATTATATCTTTTTTGAGATGCTGCAACCAGAATTGTACAGTGTTCAAGGTGCAATCTCAGCATGGAGCAATACAGAGGAATTATGACATTTTCTGTTTTATTAACCATTCCCTTCCTAATAATTCCTAACATTGTTTGCTTTTTTGACTGCTGCAGCACACTGAGTTGATGATTTCAAAGTATTATCTGCTATGATGCCTATATCTTTTTCCTGGGTGGTAGCTCCTAATATGGAACCTAACATCGTGTATCTACAGCAAGGGTTATTTTTCCCTATATACAACACCTTGCACTTGTCCACATTAAATTTCATCTGCCATTTGGATTCCCAATCTTCCAGACTCGCAAGGTCCTCCTGTAATGTATCACAATCAGCTTGTGATTTAACTACTCTGAATAATTTTGTATCATCCGCAAATTTGATAACCTCACTTGTCGTATTCCTTTTCAGATCATTTATAAATATATTGAAAAGCACCGGTCCAAGTACAGATCCCTGAGACATTCCACTGTTTACCCTTTTCCACTGAGAAAATTGACCATTTAATCCTACTGTCTGTTTCTTGTCTTTTAACCAGTTTGTAATCCACGAAAGAACATTGCCTCCTATCCCATGACTTTTTAGTTTTCTTAGAAGCCTCACATGAGGGACTGTCATGTGCCTTCTGAAAATCCAAATACGCTACATCTACCGGTTCACCTTTATCCACGTTTATTAACCCCTTAAAAAAAATGAAGCAGATTTGTTAGGCAAGACTTCCCTTGGGTAAATCCATGTTGACTGTGTTCCATTAAACCATGTCTTTCGATATGCTCTACGATTTTGATCTTTAGAATAGTTTCCACTATTTTTCCCAGCACTGAAGTCTACTCACCTTTCTAAATATAAAAGACTGTGTTTGTCTGCTTCACGATAGTGGGCAATGCATGCATGGCAGAATGGCACGAGGAACTCGAGTATGAATGGCAAGTAGCCCAGTCCCTCCAGTGCAAATGGATACCACTGGCAAAATCAACAAACTATAAGACAGGAAACAGGGGAGACAGAGAGAGCTGGAGCCTTCGTCTACATGTTGAGGCTATTTGTCATGTGTGATAGATCATTTCAGCTAGTAATAATTATAATTTTTAGTTGTTATGGTTAGATGTGTTCTCTAACAATGTTTACAGCACCATCTAATGGTGATTAAGCAACAGTACTACTATTATCATACTTAAAACATAGCTTAATACTCACATTTTCCCTTTCGGTATTTAGCTAGAGGTAGATATGGCCTTAAATATGCAACAGAGAATATTCAATTAGCAAAAGACAGAACATTTTAAAACAGTTCAGGCACAATTACTGTATAGCTCTCTCCACTACAATCTATCCAAAATTCAGCTACATGACTTATCTTTCACCAGTTACTACATCCATATAATCCCTTTTCTCAAACCACTACCATTGGCTCATCATTCCTGCATAAAGTCAAGCTCCTCTTACTCACCTACAAGAACCTTCATTCTGCAGCTCTCCACTATCTCACTTCTTACCTCTCTGCTCATCAGGTATGTCACTTCTATCTATACCTTTTTCCTCTACCACCAATTCCCAACTCCATGCTTTCTTCTTGGCTGCACTGTATACTTGGAATAGACTTCCTCAGTTGGTGCATCATGTTCCCACTCTTGCCTTATTTAAATCCAGTCTATAAACCCACCTTTTTGAGGATGCATTTAAATCTTAACCCCTCATTATCCCAATTGATTGATTTTAACCAGTTTCTTACTAAATTAAATTCTCAGTCTCTTTGGCCCTTTATTTTGATTGTAAGCTCTACTGGAATGAGCTATCTTGTGTTTTTCTATAGCACTGCATACATCAAATAGTATTATAGAAATAAGGAGCATAGCTACAGAAAAATTATATTACTAGTTGAAATTCTGCAATGTTATGAATAGTGTATGATTTACTGGCACAAGTATGCCTCTTACTTCAGATGAAATCTTACAGGATTGTGAAATGACACAAAGCCTTTGCAGGTGCTCCTATATACTAGTACAAGCCGTAAAGCCCGTTAAAACGGGCTACATCCCTCTGTCTCTCACCTCCCCCTCATTCTCTCTCCCCTCACTCTTCACCACCCCCCTCCCCCACCCACTCCTCTCCACCCTCCCTCTCCTCTCACTCAGTCCCCCCTCTCCCTCACACTCAGTCCCCCCTCTCCCTCACACTCAGTCCCCCCTCTCCCTCCCTCCCACTCACTCAGTCCCCCTCTCCCTCCCACTCACTCAGTCCCCCTCTCCCTCCCTCCCTCCCTTCATCCACCTCCATTTCCTCCCGGCGCCGTAAGCGCGACTTCCCGCAACCCTCACCCGGCTCCATTAACTCCTCCCGCTCCTGCCGGCAGATCTCGGGGGGGGTCACTCCCGCGCGCGCGGCAGTGACCCCCCCCCCGAGATCTGCCGGCAGATCTCGGGGGGGGGGGGGGCGCGGGAGTGACACCCCCCCCCCCGAGATCTGCCGGCAGATCTCGGTGGGGGGGGCGCAGGAGTGACACCCCCCCCCCCCCCGAGATCTGCCGGCAGATCTGGGGAGGAGAAGCAGCGGCACCGCGCGCGTGCGCGGCGCCGCTGCTTCTCCTCCCGCTCCTGCGGCCCCACCGCCATTTTTTTTTTCTGATCGACATCCTTGCCCGCACATGCGCAGTAGAGCTGCGCTCTACTGCGCATTTGCGGGCCGTCGGTCACAGGCCATTTATAAGGTAGATTTCATATAAAGTGTTCCCTACTTAAGCACTGACTATTGAGTTCATGCATTAGCTAAAGCTCTAAAGGAACACAGCAGAAGTCTGAAATCTTTTTAGAAGGCAGGAAGTGAAAATAATCCATCATGGACTCCATCACAAAAACCTAGAGAGAATTTAACAAGGCAGGGGGTGAGAGGCAGGCAGAATCTTTTCAACTTAACAGACTAAAGATCAACTCAAACATCCAGTGGAACAGAGAAATTAATGTTTATCTGATAATTTCCTTTCCTCTAAGGAAAGCAGGCCAATCCACAGCAGTGAGTTATGCACCTGTACCAGCAGATGAAGAAAGAGTAAAGCTGACTTGCTGAAGTCACAGATATATAGCCCTGCCCCAACATCAGCTCACTAGTATTCTCTGGAAAAGCCAAATTGTGGACAAACTGATTATACCTGACCATGACTATTAACAGTCAACCACTCATAATTCCAACCAATTGGGAACACTGATCTCAGTTAAAAGAATTAAAATGCACTAATCTTAGGGACTGGTTATGTCACTTACCAGTCCAGCGCACGAATTAACAGAAAATAACACTCATCATCATCCGACTTAAGGGACAAACTAAAAGCAAGTAGGCAGCCCAGGGCAGGTTGTGGAATGGCCTACCTTCCCTTAGAGGAAAGGAAATTAGCAGGTAAGTCATTTCTCCTTCCTCTGCACTCAGGCAGGGCAATACACCAGTGGGATGTACCAAAGCTACTCCTGAACAGGGCAGGAGGCTGCTCATGATCCCATCAACATTACATGTGTGAAGGCCGCGTCTTCCTGAGCCAGAACGTCCAAGCGGTAACGCTTGGAGAAAGTGTGTAAGGAGAACCACGTTGCTGCTTGGCCAGTCTCGAGAGACAACAACTGAAACTCCACCCATGATCCCGCTTAAGCCCTAGTGGAATGTGCCCTAATCTGTCTAGGCAATGGAACATCGGCATCCACATAGGCAGCCATGATAACTTCTTTTACCCAATTGGCTATAGTTTCCCAAGTCACTGGTTCACCCTGTTTATCTCCACTATGGAGCACAAACAGTCTATCAGATTTATTGAAAGATTACTTAATCTTTAAGTACTGCTTGACATCCAAGGCATGCAACAGACGATAATCATGCTCATCTCTATCCCTGTTCAGCGTGGGCAGGGAAATAGACTGATTTAAATGAAACTCTGAAACCACTTTTGGCAAAAAGGAAGGTATAGCCCTAAGCTGTACTGCCCCCTGAGTCATTCGTAGAAACAGCTCATGGCAAGAAAGAGCTAGCAGCTCAGAGATCTGTGATGCTCAACAGATTGCTAGGAGAAAAACTGTTTTCAAGGTGAGCAGCTGCAAAGAGAGACCACACAGTAGCTGAAAAGTAGGACCTGCCAAAAAACTGAAGACCAGATTTAGGTCCCAAAAAGGTACCGGTAGCTGCAAGGAAAGACATAGGTGCTTAACTCCCTTCAAGAACCTGGACACATCTGGATGGGAAGACAATGTTCCACTATTGATATGCCCCCTATAACAAGCAAGAGCTGCTACCTGTACCTTCAGAGTGTTAAGGGCCAAGTCTTTAAGCAAGTCTTCCTGTAAAAATTCCAGTATTTGTGGAATTTCAATTTTGAGAAGAGAACCATTCTGCTTACACCAGCTGTAAAACATTCTCCAAATTCAAGCATAAGCTAGGAATGTAGAAAATTTCCTGGCCCGGAGCAAAGTGGAAATCACCGCTGAAAAATAACAACACTTCAGCAACCGAGCCCTCTCAAGAACAAAACTGCAAAAGATAACTGACAAGGATCATCATGCAGTATGGTCCCCTGATGCAATAGAACCTTCCTGAGCAGGAGCCTGAGAGGACAGTCCCACCAGCAGTCTCTGAAGATAGACATACCATGGCCTCCAGGGCCAATCCATAGCTACGAGAAGTAAAGTTTCAGTTTGACTCGCAATCTTCCAAATGACCCACCAATCATAAGCCATGGCGGGAAGGCATACAACATCCTACTCCGCAGCCAGATCTGAACAAGAGCATTGAAACATAGCACTCTCCGATCCTTTCTGCGACTGAAGAACCGTGGTACCTTTGCACTGCCAGCAAATCCAGATACCGGCGACCGCCATCGCGCCACTGAATTGAAAGGCCTCATCTGCCAACTCCCACTCTCCTGGGTCCAAGTCCTGCCCGCTGAGGAAGTCGGCCCATACATTGTCCTTCTCGGCAATGTGGGAGGCGGATATGACCTCGAGATGATGTTCTGCCCATACCATGAGCGCATCTACTTCCATTGACACCTGTTGGCTTCTGGTTCAGCCTTGATGATTGTTGAAGCCACTATTGTGGCACTGTCTGACATTACCCTCAACGTTCAAGCTCCCAGTCACTTGGCGAATTACAAGCATGCCAGATGAACTAGCACATGCTTCTAACAATTGATAGTCCGTCTACTGCTGTGCCTAGTCACTTCAGCACTACCAATTCTTGACAGTGAGCCCCCAGTTCAGAAAGCTTACATCTGTTGTGGGCACTAACCAGTCCGATGTCTCCTAGGAAATCCCCTTCCTGAAATTATCCACTTGTAACTATTATTGCAACCAGATGCTCACCTCCAATGGCAAGTGGAGTCTCACCATGTACTCCTGTGACTGTGGATTCCACCAGGAGAACAACATGTGCTGAAGGGCACGTATGTGCACCCTCACCCAGGGACAACATCCAACGTGGCTACCATTGACCCCAGGACTTGTAGATAAGAGCACACCCTCAGAAAAAGATTCTCTCGCAGGGCCTGAACTTGAGTATGTAACTGCTGAATGTCCCTCCCACAGAAACAATCTGCCCTGCTTCGTATTGAATCGCATGCTGAGATACTCTAGTGCTTTTGGCCAAGTTCACCATCCAGCCTAGTTCCTGAAGCAAGTAGATCACCTTTCGAGAAGCCAAAGACTCTCTTCTGTATTTTTGGCCCAAATCAATCAGTCATGCAGATACAGATGAACTAGAATGCCCTCCTTGTGCAGAGCTCCTGCTACCACTTCTATGACCTTGGAGAAGGTCCTGGGTACACTAGCCAGCACTAAGGGCAGAGCCTGAAATTGATATGGACATCCCAGAACAGCAAAGCGCAGGAAACTATGATGTTCCTGGCAAATGGGAATATATAGATATGCCTCCGTCAGATCAAGAGACATGAGAAATTCCCGTTTGTACTGCCATTATTATGGAACTGAGTTTCCATTCAGAAAGGAGTCACATGCAAATGTCGATTGACTCCTTTGAGGAGAGGCTGAAAAGATCCATTCTTTTTACTCAACGCATTCTTTTTACTCAACGCACAATTAAACTCTGGAATTTGTTGCCAGAGAATGTGGTTCGTGCAGTTAGTATAGCTGTGTGTTTAAAAAAGGATTGGATAAGTTCTTGGAGGAGAAGTCCATTACCTGCTATTAAGTTCACTTAGAGAATAGCCACTGCCATTAGCAATGGTTACATGGAATAGACTTAGTTTTTGGGTACTTGCCAGGTTCTTATGGCCTGGATTGGCCACTGTTGGAAACAGGATGCTGGGCTTGATGGACCCTTGGTCTGACCCAGTATGGCATTTTCTTATGTTCTTCTTTTCTTATGTTCTTAAATAGAATAGCGCCCCATATTTTCCTGCGATTTGGAAACAGGAATTTCAGCCTTCAAGTTCAACAACGTCCTTAACATATTCTCCACTGCTGCTCTCTTCTGTAGAGCATTTCATGGAGAGACCATAAAGGCATCTGGAGAAATTAAGCGAAATTCAAGAGCATAGCCATCCCTCACCATGTCCAGGACCCACTGGTCTATCATAATCTGGACCCACCTCTGATCAAAGAGAGATAGATGCCTGCCTATCTCCTGAATCAGTAGGTGAGCCCTCACACCTTCATTGTGAAGATCGAGGTGCTCCAGTCAGAGACCGCATCCTTACAAGGCTTTCTAGGCCAAAAGGACCAGATCTTCTGTAGGGATGAGAGCTTTGAATAGATGCTCCTTTGTAAGGATGAAACAGACAGGAATCCCTGGAGCGGCCCTTCACCCCAAAAGGATGCAATGTCGCTTTCTTGGCCTTCGGTAAATGAGAAACCTTGGATTCCTCCCATCTACTCGCCATTTCTCCAACTCACTGCCGAATAAAAGGGAACCCTTAAAGGTTAAACTTGTAAGATTGGACTTGGAAATACTGTTCTCCAATTTCACAGCCACAATTGGCATCTAGCTGCTATCACATAAGCCACCCTTCTAGATAGCCTCAATCCTCCTATCCTGAGAATCTTTTAGAGTACATACCAATGCATCCACCCTTCAGGAATCACAACTGATCCCTTGCTTTCGGCTACAATGGGTACAAACGCGTTAAACTACATCCCCCTTTAAAATGTGTCTTCGGGGTGTGCCATTCAGGTCAATCAACTCTTGAACTGGATCCAGGAGGGGTAAGAAACAAGGCTCTTTGTGTGACTAATATGGAATCTTTCTTTTGCAAGCCTGCAGTGTCTCCTTCCACTCCTCTCCTGAGGGGATGGCCCAACATTGACAAAATCCAAAGTGGCCAAATTGCCTTGAGCATCCAAATCAGTGCTGACACAGGCGCAGAGAAAGTAATGGCTGGATTGCCTTTATATGGCAAGCCTCACAGATAGCCAGGCGCTTAGACCATTTTGTCCCCAGCACTGGGCTCCAGGTGGCCTCCTGCAGGTCTACAAAGTGTTCAGGGATACACACAAAAGTTTGTGCCCAAAAGTAAGTCGCAGTCTTATGTGCATAAGTACTCCCGCACATAACTATGTGCCCAAAACTAGGCAGCAGTCATACATGAATAAAATACACCCACAAATATAGGCTGTGGTCTTGCACACACATTAGTACACCACTACGTGGAGAGAATGCATGCCCATGCCTGGGAAAAGATTTTCGCTGTAGCCTAATCACACACCTGACACAATCAAGCCTGAGGAGTGGGACCTAGCCAAACCCACCAAGCCCAAGCTGCCTCTGCTTTACACTAAGTCCCCAAAGAAGAGAGAAGGGGTAAGAGACGCAGAGCAACAAATGCTGAGAGAAGACAACCCGGCAAGGAAAAAGAGTGGGACTAGAACCTTTTTTTTTTTTTTTAATCTGAGCTCAGCCATCCTTGGCTGAAAACATGAACAGGTCACCAGCTACAGCAGGGAGAGGGCACAAGCCTTCACCACTAAGCACTATCTTGTAGGGATGTGAATCGTTTTCCATATCGTCTTAACGATAGAAATCGTGTGGCAGGGCAAGAAAATCGTCTTAGGCACGATTTTTTAGTTAAAAAATCGTTAAAAATCGTTTTTTCCGATTAGTGCGCACTAACTCGAGTTAGTGCGCACTAACTGGGAGTTAGTGCGCACTAACTGAAAATGATACAATTTGACACTTTTCAGGTCAGTTAAGGTCAGTTTAGGAATGAATATGTATTCCTATTGGCTGCCCTCTTATTTATTCATGTTACCAAGTTTCCTACTGACAGTATATGGGGGATGGGAAATGGAAACAGTTGGTAGCTTGACAAAACAAGTAATGTGATCAGTCAATGTGACTAGAACTTGTGCCCTAACCCTGATACCAGGGGTATTGTGATCTTCCTGCACACAGTGCCCTATCCCTATTAATACCAGGAGTGTTGTGATCTTCCTGCACACAGTGCCCTATCCCTAATACCAGGGGTGTTGTGATCTTCCTGCACACAGTGCCCTATTCCTGATACTGGGGGTGTTGTGATCTTCCTGCACACAGTGCCCTATTCCTGATACCGGGGGTGTTGTGATCTTCTTGCACACATCCCGATATCAGGGATAGGGCACTGCATGCAGGAAGATCACAACACTCCTGGTATTAATAGGGATAGGGCACTGCATGCAGGAAGATCACAACACTCCTGGTATTAATAGGGATAGGGCACTGCATGCAGGAAGATCACAACACCCCTGGTATCAGGGATAGGGCACTGTGTGCAGGAAGATCACAATACCCCGGAGGAGTGAGGGTCAGGCAGCTCCCCCCTGTCTGTGAAGCCAGCCTCTCACTAGTAATGCAGGGAGGGAGCTGTCTCAGACTTCACCATCCTCCCCCCCCCCCCTTACCCACACACCATTCACTAGCTGGGACATGGGGGAAGTCAGGAGTGAGGGTCAGGCAGCTCCCCCCTGTCTGTGAAGCCAGCCTCTCACTAGTAATGCAGGGAGGGAGCTGTCTCAGACTTCACCATCCACCCCCCCCCCCCTCACCCACACACCATTCACTAGCTGGGACATGGGGGAAGTCAGGAGTGAGGGACAGGCAGCTCCCCCCTGTCTGTGAAGCCAGCCTCTCACTAGTAATGCAGGGAGGGAGCTGTCTCAGACTGGTATCAGGGTTAGGGCACTGTGTGCAGGAAGATCACAACACTCCTGGTATTAATAGGGATAGGGCACTGTAAGAGATGACTGTAGTAGATTGAATAAAGATCTGATGTTTCTGCTCTCCTCACACCAAACAAAAACAACACACAAGCAGAGAAGCCCTTCTTACAAAGCTGAGCTAGTGAGTTAAGTAGGAGGAAAAGTAAACATACTGGTGCCAGTGTGGCTACTTAAAAAATACACTTACCAACAATCAATTACATATATTTGAACTGTGTACAGTTCCAGCCAAGACCACCTTTCTAAAATGCACAGTGATTGGCAAATTCAACATGCACTAGCATTTCAGGTGCCTGCTAACAAAAATAATAAACAAACAAGTTCTAGTCACGTGAGTGCTGATCATTACATTACTTTTTTTGTCAAGCTTCCAACTGTTTCCATTTCACATCCCCCCAACCATATTGGTAACATCAATAGATAAGAGCACAGCCAGCCAATAGGAATACATACATACATATTCATTTCTAAGTGACCTTTACTGACCTGGGAAGTGTGAACACTTTGTTTCATTTTCTGTTGGTGTTCGTTAGTTTCCAGTTCCATTTCCCATCCCCCCAACCATCACCTCAGTGGTAACCTTGGTAACATCAATAGATAAGAGGGCAGCCAGCCAATAGGAACACATATTCATTCCTAACTGACCTTCAGTGACCTGGAAAGTGTTTATTTGTATCATTTTCAGTTAGTGCGCACTAAATCGAGTTAGTGCGCACTAACGGGGAGTTAGTGCGCACTAACACGATTTAACGATTTTTAACGATAAATCGTTAGAATTTCTATTGTATCGTGTTCTATAACGATTTAAGACGATATAAACATTATCGGACGATAATTTTAATCGTTGAAAAACGATTCACATCCCTACTATCTTGTCCTCAAACCACCTTTTTAAAGTCTATGCCTGCCAGGTTTCCAGACTTAAAATGCTCAACTGAGGGACCAAAACGGGTGTCATCTCAAGAGCTCAAACAGTGTGCCAAAACCTTCTATTTTTTTCTCTTTTTTACCACAAGCAATCTCCAGTGGGAAGATGCATGTCCACCATCTGCTGGAGACAGAGAATACTGGCGGGCTATATGTCTGTGACATCAGTGAATCAGCTTTACTCCATCTCCATCTACTGGTAGATAACCCACTGGTGTAGATTGGCCTGCCTGAGTGCAGAGAAACGTGTATTTTTGGCATTTGAGCTGTTGAGAGTGGGTTTGGGACAGTTTTTCTATTATCTGCCAAAATTCAGCTGAACCTGGCTCAGTAACCACACACACAAAAAAGCTTATTACTGCAGTTTATTATTTGACATTAATAAAGGCCTATTGTTAATTGTAATGTGTATTTATTTTTATTTTGGTGCAAATAGGAGATAGCAAATGTTGCTTACCTATAACAGGTGTTCTCACAGGACAGCAGGATGTTAGTCCTCACATATGGGTGACATCACAGGATAGAGCCCAATCACGGAAAACTTCTGTCAAAGTTTCCAGAACTTTGACTGGCTCCTACTGGGCATGCCCAGCATGGCACTAACCCTGCAGCCAGCAGGGGTCCCCCTTTAGTCTTGTTACAAAGCTACAGGCAGTGCTGAAAAATTAAATAAGAAACAAACCCAACACCTGCAGGATGGCGGGCGGGTTTTGTGAGGACTAACATCCTGCTGTCCTGTGAGAACACCTGTTACAGGTAAGCAACATTTGCTTTCTCACAGGACAAGCAGGATGGTAGTCCTCCATATGGGTGAGTACCGAGCTGAGGATGTCCAAACATGCACCAAATGTACCCAAGGACGTGCCAGAGGCACAACAACTGGAGAGGAATTTGGGAGAGGGCATCCTAAACCCCACCGGGCAGGCAGAAGGGTGTTGGGTACGTCACGTCATAAATAGGTTACGCAATACAGACTGGCCAAAGATGGAATCTTGTCTTCCGGCTTTGTCCAAGCAATAGTGGGCTGTAAAAGTATGGAGAAAACTCCAGGTGGCAGCCCTGCAAATATCAGGAAGTGGCACCGATCGGAGGTGTGCTACTGAAGTTGCCATGGCCCTCACAGAGTGTGCCTTAACACGGTCTTTAAGCAGAATGCCTGCTTGCTGATAACAAAAGGATATGCAGTCTGCTAACCAGGAGGAGAGTGTCTGCTTACCTACAGGCTGCCCTAATTTGATGGAATGGAAAGAGACAAACAATTGAGTGCTCTTTCTGTGGGCAGCCGTACGGTCTAGGTAGAATGCTAGAGCCCATTTACAGTCAAGGGTATGCAGAGCCTGCTCTCCTGGATTGGAGTGGGGCCTGGGAAAAAAGATTGGTAGTATGATGGATTGATTGAGGTGAAAATCTGAAACTACCTTAGGTAAAAATTTAGGGTGAGTGCGGAGTACTGCCCAGTCCTGCAGAAGTTTAGTGTAAGGCGGATAGGTAACTAGGGCCTGTAATTCACTAACTCTGCGAGCTGAAGTGATTGCCAAAAGGAAAATCACTTTCCATGTGAGATATCGAAGTTCACAAGAGTGAAGAGGCTCGAATGGTGGTTTCATGAGCCGACCCAAAACCAGGTTAAGGTCCCAAGAAGGGGCCGGAGGACGCAGTGGAGGCTTGAGGTGAAGCAAGCCTTTCAAAAAACGTGTTACAAGGGGTTGTACTGATATAGGGACATCCCCGACACCTTTATGGAAGGCCGCTACCGCACTGACATGCATCCTGATGGAGGAAGTTTTTAGACCTGACTCTAAAGTGCCAGAGATAGTCCAGAAACTTCAGAAATGGAAAGGTAAAAGGCTCAAGGGCCTGAGAAGAGCACCATGACATGAATCTGTTCCATTTGTACGAGTAAGATTTTCTCGTGGAAGGCTTCTGTGAAGCAATCAGGACACGGGAAACTGGTTCAGAAAGGTTAAGTGGTTGTAGGATTAACCTTTCAGCATCCATGCCGTCAGGGACAAGGCTTGAAGATTGGGGTGGCGAAGGCACCCGTTGTTTTGAGTGATTAGAAGCAGGTCTGTTCCTAGAGGAATGTGCCTGCGAATGGAGAGATCCTGAAGTTTTGGAAACCACACTTGGCGTGGCCAGTGGGGTGCTATCAGGATCATGGTTCCCGTGTCCTGACGTAACTTCACGAGAGTCTTCGAGAGAAGTGGAAGTGGAGGGAATGCGTATAGGAGACCGGTTGTCCATGAGAGAGAGAGAACGCGTCTCTTGGTGGATAATGTTGGCTGAGAGTGAGAGAGCAGAAATTGCCTACTTTGCGATTCTGGGATGATGCAAAGAGGTCTATCTGAGGATATCCCCACTGCTGGAAGATGGAGTTCGCTACTGAAGGGTTGAGAGACCATTCGTGTGGTTGGAAAGTGCAACTCAGCTTGTCTGCCAACACATTGTCCACTCCCGGCAAGTAGGTGGCTCTGAGGTACATCGAGTGGGAGAGGGCCTCCGTCCATATCTGTGCAGCTTCCTGACACAGAAGGTAGGAGCCTGTCTCTCCCTGTTTGTTGATGTACCACATGGCCACCTGGTTGTCCGTCTGGATCCGGATGACTTGATTGGAGAGGCGATCCTGAAATACCCTGAGAGCGTATCTGATTGCTCGCAGCTCCAGGAAATTTGGTGTTTGGCTTCCTCTGGAGATCAAGAACCTTGTGTCTGCAGATCGGCCACATGGGCTCCCCATCCGAAGTTGGAAGCATCGGTGGTGAGAATTATTTGAGGGTCTGGTTCCTGAAAGGGCAAGCCCTGTAGAAGATTGATTGGATTTGTCCACCAGGCGAGAGAGAGACTGAGTGAGTCGGGTACGTGGACTATGGTTGACAGAGGCTGAATGGATTGAGTCCATTGTGACCGTAGAGTCCATTGCATGACTCTCATGGCCAAACGGGCCATTGGGGTGACCTGAACTGAGGACGCCATGTGTCCCAGGAGGATGAGAAAATGGTGTGCAGTCGTTGAGTTTTGAAACTGCAGCTGATGCGTCAGAGACACGAAAGTGAGAGCTTGCTGTCGAGGTAGGAAAGCCTTTGCCTGCAAGGTGTCCAAGTCTGCCCCAATGAATGATAAGGTGTGAGATGGGACTAAGCAGGATTTGTCGTAATTGACGAGAAATCCAAGCGAAATGTGAGTGTGTAAGGTTAGATTGAGGGACGACAGAGCAGCTTGCTGTCGGATCCCTGATTAACCAATTGTCTAGATAGGGGTAGACGTGAACACCTTGGGTCCTGAGGAAGGCTGCAACTACGACAAGGCATTTTGTGAAGACTCATGGTGCAGATGCGAGGCCGAATGGAATCACTCGGTACTGATAGTACTTGTGGCCTACTAGAAACCTCAGGTATTTGCGATGAGATGGAATAATCGCTATATGAGTGTATGCGTCCTGAAGGTCTAGCGAGCAGAGCCAGTCTCTTCTTTGTAGAAGAGGAAGAAGAGAGCCCAAGGTTACCATCTTGAACTTTTCTCTCTGGAGGTACTTGTTTAGGGCTCGTAGATCCAGGATTGGATGAACGCCTCCCGATTTTTTGGGGATTAGAAAGTACTGGGAATAGAACCCTAGGCCTTGCTGAGGGGATGGTACTGGTTCTATTGCTGCGGACTGGAGTAGGAGGGAGACCTCCTGTTCCAGGAGCAGTGAATGGTCGGATGTTTTCCATGTCATAGAGGTGGGGAATCCGGCGGGATGGAGAGAAAGTTGAGACGATATCCTTGAGCTATAATCGCTAGAACCCACTGGTCTGAGGTGATTGAGTGCCATCTGTTGTTGAAATGGCACAATCGACCTCCCACTGGTATGTGGGGTAACGGAAGCTGGCTGCTGCTGCTCTCTCTGCGAGAGTCAAAAGCCAGAAGCAGGGCCCGGCTGGGGGGGCTGTTTGTGGCTTTTGTTTCCGGGTCTGACGAGACTGTGCTTTGAGAAATGGTCTCGTAGAACAGGATCTGGCTGGTGGTGGGTAAGATTTCTTCGGTCTGAAGAATGACTTTTTATAGTTCTTCCGGAAAGGTTGTTTGGAAGGATAGTCCGAAGGTATCAGAGAGGGCTGTCTTAGAGTCTCATGATGATCCTTTAATTCAGCCACTGTCTTGTGAATCTGCTCGCCAAAGAGATTGTCCCCTACGCAGGGTAGGTTGGACAATCTGTCCTGGACTTCAGGGCGAAGGTCTGAAGACTTGAGCCAGGCCCATCGTCTTGCTGAAATAGCAGCTGCAGATACTCTGGTTGCAGTGTCAAAGATGTCATAACATGATCTGATCTCATGTTTGCCTGCCTCAAAACCTTTGTTAACTAGGGTTTGAAGTTGTTCTTGAAGTGACTGAGGCATGGATTCTGACAAGTCTTGTATCTGCTTAAAAATGACCCTATTATATTGGGCCATATAAAGCTGATAAGCGACAATTCGGGAGATCAGCATTGATCCTTGAAAGACTCAGCGACCAATGGCATCTAAAAATTTTTGTTCCTTGCCAGGGGGAAAGGAAGTGTGAGGTTTTGACCTTTTTGCTCTCTTTTGCGCAGATTGGTGATCCAATTGAGGCTTCTGAAAGCCTGGAGCTGACTGCACGAAATAGGTAGTTGTCAGCTTTTCTGTGGACTGGTGCAATGGAGCCAGGATGTTCCCAGTTCTTCTTGAGGAGGTCCAGAAGAACTTGGTGGATAGGGATGGAGGTTATTTCCTTGGGAGCATCCTGGAATTGTAGCAACTCCATCATCTGATGTCTTATTGTCCTGTTCAGTCTGTAATTGGAAGGGAACCAATTCAGACATTTCCTTCACAAAATTTATGAAAGAGAGGTCTTCTGGAGAACGCTTTCTACTCTCAGAGGGTGAAGGTGATGATGGCAAATCATCAGTGTTTGGTGAGGAGTCATCAGTCCAGGTAGCATAAGGAACAGTACCTGTCCCTCTAGGAACTAGAGGGGAACGGGTTGGCTGGATACCTAAAGGCCCCGGTCTAGGCTTCGAAGGCATTGAAGGAATAACTGGAGGCACCGATGAAGGCATCTAAGGCCCCGGCACGGGCATCGAGGGCACCGATGGGGACGGCCGTATCGGCCTCGATGGCTGAGGCAAAACTCCCGATGGAGGGATGCGGAACGGTGTTTCTCCTCCTGATGATAGAGTAAGCGGGGAGGGCCCCGGAGCCATCGGTGACCTGAGGTCTATCAGTGGGAAAGCGGCCATAAGCGCTAGCGTCATGGAGAGCAGCTGTGCCAATGCTACTGGAATTGGGTCAATGGTCGGTTCTGCAATCGGTACCGGAGGAACCTGAAGTTGTTGCATCGCCTTGTCGATGGCCTCCTGAACCATCCGGTCCAGTTCTTCTCGGAGACCTGGAGCAAGCAGCCTCGGCTCCGGAACAGAAGAAGGAGGCAGAGGCATAGCCAGAGGGACCACTGTTAAAGGTGGAGTCGCGGCTCCCGATGCCCTGTCGGGCGAGGGTTGCCTCGGTGACCTGGTCCAGAAAAGGTCGGTGCCTTTTCTGGACGGGGCTTTTTCAAAGGCGGCTTGGACAATGGCGAGGTCGATGATTTCGCTCCCTCGATGGTCCGAGTCTTACGGTGCCGATGGCGATGTTGCTCCCTACGATCCCCTCGGTCCTGAGGGGAGGGTGTCGAAGGCCGAGAAGTCGTTGATTCTGGACGGTCATCGGCCGGTGGTCGATGCTGGCGCGAAGTTGACGGTGCTGGTTCAGACGAAGTCGATGCAATGGACGGAGTCGGGGTTTGAGCACGGAAGAGAAGTTCCATCTTCTCCATTCTGGCCTTGCGACCTTTTGGTGTCATTAGAGCACATTTGGTGCAGGTCAAGACATCATGCTCTCGTCCAAGACACATTACACAGACTTTATGGGGGTCTGTAATGGACATGGTGCGAGTACAGTCCGGGCACAGACGAAACCCCTTCGCCATGGCCATAGAAAAAAATCGAGCCGCGATACGATCGACGGCCATTAGGCCGCGAGGGCCAAACGCGATGGTAATTGACGGAAAACGGGTAAAAACTTACCGGAGTACCGCGGTCTGAAAAAAGTTAAAGGAGGGACCCCAGTGGGGCAAATTAACTTTTAGCAATTCCGTGAGGAAAATTCCTGACAGGAATCTCTGCAGAGCTCCTTAACCGCGAGGCTACTGCTGCGCGGAAAAAAGAAGACTCTCCCACTCGATGTCTAGATAGGAGTAGACGTGAACACCTTGGGTCCTGAGGAAGGCTGCAACTACGACGAGGCTACTGGCTGCAGGGTTAGTGCCATGCTGGGCATGCCCAGTATGGGCCAGTCAAAATTCTGAAAACTTTGACAGAAGTTTTCCGTGATTGGGCTCCATCCTGTGATGTCACCCATATGTGAGGACTACCATCCTGCTTGTCCTGTGAGAATATTATAAATGGGAGGTTTCTTACTTTCTTGTAAATACAATTTTGACTACTTAACATGTTAAACACGTCCTTGGCTCAAGAACAGTAAAAAGTGGCATTATCGATCTTGGGTTTTAAGCTGTAATAACACTACTGTATCTCTCAGCAAACAGGAAACCAATAACTGGACTGTGCAGGAAAGAGTGGTATTTGAACCAAAATTTTATTTAAAAAAGTTCCCCTTCAACTCTAAACAGTTGAAGTTTATTTCCAAACTAGTAAATGGTCAAATTGCCCCGTCAAAAAATACTGAAACAAAAAAAGTACAATTTTAAACACTGTATTACAGTGCAATATCTATTAAGTCTACATAAATGTGGACTGTGCAAGCAGGGTATAACAAGGATTTCAGGTGTCATTTATTTGGTCCAGAGGTACAGTATCATATTTGGGTTGTACAAAACATCAAATATAAATAACCTGAAACTGTAACAATACACAAAACTTGCTTCTGACACCGACACAGCAAGCAGTACAAGCTGAAAAACTGAGAAATCTGCTATTGTTTTACAGTAATGTACACAGTGCCAGCGGATGTTCAAAGACAGATTGAGGGTGTGAAAAATGGTAGATCTAGGCTGAAAACATTTCTTCTCAAAAAGAAGAACCTAAAGCTTATAAACATGGACATATGATGACCCTATAGTACACCACAGCTTGTTCTGAATACTAAGCTTCAAAAGCTTTTTATAAAAATAAAAGATAACATGTGTTCTTGTATTTCATCTTTCTGTAAGTGAATACATGTGTTCAAGTATTCCACAATAACTTTTTTGTTTACTAGCTTTGTGTACAGTAGAATGTGGGAAAACTAAAGCCTACTGGAAAATGTATGTTGTACAAAAAGGTATGGATGAAAGTTCTATTAAAAAAAACAGCAAACAAACCCAAAACAGTGGTGTGGTTTTTCCTTTGGACAAGGGCCATAATAGTCTAGTTCTGGACATTTAACACACCCTTGACAACGTTCACATAGTGTAGCACAGAAAATGATTGTTCTGCAATCAGGTAGTTTTTGCTCAGTCCAGTGCTATAATGTCGTCATCCTGCTCGGTTCGCAATCTCTTCCGGCTCACGTGCTCTTCATCCTCTAGCTTTCGCTTCAGTTTTACGTTCTCTCTGTTGACATCCAAATTGCTAGTAGGAGAAGGACCTTCTTCATCGGAGTCCACTATTAATACATCATCCTGATCTTGAGCTATCAAGAAGAAAAAAAAAGGGATACACTGTCACATTGCCGTGCCCATGTCCATTATTTTGTAAGATACAATATACCTTTATCAGATTATCTGTAATGCTCAACAGGTTTCGATAAGTAAAATGTAATTTTAGCAGTATTTGCAAAAGTGCTTTTTCATAACCTATGATACTTTCAACAGCCACTTGACTACCTTCATTATGTTTCATGAATGAGGGAAGTTAATAAGACTGAGGTTGTATGTTCATGCATAGTCTGAAAACATTAAGAGTCTGAAAGTAAGAATAATTATACTCTGTTGAATCCATCTGCAATGTTTACTATTTAGTGGACTAGAACTTCCTTCTAGCTATATTCCAAAGAGGAGGCTTAGAGGAGGAACAATGGTAGAAAGAAAACAACATGAAAGAAAACGTAACATATAGGCAATAAGATATACAAAGAGTAGAAAGGGGGGATTATATAAACCAGATATGCTTCAGTCTCTCTAAACCCATTTCTTCCATAAAAGCACCTGTTCAACTTCCATTATGTTTACTACACTACAAAACCATAACACCTGACACTGTACACCAATACAATACTGCTCAGGTAATAAGGACAGAAAGACAATGGAATCCATGACTTTTCACTGCAAGTGAAAAAGATTTCCAAGACAGAGCACATCTATGGTAAATTAGTCTTACTTGCGAAAGCAGAGTTGCTTACCTGTAAAAGGTACTCTCCCAGGACAGCAGGATGTTAGTCCTCACATATGGGTGACATCAACAGATGGAGCCCTGTCACAGAATACTTTGGTCAAAGTTTCTAGAACTTTGAGTGGCACACTAAGCATGTCCAGCATGCCACTAACCCTGTGGCCACTAGGGGTCCCCCTTCAGTCTGGTTTGTAGCAAAAAAGGACAAGCAAAAAATAAAATAAGAAAACATTATCGAACCCGCGGGATGGCGGGTGGGTTTCGTGAGGACTAATATCCCGCTGTCCTGGGAAAACACCTGCTACAGATAAGCAACTCTGCTTTCTTCCAGGACGGTAATCCTCACATATGGGTGAATAGCAAGCTACATACAAGCTGAGTCATACGAATCAGGCCAACCAGTACACAACATGAGCAACAGGCAGAACAATTGGGGTGCTGTTGGCAAGGATGAGGCAGCCTGAAATTCACAGCGGGTTGAGGTAGGATGAGTTGGGTTTCTCCACTGGGAATAAATTCCTTAGGACAGACTGGCCAAAGACAGAGTCTCGCCGTCCAGCCTTGTCTAGACAATAGTGAGCTGCGAAGGTGTGGAGAGAGCACCATGTTGTAGCCCTGCAGATGTTGGCAATCGGTGCTGAATGGTTGTGTGCTACTGACATTGCCATTGCCCTGACTGAATGCGCTTTCACTCGTCCCTGAAGTGGAAGGCCTGCTTGTTGGTAGCAGAATTCAATACAATCTGCCAACCAGTTGGAGATAGTTTGCTTGCCCACTGCAACTCCAAGTTTGTTTTTATCAAAAGAAATAAAGAGTTGGGTGGACTTCCTGTGGGTAGTAGTGCGGTCTAAATAAAATGCTAGCGCGCGCTTACAGTCCAAGGTGTGTAGAGCTCGCTCACCTGGATGAGCGTGAGGCCTTGGAAAGAAAGTGGGCAAGACTATGGACTGATTTAAGTGAAAATCTGTTACCACCTTAGGAAGGAATTTAGGGTGAGTTCGGAGAACCACTCAGTCATGGAGGAACCTTGTGTAAGGTGAGTAGGTCACAAGGACCTGTAACTGACTTACCCTGTGAGCAGATGTGATTGCTAGTAGGAAAATTACTTTCCATGTAAGATATCAGAGTTTGCAGGACTGCAGTGGCTCAAACGGAGAACGCATGAGCCGTGCAAGTACCACGTTGAGGTCCCATGCCACAACCGGTGCTCGAGGAGGTGGCTTAAACTGTATTAAGCCTCTCATACATCTACTCACCAGGGGTTGAGCCGTTATGGCGCATCCCCTATGCCTTGATGGTAAGCAGAGATGGCATTGAGGTGTACGCGTATGGAGGAAGTCTGTAGTCCAGATTCTGAGATATGCCAGAGATAATCATAAGAACATAAGAAAGTGCCATGCTGGGTCAGACCAAGGGTCCATCAAGCCCAGCAGCCTGTTTCCAACAGAGGCCAAACCAGGCCTCAAGAACCTGGCAATTACCCAAACACCAAGAAGATCCCATGCTACTGATGCAATTAATAGCAGTGGCTATTCCCTAAGTAAACTTGATTAATAGCAGTTAATGGACTTCTCCTCCAAGAACTTATCCAAACCTTTTTTGAACCCAGCTACACTAATTGCACTAACCACATCCTCTGGTAACAAATTCCAGAGCTTAATTGTGCGCTGAGTGAAAAAGTATTTTCTCCAATTAGTCTTCCGATTAGTCTTAAATGTGCTACTTGCTAACTTCATGGAATGCTCCCTAGTCCTTCTATTATCCAAAAGTGTAAATAACCGATTCACATCTACTCGTTCAAGACCTCTCATGATCTTAAACACCTTGATCATATCCCCCCTCAGCCGTCTCTTCTCCAAGCTGAAAAGTCCTAACCTCTTTAGCCTTTCCTCATAGGGGAGCTGTTCCATCCCTTTTATCATTTTGGTTGCCCTTCTCTGTACCTTCTCCATTGCAACTATATCTTTTTTGAGATGCGGTTACCAGAATTCAAGGTGCTGTCTCACCATGGAGCGATTCAGAGGCATTATGACATTTTCCGTTTTATTCACCATTCCCCTTCTAATAATTCCCAACATTCTGTTTGCTTTTTTGAATGCCGCAGCACACTGAACAGACTATTTCAATGTGTTATCCACTATGACGCCTAGATCCCTTTCTTGGGTTGTAGCACCTAATATGGAACCTAACATTGTGTAACTATAGCATGGGTTATTTTTCCCTATATGCATCACCTTGCACTTATCCACGTTAAATTTCATCTGCCATTTGGATGCAAAATTTTCCAGTCTCACAAGGTCTTCCTGCAATTTATCACAATCTGCTTGATATTTAACTTCTCTGAATAATTTTGTATCATCTGTAAATTTGATTACCTCACTTGTCGTATTTCTTTCCAGATCATGTATAAATATATTGAAAAGTACGGGTCCCAATACAGATCCCTGAGGCAGAGCAGATAAGATCCCGTGCCCCCCCTGTTTGTTCAGGTACCACATTGCTACTTGATTGTCTGTTTGAATCAAGACTGCTTGAATCAAGACTTTTTTTTTTTGTTTGAATTTTTTTTTTGTTTTTGAAAAAAAAAATAAAAAAATTTTTTGTTTGAATTGTCTGTTTGAATCAAGAATGGTCCTCAACCATGAAGGTCGGTATAGAAAAGTGCTAAATAAATAAATAAGACTATCTTGTTGGATAGGCAGTCCCTGAATGTATAAATGGCATACCGCATCACCCGAAGTTCCAGGAAGTTGATCTGAGAAATTGCTTCAGTTTTTGTCCAAGTCCCTTGGGTTTGGAGGCTTTGACATGGGCTCCCCAACCTAGGTTGGAGGTGTCCGTGGTTAAGTTCACCTGAGTAGCTGGTTGCTGGAAGGATAGACCTGTTTTGTAAGTTGGCCTTGTGCATCCACCAAGGGACAAACGAAGCTGACTGGTTATGTGGACAAGGGACGTTAGCAGCTGAGTGGCTTGATGCCACTGAGACTTTAAAGTCCATTGCGTGAGTCTCATAGCTAAGCTTGCCATTGGGGTGACATGGACTGTTGATGCCATGTGGCCAAGCAACTTGAGAAGTTGGCAAGCCAAGGCTGTTTTTCAAGTGTGGATAGAGCTGGTGAGGATGGACAGCGTGGTTGCACTGTTGTCGGATAAGAACCCTTTGGCTACTGTGGTGTCTAGGTCTGTTCGTATAAAGGAGAGATGGTGAGATGGTGTCAAGTGGGATTTCGGGTAGTTGGATCAGAAATCCCAGTGAGTGCAGGAGCCGTTTAGTGAGATCAAGGAAGTCTAGGGCCCCTTGTCTGGACTGGCTTTTTATGAGCCAGTCATCCAGATATGGAAAGAAGTGTACGCCCTTGCGGCGTAAATGTGCAGCCACTACTGCCAGGCACTTCGTGAACACTTGGGGTGCAGAGGCAAGGCCGAATGGCAGTACTCTGTATTGCTAATGCCTGCGACCCACCACGAATCGCAGGTACTTGCAATGAGGAAGGAAGATTGCAATATGGGCATATGCGTCCTGAAGGTCCAAAGAGCAGAGCCAATCCCTTTGATGTAGTAGAGGTAGTATGGTGCCCAGGGACACCATCCTGAACCGTTCCTTGCAAAGAAACGTGTTTGAGGCACGGAGGTCCAGAATAAGCTGGAGGCCACCAGTCTTTTTTGGAATTAGGAAATACCTTGAGTAGAATCCTTTCCCCTGCTGGGACAAGGTAACCGGTTGTACGGCCCTGGCATACAGAAGGGTTAAGAGTTCTGACTCGAGAAGTGTTGTATGATTGACCCGGCTCCACTCTAGACTGCGTGGGGAGTCCGAGGGTATAGCTGAAAAATTTTGATGGAAGCCATGGGTTATGATGGACAATACCCACTGGTCCATGGTAATTGGGTGCCAATTGGTTGCAAAGTGGCAAAGGCGGCTTCCCACTGGGATCAAGGGGAGATGGCTGCTGCTCTCTGGCAAGGAGTCAAAATCCAGTCGCAGGACCAGCTTGTGGAGCTGGCTGCGCTCTAGGTGTCCTCGCTTGCCATGCACATCCTCTCTGAGGGGCTCGAACTGGTCGAGCATGGGACGCAGGAGGATAATACCTACGCGGTCTATAAAATTTGCTGGTGTCCCTGCGCAGAGTCCTGTGGGCTACAGAGGGTGCCTCTGAGGTGACAGTTGAATGTTGACGAAGGGTCTCATGACGGTCTTTTAATTGGGCCACTGTCTGTACAGGGGAGATCTGCGAGTTTGTCCTGCAACTCCGGGTGTAAGTCTGAGGCTTTGAGCCGGGCCCATCGCTTAGCACTAATGCCCGCTGCTGAAACTCTGGATGCAGTCTCAAAAGAGTCATAAGCAGCTCTGACCTCGTATTTACCTGCTTCTGCTTCCAATCCTTTTGGTAGGATGGAGGTCAAGGTCTCTTGCTATTGTTGTGGTAAGGTCTCTGCAAATTCCTGAACTTTTTTCCAGAGATTTCTTTTATATTGGGTCATGTATAACTGATATGCTGCTATTCGTGCTATCAACATGGACTCTTGAAAGACTTTACGTCCTAATGCATCTAATGCCTTCTGTTTCTTACCAGGAGGAGCAGAGGAGTGTGAACAGGATCTTTTAGCCTTCTTTTAGGCTGATTCCACCACTACAGAATGGTGGGGCAGCTGGCTCTTTTGAAAGCCTGGGGCTTGTTGAAGCAGGTACGTAGCATCTGTCTTTCTGTTGACTGGAGGTACAGTACCTGGATGGTCCCACAAGCGATGCAAGAGGTCAAGCAGTATTTCATGTACTGGTATCGCCAGTACCTGTTTTGGAGCATCTACAAATTGTAAGACCTCCAGCATCTAGTGGTGAGTGTCTTCCTCACAATGGAAATGGGATAGTTTCAGATATCTCCTTGACAAAGCTGGCAAAGGAGAGGTCTTCAGGAGGAGATCGATGGCTTTCTTCCAGGGGTGAAAGCTCTGAGAGCAATTCCTCGGATGAGGAATGGTCAGAGGATGTATCCTCCCATGGATCATAGGGAGTTTCTTCCTCACCTGCTGGTAATTGTGAGGAAAGAAGGATACTAGAGCCTAGAGGGCAAGAAGGCATGGATGGATATCGAGGTGGCATCGATGGATGTGGCACCGGTATCGAAGGAGTCTGTGCCGGCCTCAGGGGCACTGAAGTGGATGAGGTACGCTTAGGCATTGACAGCCCCGATGGCCCTGGAACGGGCTCCGGCATCTGTGGATCCCATGCTGGAAGTCCCTTCTTCTTCCGAGGAACCCGGTATGGGAATTGGGACCTGCAGAGGCCTTGATGGTCGACTCGGTGCCACTGTGTCCAATGGCACGGGTTGAGTTGGCAGGGCACCGATGAGGGTGTCCAGGTGCTCGAGGAGAGGTGCGAACATCGAGGGCACCGATTCTGGTATGGGGGCCGGTGCCAGTGACGACAAAGCTCTGAAAGGCATTGAGCACTTCTTGGACCAATTTGCCCAATTCCTCTCTGAAGGCTGGCATTGGTAGCACTGTGCCTGGAGTAGGAGGCAGGCTAGGCATTACTGAACACTCCACAGCGATCTGTGGAGGCTCAGTACCCGGCATCAATATCAGTGGGGAACACTGGGTCCTCACACATGGGTGACACCAGGGGTCCCCCTTCAGTCTCGTTTGTAGCAAAAAGTACGAGCGAAAAAATAAAATAAGAAAACATAAGCGAACCCAATTCCGCGAACCCAACCCGCGGGGTGGCGGGCGGGTTTCGTAAGGACTACATCCTGCTGTCCTGGGAGAACACCTGTTACAGGTAAGTAACTCTGCTTTCTCCCAGGACAAGCAGGATGGTAGTCCTCACATGTGGGTGAATAGCAAGCTACAGGCTGACTCATGAAAATCCACTCAACATGTGCAACAGGCACAACAACTGGGGTGCAGTTGGTAACTATGAGTCAGTCTGAAATACACAATGGGTCGTGGTAGTACGAGTTGGGTTTCCATATGGAAGAGATTGTGTTGTACAGACAGGCCAAAGGTAGTATGGTATCTTTTGGTCTCGTCTAGGTAATAGTGGGCTGCGAAGGAGTGAAGATAACTTCGTGTCACAGACTCACTGGTGCAGTTAGTCAGTATTTAACGACAGTGTGTTACTGATGTTGTTATGGTTCTGTGCATTGTCTGAAGCAAGCGAAGGAAGGAGTTTAGCCACCGTAATCCTAGGTTAGCTTTAAGAAAGAAACTAAGAGTCGGGTGGATTTCACGTGGACTGTAGAGCGTGCATAGAAAATGCAAGCTGTATTTTACAATTCAAGTGTGTAAGGGTCGATCACTCTAGCGAGTGTAAGTCCTTGAAAGTGGATAGCTGGATTCTGGTGGAAATCAGCTATCACCTGAAGAAGGAATGTAGGTGAGCGCACAGAACTATCAGGTTATGTGGATAAGCTTCTGATGAAGCAACTCACCCGGGATTGAACCTGTATGGATTATCCCGTCTCTGGTGTGAAGTACAATTAATGGTAGTGAAGTAACTTCAAACAGAGGAAGACTGGAAACTAGAGTTGAAAGATCAGTCACAGAGAGTGTACCGGTTGTCCTGTGGACAAGAAAGAGATAAACATCTTCCTTGCACAGACGTGGGAAAAAATCTCTCTACGTAGAGTGCTATATATATTTTTTTGGAAAAGACTCCTGTGAATCTACTAGGAATGGAAAAGACAGCTCCAGAATGCTGACGATAGATGTGGTACTTTCTGAAGAGGCCCACGAATATCATGGAGCCTTTTGTGTATCATAGGTCCATGAGAGTCTTGCTATGAGTGGTGTCTGAGGGTACATCTTTAGCAGACCTATGTTCCAAGGAAGAGTTAAGGTCTCCATGGATGGTGCTCTGCAGTCCCTGTGTTGAGAGCAGAATCATTCATTTTGCGGTTCAGAGGGGACACAAGAAGAGATGGCCGATCAATCTTATCGATAGATGCTTCTGCTCTCAACAAAGGGATACAAGACCATCCTAGGGCTGGAATTGTTCGTTGTGTCGGGTCACTAGTGGATTGAATGTGTGTGCCAGAAATTGGCATGCAGTAGGAAGGAGTGCCGTATGAAAAAAGGCTCACACCTTTACGGTTTCTTGGTAGAGGTGTTAAGAGCCTGAGTTGATGTGTGGCTAAGCGTTACAATGGAAACAGATGGACTACGGGGTGAAGTCCAACTGTTTAGGTAGGTACTTATGTAATGACCAGAGAATATACAGACTCATCTGAATCTCCAGCCTAAAAAGCAGTACCCATCTCATTGCCCCTAGAGGACTTCTGATACCCTATAATAGTAACGTGATCTTTTGTGATATGAAGATGTAGATGGGGCAAACAGGTGAAATTTTCCTTTTAAGAGAAATGTGAAATGGGTACTGCTCTCTAGAGAGGAATTAGAACGCTGTCGCCGAAGCAGCCTTAGGAGCTGGCGGCAACTTAGGTTGTCTTACTTGACGTGTTTGTCCTCTCCGTTGGGCCGGGCTGTTGTAGCATGGGACGCTGGAGGATAGTATCTTCGTGGCCTGTAATATTTTCTTCTGACGTCCCTACGTATCCCCCCAGGGGCTTCAGAGGCAGTTGATAACTGACGCAGGGTCTCATGGTAATCTTTTAGCTGAGTTACTGCATCCTGGATCTTGTCTCCAAACAGGTTATCACCTGTACAGGGCAGATCAGCAAGTCTATCCTGAACGTCTGGGCATAGGTCTGAAGCTTTTAGCCAGGCCCAACTCCTAGCACTAATGCCGGCTGCTGAGACTCTGGATGCAGTTTCAAATGAGTCGTAAGCAGCTCTAACCTCATGCTTACATGCTTCCATTGCCTTTTGAATAATGGAGGACAGGGATTCTTGTTGTTATTGTGGTAAGGAATCTGCAAATGTTTGAGCTTGTTTCCAGAGATTCCTATTGTACTGGGTCATGTATAGTTGATAGTCAGCTATCTGCCCTATCAACATGGACCCCTGAAAGACTTTGTGTCCTAGGGGGCATTCCATGAAGTTAGCAAGTAGCACATTTAAGACTAATCGGAGAAAATTCTTTTTCACTCAACGCACAATAAAGCTCTGGAATTTGTTGCCAGAGGATGTGGTTAGTGCAGTTAGTGTAGCTGGGTTAAAAAAAGGTTTGGATAAGTTCTTGGAGGAGAAGTCCATTAATGGCTATTAATCAATTTTACTTAGGGAATAGCCAGTGCTATTAATTGGATCAGTAGCATGGGATCTTCTTAGTGTTTGGGTAATTGCCAGGTTCTTGTGACCTGGTTTTGGCCTCTGTTGGAAACAGGATGCTGGGCTTGATGGACCCTTGGTCTGACCCAGCATGGCGATTTATTATGTTCTTATGTATCCAGTGCCTTCTGGTCCTTATTAGGAGCAGCAGAAGAATGTGGATGTGATCTTTTGGCTTTCTTCTGCGCTGACTCCACCACTACAGATTGGTGAGGGCCCTGACCTTTTTGGAAACCTGGGGCCTGCTGGACCAAGCAAGTAGCAGTCTTCTTATTGACTGAAGGTACTGTATCTGGGTGCTCCCTGAGGCGGTGCAGGAGGTCAAGAAGCACTTCGTGCACTGGTATCGCCATTACTTCTTTTGGAGGATCTACAAATTGTAGTACCTCCAACATCTGGTGGCAAGCGTCTACCTCCGTAGCCAAAGAAAATTGAATGGATTCAGACATCTCCCTGACAAAACTGGCAAAGGAGAGGTCTTCTGGAGGAGACTGTCGCCTTTCTTCCGGGGGTGAAGGCTCCGAGAGCACGTCCTCGGAAGTGTGTGAGGATTCATCGGTGGGATCATCTTCCCAGGGATCATAGGGACTTTCCCCTTGTTCTTGTGGATCTCCTGAGGGAGGAAGCACATCAAACTCGAAAGGGTGAGAAGGCCTTGATCGGTGATGGGATGGCTTCAATGGAGGTTGCGGTTGCATCGGTGGACCCAGAATCAGGAACGATGGTTTGGAAACAGACGAGGTACATTTAGGCATCGATATTCCCCGATGATCCAAGTAACAGCTCCGGCCTCGGTGGCTTCCATGGAGTGGTTTGTCCGGGTATCGTTTCATCATCTTCCGAGGAACCCGGTATGGGAATCGGGACCTGCGGAGGCATGGATGGATGAGTCGATGCCAACAGGCCCGATGGCATAGAAGGAGTCGACACGGTACTGATGAGCGCATCTAGGCGCTTGAAAAGTGGTGCAAACATCGAGTGCTCTGATAGCGGTGTCGGTATGGGGGCCGGCACCGATGGCGAATGGAAACCCTGGAGGGCTTTAAGCACTGCCTCCTGGACCATTACGTCCAATTCTCCCTTTGAGGCTGGCATTGAAAGCACTATGCCTGTGGTAGGAGGTAGGCTAGTCGTTACTGATGTTTCCACAGTGATCTGTGGAGATTCAGTACCCGGCACCGATATTGGTGGGGAATGCCTCGGTGACCTGGGTCCAGAGGAGAATAGGGGCTCCTCTCTCTGGGTCTTCTTTGCAGGTGGCTCGATAGCCATCGATGCCGGGCGTGGAATCGTACCGGTGCTTCCCCCGGTGCGCGGCTCAGTCCTTCCCCGCTGCCGAGGATGAAGAAGCTGATGCCTGCGAGGGGGTCGGTGACGGCTAGTCACCCGCTTCGATAAGGTGTTTGCTCGGCGTCTTCGATGTCGAAGGACCCTCTTTGGAATGTTGTGCCCGTGTTGGAGACTATGAAGCAGCACCTTTGGGACTAAAGAGCTGCTGCATTTTCTCCAAACGACCCCTTAGGGGTCATTTGTGCACATTTTGGGCACTGATGGACGTCGTGTGAGGATCCTAAACTCAACACATAAATGTCGTGCGGGTCCATTATGGACATTGTCCTTGGACACTCTGTGCATTTTCTAAAACCCGTCACCATGGAAAATGTTTGGCGCGTGCAGTCGATGACCGTCGGTAACCGAAAGATTGTCGCCAGGAATCGACTGCAGAACATGGGGAATACACTTAACTGGCGGAGGAAACGTATTCAACGGGGGACCCCGGTGAGGGTGATTTTAATGAAGATAATCTTCAAAAGTTCCATGAGGAAAAGTTGTGAGGTAAAATCTCATAGAGCTCCTAATCGCGAGGCAACTGCTACGCGGAAAAAAAAGAGACTGAAGGGGGATCCCTGGTGGCTGCAGGGTTGATGCCGTGACAGGGCTCCATCTGATGTCATCCACATGTGAGGACTACCATCCTGCTTGTCCTGGGAGAATGGGGGCTCCTCTTCACAGGTGGTTCGGTGGGAATCTATGCCGCTGTGGTATCGGTGCAGGTACCGGGTGGGGATGCACGTCTGTGCTGGTGACGACATTTCCCTTTGTGCTCGGTCTGGTTCTTCTCCGACACAGAGGACGATGATGCCGATAACTTTGAGGGTGTCTGTGACGGATGGTCACCTGCTCCGTGATGTTCCTGGCGAGGCATCTCAGAGGTCGATGGACCCTCTCTGGTCGGAGCCACTTGAGCTGGAGTCGATGGAGCACAGAGTTTCAATGCAAACGCTCCATCTTGTCCAGTCGCGCGCGCCGGCCTTTGGGGGTCATTTGTGCGCAACTGGGGCATCGACGGGCGTCCTGCGAGGGACCTAAGCACAAAACGCAATCATTATGCGGGTCCGTTATGACATAGTCCTCAGACATGCGAGGCATTTCCTAAACCCGGTTGCCATGCCGAAAAATGGCGGGCATGCGGTTGGTTACCGTTGGGCACCAAGGTGGTAAGCCACCGCGAACCGACCGTAAAGTACAGGAAAACATTTACCGAACGTCGGAGGGAATGGTGGACCCCGTTGAGGGATTTTTTAAGAAGTTAAACATCAAATATTTCCGTGAGGAAAGTTGTGAGAAATTTCTCACAGGGCTCCTAAACAGCGAGGCAACTGCTGCACGGAAAGAAAATACTAAAGGGGGACCCCTAGTGGCCACAGGGTTAGTAGCATGCTGGGTATGCTCGGTGTGCCAGTCAAAGTTCTAGAAACTTTGACAAAAGTACTCTGTGACAGGGTTCCATCTGATGATGTCACCCATATGTGAGGACTACCAACCTGCTTGTCTTGGGAGAATTTCCTTTCCTTGATTCCTGTCAGACCAGTCCATACAAATTGATTATTCTCCCTTACCTGCAGTTGGAGGCAGACAGCAACTGATTTGCTGCTGTCATCCTATATTGGGTCCTATGCTTACCTCAGCCTACCAGTATATTTCTGCAACAAGTTCATAACTTCCTCCCACATTCCCAACAATTAGGGGACGTCACATGAAGAGAACAACAATCCACCTATAATTTGGGAGACCAGCCAAGTCTGCCAGGACTTCTGAACTCTAAACTATATACACCAATACCTTCAGCAAGACTGAGGATTAGCCATGTCTGTATTCCTCACCCCATGGAGATACCAGGTAGGCTGGATTCCAGGCTGTAAAGTGGCTGCAGCTACTGATGCTTTGGCTAGCTGCTGTTCTCTCTCCTTTATTTTTATTTTTTTACTTTATTCTACAGTTGCACTTACAAGGCATCTAGTAGCGAGAGGAGGGAGAGAGAGAAAGAGAGAAAAAAAGAGAAGCACAAGAAGGAAGGGGAGAAATAATGGCAAATCAAACCCATAGTTCAGTAAATACTTACCTCTTACTTGGAAGTCCGCTGATGTGAGCCTACTCTACTGGGGAAAGACCAGACCCTGATCTATCGCCCCCAGAAGTCTTAGAATTTTCTTTCATCAGGCTGAAACATGACTCCAGAACATATGTTATTCTACTATATCATCTTCTAGAGGCAGAGAATATTGGCAGGTTGAGGTAAGCACAGGACCCTATATAGAGTGACATCAGTTGCTCTCTGCCTCCATCTGCTTTAGGAGAGTATAATCCATTTGTCAGTCCTTTCCCCTTTCTCCCCTCTTCATAGTATTTCCTCTCTCACACACCCAGTCTCTTACCTTTTTCTTCCATTTCCTCCCAAGATTTTTTCACTACCCCTCCCA
The DNA here is from genome assembly GCF_901001135.1 of Rhinatrema bivittatum. NCBI lineage: Eukaryota > Metazoa > Chordata > Amphibia > Gymnophiona > Rhinatrematidae > Rhinatrema > Rhinatrema bivittatum. Next base: position 52,771,206 of record NC_042621.1, read on the forward strand.
GTGTCCCCCCTTCTCTCTTCTCCCCTCCTCCTAGGAGGACACCATTCGCTCTGCTTCCCACTCAGCAGCAGCTCCAATGACAGCTTTGGCCTTCCTTCCCAACGGCAACTCATATTCCCTCCAGCGCAGTTCCTGTGCTCATGTTTGCCTTACTCCTCCAGAACAACTCCAGTGTTGACTCCGGCTTTGTTGGGGATCTGGTCTCTCTTCTCCACTTGCAATTTCCTTCTTACTCCTGCAGTGTGGGCATGCAATCATGGCTGCTGCAGGCATTGTCATGCTGCTTCTGACTTTTTTTCTGCTGAAGGTATGGTTCAGGCCCAATTCTTGTGCATACCCCACTGTGTTTTCTATCAGGCCCATTCAATAAAGTCCGCGGGAGAGCCGGCGCTCTCCTGGGCACGTGTTTCTTTATTTAAATTCGGGCTTGCACTATTAAGGAGGTGGCGGCTGTCAGCGGGTCTTACCGGCATCTGTTGTCAAACCCGTTGAGAGCCACGGGTTCGGAAAATGGACACCGGCAAAGTTGAGCACCTGTTTTCCAACCAGCGGGCTGATTTTCTTTTTTTTTTTTAAATTTTTGGGCCTCCAACTTAATATCGCTATGATATTAAGTCGGAGGGTGTACAGAAAAGCAGTTTTTTCTGCTTTTCTGTACACTTGCCCAGTGCCATCTGAAATTAACTCCTGCCTTTGGCAGGCGTTTTCTGAGAGTAAATTTTGCGACTTGGCCGCACATTTTACTTTCTGTATTGTCGGTGACTAACTAATAGGCTCATCAAAATGCATTTGCATGTGATGAGCGCTATTAATGTCGGGGGGGGGGGGGGGTGGTTGCGCGTTTTTCACATAAGGGGTTAATTATAGCTCATCAAAAACGTGCAGCCAAACGGGCTAAACAGTGCGCTCGGCTGAGCGCACCGTTCTGTATCGGCCTGTATGGGGGTAGTACTAAAAAGCATCGCAGGCTTGCAGCTATGCTTTTGAAATCTCGAATAAAAATCAGTTTAAAATTGATTTTCACCTTCTCAAAAACCTGGAAATTTATCAGCGGAAAATAGATTTAAGCTGAAAACGAGGGATCCTACAAATGAGCTAGATGGAAGCAGAGTTTAAAATGAAAGAAAAAAACCTTGGATAGCTGCAAAGGAAAGCCCATGGCACTGTAGCCACAGCAGAGGCTGGTTCTAATTAAGCTGAAAAGCAAATGAGCAGGAAGAAACCCAAATAAGTTAAACAACCCCCCCCCCCCCCCAAAAAGCAAGTTTGCTTATCGTAAACGGTGTTTTCCGTAGATAGCAGATGAATTAACCATGCTGTCTGGGAACGTCCTCCATGCCATTAGGTGGCGGAGCTCTCTAAGATCACTCAAAGTCTTTAGGTGAGGTGCTCCCTCCTGCCTGTCCCTGTGCCTGCTTGAGGCTCCTCAGTCCGTGTCAAAGCAAGACGATATGCAATGCTGGAACTATCCGGGGAGGCGGGAGGGTCAGCATGGCTAATTCATCTGCTATCTACGGAAAACACAGTTTATGGTAAGCAAACTTGCTTTTTTCCATAGATAAGCAGCTGAATTAGCCATGCTGTCTGGGAGTCCCCAGCTGAAGTATTGAGCGTAACAGCCGTGTGATCATTTGTAGGTCAGTTATCGCTCAATACAAAATAAGATGTGGACAGTTCTGAAGTAACTGAACTAGTTAAGTGTTCTTTTGGAGAATTATCCGCCCCATTTTTGCACAATCACCAGACTGTTTGTCCAAGCAGTAATGGAATGCGAAGGTATGAAGTGAAGACCATGTGGCTGCTTTGCAGATATCTAAGAGAGACACATCATTGTAATGAGCAACGGAAGCAGCCATTGCACGAATTTGGTGTGCTTTGGGTATGGAAGATAAGGATTCCGAACGCTTTTGGTAGCAGAAACGTATACAGTTGGTAAGCCAGGATGATAATGTTCTTTTTGAAAATGGAAGACCTGGCGCATTTGGGTTAAATGAGAGGAAGAATTGCGAAGGTCTGGTAGTACAGTGAGTGTTTTTATAATATGCAAGAGCACGTTTACAGTCCAAGGAATGAAGACGCTGCTCGTTGTCATTTGCGTGCGGTTTAGGATGAAAAATTGGTAGGGTTATGGTTTAGTTTAAGTGAAAGGTGGAAACTACCTTAGGAAGAAAGTTAGGGTGTGTACGTAGTGTAACTTTGTCATGGTAGAATTCCAGGTAAGGTGAATAGTGAACCAGTGCATGAAGTTCGCTAATTCTTCATGTAGGGCGACCAAGAATAACACTTTCCAGGAAAGGTATCTAGGATGGCAAGTGTCAAAGGGTGGTAGCATAAGTTGTTCCAAAACTGGGTTAATATCCCATGGTATTGGTGGTTTCTTGATTGGAGGTCGTAGTTGCAGAACGTCCTTCATAAATCTGGAAACCAGAGCATGACATGCTATAGATTCTCCATTGAGAGGAGTGTGATACGCTGATATCGAGCTGAGATGAACACGTAAAGAAGTGGTGGCTAAACCTTGTGCATAAAGGAGGTAAGCCAGAAGCCTTTCAGGCGGACATGTGAGTGGGTCTATATCCATAGAAGAACATCAGGTTGCTAGTTGCTAGTTTAGTCGAGTTGATGGTTTCCTTGATGCCACCAAAATATCTTCCAGTTGTGGAGATATGTTTAGGTTTTGGAACGTGAGCCTTTCAATCTCCATGCAGTGAGATTCAAGGATGCATAAAGTGGATGGAGAAGTGAACCCTCTTGTTGGGTGAGAAGGGTGGGGTCGTTCCCCAGAGGAATTGGTTTGCAGATTGATAGTTGGAGTAGGTAAGCGTACCATGGTTGATGTGCCCATGCTGGCACGATAAGGATTAGGTTCGCTTTGTCTTCGATGGACCTCTGTATTGTGCGAGATATCAGGGGAATTGGAGGAAATGCGTAAAGTAGATCTTGAGACCAATCCAGTAGGAATGCGTCCTGTAGCAACCGGTGAGCACTGGGATAGACTGAGCGATAAAGGGGAACCTTTCTGTTGCGAACCTTTGCAAAAAGATCTATGTGAGAAAGGCCCCAAATTGAAAAAAATCTGGTTGGCCACGCGATGGTTTAGTTCCCATTCGTGTGGGTGAAAAATTCTGCTCAACTTGTCCGCTTTGGAATTGTTGATTCCTGGAAGGTATGTTGCTTGTAGGGAAATTCCTTTGCTGTGGGACCTGTCCAGAATTTCTACCGTTTCTTTGCAGAGGTTCCATGAACCGGACCCTCCTTGTTTGTTTATGTAAAACATTGCCACTTGGTTGTCGGTATGGATCACAATGACGTGTTGCTGTAGCTTGTGTCCGAAAGCTCGAAGAGCATATTTGATGGTTCGTAGTTCCAAGAGATTGATGTGATAAGTGCGTTCTTGGAACGAACACAACCCTTGAGTTTGCAGGTCGGCAAGATGGGCTCCCCATCCTGTGGGGGAGGCATCTGTGGTAAGAATCAATTAATGCCGAGGAGGCCTCAGTGGTGAGCCTTCCGTCAATGCTAGTGGGCACATCCACCATTGAAGGTCTGTTTTCATACTGTTCGTTAATCTTATTTGGGTGGACAAAGGACTTTGGAACTGAGACCATTGTTTTTTTAGTCCCTTTTGAAGGTGACAGATATGGAATCTCGTGTTTGGGACCACATATGTACATGCTGCCATATGACCCAGAACAGTCAAGATTTGGCGGGCTGAGGTAGTCACAAGATTTATTAGGCGTTGGGCTAGAGAAGTAAGAGCTATTGCTCGGGGTTGTGGCAAGAAAGTTTTGTCTTGAATGGTGTTTATGGATGCTCCAATGAAGTCCAAGGTCTGAGTAGGTTGAAGATGAGATTTTTCATTATTTATCAGGAAACCCAAACGGTCCAGGCAATTGATGGTTTGAATTAAATTGTCTTGGAGGAGACTGGGATTTGGGGCTACTAGTAGCCAATCATCCAGATAAGGGAATATTTGAATCCCCCGACAACAGAGGTGTACCACCACTACCGCTAGGCATTTCGTGAATACTCTGGGAGCAGATGAGAGACCGAAGGGAAGGACTTTGTATTGAAAATGTCTCTTTCCCATCTAAAAACAGAGGTAATTCCAAGATTTTGGGTGCATTGGAATGTGAGCATATGCATCTTTTAAATCTATGGAGCACATCCAATCCATGGGTTGCAGGAAGGGAAGAATTGATTTGAGAGAAGTCATTTTGAATTTCTCTTTTCAAATGTGTTTGTTGAGAAAGCGTAGGTCCAGAATTGGATGCAGACCTCCGGACTTCTTGGGAATGAGAAAGTATTGTGAATGAAATCCCATTAGATGTTGGGAGGGAGGTACTTCCTGTATACAGTGTTGTTGAAGTAAATGACTGACCTCTCGACGGAGAGTCTCCCAATAAATACTCTGAGGTCTGGTGGTAATCAAATGTGGAAGACGAAGAGGGGATGTGAAACGGAGTGAATATCCATCTCGTATTATATTCAGGACCCATGAATCTGTTGTGATGCTGCTCCATTGTGCAAAGAAGTGGGATAGTCGACCTCCTACTGTTTGGGTGGGCAGTGGTGGCGGAATCATTTCTAAAAACTCTATTGGTTTTTAGGGGGTTGAGTTTCTGTAGTCTGGCGTGGTTGACGAGGAGCGCGTGGGTGCTGGCAGGAAGTTGGTTGCTGGTAAGACTGTTGGCGGTTTGATTGATACTGTTGGGGCCTATAGGTAGTATAAGGCCGATATTGATGTCTTTGGTAAGATTTTTTGTATGAATCAAATAGGAAAATTGGTTCTTACCTGCTAATTTTCATTCCTGTAGTACCACGGATCAGTCCAGACAGTGGGTTGAGCCTCCTGTCCAGCAGATGGAGCCAGAGAAAAACTGAAAGGGCATACCATATAAGGACAGCACTCACCCTGCACCCCTCAGTATAAGCATTATCAAAGCACAAAAAACAAACGCAAATCAAACCAGAATAAGATCAAGCAAGTAACAAAACCAACAAAGCTAATATAATGAGAACATTGAACAGTGCAAGAAAAAATCAGCTCTTGTCTATGTGTTAGATACATCTGGTGCCAAATCATCATGTTACAAAGTTCTGCAAGGAAGAAGGCATTCCCCAGAGCTGAAAAGGAAAAAACTACAAGCGGACTGACATAAGAAATACGGGAGGGAGTCTGGACTATCCGTGGTACTACAGGAACGAAAACTAGCAGGTAAGAACCAATTTTCCTTTCCCTGTACATACCCAGATCAGTCCAGACAGTGGGATGTACCAAAGCTTCCCTAAGTAGGGTGGGACCAAGACAGTCCTGCTCGGAGCACGTGTCTGCCAAAAGAACCAAAAACTGGCGCCTGAACGTCAAGACAAGATGCCGAGCAAAAGTATGCATAGATTTCCAGGTAGCCACCCTAGCTAACAACCAAACGAGGGCTTTTTGCCAGTGGAGGGCCCCGAGTGGGATCCTCCTGCACCTCCAAGCTTGCTAAAAAAGACTTATTTAAAAGGAGCACAAATTCTGGTGGAAAAGGAGTATGCGCTCTGCTGGACCTCTGGGGGGGGGGGGGGGGGGGGGGGCGGGGGCGCGCCTCGGGGAGGGTCAGAATCAGCATCAGGAGATCCCATGGGGCTTAAGTCAGGCGGTAAACAACAAAAATCCTGCTCCCCTCCCCCTTGAGGATTCGAGTCTGCTGCGAGGTCCGGGCACAAAATGGCTGCCGCTCCCGCGGTATTTTGTGTGGAGGACGGCCCGGACGCACACTTGCTGACCTGACCTCGGGTCAACGACTTCAAAGGAGCCACGGAGGGTCCCTCCCCTCTGGGCAAGCAGAGCCCATTGCAGGAGAGCCGCGAGGCAGCCTCTCTGCAGGCAAGACAAAACGCTGACCTCGGCATCGGGAAGTCAGCTGTGTGTGAAACAGCTGAGCCTGATTGCTGCGAAACAGACTGAATGTCCTCGAGTCGCTGCTTTCCCTGCAGATGGCCCAGAGCCGTGAAGAACTGCCTTATTCCAACTTTTACACTGAAAATAAAATTTTCTGCTGTCTGTCTCCTTTTTTTTTTTGAGAAACAGCTAAACAGACTGAAGGGTTTGTGCCACAGCAGAGGAATTAAAACATCTCTGCAAAGGATCCGAGGAATAATCACATCTCAGGGTCACCAGTGTAAAAGAAGGGGAGTGACTGGACCACCAGTATCACCCCTAGACAGGGAATTAGGCTACCGGGGAAGAGACCTAGGCTGAATTACTCAAGGGGAAACCCGCCCCCCAGGTCTGGAGCCTGGAGATAGAACTGTCTCCAGAGAAAAGAAAATTCAGTGTTCCTGTATAGCAGTAAATGATGACATAGACTTAATTGGCATCTCAGAGACATGGTGGAAAGAGGATAACCAATGGGACAGTGCTATACCGGGGTACAAATTATATCGTAATGACAGAGAGGAGCAGTCGGGAGGAGGTGTGGCGCTTTATGTCCGGGATGGCATAGAGTCCAACAGGATAAACATCCTGCATGAGACTAAATACAAAATTGAATCTTTATGGGTAGAAATCCCTTGTGTGTCAGAGAAGGCTACAGTGATAGGGGTATACTACCGTCCACCTGGTCAAGATGGTGAGATGGACAGTGAAATGCTAAGAGAAATTAGGGAAGCTAACCAAATTGGTAGTGCAGTAATAATGGGAGACTTCAATTACCCCAATATAGACTGGGTAAATGTATCATTGGGTCACACTAGAGAGAGAACGTTCCTGGATGGAATAAATGATAGCTTTATGGAGCAATTGATTCAGGAACCGACGAGAGAGGGCGCAATTTTAGATCTAATTCTCAGTGGAGCACAGGACTTGGTGAGAGAGGTAACGGTGGTGGGGCCACTTGGCAATAGTGATCATAATATGATCAAATTTGATTTAATGACTGGAAAAGGAACAGTGTGCAAATCCAAGGCTCTCGTGCTAAACTTTCAAAAGGGAAACTTTGATAAAATGAGAAAAATTGTTAGAAAAAAAACTGAAAGGAGCAGCTACAAAAGTAAAAAATGTCCAAGAGGCGTGGTCATTGTTAAAAAATACCATTCTAGAAGCACAGTCCAGATGTATTCCACACATTAAGAAAGGTGGAAAGAAGGCAAAACGATTACCGGCATGGTTAAAAGGGGAGGTGAAAGAAGCTATTTTAGCCAAAAGATCTTCATTCAAAAATTGGAAGAAGGATCCAACAGAAGAAAATAGGATAAAGCATAAACATTGGCAAGTTTATGCTTTATCCTATTTTCATATTTTTATGCTTTATCATTTATGCTATTATCATATCATTTATGCTATTTTCATATCATTTATGCTATTTTCATATTTTTATGCTTTATTTTCATTTTTATGCTTTATCCTATTTTTACGTTCTCTCTATTTAATCCCCAGCTTCTTTTCTATGCTCCAAGTTGTATCACTCCCTTGTTTTATTGTAACTGCATACCTTAACCTTCTCTTGTTTAATGTTTTTATTATTATTATTACTACAACGATTACTATTATTATTAAGATAAATGTTTCTTACCTTTTAGTTACCTATCTACTTGTTAATTGTAAACCGACATGATGCGATATCTATTGCGAATGCCGGTATAGAAAAACTTAAAATAAATAAATAAAATAAATAAGTTAAATGTAAGACATTGATAAGACAGGCTAAGAGAGAATTTGAAAAGAAGTTGGCTGTAGAGGCAAAAACTCACAGTAAAAACTTTTTAAAATATATCCGAAGCAGAAAGCCTGTGAGGGAGTCAGTTGGACCGTTAGATGATCCAGGGGTTAAAGGGGCACTTAGAGAAGATAAGGCCATCACGGAAAGATTAAATGATTTCTTTGCTTCGGTGTTTACTGAAGAGGATGTTGGGGAGGTACCCGTAATGGAGAAGGTTTTCATGGGTAATGATTCAGATGGACTGAATCAAATCACGGTGAACCTAGAAGATGTGGTAGGCCTGATTGACAAACTGAAGAGTAGTAAATCACCTGGACCGGATGGTATACACCCCAGAGTTCTGAAGAAACTAAAAAATGAAATTTCAGACCTATTAGTAAAAATTTGTAACTTATCATTAAAATCATCCATTGTACCTGAAGACTGGAGGATAGCAAATGTAACCCCAATATTTAAAAAGGGCTCCAGGGGCGATCCGGGAAACTACAGACCGGTTAGCCTGACTTCAGTGCCAGGAAAAATAGTGGAAAGTGTTCTAAACATCAAAATCACAGAACATATAGAAAGACATGGTTTAATGGAACAAAGTCAGCATGGCTTTACCCAGGGCAAGTCTTGCCTCACAAATCTGCTTCACTTTTTTGAAGGAGTTAATAAACATGTGGATAAAGGTGAACCGGTAGATATAGTATACTTGGATTTTCAGAAGGCGTTTGACAAAGTTCCTCATGAGAGGCTTCTAGGAAAAGTAAAAGTCATGGGATAGGTGGCGATGTCCTTTCGTGGATTGCAAACTGGCTAAAAGACAGGAAACAGAGAGTAGGATTAAATGGGCAATTTTCTCAGTGGAAGGGAGTGGACAGTGGAGTGCCTCAGGGATCTGTATTGGGACCCTTACTGTTCAATATATTTATAAATGATCTGGAAAGAAATACGACGAGTGAGATAATCAAATTTGCAGATGACACAAAATTGTTCAGAGTAGTTAAATCACAAGCAGATTGTGATAAATTGCAGGAAGACCTTGTGAGACTGGAAAATTGGGCATCCAAATGGCAGATGAAATTTAATGTGGATAAGTGCAAGGTGATGCATATAGGGAAAAATAACCCATGCTATAATTACACAATGTTGGGTTCCATATTAGGTGCTACAACCCAAGAAAGAGATCTAGGTGTCATAGTGGATAACACATTGAAATCGTCGGTGCAGTGTGCTGCGGCAGTCAAAAAAACAGAATGTTGTGAATTATTAGAAAAGGAATGATGAATAAAACGGAAAATGTCATAATGCCTCTGTATCGCTCCATGGTGAGACTGCACCTTGAATACTGTGTACAATTCTGGTCGCCGCATCTCAAAAAAGATATAATTGCGATGGAGAAGGTACAGAGAAGGGCCACCAGAATGATAAGGGGAATGGAACAACTCCCCTATGAGGAAAGACTAAAGAGGTTAGGACTTTTCAGCTTGGAGAAGAGACGACTGAGGGGGGATATGATAGAGGTGTTTAAAATCATGAGAGGTCTAGAACGGGTAGATGTGAATCGGTTATTTACTCTTTCGGATAGTAGAAAGACTAGGGGGCACTCCATGAAGTTAGCATGGGGCACATTTAAAACTAATCGGAGAAAGTTCTTTTTTACTCAACGCACAATTAAACTCTGGAATTTGTTGCCAGAGAATGTGGTTCGTGCAGTTAGTATAGCTGTGTTTAAAAAAGGATTGGATAAGTTCTTGGAGGAGAAGTCCATTACCTGCTATTAAGTTCACTTAGAGAATAGCCACTGCCATTAGCAATGGTTACATGGAATAGACTTAGTTTTTGGGTACTTGCCAGGTTCTTATAGCCTGGATTGGCCACTGTTGGAAACAGGATGCTGGGCTTGATGGACCCTTGGTCTGACCCAGTATGGCATTTTCTTATGTTCTTACTTGCTTGACTCAGTGAAGAGAAAACAGAAGACTTCGCAAGAAGAAATAAAGAAATATCACTAAGAAGAGGGAACCACAGGTTCATCCGTCTGCATCTGTTGTAACCAGAGAAATACTGAGGGGTGCAGGGTGAGTGCTGTCCTTAAATGGTATGCCCTTTCAGTTTTTCTCTGACTCCATCTGCTGGACAGGAGGCTCAACCCACTGTCTGGACTGATCTGGGTACGAACAGGGAATGACATTTAGAAGACGATGTATCATGCTGAGTTAACGAAAGTACTGCCACTTTTTGCTCTTTTAATTTCGCCACAGTTTCTGTGAGTTTATCACCGAATAAGTTATCCGGGCAACAAGGAAGGTTGGTCAGCTTATCGTGAACATCTTCTCTTATGGCACTTGCACATAACCATGCCAGTCGCCTGGCTACTATGGCATTAGCTGTTTTTGCAGAGGTTTCAAACCCCTCATAAATGGAACGTACAAGATGCCTTAGCCCTTCTTCCATATCATGAAATTCAGATAGAGGTGTGTTATCTGCAGAACTTTGTTGCAGTAAAGATTTTAAGGCCTGAAGGCATTCAAAAAGATACTGAGCTACATAAAATTGGTGGTTCTGTGTCTTGGCATTAAGGATTCCTGATTGGAAAGCTTTCCATGCAAAGTCATCTAGATTTTTATTGTCTTTGCCAGGTGGATTATTTGAGTGTAATCATGACTTGCGTGCCTTTTGCATGGCTGATTCAACCACGACGGACGCGTGCGGTAACTGCACCTTGGTGTAAAATGGAGAATCTCACATTCTGTACTTCAAATCAGTCTTCCTTGAGGTTGAGCCATGGAATATGGAGAATCCCAAGTTTTTTCTAAAAGAGATTCCAGCACTGGATGAGAAGGAAGCGCTGTAGGTTCAGCCAGAGTATCAAGTATCTTTTTGTTTCTACTCCCAATCGTTGACCCACTTTCTCCAAAAATTGGGAGTACGTGAGATCCTCCGGTGGTGATATTAGTTCTGGAGGCAACTCCTGTGGGTTAGACGGGTAGCCTGTTGACGACCCTGGAGACAAAGATGGAGTAGAGAATCTATTGGCAGAGAGATGGTCTGCTAGGTTGTGTCTTTGGTGCTGGCTCCGGTGCAGGTGATGAAGGCATCTCCTGTGGTTGAATTTGTTGCAAGATAGTAGTAATCTGTGTCAGTGTATCAGTAGCTGAAACTGATGTGGATGGTCTGATATCGGGTCTTTGGCCCGATGGTAATGAGGCTGCCTTGAGGATGCCCTTATTCGACCCTTAAGGGAGTCCGACATCTTCCCGTGGATAGGGAAGGTTGGGATGTAATGGTCCCTGTAACAGGGATCGTCTACGGTGTTGAGATGATGTAGAAAGTCAGAAAAAATCTCAGATGAAGAGGCATTTGATAATCGTGGTGGAGATAAGGAATCCTCCGAGTCCACCCCCAAGAGTGGGGATGGACTCCTAAGGACTTTTATGACCCGTTGGATGTGTTTTGTACTGTTTTTAGGATTCAACGGTAACTCAAAAGGCTGCTGAGGTGTTGGTGCTCCGGGGAAGCTTCGACGTCATGAACTCTCGATGCATCCGACGCAGGCTGCATCGATGGTATTTTATTTCTCTTTTTCTGTTTGTGACCTGGAGGGTCTGCAGAGGTGGCCCTTCGATGGGCATGGGCCTTAGGGATCGACTTCGATCCCGGAGCTGACCTGGCTGAAGCGTCAGAGGGGGCATATGAGCTCACTGCCTCCTCTCTGAGCTGGGCAATCCGCGCTGCTCTCTGGCGCTGCGCCTTTGGGGACATCCGTCCACAATCTCTACAATTCGCCTGGTCGTGTTTTGGACCAAGGCAAATGTAGCAGAATTGATGTCTGTCGGTTACAGACATTATTTTGCCATATTCACAAAATTTAAAACCTGGAAGAGGCATGATGAATTAAATATCCTGTGCTGAAACTCTGAGAAGTTTCCTAAAGAAATAAAATGAAGTTTTTTCCTCACAAGAGTGTAGAGCTCCGTGTGCCGTCAGTCGCGCGGAAAAAAATGGACTGAGGAGCCTCGAGCAGGCACAGGGCAAGCAGGAGGGAGCACCTCACCTAAAGACTTTGGGTGATCTTAGAGAGCTCCGCCACCTAGTGACATGAAGGACGAACCCAGATAGCATGGCTAATTCAGATCTATGGAAAAACCCACAACCCCTCTTCCTATTATATTTTCTCCAGGGTACTGTAATAACATAGTTTGCATATTCTGAAGTTCTAAGATGTGCAAAGCCAGTTCATCAACTTCTGGGTCACAGGACACCATGGACTCTATGATGTGTTTTGTTTCATTCATGAATCAGGCAGCTGGACTGCAGAAATTACCACAGTCCCGTGTGCTGTGGCAAAAGTGGCTAACATTTGAGTCTCCCGCTAGGGCTCCTGGAGCTCAAGAGTAGAAGTGAATTGTTTGGACTTGGACAGGAAAGGGGGGGGCAGGAATGGTGCTACATGGTCAACCTTTGCTGTTGAAGAGGAGCAAGGAGGCATCAAGTTTCAAAGGTGAAACCTCTTCCAGCCCTCTGCCACCTGTATCACCAGAAGGGAGGACAAAACTGTACAAAGAAGAGTGCTGCTGTTTATTATGAAACCAAAATAGGAGCTCAGTTCTGCTGAATGTCACTACAAAATGAAGACAATCAAAGTAGCAACATACCCTAAGCTTGACACAAACGCCTGGGTTATTTGTTCACTTAAAATTCCTTAGAAGACGCAGAACACAGAGGAACTAGGAATAATGCTGCAGAGTAATGCATTTAGGATGCAAAAACCAAAGAGAAAATACAGTATTGGAGGTGAAATCCTTCGAAGTACAAGTGAAAAGCGGGATCCTGGGGTGTTTGTATCGGATGATCTTAAGATGGCCAATCAGGTGGATAAAGCAACAGTAAAAGCCAGAAAGATGTTTGATTGCACAGGAAGAGGAATGGTCAGCAGAACCCGGTAAGACCTGATTTGGAATACTGTGTACAATTCTGGAGACCGCACCTTCAAAAGGCTATAAATAGGATGGAGTTGGCCCAGAGGGTGGCTGGTAAAATGGTCAGTGGTCTTCATTCTAAAGCATATGGGGATAGACAAAGGTCTAAGCATGTACACCCTAAAGGAAAGGCGAGATAGGGGAGATATGATAGAGACACTCAAATATCTCAAAGGTTTCCATGCACAGGAGGTGAACCTCTTTCAATGGCAAGGAGGCTCTAACGAGGGGTCATGCAATGAGGTTGAAAGGGAGTAATCTTAGGAAATATTTCTTTACAGAGAGGGTAGTGGATTAAGGGAGGAGTAATAGCCTAGTGGTTAGAGCAATGGGCTATGAACCAGGAGACCAGGGTTCAAATCCTGCTGTCGCTCCTTGTGACCTTGGGCAAGTCACTTTACCCTCCATTGCCTCAGGTACAAAACTTAGATTGTAAGCCCTCTGGGGATAGGGAAATACCTACAGTACCTGAATGTAAACCGGTGTGATATCTCAATTGAGATTGAATGTCGGTATATAAAAATAATAAATAAATAAATAAATAATAAATAAATGTGTGGAACAGCCTCCCAGTGAAAGTGGAGGAGACAAAAGCAGTATCTGAATTAAAAAATGCATGGGATAAATACAGGGGATCTCTAAGGGAGTGATAGGAATTATAATGCTATATGAACTGGATGGATGGACCATATGGTATTTTTCTGCTGTCATGTTTCTATGTTTCTAAATTGGAACTCCCATATCTTTGTCAGTCTCTTGACTTGTAAAAACCACTCACATGACTGACATAACTGTCATGATTTTTTTCCATTCTCATATCTTCTCCACCCCCTCCTGGGTACCTGGTTTCTCTATCTTTGCAGACCCTTGGGGGGATTTCTAACTTGAATAAAGTTGCTTTCCATGCTATCCTCCACCCTACTCAGGAATCCTCATAATTAACATTTGATAAAAACTAGTGCTCAAAAACAACAAAAAAAATAGTTTTTTTTCAGAAGACAGCTGTAAGGCAAAATGAAAAGTTTTAAGTCAAAGCATCTTGATTTGCCAACGATTTACCTGTTGACGTCGATGGCTGTGCTCCATCATCGCTACCATTGGTGATGTTTTTAGCAGTTTGTTCCAATGGCTTTGGAGTTACTTTCTCAGGACCATCTCCAACAACTTCAAATTCTACATCTTTCTCTAGATCTTCACTATTAAAACAACCACACACATGTAAATATCTCTCTTCACAACAACATCAGCTTGCATACAGTGACACCACACTAAAATCAGTTCACAGATTCAGAAATATGGCAAGACAGGCACATATAATGGAGGGACCCTGGAATGATGTGTACAGAGAGGACAATTGATGCTGTAGGACTAGCCCCCATTGAATCAAGTGTTGCTGAGGCATTTGTTCTTGGAGACTCTTCCTCCAGACCATCATCAGCTGGGTGATCATCCAGAGGTGAGAGACGAGAGTGAGGGACACTACCAAAAATGCAATAAATTGTGACTATGCTAAATTACAGCACAGCAACCATTATTCAGCCTTATACGCTGGCAGATAAAAGGGCCAAACTTAGGGATAAGCATACAAACTGGTTACATGCCATGAACTATGTTCTCTCTCTCATATTTCCATTTTGCAAACTTTTAGTTGACATGCGTCCCCTTGAGAATGTGGATTCAGTGCAAATTGCTGTTGGCAGCTTCTCCCTTCTGGCCAAAAGCTTTTGTATGTGGAATTAACATTTGGGTTTCTTACAGCACAGTGTGGGTTGATTTTGAGACTGCACACCACGTTAAGGGGCCTGATGTACTAAGCATTTTCCCCATTGAGAAAGCATGGGGGAAAAAACCCTTTAGCACATCTGGCTCGAAGTATTCTTCCTGTGCTCTCTGTTCCTGTACCCTTCATAAAGATAAAAACTCAATGTTCACCAAGTAAGCTCCCACACTCTACAGAAACAAGTCCAATGTCTTCAGTCATTCTCCTTGTTGCTCATAGATTCTTTTTGTAAATTAGATCACCTGATGTGAAGTCCTACCACAATATCCAAGACTAAAGAATTTATAGTCCATCATGAAACAACCTGGCACTACATAACTTTGCCCCACTCGAGCTCAAAATCCCTCTCAAACTACACACCTCTACCAGGCCAGTGAGACAAGCCTACAAAAACAACCTTCAGATTCCACCGATAAGATCATCATTAAGTAAAAGAGCCTTCTCTACAGCTGGCCCCAAACTCTGGAACACTCTCCCGTCAGACCTCAGATTAGTGCAATGCCCCACTATATTTAAAAAAAGACTTAAGACTTGGTTATTCAATCAAGCGTTCTCATAAGCAACAGCCTGCCGAACTATTCATGCCAAGGACCCTTCCTTGGTAACCCCCCAGAGAACTATATAGATCATATCCAGAACTCTCAGACCTTCTTTGAATCCTTAACAGACTTAAATCCATTCCCAGATTGATACCTTGCTTCTTTGTTTTAGCCTACATTAGGCTCTGTAGCATTTACGTTATGTTATTACCCCATATATCTGTATCCAAGTTACTTTTACCTGTTCATTGTAAGACATTAACTTGTCATTGTTCTGTTCAGAATGTAAACCGAATTGATCAGTAGCTCTGTTATTGGAAAATCGGTATATAAAAGTGCAAAATAAATAAATATGTGCACCCAGTCTCAAATACCTCCTTGACATCCTGCCTGGCAAAAAGGAATTACAGATTTTCATCTGGAGTGAGTCAATAGCACTTGACATCATTGCATGCTAACCACCAGGAAAATAGTAGCCTAGGTGCTCTTCAAAATCTGTTAAACACTTATGCACCCACTCCTAAAGAGAACATTACCTCCAATACATACTTGCTCATAATTTATATTATTTATTTAATGAAAAGTACAAACTGCTTTCATTAACTACATCACTCAATTTAATTTAAGGGTATTCAGACAATTGCTTTTACAGTTTCTCAGCCACTAACAAGAAACCAAAATGAAATACTTTGCTACAACCTGGATGCTTTTTCAGGTTCTTTGCTATGAAGTTTCAGAATATCTTATTTGATTTATATTTTACTTTTTGGCACTTCAAAGCAGATTATATTCAGGTACAACAGATATTTAGCATTTGCTGTCTTATCCATGTGACCTGTTTTGCTCCACTTATTTGCTGCAATGTGACAACTGCAATTTTCTTTTCATATCACCCAAAGTTGTTAGAATTAAAAAATGCCCGCCATTTTCAAGTTGTGAGATGTGCATCCGATTTTATTCATCAAGAAGTCCCTGATGCAGGCAATCTTTTGTGCTGAAACGTTGCAATGTTGGACGTTTACAGAAGCCAGTGGGTGTTTGTTAGTTTGCAGAGTGTTTTGGATTTAACCGCTTTCATTAATTACATCACTGCCTGAATCTGCCTCTAACCTGCTGGGATTGTCTCCATCTGCCTCACTCCTAGCTCCAGTGCAGGAGTGTATTTCACAACAGCCTGGCGTTTGAACTCTGCTGCCTTTCCACAGGCA
Organism: Rhinatrema bivittatum; assembly: GCF_901001135.1. Taxonomy (NCBI): domain Eukaryota; kingdom Metazoa; phylum Chordata; class Amphibia; order Gymnophiona; family Rhinatrematidae; genus Rhinatrema; species Rhinatrema bivittatum. The sequence goes on from NC_042621.1 coordinate 52,787,403, forward strand.
GCCCCCTCCCCCCCTGAAGCCACGTGGGCTTGTCCTGCCACACCTCCAATGTCATCGGAAGGCGTCGGCATAAGGGGCCAGCAGTGATGCCAGAGGCACTGCGTGCACTGAAGGAGCGCAACAAAGGGGCTCGCCCCTTTGTGCACCTTTGCCTATCGATGATCTTGCCCTCCTCCCAGTCTTTCCACTACAACCTTCCTTGGTTTTTACCCTTCCCTAATATTCCTCTATTCTGCCTGGCTCACTGTTACTGGCAATTCTTGATGTATCCTTCAATATGCAAATTCCAGTCATTACAGGAAATGGCCGTTATGGTCCACTGCCCCCTTGTACCTGTCCCCCCCCCCCCCCCATCCTCATACCCTTGTTTCCCCAACCTACCCTATATCTCTGTGACTAAAACCTCAGTTTCTTCTATTTAATGTTCAATTGATTAGGGGAAAAACGTCTATAATATATGACTTAATTTCTACTCATTCTCCTGACTTCATATTAGCAACAGAAACCTGGTTATATGAGCATGATACTGTCATATTAAATAAACTCCGTCCTAAAGGTTTACCTATTTCTCACAACCTCTCCAAACTAGAAGAGGTGGAGGTTTACTTGTAATTGTTAAATCTGCTTTGCTACCCAGCAAGAAAGAACTACCATCACATGATAACTTTGAACTTATGTTCTTAGCATTTGTTTTGTTTACTGTCCCCCCTAGTTCTATAAATCATGATTTATCCTCTTTCCTTGATATCCTAGTTACTTTACCTACTCAACACTCCAATACCATTATAGCTGGAGATTTCAATGTACACTTCATCAGTAAACCTGCTTCGCCTTCAGTTCAGCATATAAATGAAGCCCTACTAGGTTTAGGTGCAATGGATCCTACTCACAAACTTGGGAACACTCTAGATCAAATCTTTCTTATCCCTTCCTTTGTCATTCTATCAAGTTATATTGTGACAGTTCCCTGGTCCGATCACTTCATGATTAACAGTTCAGGACATATTAACTCTCACCTCCTTAGTAATATATGCAAGCCAAACCACAACAAAAAAACAGTACTAAAACGTAAAAAAACTAACCCAGACATTTTTGCCAACTTTTACCTCAGCTTTACTCAAATCCTATCACAGATATTGATATCGCAGTTCACCATTGAAACTCATCTATTGAAAACTGCTTAAACAAGCTATCCCTCTAAAAATACACCCTATAACTAACAGACCAAAAGCTGCTTGGTATAACAACTCATTGCATCAGGTGAAACGAAAATTGAGAAACTTGGAATGTCATTGGAGGAAAAATCCCATACCCGAACGTAAACAGTCCTACTATTCTTACCTGCGAAAATACAATAAAGAAATTGACCACGTCAAGAAGAACTTCTATCCCTTACAAATCCAAGCCTCGAATGGTAATCCTCACACCTTATTTAGCATAGTAAAATCAATTACTACCACACATCAAGATACATTTACTTACTCTTACTCAGATTTTTGTACTAATATCGCCCACCACTTTAAAGAAAAAATAGAGAAGATCTCATCTGAATGCACGACCCTGCCAATCCACCTTCCTAATCTTCCCCCTGCCGTCTGTTCTTTTTCTGAATTCTCATATCTTATCTAAATCCAAACTCTCAAATAGTCCATTTAATCCATGCCCAGGAAACATGCTAAAAGACAAAGGAACAAATTCCCCCCCTTCTATCAGATATAGTTAATTTATCACTTTCCTCAGGCACCTTCCCAGCCACTTTGAAACAAACCTCCATACTACCCATACCAAAAAAGAAAAATGTTGACCCATTGGACCATCATCAACTACCGCCTCACTACCATCACTAGCAAAAATAATTGAGTCTGTTGTATTGCATCAGCTGTCCGAGTACATTACCAATAATAACCTCCTACATCCACACCAGCATGGCTTTAGAAAGGGCCATATGACTGAATCTTTGTTCTTATCTGTTGACTCTGTCATTAGAGGTTTTGATTCCAACACTGACTATATAACAGTCTTCCTAGATATCTCCGCAGCGTTTGACACACTAAATCATGATATTCTATTCTCCAGCTTATAGCACATAGGTATCTCTGGTTGTGCCCTACAATGGTTCAAATCATTTCTTGCCAATCGCCCACAAAAAATCACTCAAAAAAAACTTAAATTCTGACTGGTATTTCTCACACACTGGTGTCCCTCAAGGATCTTCACTTTCTGCTATTCTCTTCAATGTTTATTTACTCCCCCTCTGCTACCTTCTGGCTAGCCAATTTATAATTTAAAATACACGCAGACGACATCCAGTTTACCATTCCCTAAACTTGATTCCTGGACAAAAACCTTACCACTGATACAACTATATTTAAAGACTATAAACACCTGGCTTTCACATAATCATTTAAAATTGAACATAGCAAAAACAGAACTCCTTTTTCTATCCACTATTCCTGATCCAACTCGCTGCCCACCAGCAAACTTTATCTTTGATTTACTATTTCAATTACAAACTGTGCTCGAAATCTAGGAGTACTACTAGACTCCAGATTATCTATGACTAATATTTCTGCGTTAGTTAAAAAATCTTATTTCAAATTACATTTACTCAAAAAACTAAAGCCACTTCTTTTTCCGTCCGATTTCCGCTCAGTTGTGCAAGCGCTTATCTTATCAGGTTTAGATTATTGCAATGCCCTATACTTAGAGGTCTTCCAGCATCTACTATTCATCCGCTTCAACTCATTCAAAACTCTGCCACTCGTTTAATTTCTAACACCCCACGCAGACAGCACATTACTCCTGTTCTACAATCCCTCATTGGCTTCCTCTACATTACTGTATTCATTACAAGGTGCTATCCATTATTCTTAACTTAATCTACAATCCTTCAACCATTTGGCTATGTCCCATTTTAAGATTGTACCGGCCATCCCATCAATTAAGATCCATGGATAAATGTATGTTAGAAGTCCCAACAATAAAAACGGCCAGACTGGACCTAACTTGCAGGTGTGCCTTTTCAATCGCTGGTCCAATATTATGGAACTCTCTCCCAGACATATTCGCCTTATCCCAAATTATAAAGATTTTAAAAAGGCCCTTAAGATGCATCACTGCTTTATGGCTTATGGCAAACCTGAAGGTTAATTACAACTCTTCCTTCCCTTAACTTTAACCTTTTATCTTTAATTTATTTCAACCTGGATCTGTTTTTGTCCATTTTATGCTGTTTAAAATTATTCTCTTAATTTTATGTATGTACTCTTTGTAAACCACTTAGATCCACTACAAATTGTATAGGCAGCATACAAGAATTTTTAAATAAACAGTTTAATGTTTTTCCAAATGAACTAGACGAATCCACATGCCATGCTTGCTTAATTTTGACATTGTGAAGATCATAAGTGCACTGTTGATGCTCTTCTAGTGATTATTATTGATGCAAGAAAATAAAATGTAGTCATTTGAAAATATACACATACCACCTCGGTTATTTTAGTGGAAGTGGTTGGGCTGGGAGATGATCATACCTCATGGCTAAGATGCCTGTTTATTGGCAAATAAGCAATTTTTTATATCAGCTCTCACGATATGCTTGGGTGATCATTTTGTATTTGCTGCTCCTCTTTGTCTAAATTATTCTATTTCTGGAATATTGCTTTAGCTTCTCTGGGCTTTAATACAATAAAAAAAATATACAATAAAATTGAGATTGCTTTTAAATACAAAACTTTGTCCTGATCTCTTACATTAACCATGTTTTACTGTAGCAGTCAAGTGACTACAAGACAATTATTTGCCTTATCTGTGTTTTTCCACTATATTGTAAACTCCATGGATTAGGAATTCTCTCTCACATGCATCTGTACAGTGCTTCGAATGCCTAATAGTGCTATTAAAATGTTAAGGCCCAGTGCCCAGCTGGCTGTTAACGTTACCAATAACTAACCACCTTCCAGGTATCCATTTCTGCAGCAATGACCTCAAAACATTCTACAGAAAAAAAAGTGGGAAGCACTTTCCCTGTTTAGTTACATTTTTGCATTTATCTAAAGGCATACGATCAGTATCCCAAATATTGCGCATCTGTGGAGGTTAAAATCCCACAAGTAAATGTGTAAACCCCTCCAATTCCTACCTATGGAGTATATTTATCAACAGTGTGTAATCCTGCAGGAAATCGTCAGCTTGAAGCCTGCTGCCATTTCGAATTCCAAAATCAGATATTTTCTTGTTGTTATTTGCTGGAAGAAAAATTTTTTTTTTTACAGGAAATATTAACACGGAAATTTAGAATTACTGATTTCATAAATGCATCCCGGAATTTTAATTGTGCAAACAAAAGGGCACAAGATAACTTTTGAGGCTGCAATACTACTGTTCACAAAAGTTTAGAATCTAAATTTGCGCAAAAAGGAGGTAAAGTTATTTGCTGAAGGTTGCAGTGGGACTGGATGACATTACAGCTCTGTCCCTTAACTGCTCCACTACACTACCAGTCCTCCTTACATAAACAGAATATCATTGTTATATATCATCACTTTTATATCACACGTGGCTGTTATCTAACAGTTTAGCTGACGGTCTGTCCATCAAGATGCTCATTCAATACGTACACCTTATTATTTTCTAGAACTGTATTAAAAAAAGAAATCTACTGAATACATACCTTCAGTTTCTCCTTCCTCTGAAGATATAAGTATAGTCCCTTTCCCATCTTCTATCTGGACATCAGGTGCTACCATGGCAAACTTTTCTTTTAAAATCTGTAAGGATGAAAAAGAAAGTGGACCATTAATGCAAAGTGCTAATTAATGAGCATTCCAACAGCATCTGCCGTTAAAGAAGATAATTTGTCTAACCACCTTATGCAGTCTCTGGAGCATCAACCCCTCCCCAGATGGATTGCCTGGGAAGAACAGGTGACCCTGGCTGACTCCAGGGCTGGAAGAGCACCTTATCCAAGGCATTTCCTCAACACCATTGGCTGAACATAGCAGTAATCACCTTCCCTCCTCCCAGGCCCAGCCAGCTGTCAGATGGCAGATCCAAACCCATCATCTCCACATTGCAGTGCAGAATGCTGCAGCCTGGGCCACGATGCTAAAGCCCAGATTAAAATTTAACTTGAACAGAAAGTAAGTCCAGACAAGTGGGTTTTGCATCCCTACCAGCAGATTGAGGCAGAGAACCAAACTTTGAGGCACTGCTACATAACAGAGTGCCACCTGCGGTCCCTCAGTATTGACCTGTACCCAAGCCAAAGATCAGAACTTAAAACCCTCTCCACGGCAAACAGGTAAAGAAGGGCTGGAGCTCCCTGCACTGGAGCCTCTGCCACCTCCAGAAACCCATGTGCAAACTGAAAAAATCTCTTTGGAATATATTACATCGACTATCAGAATGTGCAGTCTTTTGGCAGCGAGGGGGAGGGTCTCTGGACTGATCTGTGGTATTACAGGAACGAAAATTAGCAGGTAAGAACCAAATTTTCCTTTCCTGTTCATACCCAGATCAGTCAGACAAATGGGATGTACCCAAGCACCTCTAAACTGGGTGGAAACCCGAAAGACTCGCACGCAACACACTCACCAAAGGATGCATCCTCCTGCGCCTGCATGTCCAAACGGTAATGTCTGGTGAAAGTATTAAGCGAAGACCACAATGCCGCTCTACAAATCTCCTGGGGAGATAGCAACTGACACTCTGCCCAAGAGGTTGCCTGCGTTCTTGTAGAATGCGCTTTCAGCTCCACTGAAATCGAGACCCTTACAAATATAAGCAGAGCAAATGGACCACTTCAGCCAATGAGCAATTGTGGCCTTCGAGGCCTTATCACCTTTCTTCGCGCCACCAAACACCACAAGGTGGTGATCTGAGAGCCAAAACTAGTGACCTCCAGATACCGCAGCAGAATCCGTCGCACATCCAAGAGATGCAGCTTTCTCTCGAGAAAAGCCGGAAGATCCACTGCCTGATTGACATGAAGAGAGGACATCACCTTTGGCAAGAAAGAAGGGACCATCTACAATGTGACCCCCATGTGACAGAAAAGGATCCCTGCATGACCCTACAATTCTGAAATCCATCTGGCAGAACATATAGCCACCAGAAACATTGTCTTTAACGATAGGTCCTTCAATGTCGCCCTTCTGAAAGGCTCAAAGGGTGCACCACAGAGCACTCGCAGAACCAGATTGAGGCTCCAATCCGGACACAACTTCCAAATCAGAGGCTGCAAATGCTTTACCCCTTTCAGGAATCGAACCATATCAGGATGAAAGGCCAAACACCTTTCCTGCACCTTGCCTTTAAGGGAACCCAAAGTGGATACATGCATGGGGAGGGAATTATAGGCCAAACCCTTAGACAATCCCTCCTGCAAAAAGGCTAAAATTTGAGGAACAACAGATAGGAGAGCCAATTTCTGCTGTAGGCACCACGACCCAAAGACCTTCCATACTCTGCCATACGCCATAGAGGTAGAGGGTCTCAGAGCTGGAGGAGGGTAGAAATAACCTGTTCCAAATAATCCTTCAGATGCAACTGTCGCCTCTGAAAAGCCAAGCCATGAGAGAAAAGTGATCCTCCTGATCCGAAAATATGGGCCCCTGCCGCAGCAAGCAGGACAGATGGGCCAACCTGAGGGGTCCCTATACCGCGAGATACATGAGATCCATGAACCACTAGCGCCGCAGTCACTCTGGCACCACCAGAACCACAGAGCCCAGAGACAACTATAAGCTGCAGAACTCACCCAGAGCATCCAGCCCTACTGCGCCTACCTCTCTTCTGTGATTGAAAAACCTTGCCATCTTTGCATTGACCCATGTCGCCATAAGATCCAACTGGGGGACACCCCATCTGGCACAGATGCAATCCCAAGCTTCCAGGGACAACTCCCATTCCCCCAGATCCAACTGCTGCTTGCTAAGGAAATCTGCCTACATATTGTCCGCACCCGTGACATAAGATGCCGCTATTCCCTTGAGATGGAGCTCCGCCCAAACAAACTGCTGGGCTTCCAGAACCACCGCTTAACTCTTCATCCCTTCTTGCCTGTTGATGTATGCCACTGTCGTTGCATTATCTGGGAATACCCGAACCATCCTGCCTCTGATCTGGGGAAGGAAGGCCTCCAGTGCCCATCGAACCACCCTTGTTTCCAAGCGATTGATGGACCAGGCCCTCTCCTCCGCTGACCAAAGCCCTTGGGCAGATCACCCCAAGCACACCGCTCCCTAACCTTTTAGACTAGCGTCCGTGGTCACCACTACCCAGTCCGGGTCTCCAGATCCATTCCCTTTTCCAGGTTGTGATGTGACAGCCACGACAGACTGGATCTGGATTCTTGTAGAAGAGGCAAAGGCAGATGATACTCCTTCGACAACGGATTCCACCTGAACAAGAGCGTGTTCTGCAATGATCTCATGTGCACGAAGGCCCACGGAACCAAATCCAACATGAAAGCCATGGACCCCAGAACCTGTAAATAATCTCAGACCGTTGGCACGGAGAGCAGAAGCAGACATGTCACCTGCGCCTGTAACTTCGCCACCCTGTCAGAAGTCAAAAACATCCTGCCATTCTGGATAAGCGCCCCCAGATATTCCAAAGACTGGGAAGGCACCAGATGACTTTTCATCACATTTATCACCCAACCCAGTGACCGCAAAGTGCTTATGACTCGTTGGAGAGACCTCAAAACACTTGTCCTCTGTCTTTGCACGAATGAGCCAATTGTCCAGATACGGATGAACCAACACTTCTCTTCGAAGGGCTGTTGCCACTATCACCATCATCACCTTTGTGAAGGTTTGTAGCAGCATGGCCAGTCTGAAGGGAAGTGAGCGAAACTGGACGTAGTGCCCCAACACCATGAACCAAAGGAACTTCTGATGGTCCTGATGAATGGGAATATGGAGGTATGCCTCCGTTAAGTCCAACAAGGCCAAGAACTCTCCCCTCTGCGGACCACTGCAATCACCGTTCTTAATGTCTCCATTTGAAAACGCAGAACCCTCGGGGCCCTGTTCACCTTTTGCAAGTCAAGAATTGGCTGAAACGTTTCTTCCTTCTTTGGAACCACAAAATAAATGAAGTACCTTCCCCATCCCTGCTCCTCCCTCAGGACGGGAACTATCACATTTAAGCTTAGTAACCTCTGTAGAGTCCCCCACACCGCCTCTCGCTTGCTTCGAGAGATGACAAGGGACTCCAGAAAGGCTTCACTGACAGGGTGAGAAAATTCTAGCATGCAGCCTTCTCGCACCACCTCTAGAACCCAGTGGTCCGAGGTAATCTTGGCCCACTCCTTATAAAAGCTGGACAACCTGCCCCCCCCCCCCCCGCTTCTACAGAAGAATGGGCAATGATGGCTTCATTGCGATGACTTTCCACCACCGACCCCCTTGGCCGGCACCATCCCTGGAGGATCTGTGGGTGCCTCGAAAGGACTGCTGCCATCCCACCGACTGTTTTGCTCCCACACCAAAGTTGGGCTTGCCTGACTGGAACCTACATGATTACTGAAATCGGGTCTGAGGCAGAAACACTTTCTCACTGGTTTTCCTATCCTCGGCACCCTGTTCCCTATACAATTTGTAGTGAATCTAAGCGGTTTACAAAGAGTACATACATAAAATTAAGAGAATAATTTTAAACAGCATAAAATGGATAAAAACAGATCAGGGTTGAAATAAATTAAAGATAAAAGGTTAAAGCTGATCCAAATACTCCCCAAAAAGGAATGTCATCTTAAAGGGAAAATTACACAGCTGTGCCTTGGACTATGTCTGTCGACTAATTTCGCAACCACAAAAGTCTGCGAGCTGCTACTGTCGAGACCATGCTCCTGGCCAAAGTGTGCACTGTCATAAAGAGCATCTGTGACATAAGCCATTCCAACCTCCAAGCACACCGACAGCAGAGAACCAACATCTCCTGATGAGGCTTGCTCTTGTGCCTTCTGTACCCAGCACAAACAAGCCTTCTGCATCACGCTGCCACAAATTGTGGCTCGGAGACTCAAAGAGGAAACTTTGGACATTATTTATTTATTTATTTATTTATTTATAGATTTTTCTATACCGGGGTATGTAAATAACATCACCTCGGTTTACATTCAAACAGTAATTCAGCATTGCGCTTTACAATATAACAAGGAAACTAAACGAAAAACAATACAGTATATAACTTTATATTAATAGAATATCAGCAATATATGAGAGATTGTGGCAGTTAGGAAGAGTAGTTGAGGATTCAGATCATTGATAGTAGGCTTTTTTAAATAGCCAGGTTTTAAGGTTTTGTTTAAATTTTTTGTAACAGAGTTCCTGGCGTAATTCAGAGGGCATGGTGTTCCATATTGTTGATCCAGCAATGATGAAAGATCGATCTTTTGTGCTAGAGAGTTTAGTCAGATTGGGTGCTGGGATATTTAGTTTGGCTAAATTCTGGAATCTCGTTGGGCGGGAAGACGTTTTGAATTGTAGTTCATCTGTAAACCAGAGCATTTCTCTGTTTTGAATGGCTTTGTGTATCAGCGACATAGATTTATAAATTATCCTGTAAGCCACAGGTAGCCAGTGCAAAGACTGAAGAGCTGGAGTGATGTGATCATGGTGGCTTGTGTCGGTGATAATGCGGGCAGCTGCATTTTGCAGCATTTGCAAAGGTTGAATGGTGGCTTTGGGTAGACCCAGTAACAGAGCATTGCAGTAATCAATCTTTGATAAAATAGTTGCTTGTAAAACTGTGCGGAAATCATATTGGTATAATAGAGATTTAATCCGTTTAAGCGTAAATAGCTTAAAGAAACCATTTTTTACCGTATCCGCGATGAATTTTTTAAATGTGAGATTGCTGTCAATGATGATACCAAGGCTGCGTACTTGTTGTGAAATAGTGGAGTTGTTTTGAGCAATATCAGAGTTGATCAGAATTGTAGTTTTTGGAGGTGAAATTATGATAAGTTCAGTTTTATTGGTATTTATAGCCAATTGGTTGTCTGTGAGGATAGTTTTAATTTCTAATAAAGCTACCTTCCAGGTATTCAGTGCATTTGTGATTGTGCTGGTTATAGGTATGAGTATTTGAACATCATCTGCGTAGATGAAGTGTTGAAGACCCAATTTAGAGAGTAGCTGGCATAGCGGTGTAAGGTAAACATTGAACAATGTGGAGGAGAGAGAAGATCCTTGGGGGACTCCTTGAGAGAGGTTTCTTGGCTTGGATTCACTTCGTCCACATCTAACGCTATATGTTCTATTGCTCAGGAATGACTGAAACCATAGTAAAGCCGATCCCGAGATACCTATTTCAGAAAGACGGGTAATAAGAGTGTTGTGGTTTACCGTGTCGAAAGCCGCTGATATATCAAGAAGGGCGATGAGGTATGATTTGCCAGCATCTAAAGCTTTTAGTAGCACCTCAGAAAGAGATATCAAAAGTGTTTCCGTGCTGTGGTACTTTCTGAACCCATATTGAGATGGAAAGAGTATTTGATGATCATCTAAATAATCAGATAGTTATTTGTTGATGACTCTTTCCATAATCTTTGAGAGGAAGGGAAGGTTTGATACTGGACGAAAGTTTGCTGGATCAGATGAATCTAGGTTAGATTTTTTTTTATCATTGGAGTAATGATAGCATGTTTAAGTATAGAAGGAAATATGCCTGTGGTGATGGATTTGTTAAGAATCTTTGCAATAGGTTTTGCTATTGTAGAACGTATTGTGAGAAGAGTCTTAGTAGGTAATATGTCGGTGGGGTGGAAAGCTGGTTTCATTTTCTTTAGAATTGACTCAACTTCAATACCAGTAGTAATCTCAAGATTAGATAGCTTTGTTTCAAATTTATCTTGAGTGGCTGATGTAGCTTGGTTGGTGTGTAAAGGAGCAGGAAATGAATTAAATCGCGTTAAAATAGAATGTATTTTGTTATAAAAGAATGTAGCTAGTTCCTCACATTTTGAATCATCATTGTTGTTTAGATTGTTGTGAGTTGGAGCAGTAACAAGGCTTTTGACATATTGGAAAAGTGCTTGAGGGTTGAATTGATATTGATGAATTCTGGAAGCATACTACTTCAATTGCGTTCCTGAACATCCTTCAGGGCGGCAGCCCCCACCACTAGTTGTTGTCTTGGTCACTGCTGAAACAGCCGCATCCAACTTCGACATCTGCAGGAGCTCCAAGGTCTCCTCCATCAGGGGGTAAACCTTAGCTATGGCCCTGCCGACCTTTAGACCCACTTCCGGAAAGTCCCACTCCCGGTTCACCAACTGGTGAACCTTCTCAGGTAAGGGAAAAGCACCAGAGGAAAAGCACCAGAGGACCAGATTCACATCATTATCCGACTCCTCCTGAGTCACCTTAGCCCACAATTCCTGCAAACCTAAGGAATAAGGGGATGCAATTCGTCCTTCTTAAATAAGCGGACCACCCTAGGGTTGTCCCCTTCTGGCACAGAAAACTGGTCCGGTACTGGATCATTCTTATTCGCATCAGAGCTCTCATCCAGATTGGCCCCCTGCAAATCCAAAGGATCCTCCGGCATATCATCAGAAACCTCCCCATCCCTGGGATCAGTCTCTGAATCTACTCAACCCAAAACCAGGAGTCGCAGCAGATCCCCGCTCCCTCTGGAAGGAACCACCTTAGGACTCCTGGAAACACATCGGGGAGGTCTACCCTTCAGATGCTTGACTCCCATCCCCTTCCTTGCCAGGAAGGCCTTATGGAGGAGCAGAATGAACTCTGGCAAGAAATCTTCGGGATCCTCAGCCCCCTGTTCAAGAAGGCTGCCATCCGAATCCCTTCCCTCATCCTGACCCTCCTGCACCACAGACAACAGAGTGGGAGGGGAATCCATGGAGTGTCTGGGGGCTGTGGACCCCTGTCCACAATCCTCCATGGGCAGGGCTGTCCCCTGAGGGCCCCCAAAGGACAGTAGTTGTGGCCTCCGACAAATGGAGGGCCCTCTTCTCCAAGGCCCCCTTCCCAACCCATCGAGGTCCCTTCATCTCCTGCCGTGCAGCCAGAGCACAGGGATCTACTGCTGAGCTGTGCAGACCAGACCCCACAGGCCGCAACACGCGGCATTAGCACCTTAGACACTCAGTGCGCTTCAATGCAGGCCGCACACGCAGCTGAAAATGTGGTGCTGCACGCACACGGAATGTGCACAACAGGCCCAGCAGGCTGCACATGCGGCTGCAGCGCCGTGCGTCATTACAAAAAAAAAAATCAGCTTGGGCGGCTCATGGGAAAAAGCATGAAGGTCGCTGGCGCGGCGACAATGGAGCCCCGTGGCGGCTCAAACGGTGCACAAGGCAAATTTAAGCTGCACCTACGGCTCCCTACCAGCTCAGCCGTGATCTCCCTCAAATTTCCGGGGAGAAGGGACAAGGGAAAAACCCCTCAACCTTCCCCCTCCTGAATGCACCGACAGCTCCCACTGTCCCAGGTGCTCTCGCCACCTTAGACTGTTTTTTTTTTTTTTGCAGTGGCTGAAGGCTTTTTTTTTTCTGAACAGCTTAAAAGGCAAACAGGGTACTTCCCTGACAGGCCAGCCAAGACTCGGGAGGAGACATCAGAAGCCCTGAGGGAGCTAGTCCCCTGGCTATCAGGACCTCCGGCCAGGCGAGGATTAACACCAGCCAGGGGTTTCCAACCTCCAGGTTGCCCTGCTCCATCTGAGGGATGGTCCACAAAAAGCATAACACCTCAGGGAGCCTCTGAAAATTCTTCCAAAATTTCTCTCTCTCAAATCTATTTTAGTCTTTTATTTTTTTTTTATGACAGACTGCAGGTTTGCACCTCTACCATCTACTGGAGACAGAGAAATACTGAGGAACTGCAGTTGGCACTCTCGGTTATGTAGCAGTGCCTCAAAGTTTTGTTCTCTGCCTCCATCTGCTGGTTGGGATGCAAAACCCACTTGTCTGGACTAATCTGGGTATGAACAGGAAAATCAGGCTTAGAACCACTATAGAAAAAAAAAATTAATCTTATTCAGCCTCCCCCCCCTATTACTTCACATTATTTTCCCTCTCTCTGCCTTTGACTTTCTCCATTCCCCTTTTGTAAATTCTTACTCCCTTCAACCAGAGTTCAGGATTAGAACAGCAAGAGCTGCTCCAAATATCTTTCCGGTAGTGGTGCTGCAACAAAGCGATTTCCACTTCTGCACCCTGAATCTCTCATACATATTCATTTTATATATATACAAGCCGTTAAGCCCGTCACAACGGGCTACATTACATTTTTGTTTTCGGTCCATTTTCAAAAACAGCACCCTCCTACACTTTTTCTCCCTCATTCCCCCTTCCCCTCAGTCACTCACCCCCTTCCCACCCCTCAGTCTTACTCATTCTCTGTCTCCCACTGCCTCCTTCCCCTCACTCTCACCTCCCTCCCCTTCCCTCAGTCACTCCCACCTCTCTCCCCTTCCCTCAGTCATTCCCCACCCTGTCTCAATCCCATCCCCTCTCCCTCAGCCCTCCTCCACTCCCTTTTTCTCTGCTCCACAACTTCTTACCCTTCCACTTACTGACATCCCTGTCTCTCACCTCTCCCTCATTCTCCCTCTCTTCTCACTCTTCCCCACACCCTCCCTCCCCCTCAGTCCCTCCCTCCCACTCAGTCCCTCCCCCTCACTCAGTCCCTCCCTCCCCCTCACTCAGTCCCTCCCTCCATCTCTCTCTCTCCTCCCTCCCTACTGGCCGCCGCTGCTCCTCGTCGTCGTTCGCTGCCGTCGCTGCTGCCGCCGCCACCCGAAGCCGCCATCGCTGCCACCGCCCGACGCCGCCATCGCTGCCACCGCCACCGCCGCCCGACGCCGCCATGTTTTTTTTTTTTTTTTACGCTGGCTAAGACCGACGTCCTTGCCCGCACATGCGCAGTAGAGCTGTGCTCTACTGCGCATTTGCGGGCCGTCGGTCATGGCCCATTTATAAGGCAGATCTTGAGAATCAGATCAGTTTGGGGACTATGGGGACTTCAGAACCACTGCCTTACTTGACCTACAGGCTTTACCCTTTCTTCCCTCCTATCAAGGATCCTCTGCGCTTATACTATGCACTTTTGAATTCAGATATCCTGTTTGGCCCCTCTAACTCCATTGGTAGGCAATTCAATCCACTGCTTATTATATGGAAAAATAAAACACAAAACTATGTTACCAAGTCTACCTCCTCCAGTCTCGTATCAGAACCTGGTACATGGAGGGGAGACAAACAAGAAAGCAGCAGCTCGTTTTCTATATGACAGAGTGATCATTAAATTTAGACAGAAAAAATGTTGAAAAAGGTTTGAAAAAAGCATTGGAAGCTTCCTGTAATGTCTCTCACAAGGTGTGATCCATTACTAAAGATCAAATGTGTAGAAAGCAAATGTTGCTTACCTGATGTAACAGGTGTTCTCACAGGACAGCAGGATGTTAGTCCTCACAAATGGGTCTCCCTTCAGTCTGATTTTCAAAGCTACAGGCAGTGCCTAAAAAAGTAAAAACTAAAACGAACCCAACACTGCGGGGTGGCGGGCGGGTTTCGTGAGGACTAACATCCTGCTGTCCTGTGAGAACACCTGTTACATCAGGTAAGCAACATTTGCTTTCTCACAGGACAAGCAGGATGGTTGTCCTCACAAATGGGTGAGTACCGAGCTGAGGATGTCCTGGCTTGCACCAAATGCACCCAACGACGTGCAACAGGCACAACAACTGGGGTGAAATTTGGGAAAGGGCATCCGCACCCTACTGGGAAGGTGGAAGGGTGTTGGTACATCATGTTGGAAAAAGACAGATTGGCCGAAGATGGAGTCCTGTCTTCCAGCTTTGTCCAAACAATAGTGGGCTGCAAAGGTATGGAGAGAACTCCAGGTTGCAGCCCTGCAGATGTCAGGAAGCGGCACCGATCGAAGGTGTGCTACTGAAGTCGCCATGGCCCTCACAGAGTGTGCTTTTACACGGTCTTGAAAAGGAATGCCAGCTTGCTGATAGCAAAAAGAAATGCAGTCCGCCAACCAGGAGGAAAGAGCCTGCTTACCCACAGGTTGTCCTAACTTGTTAGGATGGAAAGAGACGAATAATTGAGTGCTCTTCCTGTGAGAAACTGTACGGTCTAGGTAAAAAGCTAGAGCCCGTTTACAGTCTAGGGTATGCAGGGTCTGCTCTCCAGAGTTGGAGTGGGGCCTGGGAAAAAAGATAGGTAGTACGATAGATTGATTGATATGAAACTCCGAAACTACCTTAGGTAAAAATTTAGGGTGAGTGCGGAGTACCGCCCGGTCCTGCAGGAGCTTAGTGTAAGGCGGATAGGTAACTAGGGCCTGTAATTCACTAATCCTGCGAGCTGAAGTAACAGCCAAAAGGAATAACACTTTCCAAGTGAGATATTTAAAGTCACAGGAGTGGAGAGGTTCGAAAGGAGGTTTCATTAGACGACCAAGAACCAGGTTAAGGTCCCAGGATGGGGCAGGAGGGCGTAAAGGTGGCTTCAAATGGAGCAAGCCTTTAAGAAAGCGTGTTACCAGGGGTTGTACTGAAATAGGATTACCCCCAATACCCTTATGGAAGGCGGCTACCGCACTGACATGCATTCTGATAGAAGAGGTTTTAAGACCGGATTCAGAGAGATGCCATAAATAGTCCAAGAATTTGGAGATTGGACAGGAAAGGGGATCAAGGGACTGAGAAGTGCACCATGATGTGTACCTTTTCCATTTGTATGAATAAGACTTTCTTGTGGAAGGCTTTCGTGAAGCTATCAGGACCCGAGAAACGGAATCTGAAAGGTTAAATGGTTGAAGGACTAACCTTTCAACATCCATGCCGTCAGGGACAAGGCTTGGAGGTTGGGATGGAGGAGGCATCCGTCGTTTTGAGTGAGCAGATGCGGGTCCCTTCCCAGAGGAATGTGCCTGTGGATGGAGAGATCCTGGAGTATTGGAAACCATACTTGGCGTGGCCAGTAAGGTGCTATCAGGATCATGGTTCCTCCGTCCTGGCGTAGCTTCACGAGAGTCTTTGACACAAGAGGAAGTGGAGGGAATGCATAGAGCAGACCGGTTTGTCCACTTGAGGGAGAATGCATCCCTCGGCCGAGAGTGCTGGCTCTGAATGAGAGAGCAGTAATCGTCCACTTTGTGGTTCTGAGGGGACGCAAAGAGGTCTATGTGGGGAAAACCCCACTTTCGAAACAGAGAGGTCGCTACGAGAGGGTGGAGTGACCACTCGTGTGGTTGGAAGACACGGCTCAGCTGGTCTGCCAATACATTGTCTACTCCCGGCAGGTAAGTGGCCCTGAGGTACATAGAGTGGGAGAGGGCTTCCGCCCAGATCTGCGCAGCTTCCTGACACAGAAGGAAGGAGCCTGTGCCTCCCTGCTTGTTTATGTACCACATGGCCACTTGGTTGTCCGTCTGGATTAAGATTATCTGATGAAATAGATGATCTTTGAAAGTTCGGAGCGCATAGCGGATTGCTCGAAGTTCCAGGAAATTGATCTGGTGTTCGGCTTCCTCTTTGGACCATAACCCTTGGGTTTGGAAGTCGTCCACATGGGCTCCCCAACCGATGTGAGAAGCGTCGGTGGTTAGGATTACTTGCGGATCCGGTGGAAGAAAAGGTAAGCCCTGAAGGAGGTTGACCTGAGTCGTCCACCAGGTTAAGGATAGGCGCAGCGCTTGTGTGACTGTGACTATGGAGGACAGAGGCTGAAAAGCTTGAATCCATTGGTGTCGTAGAGTCCATTGTGTTACTCTCATGGCTAGTCGGGTCATGGGAGTGACTTGAACCGAGGATGCCATGTGTCCTAGGAGAATGAGGAACTGGCGAGCCGTGGCAGTGTTCTGAGACTGGAGCTGGCGAGCCAGGGATATTAGGGTGTGGACCCTCTGAAGAGGAAGGTAAGCCTTTGCCTGTAAGGTGTCCAAGTCTGCCCCAATGAAGGATAAGGTTTGAGACGGGACTAAGCAAGATTTCTCGTAATTGACAAGAAACCCTAAGGAAAGGAGTGTTTGAATTGTCAATTTTAGGGAGGATTGAGCTATCTGTTGGGTGGAGGCCCTGATTAGCCAATCGTCCAGGTAGGGGTAGACGTGGACACCTTCCTTCCTTAGGAATGCTGCTACCACTACGAGACATTTGGTAAAGACTCGTGGGGCAGAAGCCAGACCGAAAGGTAGGACACGGTATTGATAATGGTCGTGGCCTACTAGAAACCGCAGATATTTGCGATGGGATTGTGTGATCGCAATGTGGGTATAAGCGTCCTTGAGGTCGAGATAGCACAGCCAATCCCCCTTTTGCAACAGAGGGAGCAAGGCGCCCAGGGTTACCATCTTGAACTTCTCTTTTTGCAGATACTTGTTGAGGGCCCGAAGGTCCAGAATTGGACGTAACCCCCCTGATTTCTTTGGTATTAGGAAGTATCTGGAATAGAATCCTTTCCCTTGTTGACAAGGAGGGACGGGTTCTATAGCATTTGACTGTAGAAGAAGGGATACTTCTTGATGTAATTGAGTCAAATGGCTGGTTAGACTCCATGCCTGAAGGGGCGGGGAGTCTGGCGGAAGTGTTATGAAGTTGAGGTGGTAACCCTGTGCGATAATTGCTAGCACCCACTGATCTGAGGTAATCTGTTTCCAACGGGGTAAGAAGTGGTACAGCCGACCTCCCACAGGGATGTGTGGAAGAGGGAGTTGGCATGTGCTCAATACAGGGAAGTCAAAGGCCCGCCGCAAGCCCAGGAGGTGGGGCTACAGTAGGCCTTTGCTTTCTCGGCTGACGAGGCTGAGGCCTGTTAGAGGACCGTGCAGGACGAGCCCTAGTTGACGGAGGGTAATAGCGGCGTGGTCGAAAGAACGACTTCTTAGAGTCCTTCTTTTGCGGTTGCTTGGAGGTCACCTCAGGTGGGACAGATGAGAGTTGTTTCAACGTCTCATGGTGGTCTTTTAACTCCGCCACAATCTGTTGAATTTGCTCTCCAAACAAATTGTCGCCTAAGCAGGGCAAATCAGCAAGACGATCTTGGACCTCTGGGCGAAGGTTGGATGACTTTAACCAAGCCCAACGTCTGGCTGAGATGGCTGTGGCTGAAACCTTCGTGGAAGCATCGAAAATGTCGTAGGCAGTCCTAATCTCGTGCTTCCCTGCCTCAAATCCCTTGTGAAGAAGGGCTTGAAGCTGCGGTTGGTATTGGTCCGGCAACGTGTCAGCATAGTCTTGCATCTGCTTAAGGATGGCTCTGTTGTATTGAGTCATGTAAAGTTGATATGAAGCTATGCGTGAAATCAACATAGCTCCATGATACACTTTCCGTCCCACACTATCCAGGAATTTGTTGTCCCTGGTAGGTGGGATAGAAGAGTGCGGCTTAAGACGCTTGGCCTTCTTCTGCGCGGACTCAACCACAACAGAGCGATGATCCAGTTGAGGTTTTTGGAAACCTGGTGCTGACTGGACAAGGTATGTGGAGTCAGCTTTCTTGTTAACTGGTGACACCGATGAAGGAGATTCCCAGTTTTTCTTGAGCAGATCCAAAAACACCTGGTGTATAGGGATGGAAGCGATGATTTTTGGAGCATCCAGAAATTGAAGTAGTTCCATCATCTGGTGTCTGTCATCAGCTTCAGATTGTAGTTGAAAAGGTACAACTTCTGACATCTCTTTCACAAAATTAATGAAAGACAGATCCTCAGGAGGAGATCTTTTTCTACTCTCTGTAGGAGATGGTGGCGAAGGCAAATCTGTGTCAGAAGAGGTATCATCATCATCACCCCAGGTATCGTAGGGATCATGTGGGGCTTGTAGTCCTGATGGACCTGGCTGAGGCTCTGAAGGCATCGATGGAAACCGAGGTGGAATCGGTGCGGTAGGTGGAACCAGAAATGGCATCGATGGCTTCGGTGCTGCCGATGGAATCGGTGCCTGGCGCGGAATCGATGGAGCCGAAGGATAAATCGGTGGAGATATACCAGAAGGTACCGATGGAACTACCCCGGAAGGGGGAATTCGAAACTGTGTTTCTCCTGCCGATGAGAAACCAGTCGGAGACGGTGGTGTTGTCGATGGCACTGGAATCACCGATGGAAGGGCCGTCATGAGTGCCTCCATGCGGCTCAGTAGCGGTGCTAGCGCTTATATCAACGGCTCGGTGGTCAGTTCTCTCCTCGGTGGCGAAGCCGGTGCCGGCGTCGGTGGCGGCACTGGAATCGGTGCCGGAGACGGTACCGATGGAGGTTGTAATTTCTTCATCGCTTTCTCGATGGCCTCCTGGACCAGCCGGTCCAGTTCTGCCCGGAGACCAGGGGTAACCATACCCGGCTCGACGGGAGAGGGAGGCTGAGGCAGGGCCGGAGGGACCACCGTAACCGGTGGGATCACGGCCCCCACACCCCGAGAGGGTGAGGGTTTCCTCGATGCCGGCGAACGAGACGTGGAGGGCGTCCGGTCTGTTCGCGGCTTCTTCGTCGGTGGCTCAGCTTGAGCAGAGGTCGATGGCTGTGGATCCTCGACAGGCCGAGACTTGTGCCGTCGATGGCGGTGCTTTTCCTTCCGATCCCCTCGCCCATCCGGGGAAGGGACGGGAGTCGACGGCCGAGAAGCGATCGATGGCGGACGGTCACCGGAGGGTTGACGATGATGGTACAACTTCGACGGTGCCGGTTCCGATGACGTCGATGCTATCGATGGCGTTGGGGTGGGTGCATGGAAGAGGAGCCCCATCTTCTCCATCCTGGCTTTGCGACCCTTGGGTGTCATTAAGGCACATTTGGTGCAAGTCAGGACATCATGCTCACTACCCAAACACATTACACAAACCCTGTGGGGGTCTGTGATGGACATAGTCCGGGTACAATCCGGACAACGACGGAACCCCGTTGCCATGGCTGGAAGCCAAAATTTAGGCTGGGGATCGGTAAGTGCCAACAGGCCTCGAGGGCCAAATTCGACGGCAGTCGATGGAAGAAGGCAAAAAACTTACCGGGTTCCGTAAGATGACTAAAAAATTTGTCGAAGGGAGACCCCTGAGGGGCAAATTTTCTTAGGAAATTAATTTCCAAATTCCTGTCAGGAACGTGGTTAGAGAGCTCCTTTCACCGCGTGGCAACTGCTGCGCGGAAAAAAGAAGACTGAAGGGAGACCCCTGCTGGCTGCAGGGTCAGTGCCTTGCTGGGCATGCCCAGTAGGGGCCAGTCAAAGTTCTATTAAACTTTGACAGAAGTTTTCCGTGGTGGGCTCCATCCTCGATGTCACCCATTTGTGAGGACAACCATCCTGCTTGTCCTGTGAGAAAACAAATAACTCTGGAATTTATCCTCTAATCTTATGAACAGAATATTCAAGAATAGATAACATGCCCACCAAATTATTTGGACTACTCTGTGAAAAGAAACAGTATATGAGACATTAAAGTTTTTTTTTTAATAAATCAATGTTCTGGGTGTTTAACAGAGTCGTCCAATTTAAAGATTAATCTCATATAACATATAACATGCAATAAACAGCAATACCAAAAGATAGGACATGCTGTTTTAAGATTCCTCAAAGCTCACCTTGTCCTGCAATGTCAGCACGGTTACCTTGTGGACATTCAGTTTCACCGTCACCTCTGGCTTACTTGCGCACACATAACAACTGGGATTCGGAGGATCCAGTGCACAAGGAACCAGCAGCTTCTTCTTTGGGTTTGGTTGTTTGTTTAGAAAAATCTTAAAAAAAAAAATAAAATTCAAAAGTTTAAAATGACAGAAATAAAAAATTTAAATGATCGTGCTCCTTATATATCACACCCTCTCCTACCCCTGCCCCCGCTGAAACACAAATTCCACAACCACCAAAAGGCACCTACCGTTCTACACTGCTCTATGTTTCCAGATAAAATCTTCAAACCTTCCAGTACTATCAGTCCAGCTATCACTGCATTTGTTGTAGCTATGGCAGGGATAATATTTCCTGCCATTGCTGAAAAACAAGCAAGAAGGAAAAGCTCCTCAATAAGCAAAAAGATATAAAAGAATGTAAGGTCAACATGCATTTATTTAGAAAAGTGTGAAAAATAAACATTATTCTTACACTTGATATCAAATCTGCTCTTCATGTTCATGCTGAATATATGCATCCTAAGGTTGGCAGCAGCAGTGACAAAGTCCATCGCTGGTGGGTCGTCCTGCCAACACAGTTTTAAAAGCCATTTAAAATTTACACATCTGTGCACCATTTCTGCAGCACTATGACAATCAATGGGGATAGCAGAGCTGCTTATCTGTAAGGTGTTCTCCGAGGACAGCAGGGTGTTAGTCCTCACACATGGGTATCATCATCAGATGGAGCCCAATACGGAAAAGGCGTATGTCAAAGTTTCCAGAACCTTGACTAGACACACTGAGCATGCCCAGCATGCCCTATACCATGCGTCCATGCGGGGTCCCTCTCCAGTTTTGTAATATAGAATTATGATAAAAATAAAAAATAGGAGAAACCCAACTCTACAAGGTGGTGGGCAGGTTTCATGAGGACTTACATCCTGCTGCCCTTGGAGAACACCTGTTACAGGCAAGCAACTCTGCTTCTCCTAGGACAAGCAGGATGGTAGTCCTCACATATGGGTGAATCCCTAGCTACAGCTGCTTCCAGACACAAAAAGGGGACCAACAGACACTTAACCAGGTGTCAACTGGCATAACACCACCGATGCTGTTGGTAACAGAAGGGTAGACGGCCTGAACCCAAACAATGGGACCTAGGTTGGGAGAGTTGGGTTCTACACCTCAAACAGGTTCCGGAGGACAGACTGGCCGAACCTACTGTCACGTCTGCCATCCCTATCTAGACAGTAATGGAATGTGAATGTGTGGAGAGAACTCCACGTCACAGTCTTGCAGATCTCCTCCATGGGAACTGCTTGCAAGTGGACATGACTCCCAGGATG
The DNA here is from genome assembly GCF_901001135.1 of Rhinatrema bivittatum. NCBI lineage: Eukaryota > Metazoa > Chordata > Amphibia > Gymnophiona > Rhinatrematidae > Rhinatrema > Rhinatrema bivittatum. Next base: position 52,809,343 of record NC_042621.1, read on the forward strand.
CAGCCCCGCCTGGGCGTAACAGAAGGAGATGCAATCTGCTAGCCAATTGGATGATGTCTATTTGGCAATGCCCAACCTATTCTTATCAAAAAAAACCAAAAAGTTGGGTGGACTGTCTATGGGCTTCTATCCACTCCAGATAGAAGGCTAAGGCTCTCTTGCAATCCAAATTGTACGGTGCTCATTTGCCTTGGTGTGAATGGGGCCTGGGAAAGAAAATTGGCAGGACAATTGACTGGTTAAGATAGAACTCTGTCACAACATTAGGCAGGAACTTAGGGTGCATGCACAAGACCACCCTGTCATGATAAAAACTAGGTATAAGGTGGATAAGTCGCTAAGGTCCGGAGCTCGCAGACCCTGTGTGCTGAAGTGAATGCCTCCAAAAATATGACCTTCCAGGTCAGGTACTTCAGGTCACAGGTGCACAGCGGCTCAAAAGGAGCTTTTATCAGCTGTGCTAACATCATGTTGAGGTCCCAAGACACAGCTGGAGGCTTTAGGGGAGGCTTCAATTGAAGGCCCCGCATAAAACATGCAACTATAGTCTGTACAGAGATGTGTATACTATCTACACCATGGTGGTATATGCCAATCACACTCTGATGGAGTTGGTTTTTAAGCCAGCCTCCGACAGGTGTAGAAGAAATCAAGCAGTTTTTGTGTGGGGCAGGAGAATGGATCTAGGGCCTTATACTCACACCACTCGGAAACCCTCCTCCACTTCAGTCCATAGCACTTTCTAATGGTCCTCAGAAAAATTAAGCGGCTGCAGGATTAGCCTCTCAAAATCCCGGCTGAGAGCGACAGGGCCTGGAGGTTGGAATGCTGAAGCCTACCCTGATCTTGCGTGATGAGATCTGGGGAAGTCCCCAGACTGATCGGTTTCCGGATGGACAGCTCCCACAAAAGTGGAAACCAGAACGGTCTTGGCCAATGATGGGCTATGAGGATCATAGTCCCTCTGTCCTCGCAAAGCTTCAAGAGAGTCTTCACCATTAAGGGAATCGGAGTATATACATACAAAAGACCCTTGCCCCAATGATGGGCAAGGGCATCTGAGGCTGATTTGCCATCTGACCTGTGCAAGGAGCAGAACTAAAGCACCTTCCTGTTGCAGAGAAGCAAACAGATCTATGTCCGGGCTCCCCCAGAGGCGGAATATCCAATTTTCTACACCCAGGGACCACTCGTAAGGTTTGAAGGCTCGACTCAGCCTGTCCACTACCACGTTCTCTATCCCAGCCTGGTACATGGCCCTAAGCACCATCCTGTGGAACAGGGCCCACAACCAGATCTGGACCACTTCCTGACACAGGAGTTACGAACCCATGCTTCCCTGCTTGTTGACATACCACATGGATACTTGGTTGTCAGTCAGGATCAGGGTAACTTTGCTGGACAGCCAATCTCTGAAAGCCCATAGCACATACCTGATTGCTCTGAGCTCCAGGAAGTTGATTTGACAAGAACGTTCCTGAGTGGAGCACAGACCCTAGGTGCCAAGCCCATCCACGTGAGCTCCCCACCCCAGGGTAGATGCATCCATGGGAGCCTCTGAAATGAGATCCCCTGTTGCAGACTGGAAAGTACCTGCCACCAGGACGAGTCCCTGAGAGACAGGGTGACTTGGATGCTGTCCTGGAGGCTCTGAGTGGCTTGACACCACTGTAACCTCAGGGTCCACTGGGCTCTGCACATGTGTAAGCGTGCCAAGGGAGGGACATGGACTGTTGTGGCCATGTGGTCCAACGACCTCAATTTGTGCCAGGCCGACACCTGCTGGCTCTGCTGCAATGGTTGCCAAGGTGATAGCCCTCTGGCGAGGCAGAAAGACCTTGGCCTGAGCCGTGTCTAGCAGGGCTCCAATGAAGTCCAACTGAGATGGACTGAGATGCGACTTTGGGTAGTTGAGACTCCAACACCCAAATTGTCAAGCACATGGACCTGGTGATACCTGCCTGAGACGCGCTCTTGACCAGTTAATCATCCAGACACAGGAAAACATGCACTCCCAGACTGCGGAGGTGCGCTGGCACCAAGGTCAGGCATTTTGTGAAGATCCGTGGTGTGAACGTGCATCTGAATGGCAACACCTATACTGGAAGTGCTGTTTTCCCACCACAAGTCTGAGATACTTCCTGTGACCTGGGATGATCTCAATATGGGTACGTGTACTTTAGGACGAGGGAGCATAGCCGATCCCCTTTTTGCAAAAGGAAGATCAAGGTGCCCAGGGAGACAATCTTGAACTTTTCCACTTTTAGAAATTTGTTCAAGGCCCTCAAGTCTAGAATGGGACGGAGTCCTCCTATTCTCTTTGGAATCAGGAAGTACCTAGAGTAGAATCCTCACCCTCTTTTCCTTGGTGGTACAGGCTCGAACGCTCTGGCCGTTAAGAGGGAGGAGAGCTCCGTTAATAGTACCTCCTGATGCACTACCAGCCCCCAATACTGGCACAGAGGGCAATTTTGCGGGATACGCAATAGGTTCAATTGGTACCCCTGACGGACGATGGACAGAATCCACTGCTCTGAGGTTACACTAGACCACTGGTTCGCAAAGAACTGCAGCCTGCCTCTGAGTGGAGAGTCTTTCGCCCTGGGTACGGGTGACTGGCTTAAGCTCCCTGTGGCCCAGTCTAAATCCCGTCCCCGGGTTTGGCTGAGGAGCCAGCTGGGGCTTGGGAACTTTCTGCTACCTAGGATGGGTGCAGGAGTTCTGATAGTGTTCACGGGAGCAGGGAGGTGGAGGATAGCATTTCCTTTGGTGAATGAAAGACTTCCTTGCTCCGGCCTTGATGGCCTCCTGGAGGAGGAAGATGAGTCCTGAGTACTGACAGAGAACTATTTGAGAGTTTCATGGAAGTCCCGGAGTTGGGCCACAGTGCCCCTCACCCTATCTCCAAAGAGATAATCTTCAATACACGGCATGTCAGCACATCATTCCTGTACCACCGGTTGGAGATCAGAGGTCCGCAGCCATGCCATTCTGTGGGCTCTGATACCCGCTGCAGAGACTCTCAATGCCTTCTCGAAAACATTGTAGGTCCCGCACTCGACCTTATGCACCAGCGACATAAGAGTGTCTTACTGCTGTTCAGGCAACTGCTCAGCTACCTCCTGCACCTGCTTCCAGATGTCTCGAGAGTACTGGCTTATGTAGAGCTGGTAGGTAGCAATGCGGGCAATAAGATGGTGCCTTGGAACACCTTCCTCCCAAGAGTGTTCACTGCTCTGTGTTCCTTCCCTAACGGCACCAAGAAATGGGTCTGAGAGCACTTGGCCCTCTTGAGGATGGATTCAAACACCATCAACTGGTGAGGCAGCTGATGCTTATCTAATCCAGCGGCCTTGTGGACAAGCTAAACCCCATCTGCCTTCTTATTTACGGGAGGCACTGTGAGGTGGTGTTCCCAAATCCTCAGCAGCAACTCCTTAAGGATCTCGTGTACTGGGACCACCACACTCTCCTTAGGAGGCTCCATAAACTGAAGGATCTGAAGCATTTTGTGCCTGCTGGCATCTTTCTGTCAAAAGCTGGAATGGGATGGTCTTCGCCATCACCCTCACAAACCCTGCGAAGGTTAAGTCCTCAAGTGGAGACTTCCTTTGCTCATCTGGAGGAGAAGGCTCTGATGGGAGACCATCCGAATCCTTGGAAGAGGACTCCATTTGATCATCTCCCCAGGGGTCATAGGGACCCTCATCCTCACTGTATGCCACAGGGGATGGGGCCTTCGGTGCAGGCACCGATGGAACTGGACGGGGGACTACAGGCCTCAGCGCCTCTGCCGGGCTCGGCGGAGTTTCCTCCTCAGAGGAACCGGCAACAACCACCATATTGGTAGGGGGAGGCTTCTGTGCCATACTGGGCACCCATGCCACCCCAAGAACTGATACAAGATGGGACGGTAACACCGATGAGCACAAGAAAATTATTCCTTACCTGCTAATTTTCGTTCCTGTAGTACCATGGATCAGTCCAGACGGTGGGTTATGTCCCCCGTCCAGCAGATGGAGTCAGACCAGAGCTCGAAGGTGTCACCATATAGCCCAGTACACCCTCTGCTGGAGCTCAGTATCACGAATAGCAAAGCCCAAGAACGAGCAAAAACATTTTGGATCAAAAATCCTTAATATGAAGGAACAGAAAAACATATATAACTAGAACCAGCCAACGAGGCTACAAACAGCCAACTTGTGAGGAGCTGTGAACAACAATAAGTAAGCATTGCGGAAACAGAGAAAATACAGAAAGACAGGATGACAGCTACACGCAAGAACCCGAGCAGAAGCCAAAATCCCAGAGTGGTGGGCGTCTGGACTGATCCATGGTACTACAGGAACGAAAATTAGCAGGTAAGGAATAATTTTCTTTTCCCTGTACGTACCAGGATCAGTCCAGACGGTGGGATGTACCAAAGCTTCCCTAATTCGGGTGGGTTCCTGAGAGACCTGCTCGGAGTACCTGATCACCAAAGTGTCCCGAGGTGTCCGGTGCCAAGTGTAGCCGATAATGTCTGGAGAAGGTGTGCAACGACTTCCACGTTGCCGCACGACAAATTTCCTGCAAAGAGACGGAACGCGACTCCGCCCAGGATGCCGCCTGCGAGCGCGTAGAGGGTGCTGATAGACCCCGCGGCGGGCTCCGACCCGCTGCAATATAAGCAGCTGAAATGGCGTCTTTTATCCAGCGCGCAATGGTCGTCTTCGAGGCCAGTGATCCTTTCTTCGGACCAGACCAGAGCACAAACAAGTGATCGGAGACCCGGAAGTCATTCGTAACCTCCAGGTAATGGAGCAGGGAACGCTTGACGTCCAGAAGAAGGAGAGACCGCGATTCCTCTGGAGCAAACGCCGGGAGTTCCACCGTCTGATTCAAATGAAAGGACGACACCACCTTCGGTATGAAGGAAGGTACCGTGCGTAGGGAAACTCCCGAGTCCGAGAATCGAAGGTACGGTTCCCTGCAGGATAAAGCTTGCAGTTCCGAGATGCGGCGAGCGGAAGAGATGGCTACGAGAAAAACCGTCTTGAGAGTCAGGTCCTTAATGGTAGCCCCGCTAAGTGGTTCAAAAGGTGAGCCCGACAACATCCGTAGGACCAGGTTAAGGCTCCAGGAAGGAAAAGGGATCCTGACTGGTGGTCGTAGGTGTTTGACCCCCTTGAGAAAGCGTGCGATATCCGGCTGAAGGGGGAGAGCGCTGTCCTTCTGCACCAGGGCGTTCAGGGCTGCCACCTGGACCCGGAGAGAATTATAGGCGAGGCCCTTATCCAGGCCATCCTGTAGAAACTGGAGAATCATTGGAACCGTCGCCTCCGTGGGTCGAGTCCTTTGATTGGAACACCAAACTTCGAAGACCTTCCAGACTCGGACATAGGCAACTGAGGTGGAGGGCTTACGGGACCGCAGCATGGTTGAGATCACTGCCTCCGGGTAGCCCCTGCGACGGAGGCGGTGCCATTCAAAAGCCAGGCCGCAAGACAGAAGAGTTCTGCCTGCTCGAAAAATACCGGACCCTGGTGCAGCAGATGCGGGAGATGACCCAGCCGCAGTGGCCCGTCCACCGTCATCTGCAGAAGATCTGCGAACCATGGCCGAAGGGGCCACTCCGGGGCCACAAGAATCACGGGACCTCGATGGTGCTCTATTCTGCGAAGGACCTTTCCCACCAGGGGCCAAGGCGGAAAAACATAGAGCAGCTGATCTGACGGCCATGGCAGGACTAGGGCATCCACCCCCTCCGCGCCGCGTTCCCTCCTTCGACTGAAAAAGTGCGGCGCCTTGGCGTTGAGGAGGGTCGCCATCAGATCGAGGCACGGGGGCCCCCAACGGCGGACGAGAAGATGCATCGCCCCGTCGGAGAGCGCCCATTCCCCGGGATCCAGCTGTTGACGACTCAGGTAGTCTGCCTGAATGTTGTCCACCCCGGCGATGTGGGAGGCCGCGATTCAAATGAGATGACTTTCTGCCCACTCCATCAGGAGCGTTGACTCGAGGGAGACATGTTTGCTCCTTGTTCCCCCTTGTCGATTGATGTAGGCCACCGTGGTTGCGTTGTCGGAGAGAATCCTTACCTCTCTGTGCTGAACCAGGGGAAGAAAACGCTGAAGGGCTAGGTGCACAGCCCTTGTTTCTAGGCGATTGATCGGCCACTTCGCCTCCACTGGAGTCCATGTTCCCTGCGTGGCGCTTCGTTCGCAGACGGCACCCCATCCCACGAGACTGGCATTGGTGGTCGTCACCACCCAATTGGGCACCTCGAGCGAAACTCCGTGAGCCAGGTGCACCGGAACCAGCCACCAATCTAGACTTTCCCTGGCAGTCGGTGGGAGGGGAAAAATCACCTGATACTCCTGCGAGACTGGTTTCGAACGGGACAGAAGAGACGCCTGCAATGGTCGCAGGTGCGCAAACGCCCAGGGTACCATGTCGATGGTGGAGGCCATCACTCCCAGGAGCTGAAGATAATTCCAGGCGGTGGGCTCCGCCAGAGCCGCAAACCGAAGCACATGCTCCCTCAAGGATTGGGCCTTGTCTGGGCGTAAGAACACCATGCCCCGCTGTGTGTCGAAACTCGCTCCCAAGAAGTCCAAGTGTTGCGAAGGCACTAGGGAACTCTTGAGGAGGTTCACCACCCAGCCCAGGGATCGGAGAACTTGGACGACTCTGTCCACTGAATCCTGCCCGTGTGAGAAGGACTTCGCGCGAATCAGCCAGTCGTCCAGATAGGGATGTACTAGGACTCCTTCCTTGCGAAGGGCCGCTGCCACAACGACCATGATCTTGGTGAAGGTCCGAGGAGCGGTCGCCAAGCCAAAGGGTAAAGCCCTGAATTGAAAATGCTGGCTGAGGACCTTGAAACGGAGGTACCGCTGGTGAGCCGGAAGAATGGGGATGTGCAGGTACGCTTCCGTCAGGTCCAGGGAAGCAAGGAACTCCCCTTTGTGCACCGCGGCAATCACCGATCGAAGGGTTTCCATGCGGAAGCGACTGACCCTCAGGGACCGGTTTATCTCCTTCAAATCCAGGATAGGCCGGAAAGAACCGTCTTTCTTTGGTACGACAAAGTAAATGGAATAATGTCCCAAGCCCACCTCGCCGTAGGGGACGGGAACTATGGCCCCGATGTTCTGTAACCGGTGTCTAGCGTTTGTTGAACGGCCATCCTCTTGAGCTCAGAACCACAGGGGGAGAAGAGGAACCTGTCCCTCGGCGGGCGGACAAATTCCAAAGCGTAGCCGTCTCTTATGGTGTCCAGTACCCACTGATCTGTGGAGATATTTACCCACTCCTCGTGGAATTGCGTGAGTCGTCCCCCGATGCGGGGCGTGGAGGAGTGGGCTACTCTGGCATCATTGTGTGGATTTTGTGGGCGGATTTCCCTGCCCCGAACTGTCTTGCGTGGGCCTATGCCCACGAAAGGAACACGACCAGGGCTGGGCCCTGGACGGTGTTGGCCGAGAAGCAGGCTGTCGGAAAGACCTGTAACGCCGCTGCGCCCTGGCTCTGGTTCTGCCAGAGGGAAAAGATCTGAAGGAACGCTGCCTATCTTCCGGAAGCCGATGAACCGAATTTTCCGCCAGAGACTTGATGATCTGATCCAGGTCCTCCCCAAACAGGAACTTGCCTCGGAACGGGAGGGAGCCGAGGCTCAACTTGGAGGAAGCATCCGCCGCCCAGTTACGGAGCCACAGGAGCCGCCGAGCTGCAACCACCGAGACCATGGACCTCGCCATCACTCTAAAGAGGTCGTACAGAGCGTCCGCCCCGTACGCTATGGCCGACTCCAGGCGGTCCGCCTGGGCAGCCTCTTCGGGGGGCAGATCCTGAGACGTGAGGAGCTGTTGCACCCAGAGCAGACTGGCCCGCTGAGCCAGCGAGCTGCACATTACAGCACGCATCCCTAGAGCGGAGACTTCAAAGACACGCTTGAGGAAACCCTCCAGTTTGCGATCCTGTGTATCCCGCAAGGCCATGCTGCCCGTGACCGGGATGGTCGTCCTCTTAGTCACCGCTGAAACTGCTGAATCCACTTTGGGAACTCTGATGAGATCCAAAAAATCCTCCGGAAGCGGATACAGCTTCTCCATGGCCCGGGTGACCTTCAAGGACGCCTCGGGAGTGTCCCACTCCCTGGTAAGGAGCTGAAGGAAAGACTCATGTATGGGGAAAGCCTTCGCCCTAGGTCGGAGCGCTGCAAGAACAGGATCCCCTTTACGCGAGGACGTAGCGACGGCCGGCACCACGGGGGCCGGAGGGTCCGGCGGCGGATCAAGGTCCAGCTCCTGAATGATATGGTGAATGAGCTCATCTAGTTCTTCCCTCTGAAAAATTCGCAAGGCACGTGGATCGCCCCCCTCCGACTGACCGTCCACATGCGATTCCGGGAAGTCCGGGGGGGTCATCCCCTGACGACGAAGCCGCCCTCGTGGTGCGCCGGGGTGGCAAGGCCGGGGCCACCGAAGCAGACCCAGGGAGGTCCTGCAGAACAGGAGCAGAAATCCTAGGGATCTTGGGGGACGGGGGCTCCGAGAGAAACCCCCCCGTCCCTGAAGATATGCATTTATTTATTTATTTATTTATTTAGGGTTTTTATATACCGACTTTCTTGATATATATATATCAAATCAAGTCGGTTTCCAAATAACACAACTATCGCCGGGGGGGCGTTACATTAAACAATAAACATAATATTGAACAGAGTAACCTTAAACAATAAGTAAGGTCGTTACATTAAACCATAAACATAGTATTGAACAGAGAACGTGTAGGGTTACTTTGAACAATCAATAAGGTCCTGATGGTCCTGAGGGTATTAGGTTGGTGGTGGACTTTAAATTGCGCTATTTTGTTCTTTGACCTGTGTTGAAGTGTTCCTGTGATTCTGGAAAGGCTTGCCGGAAGAGCCATGTTTTAAGGTTTTTCTTGAAGGTTAGATGGCAAGTTTCGAGTCGAAGATCTGGCAGAAGTGAGTTCCAAAGGGTGGGCCCGGCTGTGGAGAGTGCTCGTTTAGCTAGCGAGGTTTTAATCGGGGGAGTGTTAGAGAACCTTTGTAGTTATATCTGATAGGTCTTTTTGATGTGTGAAGGCGGAGTTGCGAGGTAAGATTTAGGTGGGCGCTTCCCATAATATCCTTGTGGATCATTGATAGTGTCTTGAAGGTGATTCTAGCTTTTATGGGAAGCCAGTGGAGGTAGTGCAGAATTGGAGTGATGTGGTCACTTCTGTTGGAGTTGGTGAGTAGCCTCGCCGCGGCGTTTTGTACCATCTGTAAAGGTTTTATGGATGATAGCGGAAGACCTAACAGAAGGGAATTGCAGTAGTCTAACTTGGACAGTATTAAAGACTGGACTACTAAGCGGAAGTCATTGAAGTGAAGGAGTGGTTTAAGATTTTTTAATACTTGTAGTTTGAAGTAACATTCCTTAGTTGTGTTGTGGATGAAAGATTTAAGGTTGAATTGATTGTCGATGCGCACCCCTAAGTCTCTGACTGAAGGTGAGTGGTTGATAGGTGGATTTATGGATTGTGTTGAGTTTTGGACGTTGAAGAGTGTGTGGTTTTCATCGGGCGAGATGATGAGGATTTCTGTTTTATTAGTGTTGAGTATAAGGTTGAGGCTGGATAACAAGGATTTGATGGATAATAGGCAATTGTTCCAATGCGCCCAGATTTTTTGGAGTGATTCTGTGATGGGAAGAAGTATCTGAATGTCATCGGCGAAGATATAGTGTTTTAGCTTGAGGCTGGAGAGTAGGTGGCAGAGCGGAAGCAGGTAGATGTTAAAAAGGGTAGGAGAGAGTGAAGAACCTTGAGGTACTCCTCTGGTTGATTTGATAGGAGGTGATTCTACATTATTTATCTTGACTTTGTAGTATCTGTTTTCTAGGAATGATTGAAACCAACTGTGGGCTTCTCCTTGGATTCCTATGTCCGAAAGCCGCTCGAGGAGGATTTCATGATTTACGGTGTCAAATGCGGTGGATAAGTCAAGAAGAGCGAGGAGGTACGATTGTTTTTTTTCAAGGTTGAGGAGGATAGTGTCAGATAGTGAAGTTAATAGGGCTTCTGTGTTTTGTGATTTCCTGAATCCAAACTGTAAGGGGGAGAGGATGTTATTCTCCTCCAGGTAATCAGACAGTTGTTTGTTAACAAATCTCTCCATTACTCGTGAGATTAAAGGCAGGTTGGCTATCGGGCGGAAGTTAGCAGGGTCTGTTGTTGGCAAGTTAGGTTTTTTTAGTAATGGTTTAAGAATGGCTATTTTCAGTTGTTCTGGGACCTTTCCTTGGGTTAAAGAACAATTAATGATGTTTGCTAATGCTTTGGAGATGGTGTTGGGAGTCGATAGTAATAGATTGGAAGGAATGGTGTCCAGAGGGTGAGAAGATGGTTTAAGTTTATTGAGGATGATTTCAATTTCCAGGGATGATGGGGTCTCATTCGATGCATCATCTCACAATGCATCATTGATGCATTGTGCATCAATAAAATGATCTCACAATGCATCATTGATGCATTGTGCATCAATAAAATGAACTCTGGAGAGAAAAACGACGAACTGCTTGGAGCCCCAGAGGAGGGACCCTCCTGGGGGCCCCGATCGGGCAGAATCCCCTCCGGGGGCAAAATAGGCTGAGAAGTCTCTCGGGAGATCCCTTCTCCTGCTGAGGGCCTGAACACCTCAGGTTGCACTCCTAAAATGGCCGCCGTTCCCGCCACTGGCGGCGACGTGGCCGGCCCGCGCCGCCCTGGCTGAGGAGAGGGGAGGCTCGAAGACGCGTCTGCTGACTGCGAGGTGTCCTCCCCATCCGGGAGACACCATTCACACCCCCCCTCTCTTGAAAACTGCCTGAGGAGCGGAGGAGTGCCGCGGGGGGGGGGGCCCGGGACGGCCTGCACAACCCGCCGGAGATCCCGAGACGTCGGGGAGGGGTGGCCGTCTCCCACCGGAGCAAGCAGCGCGAGGGAGAGCTATTGGACCGCGGGGCCCTCAAAGCCGTGTGGAGAGACTGGCGCCACCGGCATCCACGGAGCACTCCGACGGCGCGTGAGAAAACCTGTGAGAGAAACAAATCTTACACTTACCCCCAAACCGAAGGAGAGAGGTACGGTAGAGAGAAAGAGGCAGTACAATAATAAACACGCCTCCTCAAAAAATTGAGCTTTTTTTTTTTTTTTAAGTTAACTTTAATGATCCAAAATGTTTAAAAGAAAGCTGACAGGAACAAGTAAAAAGGAAAAGGAGAAATGTTAAAAGCCTGTCACACTGGGGGAGCAACTGGGTCCCCCAACTCTCATCTGCTGGAGTCAGAAAGATACTGAGCTCCAGCAGAGGGTGTACTGGGCTATATGGTGACACCTTCGAGCTCTGGCATGACTCCATCTGCTGGACGGGGGACATAACCCACCGTCTGGACTGATCCTGGTACGTACAGGGAAACTGAGCTTATCCAGAAGCGGTACGAGGACAGGCGGCACCAGCTCTGGTGCTGTCTGTGCCATAGGACTAAAGCCCTGCAGCACCTGCTCCACTGCCAGCTGGACTCGACACTCCAACTCCTCCTTGAATGTTGCCGAAGCCAATGCCACCTGAGAGGAAAGAGGGGTGGCCAGATCTTCCTCAGACCTATGAGGGGGATCAGCGATTGGCACCAGGACCAGTGGAGACTGTTGAGGACCCTGGGAATTGATGAAGGATGGGCTGTTCTTGCTATGGGACCACTTTGGGGACATTATGGCATCCCTGTACCTGGCACCATGCATTGATGGGGCTTCCTCAGCCTGGAGATCGACAACAGTATGCCTCCGGCATTCCTTATCCACCGGTGACCTCAACAGAATCTCTGGTCCTGCTGATGTCGATGGCATGGTGTCCATCGGTGTGGCTCCAAGGTCCTTCAAGGCCGATGGCTTGGACTCCTTTATTTATTTATTTACTTCTGTTTACTATACCGATATTCAGGGCAAAAAGTCTTATCACACCGGTTTACATCAAACCAAACCTGGGAAAGTTACATATAACAAGGGATTAATCAAGATAAAATCAGGATAACCTAGTAAGGATAACTTAGAACATAACTCAGAACTTAGAGAGGGACAGGGCTGCCAGGGTAGAGGAGCTGGGAGAGGTGTGGGGGGGGGGGGGGGGGGGGGAGCGTAAAACAACTAAGTGACAAACAACTCCTTGACACGAAGCGCTGATCCATCTTGTCGCGTCGAAACAGACATCCCTTCGGTGTCATCTGGGCGCAGAAACAGCAACCCCAGACGTCATGCAATGCCCCCAAGCAGAGGATACAAACTTCAGTGATGGACATAGTCCTCTTGCACTGGGGCATCGGAGAAAACAGGATGTGGCCACGACAGGCCAAATAAAAAGGGGCTGAAAGATGAACGAAGGCAGCGGGTACCGAGGCACTACTACCACAGGGGAATCGACCGCGAAAGAAAACTTACCGAAACGCAGAAAACCCTGACTGGGTTTTCTGCGCCAAGAGGGACCCAGCAACGTAACGAAGAGGAAAAATCATGACAAACCATGAACAAAAAGTTTTCCACTAGGCAAAAGCCAAGATTTTAGAGCTCAAACCGTGAGACTCACAGCTCCGCGGAAAAAAAAAGACTGGAGAGGAACCCCATGTGGACGTGTGGTATAGGGCATGCTCAGTGTGCCTAGTCAAAGTTCTAGAAACTTTGACATAAGTTTTTTGTATCGGGCTCCATCCGATGTCACCCATGTATGAGGACTTCCATACTGCTTGTTCTCTGAGAATACGTGTTCTGCTCAGTAACTTTGACCGTGTTTTTCTGGTGGGCAAAAAATGATTCTGTTTGCTACATATTCATGGATTACCAATGATCAAGAAGAAACAAAGAGCTTATCTACACTGCTTAATCATAAAAAGGTGGCAAGAAGTCAAACAAACAAAAAAATAAATAAAAGTTTATTTGTTATGATGCATAAACCAATGCACGTAAGCACCACTGTCAGATGGGCTTCCTTTTACTGTCAGAAATATGATCACGTCGAAACTTCACTCGGGACCAACTTCATTAATTGGGGAAGATTGGGGAAGATAAGGGAGGATATTAAGAAGAGTTTCCCCTGACTTGAGGAACAAGACTGCCTGCTCTCACCTTTATTATTTACTCTGGAAAAAATGAAATCTCTGGCAATTTAGGAAAATAAAGATATAGAAGGAGCGATGTTTAGAAAACAGGTTGTTAAAATGGTACTATTTGCTGACATTCTAGTGACAATTATAAGTCCTCCTACATCCTTCCCCAGCCTTCTTAGAATGACTGGATCTCTATGGTAAAATGTCAGAATTAAAAATTATTCTAAATCAGAAACACTAATATTTAATTATCTGAACAGCAAGTGAGTTATGTTAAATTCAATGTTATGTTAAATTATGTTAAATTCAATGACGCATGCACGAAGGAGTGAGACTAAGGAGCTTGCCCCTTTGTGTGCGCCCAAAGTGAAGCCCGCTGATCCTTTTCTATCTTGCTACTCTCCTCTAATTACACAAGGAAATAAAAAAATAAATAATGGAGCAGAAACACCTCATCATAGGAAAAATAAGACAAGGGTTACATGGAAACCTCAAGAGAGCCACCAAAAACAAAACAGCAAACGACCAGTAATCTAATCCACCCGATGAGAAACAATAACTCCTCAGCAGCTCACTCCTACCTAATGCTCACACTGCTTCTGCTGAACGCACTATTTCTAAAAAAAATCCCTCATAAATGATTTACTTGAAGATATAAACCCCACCATTTTCTACATCGCCAAAACCTGGCTGAACAATAAAGACAATGTACTCAAATCAAATTGTACAGTCTAAATATGACGTCTTTCACTTCCCTCATCCGAAACATAAAGGTGGGGGATTACTAATTATTAGCAAAAAAAAAAAAAAAAAGAGCTCAAACTTATTCTATACAAAATAGAAATTAACCCTCCCTATGATGCGGCAATACTTAAATCTCCACAAATAAACAGTGGAATGGTCTATCCCCCCCGCCCCCGGAAAACTTCAAAAAGACTGCTCATCACTAAAGTGTTTCCTTCACCTGAATCCACCCTCATTGTAGGTGACTTTAATTTACATGTTGATAGAACAACCAAATCATCTGCCTGTGAAACCTTCTTAGAAACAATGGAAGCAATGGGAAGGTCACAATTCGTAACCAAACCCACACATAAAACAAGTCACATTTTAGATCTCATATTTGTCAATCGCATCAAATGCATGATAAAAACCTCTCACACTATATATACTGCCTTGGTCTGATCGCCAACTACTAAAAGCAGACATAACCTTCCTCAACCAAACTAAACAAAACACAAACAAAAACCAGATATTCACCTTCAGGAAAAAGAGAGCCAGATCTACTTGCAGAATCATTAAAAAATAAGCTTATTGATTTCAACAACGCCAACGCCTCTGCATCATTTGAAGCACGGGATATCATGGTTAAAGATATAGCTGATGATCTAAGCCCAATACAAACAAAAACAAACCAATTTGATCACTATACCAGTGATAAAACCTATTCTAAAAAATACTACTAGTAGGTTCTGACAGTTGGGAAAATTATAGACCAATATCCAACTGCCCTCTCTCTCAAAAATTCTTCAGAAAGCAGTACTATCACAACTAGAAGACTATCTAGATGACCAGCATATTCTACATACAAACTAATTCGGGCTCAGAAAAAAAAACAAACGCTCAACCAAGACTACTTGTATCCTTAATGGATCCCATATTACAGGGATTTAAGAAAGCAGAGTTGCTTACCTGTAACAGGTGTTCTCCCAGGACAGCAGGATGTTAGTCCTCACATATGGGTGACATCATCAGATGGAGCCCTGACACGGAATACTTTTGTCAAAGTTTCTAGAACTTTGACTGGCATACTGAGAATGCCCAGCATGCCACTAACCCTGTGGCCACCAGGGGTCCCCCTTCAGTCTCGTTTGTAGCAAAAGTACGAGCGAAAAATAAAAGAAAACGGTATCGAACCCAACTCCGCGGGGTGGCGGGCGGGTTTCGTGAAGAATAGCATCCTGCTGTCCTGGGACAACACCTGTTTACAGGTAAGCAACTCTGCTTTCTCCCAGGACAAGCAGGATGGTAGTCCTCACATATGGGTGAATAGCAAACTACAGTCTGACTCATAATGAAGCAGGCCAAGCAGCACACAACATGTGTAACAGACACAACAACTGGTGTGCTGCTGGCAACAATGAGGCAGTCTGAAATTCACAGCGGGTCGAGGTAGGACGAGTTGGGTTCCTACACTGGGAATAAGTTCCTTAGGACAGACTGGCCAAAGACAGAGTCTTGTCGTCCAGCCTTGTCCAGGCAGTAATGGGCTGCGAAGGTGTGGAGAACACTCCATATTGCAGCCTTGCAGATGTCGGTAATCTGACTGAATGGTAGTGCGCTACTGACGTTGCCATGGCCCTGACTGAGTGTGCCTTCACTTGTCCCTAGAGTGGAAGGCCTGCTTTGCTGGTAGCAGAATTCAATGCAGTCTGCTAACCAGTTGGAGAGGGTCTGCTTGCCCACCGCAACTTCAAGCTTGCTTTTGTCAAAAGAAAGAAAGAGTTGGGTGGACTTCCTATGGACTGCGGTGCGGTCTAAATAAAATGCAAGCACATGCTTACAGTCCAGGATGTGCAGAGCTCACGCACCTGGGTGAGTGTGAGGCCTTGGAAAGAAGGTGGGCAAGACGATGGACTGATTTAAGTGGAAATCAGTTACCACCTTAGGAAGGAATTTAGGGTGAGTGCGGAGAACCACCCTGTCATGTAGGAACCTTGTATAAGGTGAATAGGTCACAAGGACCAGTAACTCACTTACCCTGCGAGCAGATGTAATGGCTACTAGGAAAATAATTTTCCATATAAGGTATTTGAGGTCGCAGGAGTGCGGGGCTCAAAGGGAGGACACATGAGCCATGCAAGTACTACATTGAGGTCCCATGCCACGACTGGTGGTCGTAGAGGAGGCTTAAGATGTAGTAGACCTCTCATGAAGCGACTCACCAGGGGCTGAGCCGTTATCGGGGCATCCCCTACTCCTTGATGGTAAGCAGAGATGGCACTAAGGGGTACTTGGATAGATGACATCTGGAGACCAGATTCCGAGAGGTGCCAGAGATAATCTAAGAGTTTTGGTGTGAGGCAAGTGAAGGAATTTAATCCTGTGTGCACCACATGGTAAACCTCTTCCACTTAGAGCGGTAAGACTTCCGTGTGGAAGGCTTTCGTGAAGCTACGAGGACTTGAGAGACGCTACTATAAAGATCGAGGGGCTGTGGTATCAACCTTTCAACATCTAGGCCATCAGAGACAGAGTCTGGCAGTTCGGGTGGCGTAGTTTGCCGTGATTCTGTGTTATGAGGTTGGGCATTATGCCCAGGCGAATGGGCCACGCCAAGTATGGGAAACCAGACTTGGCCTGGCCAATATGGGGCTATGAGTATCATTGAGCCTCGGTCCTGTTGTAGCTTTACGAGAGTCTTGCTTATTAGCGGAATCGGAGGGTATGCATATAGCAGGCCCATGTTCCAGGGGCAAGCAAAGGCATCCATGGTTGGTGCTCTTCGGGCCCTGTGTAGGGAGCAGAAGCATTCCACTTTGCGGTTCTGTTTGGATGCAAAGAGGTTGATGGTCGGCTGACCCCACTGGTGGAAGATTCTGCTCACAACAGAGGGATCCAGAGACCACTAGTGTGGTTGGAAACATCAACTGAGGCGGTCCTCCAGGGCATTCTGTGCGCCTGCCAGCTAAGTGGCTCGCAGTAGAATTGAGTGCGATAGGGCCCAGGCCCAGATCTGCGCTGCCTCCTGGCAGAACAGATAAGAGTCCATGCCCCCCTGTTTGTTCAGGTACCACATTGCTACTTGGTTGTCTGTTTGAATCAAGACTACTTTGTTGGAGGGGCACTCCTTGAATGTATAAAGGGCATAGCGCATTGCTCGAAGCTCCAGAAAGTCGATCTGAAAGGTCTTTAAGATCACGAGAGGTCTTGAACGAGTAGATGTGACTCGGTTATTTACACTTTCGAATAATAGAAGGACTAGGGGGCATTCCATGAAGTTAGCAAGTAGCACATTTAAGACTAATCGGAGAAAATTCTTTTTCACTCAACGCACAATAAAGCTCTGGAATTTGTTGTCAGAGGATGTGGTTAGTGCAGTTAGTGTAGCTGGGTTCAAAAAAGGTTTGGATAAGTTCTTGGAGGAGAAGTCCATTAATGGCTATTAATCAATTTTACTTAGGGAATAGCCACTGCTATTAATTGCATCAGTAGCATGAATTCTACTTAGTGTTTGGGTAATTGCCAGGTTCTCGTGGCCTGGTTTTGGCCTCTGTTGGAAACAGGATGCTGGGCTTGATGGACCCTTGGGCTGACCCAGCATGGCAATTTCTTATGTTCTTATGTCACTTCGGTGTTTGTCCAAGTCCCTTGGGTCTGAAGACCTTTCAGATGAGCCTCCCAACCTAGGTTAGAGGTGTCCGTGGTTAAGATCACCTGAGGTGCCGGTTGCTGGAAGGGTAGACCTGTTTGTAAGTTAGCCTTTACCGTCCACCAAGTAAGGGACAAACGAAGCTGACTGGTTATGTAGACAAGGGATGTAAGCGGCTGAGTGGCTTGATGCAACAGACTTTAAAGTCCATTGTGTCAGTCTCATGGCTAAGCGTGCCATTGTGGTGACATGGACTGTTGATACTATGTGGCCAAGCAACTTGAGAAGTTGGCAAGCCGAGGCTGTTTTTCAAGTGCGGATAGAGCTGGCGAGGTTGGACAGCATGGTTGCGCAGTTGTTGGGTAAGAACCCTTTGGCCACTGTGGTGTCTAGGTTAGGTCCTATAAAGGAGAGATGGTGAGACTGTGTCAAGTGGGATTTCGGGTAGATCAGAAATCCCAGTGAGTGCAGGAGCCGTATAATGAGACCGAGGGAGTCGAGGGCTCCTTGTCAGGACTGGCTTTTTATGAGCCAGTTGTCCAGATATGGGAAGATGTGTACGCCCTTGCGGGGCAAATGTGCAGCCACTACTGCCAGGCAATTTGTGAACACTTGAGGCGCCGAGGCCAGGCCGAATGGCAGTACTCTGATTTGATAATGCCCTTGGCCTACCACGAATCGCAGGTACTTGCAATGAGGGAAGATTGCAATGTGGGCATATGCGTCTTGAAGGTCCAGAGAGCAGAGCCAATCCCCTTGTTATAGCAGAGGAAGCATGGTGCCCAGGGACACCATTCTGAACCGTTCCTTGTGAAGAAATGTGTTTAAGGCACAGAGATCCAGAATAGACCAGAGGCCGCCGGTCTTTTTTGGAATTAGGAAGTACCTGGAGTTCTCGAGTCAAGAGCTGTCGGCAAGAGCCGTAGAACAGGTTCTGTCGAAACAGCAGGGGGGAGGGTTCTACTCCAGGTACTTCCTAATTCCAAAAAAGACCGGCGGCCTCCGGTCTATTCTGGATCTCCATGCCTCTGTGTGATCGTCCCAGCTCCAGGGTGGAATGGGTGGGAAATCCGGGGGTATAACTGAAAAAGGAAAATTAGGTCTTACCTTTGCTAATTTTCGTTCCTGTAGTACCGAGGATCAGTCCAGACTGCTGGGTTATGTCCCCCGTCCAGCAGATGGAGTCAGAGAGAAAACTGAAAAGGCACCCTCTATATACTCTGGTGCGCCCCCTGCGATCCTTCATTATAATCAATAACAAAGCAGAATGAAACAAGAAACAATGGCTGAAAACTGGTGACTAGAACAAGATAAATATGAACATTTGGAAAACGAGGAAACCAGGCGTTAGGCCATGAAATACAAACAGGTAAAACGAGCACCATCTGAAACAGAAAAGCTGAAAAACAGAGCCGCCGCGGGACTCTTCACTGATATGGGCGGGCGTCTGGACTGATCCTCGGTACTACAGGAACGAAAATTAGCAAAGGTAAGACCTAATTTTCCTTTCCCTGTACGTACCAGGATCAGTCCAGACTGCTGGGAAGTACCCAAGCTGCCCTAAATGGGGTGGGACCCAGACAGTCCCGCGCGAAGCACACCGCTACCGAAAGAGTCCACCGGAGTGTGCACATCCAATCGGTAATGTCTAGCAAAAGTGTGCAAGGATTTCCAAGTAGCCGCCCGGCAAATCTCCTGAGGAGAGACAAAACCACTCTCCGCCCAAGACGACGCCTGAGATCGCAGAGAATGGGCTTTGAGACCAGCCGGAACGGTACGACCCTGACAAATGTAAGCAGAAGCAATGGTCTCCTTCAACCAGCGAGCTAACGTAGTCTTGGACGCTTTAGCTCCCTTTTTCGGACCGCTCCACAAGACAAAAAGATGGTCAGACAGTCGAAAAGGGTTGGTAATCTCCAAATACCTCAACAGCGTCCGTCGCACATCCAACTTCCTAAGTTCCGGTTATCGAGACGCATCCCTATCGTCCAGAACAAAAGCAGGGAGATCGATGTTTGATTGATGTGAAAAGCGGAAACTACCTTCGGCAAGAAGGAAGGAACAGTACGGAGCGAAATCCCCGAATCATGAATACGGAGAAAAGGCTCTCTGCAAGACAACGCCTGGAGCTCGGATATTCGCCTAGCCGAACAAATAGCGACGAGAAACACTGTTTTGAGAGTGAGATCCTTGAGGGTAGCCCTTCGTAAAGGCTCGAACGGAGAAGAACAAAGAGCACGGAGAACCAAGTTTAGGCTCCAAGAGGGACAGATAGCCCGTACCGGTGGGCGTAAGTGCTTAACCCCTCTTAAAAACCGCGCTACGTCAGGGTGCATAGCGATGGAAACCCCTTCAAGCTTACCGCGGTAACAGCCTAAAGCCGCCACCTGCACACGGAGGGAATTATAGGATAAACCCTTCTTTAGGCCCTCCTGCAAGAATGCCAGAATATGAGACACCGTAGCCTGTCGCGGTGGCACTTTCAAGTCCCTGCACCAAGTGTCGAATACTTTCCATACTCTGACATAGGCAACCGAAGTAGAAGGTTTACGCGCCTGCAGAAGAGTAGTAATGACCGAATCCGAATAACCCCGCTTTCTCAATTGACGCCTCTCAAAAGCCAAGCCGCTAGACAAAAGCGATCAGCCTGGTCGAAAAATACTGGACCCTGCCGTAACAGATGAGGCAGGTGACCGAGACGCAAGGGGCCGTCCACTGCTAGGTTGACCAGATCGGCGAACCATGGTCTCCTTGGCCACTCCGGAGCCACTAGAATAACTGGACCCGCGTGTGATTCGATGCGGCGCAAGATTTTTCCCACTAACGGCCACGGAGGGAACACGTAGAGGAGAACGCGAACGGGCCAGGGTAGAACCAGGGCATCTACACCTTCCGACCCGTATTCCCGTCTGCGACTGAAGAAGCGAGCCGCCTTGGCATTTGAGTGTGTCGCCATGAGATCCAGTCGGGGAGTTCCCCACCGTTGGATGATGAGTTTGAGTGCTTCGTGAGACAACTCCCACTCTCCCGGATCTAGCTGTTGCCGGCTGAGGAAGTCTGCTTGAATGTTGTCGACTCCGGCGATGTGTGACGCTGCAAGACGAGACAGATGTTTTTCCGCCCAAGCCATTAATCGACTGGCTTCGGACGCCACTAGCTGACTTCTTGTCCCGCCTTGCCGGTTTATGTATGCTACCGTGGTCGCATTGTCGGACAGGACCCTGACAGCTCGCTCCCGGATCAGAGGGAGAAAGTGTTGCAACGCCAGGCGGACCGCTCTGGTTTCCAAACGATTTATTGACCACTTGGCTTGCGAAGTCGTCCAACGCCCCTGAGTGGACTGAGATTGACAGACCGCTCCCCAACCGGTCAGACTGGCATCTGTCGTGACAATGATCCATTGAGGGGGCTCCAAATCGACCCCCTGGAGGAGATGGAGTGGATTCAACCACCATTGCAGGCTGGTCCGTGTCGGTTCGCAGAGTGGCAAAGGCATTTGAAATTCCTCCGATTTGGGGTCCCAACGGGATAGAAGCGCCCTCTGTAGAGGACGCATATGCGCAAAAGCCCAAGGAACCAAATCCAGAGTGGATGCCATATAGCCAAGAACTTGTAAATAATCCCACGCCACCGGCAGGGGGTGAAGCAATAAACGGCGAACATGAGTTTGCAAGCGCTCCATCCGTGCCTGAGGGAGGAAAACCTTGCCCAGACTGGTATTGAACAAGGCTCCCAGAAACTCCAATCGCTGGGTGGGTATCAGCCAACTCTTGGAGTGATTGACGACCCAACCCAGAGAGTGAAGCCGGAGAAGCACCTTCTGTACCGCTTCCTCGCAGAGAGGTAGGGACTTTGCTCGGATAAGCCAGTCGTCCAAATACGGATGTACGAGAACCCCTTCTCTCCGGAGACTTGCAGCGACCACTACCATGACCTTGGTGAAAACTCTCGGAGCTGTCGCAAGGCCGAACGGAAGAGCACAGAACTGGAAATGTGAGCCCATTATCATAAAGCGGAGGAACCTTTGATGGAACTCCTGGATTCCTATATGCAGGTAAGCCTCTGTGAGGTCCAAAGAAGCCAAATACTCGCCTTTGTGGACCGCTGCGATAACAGAGCGCAGAGTTTCCATCCGGAAGCGCGGTATGTGTAACGCTCTGTTGACCTGCTTCAGATCCAGAATGGGACGGGATGTGCCTTCCTTCTTTGGGACGATGAAGTAAATGGAATAGCGACCCGTTCTTTGTTCGGAAGGTGGAACCGGCACTATAGTTCCAAGGTCTTGTAACCGAGTTATCGTCTGCGCAATCGCCTGCTGTTTTGCTTGGGAACCGCTGGGAGAAATGAGGAACAGGTCGCGGAGGGGCCTTGCAAACTCCAATGCGTACCCGTAATGAATGATGTCGAGAACCCACTGATCGGTAGTAATTCTGGCCCATTCCTCTCGAAAGTTAAAAAGACGTCCTCCTACTTTCGGAACTGAGGGATGAGCCAGCGTCCCTTCATTGAGCTGTTTTGGCGGCGGCAAAGGAATGCGACGCTGTTGTACGCGCTGGCCGCCTGGCACGAAAGGAAGGAGTCCATGCTTGAGAACGCGTGGTAGGTTGTCTAGATGAGTAAGAGGAAGAGGAGGAGCCTCTACCGGAACGAAATCGACGCTGCCCGCGAAAACGACCGCGAAAATTGCCCGAAGACCGAAAAAACCGAGGTTTGTCCTCCGGTAACTTAAATACCTTGGTCTCCCCCAGAGAACGAATTAACTGCTCTAACTCGTCCCCAAATAAGAGTTTACCGCGAAAAGGAAAGGAACCCAGTTGTGCTTTGGAGGACGAGTCGGCAGCCCAGTGACGCAGCCAAAGTAGCCTTCTCGCCGATACTGCGGAAGACATGGAACGTGCCGAGGTGCGAAGCAGATCATAAAAAGCATCCGCAGCAAAAGCTACTGCGGATTCCATGCGGTTGGCCTGCTCCGCCTCCTGCGGCGGCAGATCTTGCGATGTTAACATCTGTTATACCCAGCGAAGGGTAGCGCGCTGCACCATGCAACTGCAAAGCGCTGCCCGTACTCCTAAGGCTGAAACCTCAAATATCCGCTTCAATAAGGTCTCCAACTTCCGATCCTGAAGATCCTTTAGGGCCGTACCTCCCGTCACTGGGATGGTAGTGTGTTTCGCCACGGCTGTGACAGCGGAATCTACTTTAGGCACCTTAAGCAACTCCAATGAATCCGCAGGTAGCGGGTAAAGTTTATCCATCGCTCGACTAACTCTAAGAGTGGCCTCTGGATTATCCCATTCCCGGTAGATAATCTGAGCAAGCTTATTATGAAAAGGAAAAGCATGCGATGGAGTGCGGAGTTCGGTCAATTCTAAGTCACCCGGTAGGTCATTTGACTCAATCTGGGGTACCGGAATTCTCAGTTCCTGTAGCACATGACTGATTAAAGGATCTAACTCCTCCTTGTGAAATAATCTGAGAATTTGAGGGTCGTCCCCTTCGACCGGATCCCCGCCCCCAATATCCATTCCTGAATCCGGGGTGGGAGTGTCCGGTAAGACCGGATCAATAGTAACATGCGCTGGAGGCTTAGGAGGAGGGGCTGGATTAGGAGGAAGGGCTGGATTAGGAGGAAGGGCTGGAATAGGGGTTCCCAAGCCCAAGCCAGTGGGAGCTGAAAGTTTTCCCCGTTTATCAGAAATAGGAGCAGCCTGTTCCCATTCAGCTTCTGCTTCCAAATAAGCTTTATGGAGCAAAAGCACAAACTGTGACGAAAAAGGGTGAGGCCTCTTCGAGGAACCTCCCCTGGCTCCTCTAGTCGGCTGAGGGCTAAGCTGCGGAGGAAATTGGGGTAGGAGGTCCTCTCCCTCCTCAGACGACACTGAATCGCGATCGATATCGCCCAAAATGGCCGCCGACTGCCCCAAAATGGCCGCTGCCTCCGAGGACGGAGGAGAGGAGAGTCGTGGTCTGCCCGAATTTAAACTTGGCTCCTGCCGCGGAGAAGGGGAGATACCGGTCGCGGCTGTCTTCCGCGAGGGTCCCTCCCCCCCGGGAAGGCACCGGGAACAGAGGCCCTCGCGGGAGAGCCGGCGACCCGGCTCTCCACACGCTGCACAAATGGTTCCTCGAGGCATGCTGAATCGCCGAGAAACGGCGCGAAAAGGGGCCTGGGTGACAAGCACCCCTTCCGGAAAGCACAGTGAGTAAGCAGGCGAAAAAGAAAAAATCACCTCGTTTTTTTTTTTTTTTTTTTTTTTTTTTTAAACAGTAGCGCTGCTACCAGCAGCCGAATAAAACTTGAAAACCCTTTTTTTTTTTTTTTTTTCACTTGGGAGCAGGCAGAGGGTGCACCACACCCATAAAATCTAATTCTCCGAGGAATTAATACTTCTCAGGAGTCGGAGAGGGAGAGTGACCGGCCCACCGATGAATACTCCCCTCCTCTCACTGGGCTGGGCAGACAGAAAAACTCCGGGAAAAGGCTCTAGGGTAGCACCCTGCCTTGCCTGCTATGGCTCCAGAATAGGCAAAATTAGTTCTTAAATTTACAATGAGCTAGTCACCAAATCTTTAAGCCATATAATTATAATCAAACCTGACAGGGAACTTCCCCAACTACAGGAGATCAGGACCGCAGGGGGCACACCAGAGTATATAGAGGGTGCCTTTTCAGTTTTCTCTCTGACTCCATCTGCTGGACGGGGGACATAACCCAGCAGTCTGGACTGATCTTGGTACGTACAGGGAAATTTAGATGGTAACTGTGGGTTATGATGGACAGTACCCACTGGTCCATGGTAATTGGGTGCCAATTGGTTGAAAAGTGGCAAAGGCAGCCTTCCACTGGTGAAATGGTTTGTGGGACCAAGGGGGAATGCTGCTGCTCTCTGGAAAGGAGTCAAAATCCAGACACAGGACCAGCTTGTGGAGCTGGCTGCGCTCTAGGTGTCCTCGCTTGGCGTGCATGTCCTCTCTGAGGGCCCCAAGCTGGTCTAGCAAGGGATGCGGGAGGATAATACCTGGGTGGTCGATAGAATTGTTTTCTGATGTCCCTTCATGTACCCCTGCAGGCTGCGGAGGGAACATCTGGGGAGACAATTGACAACTGACGCAGGGTCTCATGATGGTCTTTTAACTGGGTCACTGCATCCTGGACCTTGTCCCCGAACGGGTTATCTCCTGTACAGGGTAGATCTACAAGCTTCAGACTTACACACCTCCGGGTGTAAGTCTGAAGCCTTGAGCAAGGCCCAACGCCTAGCACTAATGCCCGCTGCCGAGACTCTGGATGCTGTTTTAAAATAGTAAGCAGCTCTGACCTCGTGCTTGCCTGCTTCCAATCCTTTTTGCAGGATAAAGGACAAGTTCTCTTGTTGTTGTTGTGGGAATGTCTCTGCAAATTCCTGGACTTGTTTCCAGAGATTTCTAGTATATTGAGTCATATATAGTTGATATGCTGCTATTCGTGCTATCAACATGGACCCTTGAAAGACCCTATGTCCCAATGCATCTAATGCCTTCTGTTCCTTACCAGGAGGAGCAGAGAAGTCTGGACGTGATCTTTTAGCTTTTTTCTGCTCTGATTCCACCACTACAGAATGGTGGGGCAGCTGACTTTTTTGAAATCCTGGGGCTTGTTGGACCAGGTACGTAGCATCTGTCTTTGTGTACCTGGTTGGTCCCAAAGGCGGTGCAAGAGGTCAAGAAGAACTTCGTGCACTGGTATTGCCATTATCTCCTTTGGAGCATCTACAAACTGTAAGACCTTCAACATCTTGTGGCGAGTGACTTCCTCCATAACCAGCGGAAATGGGATAGTGTCAGACAATTTCTTGACAAGGCTGGCAAAGGAACGTCGCCTTTCTTCCGGGAGTGAAAGCTCTGAGAGCAATTCCTAGGAAGCTTGTGAGGAATTATCTGAGGATGCATCCTCCCATGGATTATAGGAAGTTTCTCCTCCCGGTGGGCTTCCTGAGGGAGGAAGTATACCAAAGCCGAGAGGGCGGGAAGGCATTGATGGATGCAGCACCGGCATTGAAGGAATTGGTGCTGGCATCGAAGGCACTGAAGCAGATGAGGTGCGTTTGGGTACCGATAGCCCCGATGGCCCTGGCATGGGTTCTGGCACTGGTGGTTCCCATGGAGAGATCTGGCCAGGAATCGCCTCTTCCTCCTTCGAGGAACCCGGTATGGGAATCAGGACCTGTGGAGGCCTCGATGGACGACTCGGTGCCAGTGTGTCGGATGGCAGAGGATGAGTCGGGAACGCACTGATGAGCATATCCAGGCACTCAAGGAGCGGTGCGAACGGCGCCAGTTTCAGTGCCGGTATGGGGGCCAGCGCCGGTGGCGATTGGAAGACTCGTAGGGCATTTAGCACTGCCTCTTTGACCATGCGGTCCAATTCCTCCCAAAAAGCCGGCATGGATGGCACGGCACCTGGGGTAGGAGGCAGGCTAGGCATCACCGGAGCCTCCACGGAGGCCTGTGGAGGCTCGGTGCCCGGCACCGATATCGGTGGAGAACGCCTTGGGGTCCCAGGTCCAGAGGAGGATGGGGATCCTCTCCGCGGGCCCTCTTCGCAGGCGGCTGGGTGGAAGTCGATGCCGCTGCAGTCTCGGTGCCGGCACAG
This sequence comes from Rhinatrema bivittatum, assembly GCF_901001135.1. Lineage (NCBI taxonomy): Eukaryota > Metazoa > Chordata > Amphibia > Gymnophiona > Rhinatrematidae > Rhinatrema > Rhinatrema bivittatum. Next base: position 52,835,474 of record NC_042621.1, read on the forward strand.
GACGGAGATGCATGTTGGTGCCGGTGATGATGTTTCCCTTGGTGCTTGGTCCGGTATAAAGTCAATTATCCTGGACTAAAACTTTAAAAAAAAGATTTGGTTTAAACACGATATATCATGGATGGGCAGAATGACGAGTCAAACTGTAACATTTAGCCAAGACTGTGTTATCTTAACATTTTTATTTCAATCTGAAGGGTAGCTATCCAAAATCTCCAAAGAGAGGCATTTTACATTTGGAATGTAGTGCAAAAAAGGTCGGTGTAGACCAAAAATGTAAAAAGGCCTGGAAACACCTGACCTGTATAAATATTATCAAGCATGCTAATTCAGGGCAGTTTATGACTGATACAAATTCTCTAGTCGGAAAATGTGTTTAAAGCAGAACAATTGTTTTTTTCCAGATAAGAACTTGGTATGTAGAGAAATAAAATATTATAAAAAGGGCTAAATTCTTTTGTGGATTTCAGATATGGGATTCCATACATTGTCACTACAGTAAATAAACCACTTTTTCCTCCAGGGGACATCCTTAATTTAAAAAAAGAAAAAAAAAAGAAAAGATAAAGAACTTAAAATTGAGGGCATTTTATAACCACTGTGTAAAACTGTGAAGAATTAATCAGAGAATATGGTAATGGGGGGGGGGGGGGGGGGGGGGGATAGAGTTGCTTACTTACAAATTACTCATTTGACTAGTAAAAGCTATAAGGACAAAACCAAAGAAAGCATAACGCAAAGAGAGATGTCTGGAAAGATTTTATTGAAGCAAAAAAGTCAAAAGATACTTGTAGTCCCCAGTATTGTCAACAAATAAGAGAGAGACTGCACTATATGCTTATCCAAGGTGCTCAAGGAACACATATGGGCTAGTGCTAAGAAACTGGCTCCAACTAGAACACATCCAAAAACTGGGTCCAATGTGTCTTGAAGGAATTGTGGGAAGAAAGGCAATTGCATTCATATATGGTGGGAATGTCTTGAAATATAAAACTTTCGGGAAATAATCCAAAACAACATGAAATAAAATGCTTGGGGACCTGTTGGTAGCATCAGAGCTCTCTCTCTCTCAGGAATAGCAGTTACACGAGTTTATAGATTAGGAAGTTGTTGAAATCTGTCTTACTCGCAAGTCAGATTGACAATTGCTGCCAATGGAAAAACCTGATGGTTGCCAAGTGTGGATTGTTTCTTGGGCTGTGGGACATAGCCTTGACAGAAAAGTTCACATGGAATAAAACCGGGACAAGACAGGTACTGGGATATACGGAAACCGTTTTTAGACTACACAGACTATCAGAGGAAAAGTTAGGAAGGCCAATTAATTTAATATCTTTTAAGAAATTAGAAGACGGATTACCTAAACATTGTTAAACAAGCAGCTGGGTTCTCAACTTTTCTGTGAACTGATTTTTGCCTCACTCAGACTATTCTAACACTTGGATGATGACTGCCTTGAACTTTTATTTCAAAATCACAAGAGAAAAATTCTTAAAATAAAATGTGATCTTTTTATGTGGAACATACAAGAAAATTATTACTTACCTGCTAATTTTCGTTCCTGTAGTACCATGGATCAGTCCAGACAGTGGGTTATGTCCCCAATCCAGCAGATGGAGTCAGCACAAGCTTTGAGGGGGCGTATCCATATATACTACTACCCCCTCTGCAGGAGTTCAGTATCGAGTATATCAAAGCCAGAGTAGAAACCCCCGAAGGATCAAGTTTGTGGAAACAGATAATGAAAACAATTGTAACCGCAACAAGTAACTGCAAACATCCTACCAACTTGTAGGGAGCTGTGAAAAACAGCGAAAAGAAACAACTGTGAAGACACAGAACACTGCGAGCAAGAAGTAGCGCAGAGCTGAGCAGGATCAAGAACCCAAACGCGGTGGGCGTCTGGACTGATCCATGGTACTACAGGAACGAAAATTAGCAGGTAAGTAATAATTTTCTTTTCCCTGTACGTACCTGGATCAGTCCAGACAGTGGGATGTACCCAAGCTTCCCTAAATTGGGTGGGGTCCTGCGAGGCCTGCTCGGAGAACCTGCTCGCCAAAGTGTCCAGAGACTGAAGAGGCGAGGTGCAGACGATAGTGCCTCGAGAACGTGTGTAACGATTTCCAGGTGGCTGCCCTACAAATTTCCTGCGAGGATACCGAGCGAACCTCCGCCCAGGAAGCCGCCTGAGAACGTGTAGAATGCGCTATGATTCCGGGTGGGGGAGTCCGACCCGACCCAATGTAGGAAGCAGCAATGCCGGCCTTCAGCCATCTGGCAATGGTAGTCTTCGAAGCCTGAGACCCCTTCTTAGGACCGGCCCAGAGTACGAAGAGAAGGTCAGAGGTCCGGAACTCATTTGTAGCCTCCAGATAGAGGCGCAGAGTGCGCTTGACATTCAAGAGACGGAGAGACTTCGGCTCTGAGGAAGAGAAGGACGGCAACTCCACCGTCTGGTTCACATGGAATGCAGAAACCACCTTCGGAAGGAAGGAGGGAACGGTGCGAAGCGAAACTCCAGAGTCGGAGAAACGGAGATAGGGCTCTCTACACGACAGAGCCTGCAGCTCCGAGATGCGTCGAGCGGAACAGATGGCCACAAGAAATACAGTCTTGAGAGTGAGATCCTTTATCGTTGTGCTGCGCAGCGGCTCGAACGGTGGTCCCGACAGGGAGCGAAGCACAGGTTAAGACTCCAGGAGGGACAAGGGTCCCGTAACGGAGGACGCATATGCTTGACACCCTTGAGAAAACGAGCAATGTCAGGATGCTGTAGAAGAGAGCCCCCATCGCTCAACAGCGAGCCAAGGGCGGCCACCTAAACCCGTAGTGAATTATAGGCGAGCCCTTTTTCCACTCCCGCCTGTAGAAACTGAAGGATCTGAGGTACAGAAGCCTTAGCGGGTCTCGTGGCCTGGCTGGTACACCACAGCTCGAACATAGGCTGCCGACGTTGATGTCTTTCGTGCCCGCAATAGCATGGATACTACCGCCTCCGGGTAGCCCCGACGCCGGAGGCGGCGCCTCACAAAAGCCAGGCCGCAAGACAGAAGAGTTCTGCCTGCTCGAAAAATACCAGGCCCTGATGTAGGAGCTGGGGGAGGTGCCCCAGCCTGATTGGCCCGATCACCAGCTGTAGCAGGTCCGCAAACCAGGGTCGCCTGGGCCATTCCGAGGCGATGAAAACCACGGTCCCCTGATGGCTTTCTATTCTGCGGAGCATCCTGCCCACCAGGGGCCATGGTGGAAAAGCGTAGAGCAGAAGATGTGGCGGCCACGGGAGGACCAGGGCATCCACTCCCTCCGCGCCGCGCTCTCTCCGGCGACTGAAGAAGCGTGGAGCCTTGGCGTTGAGAGCGGACGCCATCAGATCCAAGTGGGGGGCCCCCCACCGATGGACGAGAAGTTGCATCGCTTTGTCGGAGAGAGACCACTCTCCGGGGTCCAGCAGTTGATGACTGAGGAAGTCCGCCTGGACGTTGTCCACACCGGCGATGTGCGAGGCCGCTAGCCGGACGAGATGACGCTCCGCCCATTGCATCAGCAGCGCCGCCTCGAGCGCGACCTGCGGGCTGCGCGTGCCTCCTTGTCGGTTGATGTAGGCCACGGTGGTAGCGTTGTCCGATAGGATTCTGACTTCCCGGTTCCGAAGAAGCGGGAGGAAATGTCGCAGAGCTAGCCGGACTGCTCTGGTTTCCAGACGGTTGATTGACCACTTCGCCTCCACCGTGGACCACGTCCCCTGCGTGGTGCTTCGATCGCAGACTGCACCCCAGCCTGCTAGACTGGCATCGGTGGTCACCACCACCCAATTTGGCAGATCGAGGGACACGCCACGGGCCAGGTTCGGCGGATCCAACCACCAGCCCAGACTGTCCCTGGCATTCTGCGGGAGTGGGAGAATCATCTGGTAGTCCTGCGATACTGGTTTCCAACGGGAGAGGAGTGCCCACTGTAAGGTCCTGATGTGCGCGAAAGCCCAAGGTACAAGGTCGATGGTGGACCCCATCACTCCCAGGAGTTGCAGGTAGTCCCAGGAGGTGGGCTCTGGTAACGCAGAGAACCGTCGTGTGTGATCCCGCAAGGATTGAGCTTTGTCCTGGCGCAGAAAAACTTTGCCCAGTAGGGTTTCGAAGGTCGCCCCCAAAAAAACCCAAGCGTTGCGAGGGCATGAGGGAGCTCTTGGAGAAGTTCACTACCCATCCCAGGGAATGTAGAAACCGTACTACTCGAGTCACCGCTGAGCGTCCATGATCGAATGACTTCGCCCAGAGGAGCCAATCGTCCAGATAAGGATGAACCAGGATGCCCTCCTTCCGGAGAGCTGCCGCCACGACTACCATGATCTTGGTGAAGGTGCGCGGCGCCGTCGCCAATCCGAACGGGAGAGCCGTGAACTGAAAATGCTGGTCCAGAATTTTGAAACGAAGGAAACGGTGGTGGTCCGGGCGGATGGGAATGTGCAGGTAGGCCTCCGTTAAGTCCAGGGAGGAGAGGAACTCCCCCCGATGCACCGCCGCAATCACTGACCGGAGCGTTTCCATGCGGAACCGGACGACTCGAAGGGATTTGTTGACTTCCTTGAGGTCTAGGATAGGCCGGAAGGAACCGTCCTTCTTTGGTACGACGAAATAGATGGAATAGTGGCCCGAGCCCACCTCTCCGAAGGGCACGGGCGCAATAGCGCCTATCTCCCGGAGTCTGTCCAGAGTCAGCAGCACCGCTCCTCTCTTGAGGTCCGAGCCACAGGGGGAAAAGATGAACCTTCCCTGCGGGGGGCGGACAAATTCCAATGCGTAGCCGTGTTTTATGGTATCCAGGACCCACTGGTCCGAGGTGATCCGTGCCCACTCCGCGTAGAAATACGTTAGTCGGTCCCCAATCCTGGGGACAGGGGAGTGGGCGAGACTGGCATCATTGTGAAGACTTGGTATAGGGGTTCCCGGTTCCGGGAGTAGTGCGTGCGGGCCGACGCCCGCGAAAGGAGCGCGACCAGGGCTGAGACCTGGGGGCGGATGACCGGGAGCCCGCCTGTCTGTATCCCCTGTAGCGCCGTTGCGCTCTGGCTCTGGTCCGAGAAGAAGAAAATGCTCTGGATGGTCGAAACCTATCCTCCGGCAGCCGATGAACAGCGTTCTCCCCCAGGGACTTGATGATCTGGTCCAAATCCTCCCCGAAGAGGAACTTGCCCCTGAAGGGAAGAGAGCCCAGACTCGACTTAGAGGACGTATCAGCTGCCCAATTGCGTAGCCACAGTAGTCGTCGTGCTGCCACTACCGAAACCATGGATCTCGCGAGGACCCGAAAAAGGTCGTACGAGGCGTCCGCCCCATACGCCACTGCGGCTTCTAGCCGATCTGCCTGGGCAGCCTCATCGGACGGCAGGTTCTGAGACGTGAGGAGTGAGACCTCGAAAACCCGCTTAAGGAAAACTTCCAACTTACGATCCTGTGTGTCCCGCAACGCTGCACCTCCCGTCACTGGGATAGTCGTCCTCTTCGTGACCGCCGACACTGCGGAGTCCACCTTTGGGACCTTGATGAGGTCCAGAAATCTTCGGGGAGCGGGTACAGCTTTTCCATAGCCCGGCTGCTCTTCAGGGAGGCCTCCGGGGTGTCCCATTCCCTGGTGAGAAGTTGTAAAAACGAGTCATGAATGGGAAAAGCCCGAGCCCTCGGCCGGAGTGCCGCCAGGACAGGATCACCCTTCCTTGAAGAAGTGATGACAGCGGGAGCTACTGGGGCAGGCGGGTCTGGTGGCGGGTCCAAATCTAATTCTTGGATGATCTGCGGGATGAGGTCGTCCAGCTCTTCCCTCTGGAAGAGGCGTAGGGTACGCGGATCATCCCCCTCCTGCGTGCCGTCCCCTTGTCCCCCGTCCGGGAGGTCAAGTCCATGTCCCGCTGGGTCTGGCACCGCCCCCACTGCCGCGGGCGTGGATCGGACCCGGGTAGAAAGGCGGGAGGCCCCCACTCCCGGAGGGTCGGGGGGGGCCGGCGTCGAGGGCGACATCCGAGGGATCTTAGGAGGGGGGGTCCCACAGGTGCTTCCAGCCCCTGCAGATAAGCGGTATGCATGAGCAGGATAAACTCCGGAGAGAACCCCGGCCTGCTCGGGTGCGCTTCGGGGGCGGCGTGGTTCCTGCTCCCTGGCTCTGGGTGCTTGGTTCCTGCACCAAAATTGGGGGAACACCCCCGCTGGTAGAGTCCTCCAGGGATCCGTTCTCCCTCGTGGCCTCCAGGGATCCGTTCCCCCTCGTGGCCTGCGCCTCAGGGCGCTCAGAATGTAAAATGGCCGCCGTTCCCGCCAAAAATGGCGGAGTGGCCGGCCCGCGCCGCCCGGGCAAAAAAGAGAAATCAGTCAGGGACTGTGAGGTACCTTCCCCCCCCCGGGAAGGCATCGTGCACAGATGCCCTCCCGGGAAATCCGGGACCCCGGGTCTCCGCAGGCCGCACAGCGGGACGGCCGCGGCATCGGGATCGCTGTAGGAGAAAAGAAAAAGCCACGGGGGGGGCCACGCGCACAAAAGCGCCGCTGTGGGGGGGCCCGGTCGGCCCGCACTGCCCGCTGTCCGAAAATAGAGGAGGGTGCCGCGGGGGGGCCTTCCCGGCCACACGACCCGCCCCAGACATCTTTCCCTAAATGGCTCAGCAGCCCATGAGGAGCTGTAAAATGGCCGCGGATAAGGGAGTAAAGAGCGAAGAGGCCGGCTCCACCGGCTTTCACAGGCACCGGGGGCTGAGCTGTGAAGGAAAAAACTACAAAGGAAAAACAAACTTACCCCTGGCTGCAACGAGAAATAAACAGCAAGGCCGCAGAGAAGAGACAAGGAAGATAAGCCACTCCCCAGAAGTTGAAAGAACTCTGCCTTTTTTTTTTTTTTTTTTTTAACTTAATACAAACTTGATACAAACTTGATCCACAGAAAAAGACAACAACAAGCCACAATCAAGCAAGAAAGTGAAGAAAAAGGAAAAGGAGGGGAAGCCTGATTCCCCTACTCGCATCTGCTGGAGTCAGAAGATACTGAACTCCTGCAGAGGGGGTAGTAGTATATATGGATACGCCCCCTCAAAGCTTGTGCTGACTCCATCTGCTGGATTGGGGACATAACCCACTGTCTGGACTGATCCAGGTACGTACAGGGAAACAGAAATTTAAGTAAAACCATACTGCTTCCTTATACTTCTACCTGACAAAGTCATGCTGCTACCACCTACTGGTTTGGCATGAGTTCAACGTGCAAAAGTGACTCTTACCTTGTCCCATACAAGTTCCGCTCCATCCCCCTTTTCTGATATTTGAACTCTCAGTGTCTGGACACTCTTTGAAAAGAGATGTGCATAGCTCTTGACATCAAGAACCTTCTGGTCTTTCAAACCCGCTAGGGAGGGCTCATTCTGCTTTTCAGCTGAGCTATTTTCTGTATAAGGAAAACAAAATGTTCAGATTAAGATGGGGTTCAAATCATTTCCATCACCGTCTACAAACTATTACACATCTCCCCTCCCTAATTAAATCTGTTTATATTACAGTTAGAAAACAAACAAAAGCAAAGCACTGCATCAGGTTTTATATATAAATGTTGCATTTTAAACCATCGATCCTCTGGTGCCTGGACATGTTCTGATCATCAGTACAAAATGAATACTGAAGACAAGATTAAATGCAGCTTTAAAATTTTACAAATTATCTCACGCCAAAACAACAAAGAAAGTTACCTGGCATAACTACTGAGAATTTGTTCAATAGAAAGCATGAATTCAAGAAAAAAAACCTAGAAACTTTTACAACAGGAAATACAATACATTCACAGTTGTCCGATTATCGGTAAAATATTCCAAGTTAGAAATTCAAAACAAAAAGCTTCTTCATAAAAAAAAAACAAAAAACCACCCAAAAACTGCATGGCAAATCCAGTATGTTAAAAAAAAAAAAAACAAACAAAAAAACCCCAAAAACAGTGATAAAGACAGGAATCAAGACTTCCTTGCAAATCCAACATACGAGAGAAAAAGACAAAACAAATAAAGTTACCTTTGTTCTGCATTTCAGACCAGTCCAGTGGCACTGGAGGTTTCCTTTTTTTCCACAGCTTATCCATTGTTAAGAGGTACTGGATGTCATCTTTAAAAAGCTAGACACATCAAATATGAATTGTAAATGTGGTGTTTATGCTTATCATGGTCTAGACTGGATTCTCAGGAAGAGAGCTGTCACTCCCAGGCTCTCACCTTGCATGACACCCTATCTTCCTTCACCAGAAAGGTCTTCATTGCAAATCAGTGCAGTTATAAAGAGCATCAACAACTGTTTCTACAATTAAATACATACATCCTTTTTCTCCTCCCTGACAAATTATTTATAGGAAAATTGCTTCTTACCTCCTAATTTTCATTCCTATAGTACCATAGATCAGTCCAGACAAGTGGATTTTACATCCCTACCAGCAGATGGAAGCAGAGAACTAAAAACATTTCAGACACTGCCAGTTAACAGAGTGCCACCTGCAGTCCTTCCTCAGTGATGACCTGTTTCCAGCCAATATAGAGTCAACAATAATCTCAAACAACCACCTTCCCTCCTAGGGCAAACATATAGATAGGTTGGAGCCTGCTGAACTGGAGCCCTCACATCCAAGGCCATAGACAACTAACTTTGTATAGGTCCTAGAATCCAACTATAACAACTATAATTTCTGCTGAAAAAAATAACCACAATAATACAGTCTTTAGGAATCAAGGGGCTGGGATTCTGGATTGATCTGTGGTACTACAGGAACAAAAATTAGCAGGTAAGAACCAAGTTTCCTTTCTGGTTCGTATCCCAGATCAGTCCAGACAAGTGGGATATACCTAAGTTGCCCTATACTGGGTGGGACTTCATTCCTAGCTCCTTCAGGATGTGAGGAACAAACGGCTTCAACTCTTCTTTACAGAAAAGACGGACAACCCGCTAGTCATCCCCCTCCGCAGCAGGAATCTTCTCAGACTCTGACAAATCTCCCGATTTATCTCTGTTCTTCCCCGGCTCATGGTCAGTTGACTCATCCCTCTGGTTAGTAACAAGGTCCGGGTCTGCCAGATCCTCGTCTGGATCATTTGATTCCAAGACCCCATACGGGTGGACTGAGTCCCCATTGGCGGAGAAGGGTCCCCAAATGCCTGACTGGGGACCTTTTCGCTTTCTTAGGATTGAGGTGACCTTTATGGAGCAGAGGCCATTTATTCCCTTCACACTTTCTGGCTAAAAAGGCTTTGTGATTAAGTAAAACAAACTCCGTGGCGAATTCCTCTCATTCACTGTCCTGAACCTGAGGCAACTTCAGAACCTCCTCCCCCTAATCTTCAGTCCCAGCCTGCATCGCAGGAGACAGAGGGGGGAGGGGATTCCTGGGCCTCTCGAACAGGCCTCTGCTTCGTGCTCTGCACAGCCTTCCTAATCCTATCTGCAAAATCTCTTCCAGAGACCTCCCTTAGAGGGCCCTGGAATCGGGTAGAGTTCCTGTCCACAGGCTGCTCCACAGAGGGTCGTCCCCCCCTCTCGTGGCATAATCTATACAACACGCAGCCAAGTTAAGCTGCGAATGAGCGCTGCCACAGGCCCTGCAGATTTTTGCATGCTCTGTTGTTAGCGCCATTATGGAGGGGGGGGGAGGGGAACACATGGTGCGGTCTGTCTCCTGCCGTGGCAAACTGCAAAGCACAACAGGTCAAGTTCCCACCGGAAACCTCACCAATATGTAGCCCCGCGCAGCAAAGCTTCCTCCCCTGGCACAGCGGCCTGCTTCTCTACACCAGGCCGTGTCCCTGATCAAAAACACTTGCTTTTTTTTTTTTCCCTCTTAAAGCAGCAGACACAGTCCAACTAACATCCAAAGAAAATGAAATACTTCCCTGTTGGAGGATGTAGACTGGATCCTCAGGGAAGGAACCTTCAGAGAAAGGAGGGAACCAGGAACTCTGGCTTTCTGAACCCTGGATGATGCGGGTTAAAGCAGCAAAGGGATCACCAACCCCTCATCTGCCCAGCTCGACTTGAGGGATTGCCTATGAAGGAACCTAGCACCTCAGGGAGCTCTTCTATTCTTCACACCTACTCTAATCTCTCTCTTTTTCTTTTTTTATTAAACTAGACATGCAGATTTGCACCTCTACCATCTGCTGGAGACAGAGAAATACTGAAGGTCTGCAGAAGGCACTCTCGGTTAAGTAGCAGTGCCTGAAAGGTTTTTAGTTCTCTGCTGGTAGGGACGCAAAACCCACTATCTGGACTGATCTGGGATACGAACAGGAAACCTGACATCACCTGGATCCCACTTATGCTGGCAAGGGTGAGTTCACATTCAATATGAGTATAAGAATTAATGCTGCGCAAAGAAGTGAGACAGAGAACTTCTTACAGAAAAAACACAGCACCACATACAGCCTGAAACTGGATACAAAGGTTAATAATCACTGCAAACACTGGCTGGCTTGGTTTAGGCTAGTGGTATTCACTTCCAGTCTTCAAGGGCTGCAAAACGTTTGGGTTTTCAGGATACCCCAAAAGAATATGCATGAGATAGATTTGCATGTACACCACCTCAACTGTATGTAACTCTCATATGAATATTCGTTAGGGATATCCTGATGATCTGTTTGTGGCCCTCGAGGACTGGAAATGAATAACACTGGTTTAAGCTTTTAGAATGTCCATTTTGTTAAAGCATATTTCAGAAAGTTCTTGCAGCAAATTGATGGCATTCAATAGGGAACCTATTTCTTTAGATCTGTAAAGTCAGGATCATTAAGACCTATGTAAAATACAGAAAAGTATACGTGTGCACTTTTCTTTGCAAGCAAATACATGGTATCAGTATCAACAACTGAACTCCTTAATTTTTCTTTAAAACAATTTAATGTTGTTGCCTTCAGATGGCTGAAAGTTCAGCAGGAAACCAAAATATTAACACTGATTTTCAGTAACAGAAAGCACTTCAAATTTTCTTTGCACCTGTGAATTCTCATGGTGGGAATCAGATTTTACAATCTGGCGCCTTAAATCCACAAATCTTTTTGTGTATATGTTTGTTGTGCAGAAGTATATGAATGGGCTAAAATCAATTTAAGCAGTCTTCTATTAACTTAATGATCTAGGCACAAATTCATCTTTGCTACTTGAACATGGAGAAGCAAACTCAAAAGAGCTTCTTCATTATAACAATGACTGCCACCTGCCACTAATTTCTAGAAAACAAATTTTGTTTAAATGTAAACCAATGTGATATGTAAAATCGAACACCGGTATATAAACATAAATAAATAAATAAAACATCATGTATCACACACCTTATTGAAGAGTTTAACTGGATCGTATCCTGTTGATTTTGCCCATTCTTTTGTTGAAATTCGTTTAATGTCCCCATCTTCATTAGAAGCTCTTGCTCTGGCAGCAGCTTCTCCTGGTTCCCCTATGAGCGGAATAAAAATATGAATGTACGTTCCAGCTTTTTATAAACAATTTGCCCCAAGCAAAATTAGTAAAACTGTGATCCCACCATTCAAGCAGAGGATTTATCTTTGGGACGAGTCTGTGAAAACGAGCAAAGAAACAGGAGCTTTGTGATAATGTAACACTCACAGGCAGCTTCAGGATCAGCCGTGTCAGGAGAAACTTCTTGGTCAGCATCCTCCTCACCAAAAAACTGACTGCATGATGAAAGAAAACACATGCAGCATTAGGCAATTGTGTTTAAACCTGAAGCGCTTCCTGACCAAGTTAATAGTTAGGCTCAGTATCTGTCCGGAAGAACATCAACACAAATAGCAACATGCAATATGCACCAATCTGTAGCACAGTACAGGTGCCAGTTCTCTGGGTACTTGAGCATCCCCCAATATCGAGTAACTATCTCCACTATATGCAGGAAGGGGTAATTTGTGTTGAGTTTGGCACCCCCAATTATTTTGAAAAGTTGGCTCCGATAAAACATGGTATTTACCTGTTATGAAGTTGGCCTGAGTGGCAAAAATGGGATCTTTCTGCCTGTCGAGATTTATTATTGCTATTATAACTGAAAATATGATGTAATCAATTACAATTCAACAAACGAACATCATATATGGAAACTTGGTTTTTAAATAATGCGAATGGAAATCTCATAAAATATTTCCTTTGAAATCACTAGCTTATGAAAGCTTTAAACAGTCGGTAGTGTTTAGACTGTTATATTCAATTTTTTAATCATTGACTTCCATTCGCTTTTTGATTATATCGATTGTATGGGACACTTAACTTCAGCTTTTTTTTGCCTTCCTTTTTTCGAACTGGCTAAATATTGACTGGAGCCGCTGCTCTCCCCTGGAACTTTATCCAAGAGCCGCTGCTCTGACTTCGTTCAATTTGAAACAGGCTTAGTGTTGTAAGAGCCACTGCCACCGCTCTGCCCAACACGGCTCGTGTTTCGTTTTAATACTTCCTCAGGGGCCTGTGACAATAAGTCATGTATTTTGGTCCTTGCAACGTGGCGTGGTTCTGCAACGTGGCGTGGTTCTGTGTCCTCTTCATAGGTACAGCGTTACCTATGAAGAGGACACACAACCACGCCACGTTGCAAGGACCAAAATACATGACTTATTGTCACAGGCCCCTGAGGAAGTATTAAAACGAAACACGAGCCGTGTTGGGCAGAGCGGTGGCGGCGTCTCTTGGGCAGAGCGGTGGCTCTTACAACACTAAGCCTGTTTCAAACTGAACGAAGTCAGAGCAGTGGCTCTTGGATAAAGTTCCAGAGGAGAGCAGCGGCTCCAGTCAATATTTAGCCAGTTCGAAAAAAGGAAGGCAAAAAAAAAAGCTGAAGTTAAGTGTCCCATACAATCGATATAATCAAAAAGCGAATGGAAGTCAATGATTAAAAAATTGAATATAAAAGTCTAAACACTACCGACTGTTTAAAGCTTTCATAAGCTAGCGATTTCAAAGGAAATATTTTATGAGATTTCCATTCGCATTATTTAAAAATCAAGTTTCCATATATGATGTTAGTTTGTTGAATTGAGATTTATTATTGAGCACAGAGATCTTTTTGTTTGTCCAGTAAGGCCACCTTTCCTTTGCAATTCTTGAACTAACAGGCAGGTGGTAGCCTCAATCCTGTTGTCCTCTGCAGTTTCTGACAGCTGGGACTAAACAGGTTAACCTGCTATAATAAAAAACAAGACTTGGAATGTATACTCCCCCAGACTCCAAAAGGTGGTGTAATTTTGTAACATTGCTATTGGACAGAAAGCAATTGCCTTGGGCTATCAGTGGTTGTGCCTAGTGGGCACTAAGCCAGAATTCACTAGAAGTTCTCAGTCTTAGCTGGAAGTGCAGAAGAATCGCTAACTCCATTGTATAAGCAGTATACAAAACATTTTAAATAATAAGAATCAGATTTTTGCCAAGGCTTGTCCCAGCTCTATACATATTGTTAAGGACAACTTAACCTGAACCTCTTCAGGCATAGTAAAACTACAGTGATTTGACAAGAACGTTCCTGAGCAGACCATAGACCTTGGGTGGCGAGCCCATCTACATGAGCTCTGAACCCCAGGGTAGATGCATCTGTGGTTAGCACAATTTGAGTAGGGAGATTCCGAAAGGAAATCCCCCGTTCCAGATTGGAACACACCCACCACCAGGACAAGGAGTCCCTGAGAAACAGGGTGACTCGGATGCAATCGTGGAGGTTCTGCGTGGCTTGGTATGTGACTTCAGAGTCCACTTGGATCTGCACATGCGTAAGCGTGCCCAGGGAGTGACTTGGATAGTCGTGGCCATGTGGCCCAATAGCCTCAACCTGTGCCAGGCTGATACCTGCTGGCTTTGTTGAATTTCTGCCACAATCGCCCACCAAGACAACAGCCCTCTGGCGAGGCAGAAAGGCCTTGGCTTGAATTGTGTCTAGCATGGCTCCAATTAAGTCCAATTGAGGTGATGGACAGAGATGGGACTTTGGGTAATTGAGGATGAACAACAATGACTCCAGCACTCTAATGGTCAGACTCATGGACCTGGTGGCCCCTGCCTGAGACGTACTCTTCCCAGCCAATCATCCAGATACAGGAAGACATGCACTCCCAGTCTGCAGAGGTGCACCGCCACCATGGCTAGGCATTTAATGAAGACCCATGGGGCGGATGTGACCCCGAATAGCAAGATCAGGTACTGGAAGTGCTGTTTTCCCCACCACAAATTGGAGATACTTCCCGTGACCGGGGAAGATCTTGATATGGGTGTATGCATCCTTGGGTCAAGGGAGGTTAGCTAATTCCCTTTTTGCAAAAGGGGGATTAAGTGCCCAGGGAAACCATCTTGAACTTTTCTTTTTGTAGAAACTTGTTCAAGGCCTACTGGTCTAGGATGGGAATCAGGAAGTACCTGGAGTAGAATCCCCGCCCTGTTGGTACAGGCTCAACCGCTCTGGCCGTTAAGAGGGAGGAGAGCTCCATTAGTAGAACCTACTGATGTGCTACTGGCGTCCAATACGGGCATGGAGGGCAATTTGACAGGACACTTAACTGATTTAATTGGTACCGTTGACGGATGTTAGGGACAGAACCCACTGATCAGAGGTTACACTAGGCCACTGGTTTGTAAAGAATTGCGGCCTGCCCCAAACCGGAGGGTCCATCGTCCCGGATATAGGGGACTGGCCCATTCAAAACCCCATCTCCAGAGTTGACTGGGGCTTGGGAGCTCTCTGCTGCCTGGGACAGCCACAGGAGTTCTAATGGTGTTGACGATATCAAGGAGGCAGAGGATAGTACTCCTTTGGAGAAAGATAGACTTCCTCAGCCCTGAGCTTGATGGTCTCCTGGAGGAGGAGGAGGTCATATCCAGAGTACTAGTGGAAAGTTGGTTCAGTGTTTCATGATGGTCCTGGAGTTGGGTCACAGCATCCCTCACCCTATCCCCAGAAGAGATTCTTTCCAGTACACGACACGTCAGCAAGTTGTTCCTGTACCATTCTGTGGCTACCTATTCTCGCTGCAGAGACTCTCAACACTGTCCTGAAGACATCGTAGGTTGCACAAACCTCGTGTTTCCCACACTCCAGACCCTTGTGCATCAGCAACATGAAGGTGTCTTGCTGCTGTTGAGGCACCTGCTCAGCCACCTCCTGCACCTGCTTCCAGATGTCCCGCGAGTATTGGCTTATGTAGAGCTGGTAGGCAGCGATGCGGGCAATAAGCATGGTGCTTTGATCCACTTTCTTCCCAAGAGCATCCATTGCTCTGTGGTCCTTTCCCGGGGGTGCCAAGGAATGGGTCTGAGAGTGCTTGGCCCTCTCCTTAAGGGCAGATTCGAGCACCACAGACTGGTGAGGCAGCTGACACTTATTGAATCCGGCAGCCTTCTGGACAAGTTAAACCCTGTCAGTCTTCTTAACAACAGGAGGCACTTGAGGGGTGTTCCCAAATACTCAGCAGCAACCTCCTTAAATATTGCGTGCACTGGGACCACCACAATCTCCTTAGGAGGCTCCACAAACTGGAGGATCTCAAGCATTTTGACTGGACCTCTCCTTAGTCAAAAACTGGAATAGAAGGGCCTCCGCCATCACCCTCACAAAACATGCAAAGGTTAAATCCTCAAGCAGAGACTTCCTTCGCTCATCTGGAGAAGGGTCTGATGGGAGACCGTCCAAGTCTTCGGCGTAGGACTCCATTTGATCATCCCCCAGGAGTCTTAGGGACCCTCATCCTCACTGTATGTCACAGGGGATGGGGCCCTGAGTGCTTGGCCTACATCCACAAGGGCAGGTACTGATGGATCTGGACAGGGGAATACAGGTCTCGGCGTCTCCGCCGGCTTTGGTGGAGCTTCCACCTCTGAGGAACTGGCGATGACCATCATTATTGGTAGGGAGAGGCCTTGGTGCCCCCACTGGGCACCGGTGCCAGCTGGGTCATAATGCACCGATAAACGGTGCATTATGACCCAGTAGGAGGACAAGTGGCACCGTCATCTATGTCATAGGACTAAAGCCCTGCAGTGCCCGCTCCACCGTCAGCTGTATTTGATGCTCCAGCTCCTCGAACACTGCCGATGCCAGCACCAACTGGGAGGGAGGAGGGGTGGCCAGATCTTCCTAGGACCTGCGAGGGGGATCGACTACTGGCACTAATACTGGTGGAGACCACTGTGGACCCCGGGCATCGGAAGATGGGCGCTCCTCACCATGGGGTCCGTTTGGGCGCATCGCAGCAAAAACCGGTGCATCCCCGTGCCCAGTATGGTGAATTGATGGGGACTGGTGCCGATGCTTCTTAGGCTTCTCTCAATGCTCGGCCCCGGTCCTTTCCCTGTGCCAAGGCCAAGGACAACGAACCTGGTATCCTAGTATCGGAGATCAACAGCGGTCAGTCTCTAGCACCCCTATCCATCGGTGATCTCAATGGAACAGACGGTCCCGCCGATGTCAATGGTGTAGTGTCCTTCGGTGTGGCTCAGAGGTCCTTCGATGCAGATGGCTCAGACTTCTTTGACCGAAGAGCTGATCCACCTTGTTGAGTCAAAGCAGACGCCCCTTCGGGGGTCACTGGCGCACAGGCAGCAACAGTGGACATCATGCGATGGCCCCAGGCAGAGGATGCAGACATCATGAGTATCGGTGATCGATATGGTCCTTGGGCACGGGGGGCATTGACGGAAACCGGACGTGACCATGAGGGGGCGAAATCAAAGGGGAAGAAGACAGAATGATGGTGGTGGGCATCGATAGCTGGCAGGCACTGAGGCACTACTTCGGGGGGGGGGGGGGGGGAGAAGAGACTGCAAAAAGAAACTTACCTGAAACACCGAAAACCCTGACTGTGAACCCTATGGGGAGGCACAGAGAGGGACTTGGCAATAGAAAAAGTTCACAAACCCCCCCCCCCCAACATATTTTCCACAAGGCAAAAGCCAATTTTTCAGAGCTCAAACAAACCACGATGCTCACAACTCCATGGGAAAAAAAAAAAGAGACTGAAGAGGGACCTCGGGTGGACACGGGTATAGGGCATGCTCAGTGTGCCTAGTCAAAGTTTCTAGAAACTTTGACATAAGTTTTCCACATCGGGCTCCATCTCATGATGTCACCCATGTGTGAGGACTACCATCCTGTTTGTCCTCGGAGAAACAGAAGATACATGTTTGCTCATTAGACAAAAATATTCATTCTTAATGACCATGATAATAAACTACCACAAGATAGTTATTCATTTAATAAGAAGAGATAAATGTATTTACATTAGACAATAAGTTGTCACACTTTGGTGCTGTCACAACCCCAAGAAAAGACCCATAAAAGCTAAGTGCATGCATTTACTAATCTTACTTGAACAGATATTTCGCCCACACAATGCAGTGGATAGGTTCTGATGGAGTGTTGCGGATTGTACAGCCTGGGAACGTCTTCTGGGCCGGTTTGGGATGACACTCATAACATTCCGTTACTCCCTGTAGATTTGGGACATAAAAGAAATGTGTAGAATTCAAACTGCAATTGTTCCATCTCGGATTTTCAACCTAAATTATGGATTAAGTACATAAAGGAAAATTAGTTTCTTACCTGATAATTTTCGTTCCTGTAGTACCAAGGATCAGTCCAGGACACCTGGGTTGTGACTCCGCACCAGTAGATGGAGACAGACTAAAACTTGTGGGCGGAGCCATATATGCCCCTGTGCCAGTCACAGCCCCTCAGTCATACTTAATGTCAAAGTAGAAAATACCAAAAGGCAACCATAGCTAACCCTACAAACTTGTTATGCAAACGGCAAGAATTCCAACGCCCCCACAGGGACCAGACTCCCCAACCGGGAGAGCGAAGAAACAAGAGGTCAGCCTACGGAAAACAACGATGAGCGGACTCCCCGTTACTTTAGCGTAGCACTGCGGGCGGGATCCTGGACTGATCCTTGGTACTACAGGAACGAAAATTATCAGGTAAGAAACTAATTTTCCTTTCCCTGTACGTACCAGGATCAGTCCAGGACACCTGGGATGTACCAGAGCAAACTCACCGAGGGTGGGAAGCAGAGAGTCCCGCTCGGAGTACCCAATCCGCAAATCCCCCGGAATCGGTAGCTCGGCCATCCAACTGGTAAGGCCTGAGAAGGCATGCAACGACCGCCAGGCAGCCCGAGAAGGTATGCCACGACTTCTAGGGAGCCGCCCTGCCAATCCCTTCAGGCGACACCGGACAAGCTTCCGCCCAAGACTCAGCTTGAGATCGAGTGGAGTGAGACGCAGCTGGAGATCGAGTGGAGTGAGCCCGAAGACCTACGAGAAGTGGTTTTCCCCCGCACCAAGCACGCCGGACCAATGGCCTCCTTGAGCCAACGGGCGATCGTCGTGCAGGACACTGCGGCCCCGTTCTCGGGACCAGAGAACCAAACAAACAGATGATGTGTGACCGGAAACGGATTAGAGACCTCCAGAAAACGAAGGAGGGAACTCCGCACGGCAAGCTTCCGGAAACCCCTCGCCGTAGAAGCAGAGGACTCCCCGACCGCGAAAGCGGGCAGCTCTACCAACTGAATTACATGGAAAAAACGACACCACGTTCGGCCGAAAAGAAGAAACCGTCCGCAAGGAAAATTCCGGAATCGGAAATATGCAAAAAAAGGGAGCCCTACGGGACAAGGCCCGTAACTCCAAAAACCCGCCATGCCGAGGCAATCGCCACCAAGAACACCGTCCTGAACGCGAGATCTTTAGTCGCTGCGCGTTTCAAGGGCTCAAAACAGCGCCGCGCCTAAAGCGGAGAGCCCCAATTGAGGTTCCAAACCGGACAGGATAGACGCACTGGAGGACGAAGGTGCTTAGCTCCCCGAAGGAAACGGGATATATCCGGGTGAAGAGCCAGGGGTGATCCACGGACCGCACCTCACAAACAACCAAGCGCCACTACTTGGACCGCACCTCACAAACAACCAAGCGCCACTACTTGGAGCCATAGAACTGCACGCCAGACCCTTGGCCAGACCTGCCTGTAGGAACGCCAGAATGTCGAAGACGGAAGCCGCCGTGGGGAACACCCCACGCGGGACGCACCATTCCTCAAAAAACACCCAGACACGGACAGAAGCCAGGGACCGTCGACTGCCGCCTGGATCGTAGCAACGTGGTTACCACGGCATCTGAGTAACCTTTTCCCTGCAGCTGCCTCATTGCAAAAAACCATGCCGCGAGGCGGAAGTGAACCGCATCCGCCAAACAGACAGGGCCCTGATGGAGCAGACCCGCCCTTCCCTGGAGCCGACAGGGTATCATTACCGCGATCTGGACGAGGTCTGCGCACCATGGTCGATGCGGCCGGATCACGTTGGCCGGGTGCAACTCCATGCGCCGCAGAATCTCGCCGAACATCGGCCACGGGAAAAAGACGGACAGCAGAACAGCCGTCGGCCAGGGGAGTACCAACGCAGCGACGCCTTCTGCCTCCCGTTCTTAACGGCGACTGAAAACGCGGAGCCTTCGCGTTGTGCCCCGTGGACATCAGATCCATGTAAACACTTCGTCCGCCAGCTCCCACTCTCCGGGACCCAGGCGATGACTGCTGAGAAAAAAACCGCCTGAGCGGTGTCGACTCGTGCAAATCGAGAGGCTGTAACGTTGGAGAGAAGTAGCTCTGACCAGGTCAGCAAGCGCTGAGCCTCCTCCGCCACCTGTGGGCTCCTTGTCCCGCCCCGGCAGTTGATGTAGGCCACGGTGGTCACGTTGCCTGACAACACTCGGACCGCCTTACCCCGCACTAACGGTAGGAAGGCTTGCAGAGCCAGACGGACCGCTCCGGTCTCTAGTCTGTGAATAGACCACTGGGCTGGCGACCCCGAGTAGAGGCCTTGGACTGAGCTTCCTAGACAGACCGCTCCCCAACCGGAGAGACTGGCATCCGCGGTTACCACCGTCCAAGTTGGTCACCAGAAGAGACACATCCGAAGAACAGGCGACTGGAATCCGGCTACCAGCGCATGCTGGGGCTTGCGTGTCCTGCTAGTGGAAGCAGGAAGTGGAACTCCTCCGACACCGGCATCCAGCGGGATAGGAAGGACGACTGTACGGGTCGCAGATGCGCGAACTCCCGGGGAACCAGCGCTAGTGTTGAAGCCATAGAACCCAGGACCTTAAGGTAGTCGCAGACCCGCAGCCAGCGGAGAGACAATAAGCGCCTTAGTTGAGCTCGCCGTTAGCATCTCCGTTCGTGTGACAGGAACCGTGCCCTGCTTCGTGGCGAAAACGGCTCCCAGATATTCCAAGGTCAGCGTGGGTGTCCGATGACTCTTGTTGAAGGTGACCACCCCTCCTAGGGACTGCCAACAGTTGTAGGACCCTGGCCACAGTCAACCGACACTGATCCTCGGACGTCGCCCAAATCAACCAATCGTCCAGGTAAGGATGCCGCCCCCACGACCATCACCTTCGTGAATGTACGGGGCCCGTCGCAAGACCAACCGGGAGCGCACGAAACTGGGAATGCCGTCCTAGAACGCCGAACCTGAGGAAGCGCTGGAACGACGGCGGAATGCCTATGTGAAGATACTCATCCGAGACCTCTAGGGAGGCCAGAAAACCGCCGGGCCGGACCACGGCAATGACCGACCGAACCGCCTCCAGTGAGGAACGCGAAGGCATCGGTTTACCCCTTTGAGATCCAGAAGAGATCTGGACGTGCCGGCTGTCTTTGGGACGATGACGGAAACGGAGAAACGGTCCCCGCCGAGGTTGACCGGGACGGATGAGGTAGCCGCGTCTGTGCACATGGAGGACCCACTGGTCTGACGGTACGCCGGCCCATCTCTGAAAACTGACAGCAACCGCGCCCTGGCTGTGGGGACGGCGCGCTGGGGCTGCGGCGAGAGAGGGGCCGACCCCCTTTCATGGCGAAGCTTTGGTCCCGGCGATGCCGGGGCTCCCTCGCTTCCCCCGAAAAGACTGCTGCCGCAGGAGGAAGACCAATAAGACTGACCGGACGACCTATGAGGGCGCGACTTCCTGGAACAACAACAGCGGGACTTGGCCGAAAACGAAGACCGCGTCCTGGATCTGCCCTCGGGCAGCCTGAAAACCCTGTTGTCCCCCAGGGAAATCAGTCGTCCTCCAACAAGTGAGAGAGCGTACCCATAGTCTTCGCGACCTTCAGGCTCAAAGCCGGAGAATCCCACACTTGATAGAGCAGAGCTGTCACAGAGAGGCGAAGAGGAATGGAGCCCAGCCGAGAGCCCTCAGGCGGCGGGGCGATTCCCAACTCCTCCAGGCTGGCGGGAATCAGGGGCCAGCTCCTTCAATCTCGAGCCATCCCCTTCCGAAGCCTGTTACTGCCTCGCCGCCCCCTGCAGTGGCACGCCATGTCCCACAGCCCCCCTCGGAGGCGGGAAGGGCGCCCTGGAAATCTCCGGACCTGACGATTCAGACGTAGACCTCTCCCTCAGCCCCCCTCGGAGGAGGGGGGGGGGGGGGCCCCTTGGAAATGTCCGGATCCGAAGACTCAGAGGCAGGGTCCGTGCCCACTCTAGGCGGTACGGCCCGGAATGGACGTTTGGCTAGGAATCGCCCCACTGCGGTCCGCGGCCGAGGGCGTGTCTAGAGCAGCGGGATCGGCCTCGCAGGCCCCCCCGCCTAGCCATCCGGGCGCCTGTGGGCTGTGCGGGCCTTGCAGGCCCCATGCCTGGCCAAAAGAAAAACCCCGGGCACAGATCCTTCAGGTTTCGTCGTTTCTCCCCCAGCCGTCCCCCCACTGCCCCCGACGGCGAACCGACGGCGGAGCCGGACGTTGGGGGGGGGGAGAATGAGGAGAATCCCCGGAGCCTGCTGCGCTCGGTGTCGCGCTTGGCGCCGGCACCAAAATGGCCGACTTTCCCGCGAATGGCGCGCGAGCGGGCGGCGCAGAAATTATTTATTTATTTATTTTATTTTATTTTTTTTACTTTCTTGTCCCGCAGCAGACGGCAAACGGCTTGGGAAAGACCGCCGGACGGTCCCCTCACAACAGCGAGAGGCTGCCGCTGAACCAGCACCCCCCCCCGAAGCCAGGCCGCCGATCCCGTGCCCCCCCCCCCCGTGTCGCAGCCCGAGGACAGCTGAGGGTGAGGGAGGCGCGCGGCGCTGGAGCCGCAAGTCGATCAGGCCGACCTATGCGGCGGGAGAAGGGGGGGGGGGGGGGGGGGGGAGAGAGAGAAACAAAAACGCCGAATCAACCGCGCGAGAGGAAAAAGAAACCCCGGCGCTTGCGCCAAAACGAAAAACCGCTCCGGCTATCTTCCCCTTTTTTTTTTTTTTTTTTAAATTAAATTAAATTACCGGGAACTGTCCCTCGCAGCGGTCCAGCGTTTCGGCCGGGGTGAGTGAGCCGGGCTCGACCCCTAGCCCAGCCAGTGCTCCACCAGCGGGGATGGTCCCTACAGGACCTGAGAAGCCCCGGGGAGCCAACGACCCGACAGGACGAGCCACGAGACATGCCGACGCAACCGCGGGGAAACAGCGAGCAACGCGATTCACAAATAACGAACCGACCTCCCCCCTGCCAGCGGCGCCCCCCCCGGAGCGGCGACGCGAAGGAACGAAGAGCCGGAAAACAAGCAACAACTGATTTCCTTCATTTTTTTTTTTTTTTTTTTACAAAAAAACCCTGTCACTGACCACAGTCCTGGAGCCCTAATCCAGCAGGGGTGAGTGAACCGGGCTCCCCGGTGTCACCCCTGACGCTGCTACTGGTAAAGCCGGGTCCTCGACCCTAGCAGCGGCCTCAACCAGGGGGGGTAGTCCCCTCAGGACCTCACAACCCCCCTGGGAGGCAGGGCGGACGGGACGTCAGTGACAATTTAAAATGCAAAAAGTCAAAATTCAACAATTCCCAAATAAAAAACAACTATAGCCCAAACTGGCCTAAAACCAAGACAAAGAACCGACCCCGACGGAATACCAGAATCAGGTCAGGCAGGGCTGTGACTGGACCTGCACCATCTACTGGAGACAGAGTAAGACTGAGGGGGTGTGACTGGCACAGGGGCATATATGGCTCCGCCCACAAGTTTTAGTCTGTCTCCATCTACTGGTGCGGAGTCACAACCCAGGTGTCCTGGACTGATCCTGGTACGTACAGGGAACTATAATGTTTCCGACAGATCAGAAAATTCCATTCTTCTAGTTTGCTAGTTTAGCAAACCGACAGAAAATTTATCCATTAGTGTTACTAAATTTCTAAATTTCTAAGTTTCAAATGCTTATGGTATGGAAACGTACACACTTGCACACTACAGATATCAGAATCACACAGATACTCAAACATCTAATGTTACCTAGCAAAGGCTCTCTGGCAGTGGCATGTATTTATTTAAAAGAACATGTTACCTGCACACTTCACTGTTCGAGACAGGTTACAGCATACATTCATAATTCAACATCAGGACAGGTAGACAAAATAAAACCAGAAACATTACAAGCAAGCATCAACTAAAGTCACTCACTCTACTAAAAAGGATGTGTATTTGTTGTACATCGCCTAGTGGCCTTGGCTTTAGGCAATTAACAAATCCCAATAAAGATAAAGATGTGCCATTCTCATCAGAAGCTTAATAGAAACGCATGCTTGCTGACTTAATTCAAATACTTGCATAAAAAGAAAAGCTTTTAATTGCTTCCTAAAGGTCTGTGGGCATTCGATAGCCCTTAAGCTCTCTGGCAAAGAGTTCTACAACAGATAAGGCTCTGTCCCTAGTCTCTGCTAAGTGTGCTAATCATTTTAAGAGCACATCCAAACGCCGGTTGAGAGCGTAATACTCAAGAAGGATGACAGATTTTTTTTAAAACCATACTAAAACATAAAAGAACCTCATTAGAGATTTATGAATAACAATAGCAATTTTTAATGTCTCCACTGGGGGAGATGTGATCCTTGTATCTGGTGCCAATCAATACTGTGCCTCAACCCATATATAAACTAAACTATTCTGAATAACAAAACTTACTGCTAAATTCCCCCTACCAGAATCAAAGCCCTACTGGAAAGCCTAAAGTGTGGTAGCAGGCAGATCGAGATAAAAGTGAACTGCAGTAGTCAAGGCTTGCAATATTGTATGAAACACTTTGGGAAAAGGCAGATACACTACAGAAGAGACTCGCCCAGCCTAGGAGGAAGAGAGGACAACTGCTCATTGCAGGTGTGACCTCTGCTGGATCACAAAAACATTAAAAGGATGGAGTCCAAGGGGGCATATCTTTAGCAAGCAAGGGGTCCAAAAATGTCCAGAGGAGAGCAGAGACATACCAACTGTACTAAAAACAAACAGAAGATGCCACCCAACCTTTTTAATAACCGTTACTTGTCCAAGGTAGCCTGCAGTACCACTCTCTATAAGAGGGATATCGGCAGCTAGACACATCCGGTTTACGTGGTTACGAGCAACTACAAGAAAAAAAAAGTAATGAGAGAAAAGGTTAGAATGGGTATAGCAAAAAGTATTGAAAATATCAGACTTCCAGTAGAGTCTTTTCTCTACCAGTTTTGCTGTATCTATTTACTTATTGCTTTCTGTAGACCATCAATGGTGTGCTGCCTCCATCCCCTCCAAAAATATTGTCCTTATCTGTCTCATTGTATCCAAGATACACAATTTTGTAGACAAAATTGCTAATCCTTCACTAAATATTGCAATTAACATTTTGCATTCTAAAACATGCCCAAAATACATCAATTTTTCAAAGGAACAGATACTTAACCAAACTGGCTGGGTGTATCCCAAGGACTGGGATGAGACCCACTGTTCTACAGACACAGTTTTTAATTATGAAACACAAGTGCTACAAAATGCCATCTGCTAGCAATTTCACTGACTTTTAAACTCAACAACTTGCAGGTTGGTCCTGCTTCCATTTTCATCAAGTATAAAACTCTTCCATTCACAAAAGAGTCCCGGTCATGACAATTTTCTGCCTAAAGCTAACACATACAGATTTAAAATAGGGTTAGCAGTCTAGCCAACTGGTTAGAGCACTGTATTTGGAATCTGACAAATGGGCTCCTTCTTGCTGCATCACATGCAAGTTACTTATTCTCTCAAAACAAGACTGGAGGATCTTGTAGGCAGGCCTTGGACTTAAATGAATTATGGCATTTTGTATCAGGTCTACTACCAGTAGAATAGAAGAAATCACATCTACTAGTTATAAGACAAATCAGTTTAATATTAATTATACTCTAATTGATTTATAAGGTACTGCAATATTGTAAGAGCCTCTCTGTGTTCTATTATTAGGCCCTTATTTTCTATTCTTGTAGAGTTCTGAATTTACTGTTTTAATTTATATTCATTTTAGCTTTGTGCTTTATTTGATTTCATTTTATGTATATTATTTATATTTCATTTATCATCTTGTTATCCATCTTGGGCATTTCCTTTGGAAAAGCAGTTTAGATGTGCAATGAGAAATTACTACTTACCTGATAATTTCCTTTTCTTTAGGACAGTCTGATGAATCCAGAACTAGTGGATAATGCACCTCTTCCAGCAGATGGCGACGGAGCAAACTGACATCACCTCTGACATATACCTCTGCAGTGACATTAGCCTGCCAGTATTCTCTTCAAAAGTCAACTGTGGACAAATTAACAAAAAAAAACTTGATTAAAAGCAGATAACCATGTCAATAGTCAACAAGAAACACTGAGCTCGGGCAAAAACCATATTAACACCAGTCTAGGGACTGAACTAACACTTATCAGTAATCCCTGTAACACATAGTCACACAAAGGACCATAGTGCAAGCATTCGACAGCCAAGGGATGGAAGCTAGATTCATCTGATTGTCCTAAAGAAAAGGAAATTATCAGGTAAATAGTAATTTCTCATTTCTTAGCATCCAATCAGATGAATCCAGAACAAGTGGGTTGTACCCAAACTACTCCCGAATAGGGCGGGAGGCTGCCTGTGGTCCTGTCAAAACCACACGTGAAAAGGCTGTGTTCTCCCAGGCTTGCACATCCAGATGATAATACCTGGAAAAGGTGTGTAAGGAAAACCATATCACAGCTCGGCAAATTTCGATAAGAGACAGCAATCTAACTTCCGCCCATGACACTGCCTGAGCCCTAGTGAGATGAGCCCTAACCTGGCTAGGTAATGGCTTGCCAGCATCAACATATGCTGCCGTGACTACCTCCTTAATTCAGTGAGCTATTGTAGTCAGCAAGGCCAGCTCTCCTTGTTTAGTACCGCCATGAAAGACAAACAGGCGATCCATTTTCCATAAAGGCTCAGTAACTTCCAGATAACGGACGATATGTCTCTTGACCTTGAAGGGTCGCAACAGACTATACTCCTCTACATCTCTCTCCCTGTCCAGAGATGATAGGGATATGGACTAATTTAAGTGAAACTCAGTGACCACCTTCGGTAAAAAAGGAAGCAGCAGCATGCAGCTGTATTGCCCCTGGTCACCCGGAGGAATGGCTCCCGGCAAGACACAGCCTGCAGCTTGGAAACTCTCCACGCAGAACAAATTACCATTTTCAAGGTCTGTAACTGCAAGGACAAGTTATGCATTGGTCTAAACATAGGACCTGCTAAGAAATCTAAGTCTAAGTTAAGACTCCATAAGAGTACTGGAACTGCAAGGGAGGATGAAGATGTTTTAGGAAACTGGCCACATCAGGATGAGCCCACAAGGAACCACCATTTACCTGGCCCCTGAAACAGGCGAGAGCAGCTACTTGTATCTTTAAGGAATTAAGGGCCAAACCATCCTGCAAAAATTCCATAATGAGTGGGATCTTGGCCGAATGAGGAACAGTACCTCAATGCTCACACCAGACCTCAAATACTCGCCAAACCCACATACAGGCCAAGGAAAAGAACTTTGTAGCTCTAAGCGATATGTACCAGTACATGATTTCCGGTATATAAAAGCCTTTAAATAAATAAATAAATAAATAAATAAGCAAAGTGGAAATCACTGCCACAGAGTATCCATGTTTCAGCAAGTGAGCCCTCTCGAGGGCCATACCATAAGACAAAACAGAGTCGGATCTTCGTGACGAAGCGGATCCTGCCTTAACAGGTTCCTGTGTGCTGGAAGTCGAAGGAGTGAGTCCTCCCGGAGCCGCCGCAAATCTACATACCACGGCCTCCTGGGTCAATCTGGATCAACCAAGAGCACCATCCCTCTGTGGCACTCTATCCTTCAGATCAATCTGCCCAACATGGGCCACGGAGGAAAGGCATACAGCAACTTTGGATCTCTCCTGCGACTGAGGAATCGCGGAACTTTCATATTTCGAGAAGTCACCAGCAGGTCTACAAATGGGGTACCCCAGTGATCCAGAATCAGCTGAAAAGCCTCATCAGACAATACCCATTCATCTGGAGATGCATTTCTGCCCATTCCAAAAGCTAATCTATTTTTAGCAACACTTGCTGAATCTTGGTTCCTCCCTGTCAATTGATGTAAGCCACGGTCGTTGCATTGTCAGACATTATCCAGACCAACCAAGCCTGCAGCCTTCGCCAAACTGCAAACATGCCAATTGGACTGCCCAGGTTTCCAGCTGATTGATATTCCAGACAGATTTCTCTGCATTCCAGCTCCCTTGCACCGTCAGCTTCTGACAGTAAGCACCTGAACCAAGGAACATAAGAACATAAGAACATAAGAAAATGCCATACTGGGTCAGACCAAGGGTCCATCAAGCCCAGCATCCTGTTTCCAACAGTGGCCAATCCAGGCCATAAGAACCTGGCAAGTACCCAAAAACTAAGGAGGCTCGCATCTGTGGTCAGTACTATCCAGTCCGGTGGTGCTAGGAAGATGATCTGCCTGCAGCCACCACTGCAGTTGGGAGTAGACTTCCATCGGCAAAAGGAGCCGAATTGAATAGTCCTGAGTCTTCGGGTTTCACTGAGACAGTAGGGAGTGCTGAAGAGGATGAATTTGCGCCCTCGCTCATGGGACCACTTCCAGGGTCACGGCCATTAAGCCAAGTACCTGCAGCTAAGACCATACGGTCGGGCACAGAGTGTTCACAGCAGACATAGCTGTGTCAGCAACTTCTGAATTCGAACTTCTGGCAGGAAAACCGTGCCCCACATTGCGTCGAGCCAAACCCCAAGGTATTCCAACGACTGAGCAGGCTGAAGACTGTTCTTAAGAACATAAGAACATGCCATACTGGGTCAGACAAGGATCCATCAAGCCCAACATCCTGTTTCCAACAGTGGCCAATCCAGGCCATAAGAACCTGG
Organism: Rhinatrema bivittatum; assembly: GCF_901001135.1. NCBI lineage: Eukaryota > Metazoa > Chordata > Amphibia > Gymnophiona > Rhinatrematidae > Rhinatrema > Rhinatrema bivittatum. Next base: position 52,863,726 of record NC_042621.1, read on the forward strand.
CAAGTACCCAAAACTAAGTCTATTCCATGTTTCTGTTGCTAGTAATAGCAGTGGCTATTTTCTAAGTCAACTTAATTAATAACAGATAATGGACTTCTCCTCCAAGAACTTATCCAAACCTTTTTTAAATACAGCTATACTAACTGCACTAACCACATCCTCTGGCAACAAATTTGAGTTTAATTGTGCGTTGAATGAAAAAGAACTTTCTCCGATTAGTTTTAAATGTGCCACATGCTAACTTCATGGAGTGCCCCCTAGTCTATTATCTGAAAGAGTAAATAATCTATTCACATCTACCCATTCTAGACCTCTCATGATTTCAAACACCTCTATCATATCCCCCCTCTTCTCAAAGCTGAAAAGTCCTAACCTCTTTAGTCTTTCCTCATAGGGGAGCTGTTCCATTCCCCTTATCATTTTGGTCACCCTTCTCTGTATCTTCTCCATCGCAATTATATCTTTTTTGAGATGCGGCAACCAGAACTGTACACAGTATTCAAGGTGCGGTCTCACCATGGAGCGATACAGAGGCATTATAACATTTTCCGTTTTATTCACCATTCCCTTTCTAATAATTCCCAACATTCTGTTTGCTTTTTTGACTGCCGCAGCACACTGAACCGATGATTTCAATGTGTTATCCACTATGACGCCTAGATCTCTTTCTTGGGTGGTAGCACCTAATATGGAACCTAACATTTTGTAACTATAGCATGGGTTATTTTTCCCTATATGCATCATCTTGCACTTATCCACCCAGCCAAGCTCCTGCAACAGGGAGATTACTTTGCTAGTCACACTGCAGCACTCTTCCAATGAATTTGCTTGAATCAGCCAGTCGTCTAAATATTGGTGTACGAGGATCCCATCCTGTCAATTCTGCCACCACAACCATTACCTTAGCAAAGGTCCTGGGGCGACGGCCAGCCCAAATGGCAGGGCCTGAACTGATAATGGCATCCCTGAACTGTGAACTGCAGAAAAGGTTGACGCTCTAGTTGGATGGGAATATGAAGATACGCCTCAGACAGATCAAAGAGGTCAGAAATTCCCCCGACTGTATGGCCATTATTACTGAGTGCAATGTTTCCATCCAAAAATGCGTCACCTGCTGATGATGGTTGACACCTTTGAGACCAAACAAAGAGAAGCAGAAGACAGTCTCGTATTGAAGAATGCAACAAAAGTAGGATGAGACCAATCGTATGATATATGTCTTTATTTAGCACAATATTGAATAAAATACTCTTGCTCAACTCTGGCCGAGTTTCTCCTTAATAAGGACTGCATCAGGGGCTCTTAAAATCTCCTTCATATGTCTCAACCATGAATTACAGTGATCTTCGCTTACATTGTTAAGGTTGAGGATGCTGTGCTTTAGCTTATTTTGTCCTTTTCTCAGACACATAAAAATTGAGATACCTAACAAAGTGCTCCCTTTTTACTGACATACAGAGCGACGATGTTTCAGTTTCACAGAAAATATGTCTTTCAGTTCAACAAATTATTCCTTATGCTGTAACTTTATCCTAGAACAGGGATGGGCAATTCCAGTCCTCGAGGGCCGCAAACCGGTCGGGTTTTCAGGATATCCCTAATGAATATGCACGAGAGAGATTTGTATGCACTCTGCCTCAGTCATATGTAAATCTTTTTCATGCATATTCATTAGGGATATCCTGAAAACCCAACCGGTTTGCAGCCCTTGAGGACCGGAATTGCCCACCCCTGTCCTAGAATCACCTCCGGAGACCCCCTGATGCAGCCTCTTATTAAGGTGAAACTCGGCCAGAGTTGGGAAAGAGTATTTTATTCCATATTGTGCTAAATAAAGACATATTATACAATTGATCTCATCCTACTTTTTTGACACCTTTGATATCCAGGATGGGACAAAAGGAGTCTTCCTCCTTGGGCACAATGAAATAAATGGAATAACTGACGCGGATTTTCTTGAGATGGGGGTACTGGAACCACAGCCGTCAGACTGAGGAGCCTTGCCAATGTAGGTTATACTGCCTGCTTCTTCTATGGTGAGTGGCAGGGAGATACCATGAACACGTCCTGAGGAACACTGTGAAACTCCAGCGCATATCCTTCTCGTATCACCTCCAGGATCCATTGATCCGATGTGATCTTGACCCACCTCTGATAAGAGAGAGAGAGGCGTCTCAGTTTCCTGTTCCCAGGGGTGGGTCAGCAAACCTTCATTGTGAGGGTCAGGAGGTTCCACTACCCAAACCCACGCCCATTCTTGGCCGTCTGGTATGAGAGGACTGAGACCTACCAAAAGGTTTGAGTCCTCTGAAGGGTCGTTCCTCTATAGGGATGAAAACGCCTGAATCATCTAGTATGACCTCTCATGTTAAAAGAGCTGGCATCTGCTTCTTATCCTCTGGTAAACGAGGAACTGGAGGTTCGCCCCACTTACTGGCCAGTTTCTCTAACTTGCTCCCAATTAAGAGCAAACCTTTAAAGGACAATTTGGTGAGATTATCCTTGGAGGTCACATCAGCCAACCAATTTCTCAGCTGTAACTGACGCCTGGCCGCTACTATGGAAGCCACTCCTTTGGCTGAAGAGCGGACAAATCACAGCCCGCATCTGCCAAAAAAGCAGCAGTTGGCTCCATAACTGCCCTGGAGATCACTCAAGGAGATCTCCTGGGAGAGAAGCAAACAAGAACGAGCCACCAGGGAACAACAAAAAGCGATCAGCAAGGTCGCTGCCACTGCATCAAATGCTTGCTTACGGATAGTCTCAATCCTTCTATCATACGCACCCTTCAAGGCTGCTCCTCCTTCCACGGGAATAGTGGTCTGCCTGGAGACTGCACACACAAGCAGCTACCTTTGGAAAACGTAAAATTACTCTTGCCACTGGATCCAGAGGGTACAGGCCTTCCAAAACCTGAAATTACCCGAAATTAGCCTCTGGGGCACCCTACCCAAGATCAATTCTTGAATGACCTCCATCTCTTTGCCTCAGCCACGTCTGCCGCAGGAACTCCAAGCATTTTCAAGGTCTGGGAAATCAGAACTGGCAGTTCATCTCTTATGAAAGAACCATAGCATATTTCTATATGGTTCTAATCCTGGAGGAATTTCACCATCCTCAAAAGAGTCAGGATCGGCATCATCATCCATGCCATCCGGACCTCCATCGGGAAGTACCGCTGCCGCACTAGGAGTACACCAGCGCTCAACAGTAGGTCCGGCAAGGAGCCTATCTGCGAATCTTTCGTCTCCCTCCGACGCTTATTTTTTTTAATTTTTTTTGTTTAAACATTTACCTGAGCTCAACTTACCTGGCTGAGCACAGAGATGGTCTCTGGCTGCAGGGGGTGAGGGCAGATGCCGTCACCACTGCGCATAGCTTCCTGTACCCGCTGCTTTTCAGCCACTTAAGCAGCTAAGTCTACACCGGCTGAAAAATCAGCTACTGGACCAAGGCACTCATATGAGGGACTACAGAAATCACCTCAGGAATTTTCAACTGGGAGAGGGACCTTTTGGTATTACCACAGGAGAGCATGGCGAATGTAATATCTGTTATGATTTGTGGGTATGTGGATCCTTGGCCCGAGATGCGAGTTGTTGCCACCTGTGGGGAGGAGCCCCACAGGTCCACATCATCGGGAGGAGAGGTCATGCACAGCGGGGAGCTCTGGGCGAAGCTATGGAGAGATCCCGAGGAGCCAGGAGAATACACCAGTAGGGAGGCAGGCTGGAGACAATACCCAGGCAGAGACCCCGAAGGGAAGGCGCCAGACAGGCCGCAGAGCAGGAGGCGCGAGACTGGCCGTGCAGGAGGTACTCCGGAGAGGCAACCCCAATGGGCAGAGCTGCGCAGGGTAGAGGGTGTTGATGTAATGACGTAGGCCAACCCGCAGAGCAGGGAAGCCAGAGTCAGGTCTCCACTGATGTTGTATGCACAGCCCTGAGGAGCAGGAAGCTCTGACAGTTTCTGTGTAACACGGACGCACTGTCCCGAGGAGGGCTGGCAGTCTCAGTATAGCATGTAGCCGTGACCCCGAGGAGGAATTGACAGTCACAGTGTAGCACGAGAACACTGCCCCGAGGAATGGAGAAGTAATGACAGTCTTGTACAGCACGTAAGCACAACCCTGATGAGCGGGGAAGCCCTGAGGTAGAACTCCTGAGTTGAAGAGGTGTTCCAGGGGCAGCCCTGAGGAGCGGGGAACCTTGCAGGGTAGGATCCAGGAGGCGCAGGCCAGCCTGAGGAGCGGGGAAGGCCAGGAGAACAAGTCCCCGTAGAGTGCGCACACTGGCCCCCAAGGAGCGGGTACCAGACAGGGTCCATGTCCAAGGAGTCCGATAGCGTAGCCACAGGAACACAAAGGCAGGAGTTGTAGAAATGTATGGAACTTGTTGCCAAGTCGGCTAGCTGGGGGCAAAGGTGGAGCTTAAGTACCCAGATGCAATGACATCATCAATCAGAGATGCCCCCGAGGTTCCTGAAGAGGCTTCAAAGGAGGGCCCGGTGCCATGCGCGCCTGGGAAAGCCCAAAGTTGACGTAGGTGATGGCGGCGTCCAGGCCGCCATGAGAAGTCCCAGGGAAAGCGGTGGTGGAGACTGGTGCAGGAAGTAAGAAAACGTGGTCATAGCCATCTGTGACAAACGGGCATAACAATATCCTTAATTCTCCTTTTTCAAAATGAAGCAATCCCCAGAAGGGAGATGCAAGTCCATCACCTGCTGGAGACAGAGAATACTGTCAGGCTGTTGTCGCTGCAGGGATATATATACTGTCATCAGTTTGCTCATCTCCATCTGCTGGTAGAGGTGCATAACCCACTTGTTCTGGAGTCATCTGACTGGAAGCTAATAAAATAAAAATCTGTTATAAAAGTCAAGCAATCTAAAACTCTGCAACATCCTGCTACATGTGATTTATTTTTAAATGCTATTTTTTTAATGACTGTTTATTACATCAGAGGAGAACATTACAACAAGATGTACACATAGAACAGCATAGGTATAGAAATAACAAGATTGTATTAATAAATTGAATTCACTATCACCACCTATGTAGCTTTCAGACATTGTAAAACTAAAGTAATATGCACCTCTGTGACTTTATTTAAAAATCCCCCCCTCGCAATCATACATAACATCCACTGTACTACTGCTTATACGATCTCCAGCTGTACTACATTTAATCCAAAGTCAAACAAGTTGACTACTATTCATAGAGCCTGCTGCAGCATGACATTCTCCAGCAACAATATAATCCCAACCAATGTACTGGTATGTACTATAAAGCACCCTATTACCGACAAAACTTTTGTTAGACCCTCTAGTCTCGAGTGGACATTAATCAATCCGACTCGATTATGATAAGGGGTCTCATTACTTTAAATGAAAATCACATATATATTTTATATTTTGTTTTTGTTTTCAAATTTTCAAATCTTCCTTAAAAACAGTCTCGGCACCAACATTTATGGGACAAATCTCCCAGCCAGTAGAACAGATGGCTAATGTTTTGCAGTTAAGAATATTTATCAACGATGAACAGGTCCCGAGAGTCCCGACAAAAGTTTTGTCGGTAATAGGGTGCTTTATAGTACATACCAGTACATTGGTTGGGATTATATAGTTGTTTACAAAGTTGTGTACTGGAATACACGATTGGTGTAAGTGGGTGTCTGTGTGATTGATTCCCCAGCAACAGACATGAGATCATCAACACCTTTGAGACCATTTTAATTTGCAATACTCAAGAGTACATTGGGTTTCAATTGGCAAATTTGTAATACAAGGCTTCAGAAGGGAAATACATTTTTTTTTTTTTTTATCTTCAGTCCCTTTTGGCATACCAGTTTCTCTAGCTGAGAAATCAACACTAAACTTTGCCACAGATCTATAATGGGCCCTTTTCCTCTATGCATTTGAGTATACTTTTCCTAACTACCATTAAGGTCAAGTTAATTAGCACTTATTGTTCTAATATATATTATCTTCCATCATACTTAAACCCAACAATGCTCTAGCCATCACAAGGCACACTCACTTTAAAAATTCTCCATATTTCCCCAAAAACTTCCTGCCAAAAAACACTATCTTGCTACAACAGTAGAAATTATGAATAAACATATAACCTTTATCAGTCTTACATTTGGTAAAAATAATCCAATTCCATAAATCTTATTATATAAATCCTCCTTTGGTTCATATAAGCAGAGTGGAGGATCATTAATTTCATCTCTCCAATATGCATATCCACTGCAACTAGATGTGCCTATATATAACGGGAGGTAATATCCTCTACCATCATTTCAACTGGCAGTTAGCCACCTAGACCAGCAATTCTTAACCTTTCATGAATATTGGAGAAATTACTTACCTGATAAATTTGTTTTCCTTAGGGTAAACAGATGGACTCAGGACTCAGGTTATGCTCCCTTGCCAGCAGATGAAGACAGAGTTAGATTTCAAAGCTGACGTCACCCTACATATACCCCCCTGCAGTAACCTCAGCCCTCCAGTATTCTCTTCAAAAGCCACTGTGGACCTAATAGTGAAAAAGCTTGATTAAAAATATGATTAACAGATAAACGTAACTATACTCAACCAATCATAAATACTGAACCCCAGTAAGAATATAGGTGCCCTGATCTAGGGACTAGATGAATCTTACCGTAATCTCTTGGATTCGATATCCACTCTACGTGTGAATCCTTGCCACTGTTCTTGGGCAGCCGAGGGCGGGATGCTGAGTCCATCTGTCTGTACTAAGGAAAATGAAATTATCAGGTAAGTAATTTTTCAGTTTCCAAGCGTGTAGCCAGATGGACTCAGGACCAATGGGATGTACAAAATCTACGCCCAATCGGGGCGGGAGGCTGCCCGCAGCCCAGTTAACATCGCCCTTGAAAAGGCTGCGTCCTCGCGGGCCTGAATGCCCAGGCAATAGAACCTGGAGGTGTGTAAGAAGGACCATGTCGCTGCTCGGGAGGTATCGACGGGAGACAGCAATCTAACTTCTGCCCATTAGACTGCCTGAGCCCTAGTGGAATGAGCTTTAACCTGAGAAGGTAATGGCTTTCCTGCCTCCATATAGGCTCGCATGACCACCTCCATAATCCAGTGGGCTATGGTAGCCCATGAAGCTGGTTCGCCCTGCTTCCTTCCACTGTGAAGGACAAACAGGTGGTCCTGTCTTTCAGACCGGTTCTGAAACTTCCAGATACCGCACCAAAAGTCTACTGACATTCAAATGACGGAAGAGGTGGTATTCCTCCGTGTCCTTGTGCTTATCTAAGGATGGCAATGAAAAGGACTGATTCAAATGAACAGACTTCCTTGGGCAAGAAGGATGGAACAGCACGAAGCTGTAACATTCCTGGAGTCATCCGGTACGACAATGCCTGCAGTTCAGAGATGTAACGTGCCGAGCATATAGCCATCAGGAACACAGTTTTCAAGGTTATTAAGCGCAAGAAAAGACTGTGCAGCGGCCAAAAGGAGGGCCCTGCCAAAAATTCCAATATACTAGATTAAGATTCCACAAGGGAAGCAGCCACCGTAAGGGTGGTTGAAGGTGCTTTACTCCTTTCAGAAAATGGGCCACGTCCGAATGAGCCAACGGGGGGTACTGTTCACCTTGCCCCTGAAACAGGAGAGAGCCGCTTCCTGCACCTTCAAGGCGTTAAGGGCTAAACCTTTATTCAAGCCATCCTGCAAAAATTACAGAATGAAGTGGGATTTTGACTGCCCGAGGGGGGACACTGCGTTCCTCACACCAGGCCTCAAATACTCTCCAGACCTGCACATACTCTAGGGACATAGAGAACTTCCGAGCACGGAGTAAGGTGGCAATTACCGCCGCAGAATATCCTCAGTTCATCAGACAAGCCCTCTCAAGGAGTCAGATCCTCAGTTCATCAGACAAGCCCTCTCAAGGAGTCAGATCCTTGTGAAGGATCGGTCCCTGCTGTAGCAAGTCCCTGTGCGGTGGGAGGCACAGGGGGTCTCCACCAGGAATCTCTGCATGTCCGCATACCATGGACACCTGGGCCAATCTGGAGCTACTAGTAGGACTAATGCATTGTGGTGCTAGATTCTGCAAATGACCCTGCCCAGCACAGGCCATGGAGGGAAGGCATATAGCAACTCTTCTTCTGGCCAGGTCTGAACGAGAGCGTCGAGCCCCAGGGACCATGGATCTCTTCTGTGAGAAAAGAATCGGAGAACTTTGCTTTGTGAGATGTGGCCAGAAGGTCGATGGCTGGGAGGCCCCAGCGATTTATCAGCAGTCGAAAGGGTTTGGCAGACAACATCCACTCTCCTGGATACAGACTCTCCCTGCTTAGAAAGTCTGCACTGACGTTGTCTTTTCCTGTGATGTGGGAGGCAGAGATCTGTAGATGTATTTCCGCACATTCCATAAGGTGATCTATCTCCTGTGACACTTGCTGGCTCTTGGTTCCATCCTGGCGGTTGATGTAGACTGCCATCATTGCGTTGTCCAACATCTCGCTGACCGCTCGACCCTGGAGCCTGTGGCTGAACTGTAGACACGCCAATCTGACTGCAGGGCTTCCAGGCAGTTTATGTTCCAGAGTGCCTCTTCTTCAGTCCAACGTCCCTGGGCTGACAGTGAGCTCCCCAGCCCCAGACACTCATGTCTGTCATGAGGACCAGCCAGTTTAGTGAGGACAGGGGCACACCCCTGCTCAGATGAGCTTCCTGCAGCCACTGCAGCTGAGAGCATTTGCCCATTGGCAAGTGGAGGCGAATCGAATAGTCTTGACATTGCAGGTTCCCAAGTGACAGCAGTGACCATTGAAGTGGTCACATGTGTGCCCCTGCCCACGGCACCACTTCCAGGGTTGCCACCATTGAACAGAGAACATAAGAAATTGCCATGCTGGATCAGACCAAGGGTCCATCAAGCCCAGCATCCTGTTTCCAACAGTAGCCAAACCAGGCCACAAAAGAACCTGGCAATTACCCAAACACTAAGAAGATCCCATGCTACTGATGCAATTAATAGCAGTGGTGATTCCCTAAGTAAACTTGATTAATAGCAGTTAATGGACTTCTCCTCCAAGAACTTATCCAAACCTTTTTTGAACCCAGCTACACTAACTGCACTAACCACATCCTCTGGCAACAAATTCCAGAGATTAATTGTGCGTTGAGTGAAAAGGAATTCTCTCTGATTAGTCTTAAATGTGCTACTTGCTAACTTCATGGAATGCCCCCTAGTCCTTCTATTATTTGAAAATGTAAATAACCAATTCACATCTACTTGTTCAAGACCTCTCATGATCTTAAAGACCTCTATCATATCCCCCCTCAGCCCTCTCTTCTTCAAGCTGAACAGTCCTAACCTCTTCAGCCTTTCCTCATAGGGAAGCTGTTCCATCGCCTTTATCATTTTGGTTGCCTTCTTTGTACCTTCTCTATCGCAACTATATCTTTTTTGAGATGCGGCGACCAGAACTGTACACAGTATTCAAGGTGTGGTCTCACCATGGAGCGATACAGAGGCATTATGACATTTTCCATTTTATTAATCATTCCCTTCCTAATAATTCCTAACATTGTTTGCTTTTTTGACTGCTGCAGCACACTGAGCCGACGATTTTGAAGTATTATCCACTATGATGCCTAGATCTGTTTCCTGGGTGGTAGCTCCTAATATGGAACCTAACATCGTGTAACTACATCAAGGGTTATTTTCCCCTTGCACTTGTCCACATTAAATTTCATCTGCCATTTGGATGCCCAATCTTCCAGTCTTGCAAGGTCATCCTGTAATGTATCACAATCCGCTTGTGATTTAACTACTCTGAATAATTTTGTATGATCCGCAAATTTGATAACCTCACTCATCGTATATATATATTGAAAAGCACCAGTCCAAGTACAGATCCCTGAGGCACTCCACTGTTTACCCTTTTCCACTGAGAAAACTGACCATTTAATCCTACTCTCTGTTTCCTGTCTTTTAACCAGTTTGTAATCCACGAAAGGACATCGCCTCCTATCCCATGACTTTTTAGTTTTCTTAGAAGCCTCTCATGAAGGACTTTGTCAAACGCCTTCTGAAAATCCAAATACACTACATCTACTGGTTCACCTTTATCCACATGTTTATTAACCCCTTCAAAAAAATGAAGCAGATTTGTTAAGCAAGACTTCCCTTGGATAAATCTATGTTGGCTGTGTTCCATTAAACCATATTTTTCTATATACTCTACGATTTTGAATTTGAGAATAGTTTCCACTATTTTTCCTTATACTGAAGTCAGGCTCACTGGTCTATAGTTACCCGGATTGCCCCTGGAGCCCTTTTTAAATATTGGGGTTACATTGGCCATCCTCCAGTCTTCAGGTACAATGGATGATTTTATTGATAGGTTACAAATTTTAACTAATAGATCAGAAATTTCATTTTTGAGTTCCTTCGGTACCCTAGAACCCTAGTTCCACACCGTCGGGCGTATTGTGCTCATCAACTGACGCACTTGGGACATCAACTTTTTTATCCGCTGGTCAGAAGGAAGACCTTGCCCTGCTTGGACTCCCAGATATTCTAAGGACTGGGAAGGCTTGAGACTGCTCTAATCCAGGTTTACTATCCAATCGAGTTCCTGAAGCAAGGTGATCACCCTTTTTTTTTTTTTTTTAATTTTTTATTTCTCAAATTTTTTCACAATGAAAATACGGTAACATAATGGGACAACAAGGCTACACACCTTTCTTCATTTTGAAACATACAATATGCAACAAAGGAAATTATACCTTAATATAGGAAATTTGGGGGCAAGTAGAAACAAAAGGAGCAAATAGATTGCAATAAAAGAATACTAGGAAAATGATAGGAAGGTACCCCTTTTTTTTTTTTTGCCAATTACACTTCTGGAGTAATATTAGGATGTCCTACCAAGAAATCTCGCAGTTGTTTAGGGTCAAAGAAGATATAATTATTACTTTGGTACCGAACGCAGCCTTTACAGGGAAATTTTAATACAAAACGGGCCCCCATACTTGTGACCCTTTCTTTTAAGGCAAGGAATTCCTTCCTGCGTAGCTGTGTTGATCTAGTAAGATCATGGTACACCCAAATCTTTGCTCCATAAAATAGAGCTTGTCTGTTTCGCAAAAACAATTTCAAAACATGATTACGCTCAGATAGGAACGCAAAAGATATTAGCATTGATTTCCTTTCCTTTATTTCAGTTTCTATCGAGAGTTCCAATACTTGGGATATATCCAACGATGATAACTCTTCTCTCTCTGCCTGAGTTGTCACTCCTGGGAGATAGTAAGCTTTTGTACAAACTGGAAGAGCCGCCTCTGGAAGCTTTAGTATTTCTTTCAGATATGTTTTAAATAACTCAACAGGTGATATCACTCTGATCACTGGAAAGTTTAGTACACGCAAATTTAGTAATTTTGAGTTATTTTCAAGTTTCTCTATTTTCCTCTCCATAGCCATTTCAGATATTATAAAGTTTTTCTGCAAAGTTTCCATTTTTTGCAGGCGTTCCTCGTGGCTCTGCAGTTTCCCTTCAAAACTTTTAACAGTTTCTTTATTCTCTTTAATCTGATTTTTGAGTTCAAAATTCGACTGTGCAATAGACTTTAATGCAGAATCAATGGCTTTTAAGGCGTACCATACCTTTCCAAGGGTTACGTCCTCAGGCAGTCCCAGATTAACACTAACCTCTGTGGTTTCCTGTCGAGGTCCCTCCTGCACTCCAGAAGTTGCTGTTTGTTGTTTTCCTGGATTCCCCTCAGGGATAGTGTCTAATTCTCCAGTTATCACCTCAAGTGTACCGCCGGGTTCTATACCTCTCGGGGCAGTAGTATCCACATCTACACCCCGGGTAATCACCTGTGCTCCGCCCGAGGCCTCGGAGTAAACACCGCCTCGGGTCAGGTCCGGGAAGGAAAGAACACTCTGCGCAGGAGGTGTTGGCCGTAACGGCTCGCCAGGGCTCAGTGTAACATCCAGGGTCAGGGGGGAGTACGCATGCTCCTCCAGCGTTCCCCCAGCGACCGGCCCATGTGGCATCGTGGATACCCCCGTCAGGAAGCCCTCGATCCTCGGCTGAGAAGGACTTGGCGTCGGGGAACTAGTCTGTGCTCCCCGAACCTTTCCCTTTCTTTTGGTGTGAGGCATGTTCAATAGGTATTCTTACGAAGGAAAACGCCGTGGAGGAGCTCGCTTCCTGCACGTCCTATCTGGCGGCCATCTTGCCCTCCCGGTGATCACCCTTTTGATCACCCGGAGTCTCTCTTCCACAGATATGGCCCGGATCAACCAGTTGTCCAAGTACGGGTGCACCAGGATTCCCTCTTTTCTAAATGTTGCCGCTACGACCACCATAATCTTGGAAAATGTTCTGGGGGGTGGCTAGGCCAAAGGGCAGTGCCCGGAACTGATAATGGCGACCCAGTACCGCAAACCATAGGAAACTCTGTTCTTGGCGGATTGGAATATGTAAGTAGGCCTCAGAGAGCTCCCGGGAGGTTAAGAACTCTCCTGATTGTACAGCCCTTATCACGGAGCTTAATGTTTCCATGAGGAAATGATTCACTTGTAGATGCTGGTTGACAATCTTGAGGTCCAGAATGGGGCGAAAGGAACCTTTCTTCTTGGGTACAATGAAATAGATGGAATAACGCCCCGTATTTTCCTGGGGCGCAGGTACTGGGATTATAGTCCTGAACCTGAGGAACCTTAAAAGAGTATTCTCCACTATCTGCTTCTTGTGCTGGGAGTGACAAGGAGCCATGATGAATACGTCCCAAGGAATGCTGTGAAATTACAGCGCATATCCTTTTCATATGTCTTCCAGTACCCATTTGTCCAAAGTAATCTCGACCAACCACTAGAAGAAGAGGAACAGCTGACCTTTCATCTCCTCGTTCTAAGGGTGGGTCGGCAAAATTTCATTGGGGGGGGGGGGGGGGGGTCAGGATGAACCTGAGCTTGCCCCTATCTTGGGAGATCTCAGTCCTTTCGTAGTCAAAGAGCCAAGATCTCTGAAATGTCGAGTTTCTGTAGGGGCAAAAATGTTGGGAGCCCCTGGAGCAGCCCCCCATAGGCAAGAGGCGCTGTAACTGCTTCCTCTTATCTTCCAGTAGCCGGGACTGGAGACTTGTCCCATTTACTGGCCAGCTTTTCCAATTTGCTTCCGAGAAGGAGTGATCCCTTAAAGGGCATCTTTGTAAGATTGGCCTTGGAGGTTGCATCTGCTGACCAATTCTGCAGCCATAGCTGTCTTCTGGCCACCACCACTGAGGCCACTCCTCTGGCCAAAGTACAGACTAGATCCAAGCCCGCATCCGCTAAAAAGGCTGCGGTGGGTTCCATAACTGCTCTGGAATTCACCCTCGAGCCATCCAACTCCTGAGAGAGGAGTAGGCACGAACAAGCTACCAGGGTACAACAAGACGAAATCTGCAAGGTCATTGCTATTGCGAAGGCTTCTTTAAGGATGGACTCCATCCATCTATCGTGTGCATCCTTTAAAGCCGCACCCCCTTCCACTGGGATAGTTGTTCGCTTAGAGATGGCACAGACCAGCGCATCCACTTTAGGGAAACGCAAATGCTCTCTGCTGGATCCAGTGGGTATATAGCTTCTAACGCTCATCCCCCTTTAAAACTTGCTTCCAGGGCATCCCATTCCAGGTCAATCAATTCCTGGATGGCTTCCAGTTCTGGAAAGTAGCAAGAAGCTTTCCATAGGGAGTTCAAAATGGGATTCTTCTTTGGTTCTGTCCCAGGGACTCCCAGAGTCTTCAGGGTCTGGGAAATCAAGGCTGGCAATTTGTCTCTATGAAAAAACCATAATATGATTTGAAATGGTTCCAACCCAGGGGAAATTACCCCTTCTTCCAAGAGGTCTGGATCATCCTCTTCGTCTGAGCCATCTGGTTCCCTACCAGGGATGCCCTTGGTAAGGCGAAGTATACTTCGAGATCTGCCGATAGGACTGGGAGAGGAAGGGCTTACCGGCTGAGGTTCTGCCCAGACAGGGGCAAGCGAGGTAGTAAACTGCGCCTGTACAAAGGCTTGTAGACCCTGGAAAAATCCCACCCAACAGAAAGCAGCCGGGTCCATGCCTAGTCCAGGAGGTACTGGGGTAGGAGCCACTGAATTTCCCTCTTCCATGGATGACCCCAGTCAAGGGTGTACTGAGATCTGGGGTACTTCCAGTTAAGGCTGTGGCTAACCCATCCTCTGAATTGGAGGAGCCGAGCTTGGCAGTCCGGAGACGAAAACTTTCTTTGGGCTTCTCCACAGTGCTAACCTAAGTTGGAATCCAGGTCAGACTGTGAAGCCCTAATGTAGAAACATAGAAATGACGGCAGAAGACGACCAAACGGCCCATCCAGTCTGCCCAGCAAGCCACGCAGTTCATCCATTTATTTATTTATTTATTTCTCACCCTTTTTCTCCCTCCACCCTTTTTTTTTTCCCACCCTTTTTCTCCCTCCCACCCATCACTATTGGCTTCCAGCACCCTCCGGCCCCAACTCCCTTCCACCCCTCCACCATGCAGAGAGCTTCCAGCACCCTCCGGCCCCAACTCCCTTCCACCCATCCACCATGCAGAGAGCAGCGCTGTATCCGCATCCCAGTGAACATCCAGCTCAAACAGGGGTAGCAACCGCTGCAACAAGCAGCCCACACCCCTGCCCCATACTCCTACCCACCCCTGCTTTGTTTGTTTGTTTCTTGTTTTAGTTTTATTTGGAGATGGCAGCCCTCTGTGAAGGCGGAACACCAACCACTGGCCACTGGCATCCCGCTCCGTGAATGCCTCTGTGGCTACTGCCGCTCCGTGCAGTGTTTTGCTGCCTGAAGGTGGAACACCAATACTGGCCACTGGCATCCCGCTCCGTGAATGCCTCTGTGGCTACTGCCACTCCTTGCAGTGTTTTGCTGCCTCCTCTTTATTTACGTCCACTAGACTTGATGGATCCACAGTGTTTATCCCACGCCCCTTTGAAGTCCTTCACAGTTTTAGACTTCACCACTTCCTCTGGAAGGGCATTCCAGGCATCCACCACCCTTTCCGTGAAGAAATACTTCCTGACATTGGTTCTTAGTCTTCCTCCCCGGAGCTTCAGCTCGTGACCTTTGGTTCTGCTGATTTTTTTCCTACGGAAAAGGTTTGTCGTTGTCTTTGGATCATTAAAGTTTTTTAAGTATCTGAAAGTCTGAATCATATCACCCCTGCTCCTCCTTTCCTCCAGGGTGTACATATTCAGATTCTTCAATCTCTCCTCGTACGTCATCCGATGAAGGTCCTCCACCTTCCTGGTCGCCCTTCTCTGTACCGCTTCCATCTTGTCTTTGTCTCTTTGTAGATACGGTCTCCAGAACTGAACACAGTACTCCAGGTGAGGCCTCACCAAGGACCTGTACAAGGGAATAATCACTTCCCTTTTCTTACTCGATATTCCTCTCTCTATGCAGCCCAGCATTCTTCTGGCTTTTGCTATCGCCTTGTCGCACTGTTTCGCAGACTTCATATCATTAGACACTATCACCCCAAGGTCCCTCTCCTGCTCCGTGCACATCAGCCTTTCCCCCCCCCCCCCCCCATCGAATACAGTTTATTCAGATTTCCACTCCCCATATGCATGACTTTACATTTCTTGGCATTGAATCTCAGCTGCCATATCTTCGACCACTCTTACAGTTTCCTTAGATCCCGTCTCATTCTCTCCACTCCTTCTGGCGTGTCCACTCTGTTGCAGATCTTAGTGTCATCCGCAAAAAGACAAACCTTACCTTCTATCCCGTCCGCAATGTCGCTCACAAAGATATTGAACAGGACCGGTCCCAACACCGATCCTTGCGGTACACCACTTAAAACTGCTCTCTCTTCAGAGAAGGTTCCATTTACCATCACACATTGTCTTCTGTCCGTCAACCAATTTGCAATCCAGGTCACCACCTCGGCACTCACTCCTAAGCTTCTCGTTTTATTCACCAGTCTCCTGTGCGGAACTTATCAAAAGCTTTGCTGAAATCCAAGTATATGACATCGAGCGCTCTTCCTTGATCCAATTCCTTGGTTACCCAGTCAAAAAAGTCAATCAGGGGGGAAGTGACGTCACCCGATGCAGCCAGACGTGTGAGCTGGAAGCTCCTGCCTTACCCCCTCGTTAAAGCATTTTAGACGGCTTTCCTTGGTTCTCAAACACCGAGTGCTAGCGTGCTTAAGTAGGGGATGACGACAAAGAAGAAAGCAATAGATTTAAAAGTCTTCTCCTACGACGCATCCGGATCGCGTTTCGCGGCCCTGCGGACTCTAGCAGATTCGAACGCACCCAAAATGGCCGCCGCTCTAGCTGACTCCCATGCGGAGACGATGGGGACGCCCGGGGCGGATCGCAGTCCTACCATTGCGGATTTTCAGCTCTGGTTCCAAGAGATCCAGAAAGATATTCAGTCCCTGCGGTCTGACATGAAGGGAGCACTTGCCGATTTTAAAACGGAGCTTCTGGAGCTTGGAAAGCGTGTAGAGGATACGGAGGGCCTGATGGAAGATCAAACTGCGGATATTTCCTCTCTTAAATCTGATGTGGCTGAGTTGCGGCAACATAATGAAGATCTAGCCCTCAAATTGGAAGATTTGGAAAACCGCTCACGGCGGTCTAATATTCGATTTCGTGGCGTCCCTGAAATTGAGGGGTTTGAAGATGCAGGCCTTGTGGTGCGTAAAATTTGTAAAGCCATTTTAAATGCTAGGGACGAAGAGGAATCCCTCTCGGATGCTGATGTGGTTCTGGACCGGGCACACCGTTCTTTGGGGGCACCTAGGAAAAATGTTCCTCGTGACATTATTGCTTGCATTCATAGCTATGCCCTCAAGGACAAAATTATGCAGCAAGCTCGCAAGATGGGCAAGATTTCCTGGGAGGGGCATGAGATTGCTCTTTACAGTGATCTTTCACCGGCCACGCTTAAGAAGCGCCGAGACCTGCAAATGGTGACCTCTTTTTTACGCCGGGAGAATATTCGCTACCGCTGGTTATACCCTTGTGGTTTAGCATTTACTATCAGTGGGACCACGTCTCGTATAACATCTGAGGCTGAGGCCTGTCCGTTACTAGAGCCCCTGGGCTTTGTGAGTTCCCCGGCGCCTGCAGCGATGCGCCCACCCAGGGATCCTGTCAGCAAACCGAAATGGCAGCGGATGGACAAGCGGGGTTCCAGGCTGAAGCGTCGGTCGGGGGATCTTGGTGTCGCCCTGGAGGAACCCACCTGAACGGAGACTTTTGCTGTTCCATCAGCTTCCTAAGTTTGTTGGACTGCTCTTATTTGAGTGTTATTTGAGCGGTTTGCGTGATCGAACCTGGACTGCCTTTGATTTTTTCCTTTTTTCTTTATTATATTAACGAGGGTAGGGGGCTGTAGGTTGCACTCCCTCCATGGAACACCATGTTTATGGTGGTGCCTATATATTGTGGGGTTGGGGAAGAGAAGTTTGCTCTTTTTTTTTGTTTCTTTATCATTGTTGTGCAAGAATCCTGAGGACTATTGAAGGACATGGGTGGTATGGTGGGTTGTGTTTTATGCAGATTCTTCCTGTTCAGATTTTTGGGCATGGTTATTTGTTTGGTTACTCGAGAGGGAAGGGGAGGGTTTTATTTACTTATGGCAGGGGTTAAATTTGTATCCCTAAATGTTAAAGGGTTGAATTCCCCTTATAAGCGATCAGTCTTACTCAAAGAGCTGCTTTCACTTAAGGCGTCTATTGCATTTATCCAGGAGACTCACCTGCGTAAGTGTGATGAGCGGTTGGTTCGTGCTCCACAATATGACCCTATTATATTTGCTGCTAACACCCCTGCTCATAAGTATAATGGGGTGGGAATTTTTATTGATAAGGGCTTGGGGGCTCAGGTGGAGTCCACTTATCGAGATGCCCAAGGGCGCTTCCTTATTGTCCATGTCCGCATTAGTGGGGAACTTTTGATTTTGGTCAATGTGTATTGCCCTAATGTTTTGCAAAGGGAGCTATTTCGGGAGCTGGATTCTTTATTGCTTAGTTCTCCTTGTGGGAAGTTAGTGGTAGGGGGCGATTTTAATTTAGTGCTTAATCCGCTGATTGATTGCTCCAAATTGGGTGCTCACCGTTCTGCGGTGGATAGAAAGGCTCTGTGTCGTTTTATGGACCACTGGAATTTGACTGATATATGGCGTGAGCAGCATCAGGCCGATAGAGATTATACCTATTATTCCTCCCCACATGATTTATATACTAGAATTGACCTTTTTTTGATTGATAGTTCTCTTCGGAGTACTGCCTCCTCTTCGGGGGTGGGTTGCATTTCCTGGTCCGACCATGCTCCAATTTGGTGGGTCGGCTCAGGGTTTCGGGACTCCTCTGGTTATCGACCCTGGAAGTTGAATGATTTCTTGATAAAGTCTCGAGAGACTGAGCTGCAAGTTCGAACGGCCATTTCCGATTATTTTCAACTTAATCCTGCTACTGATACTTCCCCGGTGGTTAGATGGGATTGTTTTAAAGCTGTATTACGGGGCAAACTTATATCCCTTGCTTCATTTCACAAACGGGACAGGGAACAGAAGCGGCAAGCCTTGGTGGTTCAATTGCACACTTTTGAGCGGGAACATCAACAGGCTCCCTCCGCTACCTTACTTTTGCGAATTAAGGAGACACGTTGCCGGATGCAGTCCCTTGATTTGGCAGAGGTGGCTCACAAGTTAGATTTAGCCAAGCAGACTCATTATGAGCATGGCAATAAAGCTAGTCGCTTACTAGCCCATACCTTAAAGTCTAGAGTTTTTCAGTCACAGATTACGCAGATTCACAGCTCTGAGGGTGAACTGCTTACTGAAGTGGAACAAATCCGGACCCGATTTAATCAATTTTACACTGAGCTTTATGCTAAGGACCCTAATATTGAGGAGGAGGGCATTGACGCTTTTTTGGCTGATGTGTCCCTCCCGAGATTGGATTCAGGGGTGGCAGAATGTCTGGGTGATCCCGTCACAGCGGCGGAGGTCCTGGATGCTATATCTGATTTGAAGCCCGGGAAGGCTCCAGGCCTCGATGGCTATACCCCGTTGTTCTATAAAAAGTTTAGGGATCTCCTTGTGAGCCCTTTAGTGGACTTCTTTAATTATCTCCGCCTGGGTGGCCAATTGTTACCCTCCTCCAATAGGGCAGGTATCTCGGTTATTCCCAAACCTGGCAAAGATCCCACCCATTGTAGTTCATTTCGGCCGATTTCCCTTATTAATGTGGACTTAAAACTGCTGGCTAAAGTGTTAGCTAAGCGTCTAAATTTCATTATTTCCATGTTGATTCATGATGACCAGGGTGGGTTTATGCCTGGTCGCACTGCGGGTGATAATGTTCGGAAGATTGTCAATCTTATGTATATTGCCCGGAGGCTTAAACGCCCCTCAGTTTTGTTTGGAGTTGATGCTGAAAAAGCATTTGACCGAGTTCATTGGCCCTTTCTTTTTAAGGTTTTGTCTAAAATGGGAGTGGATGCGTATTTTCTTCGTTGGATTCGGGCTCTGTATGCCTCGCCCGCCGCCTGCTTAAAGATTAATGGCGGTTATTCAACGGATTTTGAGGTGCGGAGGGGCACACGTCAGGGATGCCCTCTGTCGCCCCTTTTATTTGCCCTCAGTATTGAACCCTTGGCGGAACGAATCCGGCAGAATAGACTGATTCGAGGTATCTTTATTGGGGGAGACCAGCATAAGATTACTTTATATGCTGACGATATATTATTCACCCTCACGAATCCTGATCAGTCCCTTCCTGCTGTGATCCAGGAATTAGAGGCATATGGGAGAGTATCCGGTTTTAAAATTAACACTACTAAATCAGAACTGTTGCCTGTCTATCTTAGCTTAGAGGCTGAGCAACACCTTAAGGGCCTATTTCCATTCCAGTGGGCCTCTAAAGCCATCAAATACTTGGGGGTTTTGTTGGGCCCTGCTTTTGAGACGCTCTTCTCCTTAAACTATCCTCCCATGTTTAAACAATTGGTCAATGACCTCGGTCGTTGGGACAGGCTTACTGTGTCTTGGCTGGGGCGTATAGCCGCCGTAAAAATGTCCCTATTGCCAAAGATTGGTTATCTTTTTCAGACATTGCCATGCCCCGTGCCCTCGAGTTATCTTCGTATTTTACAAAGGAAAGTCTTTCATTTTATTTGGAAAAGAAAGCCTCCACGGGTGTCTCGGACTGTCCTTTATCAACCTAAGGTTCAGGGGGGGCTAGGGGTCCCGAATTTTCTTAAATATTATGTTGCAGCCCATCTTAAGGCAATTGTTGAATTTCATAATACGACCACTGGTAAACAATGGGTTGCAATTGAAGAGGGCATGATGAATGACTCTTTGCTCCGTGAATCTTTTTGGTCTTTTGATATTCGACTGCCTTTCATAAATGTAATCTCTCCCTGCACTGCATTAACAATGGCGATTTGGAGGGCCTGGCGTTCTCGGATAGTGGGCCCCAGGGGTTATGTTTTTTCTACAGCTATTCGTCGTTGTGCGGCCTTCCCTGCGGGGAGGGATGGGAAGGTGTTTTCACATTGGGTGACGAAAGGCCTTACTACCCTGGGACAGGTTTGGAAGGGGGATACTATTATGTCTTTTGATGATCTTAAAACGCGGTTCCTCCTTCCCTCTACGGATTATTTTGCCTATGGCCAATTGCGACATTTTTTGTATTCCAAGGAGGTGTTCCCGGATATGCTTAAGGGGAAATCTTTATTTGAGGGTATGTGTGACAAAGCGCACCAGGTGCGGGGAGTTATTTCTAAACTTTATGGTGTCCTAAACACAGTGAGTGACTACTCCGCAAAATTTCTCCTGGCCTGGGAGAAAGACCTGGGCATTGCAGTCCCGGCAGAGGATTGGGACCAGTGCTTTTTGCGGACCAGCCGGAGTACTCTCTCGGCCTCCCTAGTGGAAAATAGTTATAAAGTTTTAGTACGATGGTATTATACGCCGGTTCGACTGGCTAAAATGTTCTCTGGCAGAAGTCCTCAATGCTGGAGAAACTGTGGACAGCTTGGCGATTATTTTCATATGTGGTGGTCTTGCCCTGTCCTCCGGCCTCTGTGGCATCAGCTAGAGAGCTGGCTCAGTGAGGTGCTGCTTACCCCAGTAACATTATCTCCCCAAATTGCGCTTTTGAATTTTCCTGTGGATACGTTGCCTAAATCTCAATGCTCCTTTGTGAAGGCAGCTCTCATGGCCCTACGGGGGGTCCTAGCTCGTGATTGGCGAAGTGCCCACGTGCCCCCGTTTGATAGTGTTTTGAGGCGCCTTCACTGGGTATACTACATGGAGAAATTAACTGCAATTAAGTATGATCGCTTAGCGCGTTTTGCTGCACCTTGGAAATGGTATCAGCAGTGGCAACTGTCCCATTGTCAGGTTCCTCTTTGAGCATACCGTTCCACCGGCGTTCGATGGTTGGGACTGCCCCCTTTGGGTTTTCTTATGCTACTATAGCCCTGAGTGCGGCTTTGTATTTGGCTGTGGGGATACTGGGGATTTTTATTGCTGCCCATGATTTTGTTTCATATGTTTTTCATTTCTGCACAACGTTTTTCTTTTGCTATTTACTTCTCTTCCTTGGGGGGGGGAGGGGGGGTTGGGTGTGGTTTTGTTAATGTTCAAAAAAGACGGGGTTGCTCTGATGTGATGGATGTATTGCCTATATTATGATTGTTCTTTTTCTTTGTATAATTTTTATGTCATGTATTGGCTATGCCTCTTTTTTTATTGATGACTACCCTGTGAATAAACAGTTTATTACAAAAAAGTCAATCAGATTTGTCTGACAGGATCTTCCCCTGGTGAATCCATGTTGCCTCTGGTCCATCAATTCTCCGGACTGTAGATAGTTCACTATTCTCTCTTTCAGCAGTGACTCCATTACTTTTCCCACCACCGAAATGAGGCTAACCGGTCTGTAGTTGCCAGCCTCCTCCCTGTTCCCACTCTTGTGAAGCGGGACCACCACCGCTCTTCTCCAATCACTCGGCACCACTCCCGTTTCTAGGGATCTATTGAACAGGTCACACAGCGGACCCGCCAGAACATCTCTGAGCTCCCTCAATATCCTTGGATGAATCCCATCAGGCAACACAGAGAGAAAGGCATTTCTTGGCTGCCGGCGCCATTGGCGGTGGTAACTGTGTTCTATCAGCTCGTGCTTAAAACTTTTTATGCATATAGATTTTGAGTGCCTAGGCAGGGCACGGTGAGGTGCACGCACAGCCCGTGCACCCAGCTGTTCCTGGTTATGTGCACGGCGCGTATGCAGAGCCGACACGCTGCGAGTACCAACGTTCTATGGAGGGCAATATGGCACGCACAAAGACGCACGCAAGATGGCACCACTGCGGCCTACCACACGTGTGCCAAACAAACCTAAAGCAGGGCCTAACCCACTGGGGGCCACTCAACCCGCTCAGAAGTCCACTTCCTCTTACCCCAACAAGATCAGGAACGACACTGTTATGGGAAAGCTGAGCAAGGAGATTGAAGGGAGTCTTACCAAAAACCCCCTCCAAATGTCTCTAAATCAGGAGGTAAATCTTCCTTTCTTTATTTATTTTTACTTACCTGGACTCAGCATTTACCGGCTGAGTACAGAGACGGTCTCTGGCTGTGAGGGGAGAGGGCTCTGGCCATCGCCGCTGCCTTTCAGCTACTTAAGCAGCAAAGCCCACGCCGGGAACCGGCTACCAGACCAAGGCACACCTCTGAGGGATCTCGGAAATCACCTCAGGAATTCTTAACTGGGAGAGGGACCTTTAGGTATCACCGTAGGAGAGCAGGGCTCAATGTTCCTTCAATTTAAAAAGTAGAATGTCTCCTTCCAAAAATTACAGCAATCCCTTAGGGATAGGTATGTCCACCATCTGCTGGAGAAGGAGAATACTGGAAGGCTGAGGTCACTGCAGGGGTGTATGTAGGGTGGCGTCAGCTTTGAAATCTGACTCCATCTCCATCTGCTGGCAGGAGAGCGAAACCCATTGGTCCTCAGTTCATCTCGTCACACGCTAGGAAATGTACTCTTTTCAAAAGCTTGACACGTCTTGCGTAACCTCAGAGTGACAAAAAATTAAAATTCACAGCAAATACTATACATTTCAGTGTGATATTTGGGCCTGTTTTTCAAGCAACATTTAACTGTCAAACAATGAGCATACATGCACCCACACCAGACACTGGTGCTGCTGGGTCCAGCAAAAGTGACATCAGTGCCATGGAGCTGGCTGTGTGGAGACAGCTGAAGGGCACATTTATGGTCTCTTCTTGACAAACCGGGGCCAGCCCGAAGCTTGGAGAAGGAATGGATGGAGTGCCAGACAGTCCATGGTTACGTTGCTCACTTCAGGGAGGTTGAGGAGAAGGGAATATTACAAGCAGATACTGACCTACTCACCACACTTCTCTCAACATCAAAAAATATGCCAAAAATATTCTATGGCATTTAATAAAAAACAAAAAACAAATTGTACAGAAAATATAAAATTTAGTATTTTAGAAAGTCATATTCCATCCTTAGTGGATAGAAAATGTGTTCTGCCTTGATTGTTTAAGGTGTTTTTCCTCTGTCTTTCCTCTGCCTTTATCTTGTCTGTCTTCTGTTTCCTGGTTCTTTCCATTTTTTTCTATGCTCATCTCCTTTCATTCATGCATCTCTCCGTCATCTTTCTCAGATCTCTCTTCCCCAACTATCTCTCTCCCTTCATTACAATGCTTTACCTACTGCTTCTCTTTCCCAATTTTCGTCCTTCATCTATTTCCCTCCTTTCTACTTCCTTGCCCTTTGCTAGCTGTGTCCGCCTTCTCCTCCTGGCCCTCCATCTCACTTCATCTTATTTATTTAACATTTTTATATGCCGGTATTCGAGGTGACATATCGGTTTACATATAAAACTTATAACAAGAGAGAAGGTACACTGAACATGGAAAATGGGGGACAGCGCAAGTGCTGCACTTCCTGTCCCCACAGCAGCCTCTCTTTCTTCTACCCCGATAAAAGGTTCATTTCTAATCAGGAAGCCCATGCAATAGGTAGAGGAGGTGGCAGCAGCAGCTGGACAGGAAGTGTAGCTCTTTTCACTGTCCCCTGTGGTTCCTGCTGACTCTGCTTCAGTTCTGCAAATGGCTGCTTCTCCTGCTCCTCTTACGCTAGTAGTGAAAGTTTTGTCTGGTCGCCAGCTGCCATGAGACTGTGACATGCTGCGGATGATGTGGGAGGCCAGTGGTTGTGCAGATTAGTGCGGAAAATGGATCACTGAGAACAACAAAGCTGGCTCTTCCCATGACAGGCAGTTGTTTCCCACACTTCGGGCTTCCCTCTCTTGTGCAGCAGTGGTGGAATGGCTGTATACCCCGTGAAAAACATCCAAGTACTCCCAGACGTATACTTACGCCTGGCTGAGAGCCACTGGTCTAGACTGTAAGAGTCCCTCTATACAAATGGTAACACTGATCTAGTTTTACCTTAAGGGATTTTAATAATTGTGTAATTTAGGATTAGGATAAAAACCACAGCACCATTTCAAACAGAATCTTACCTCTGTTATCTAAGGCATTCATAACCAATGAAAACTGTCTGAAGAATTCCACATTATAGTCAGGACTGCAGAGATAAAGTAATAAATGGAGGTGAGATACCAGTGTTTTGCACCGCGTTAACAATATTATGGTACTCTGCTCTTTTACCAGAGTTATGATTGTGCAAGCAAATTCTAATAGCAAGGAAGTGGTGGTGATGAGAGGTATAAATAATTTTGCAGAAAGGTTTCACTGGATGGAAATCTGGTAAACAAGATCTATGCGTGTGGGGGGTGGTTTACACATTTTGAGGAAAAAAAAAAGTGATAAAAGGATATTTTTAAAGTAAGGTCTCCCAAACAAAAGCATAAAAATAAACCAAACCATGCCTCATGTATGTTGATAATTTTTTGACACTTTGACAAATGTTTACAACTGAAAGAACAATAAAATCAAATGGAGAGACTTTGTGGGGCCTAATCCCTAACTTCCATGATGCAATGAATATGATATTTGCAAATACAAGGCAAAGGAAGAGAACAAATTGTTCTGATGCAGTAATAGAAAATTGGAACAAATCTTTAAAAATGATCACAATTGCCTGCTGGAGGAAATAGCTTGTAAAGGTGAGCAATATTGCGATATTTCAAAACAATGTTTCTTAACCACTGGTCCTTGGACCAGTAATGGTCCTCAGCAGCATTTCTGCTGGTCCACAGAGTGGCAGTCATCGCAGGAAAAACCCTTGCTGCAGCGGCCCTCTGTGGCTGTACTAGCACCGGCTGCCAGGTGTGGAACATTTTTTATTGCCCTAAACCTCCAAGCAAAAGAGAGTGTCCTAACAACGGCTTCACTCCAGGCCCTACAGCACTGCACACTGTTGCTGCTAACTAGCTGCAGGGACAGACTGCCAGCACTCTCTGGCTCTTCATTACCGCTGGCACTGAACAGCTAATCAGGCCGGCAGACTAAACATGAACATCGGGTCCAGCTGAGCCCGGGATGCCCCACCGCCAGCTCTGTAAATAAACAAAAAAAAAAAAAAAAAGGCCACGAGGGCTGCTGCAAGCACCATGCCCCTTAAAGGGGAAGCATCTACTTCTACTACCCCCAATTTATATATATTTAGCCCCTGGCTACACTATCTTCCAGAATAAGGAGAAAATTCTTCCCCTCCTCTGCTCTGGGCGCAAGAAGCATAAGTCTTGTGTCATAAATCTGGTTAAGACTAGAGTGGCTGGGCTGAGACTGAGAGAAATTCCTGAAGGGGAATGTTTGTATTCCGCCCCATTCCTCACAGGGTTCCCACAGCCACAGGAGGGGGAACCCTTCCTTCCCCATTCTTCAGGTGTCTCTCTCAACTCTACCAGCTAGCCAGTCCACGTCAGTTTTAGGAGTTCAGCCAACCAATCCCAGGCATCAAAATGGTCAGAAACACTACCTTAAAAAATTGCCCTTGTATTTGTTAATAAAAGGACTGAATGGTATGGCAGGAAACAGCGCCTCTTTCACATTCAACTCCATCAGGCAAGAGCCCGGTCAGCAAACGTGATAAGCTGCTGAAATCAACATCAAATAGAAAAACAAATGTAACCCATAGCCCATCCTACACCTGAAAGCAGGTACTGCTGAAATAAAGATACAAAACCTTTATCATCAAGAATTCCTGCCAAGTCCCCTGACAAATATCCCAATTTCTACATTCTAATAAAATGTTTGTCAGTCTTTGAGTTCTTTGTTGGCTATGTGACTAGAAAAAATTTACATATGGAAAGATGTCAGGATATGGAACCCTTGTTAATTTAGACTGTAAACTAACTTTTCACACTAGTAATTTAAAAAAAAAACATTCAGTCTCAAAACAGAATTTACAAGACTGCTAGAAGTAAATGTTTAAATATTGATTTAAACCTGACAATGTTTTCTATATACGTATTTAAGACTTACAGTTAGTGTTTTTAAAGTTTGAAATATCAAAACATACTTCATTATGCTGTCATGGTAGGCTATAATGTTAGCTTTTGGACAGAACTGTAACACACTTTCCTTGGCAACCTGGAGAAAAACAAATGCACAATTAAGCAATATT
Source organism: Rhinatrema bivittatum (assembly GCF_901001135.1). Lineage (NCBI taxonomy): Eukaryota > Metazoa > Chordata > Amphibia > Gymnophiona > Rhinatrematidae > Rhinatrema > Rhinatrema bivittatum. The sequence continues at coordinate 52,890,403 of NC_042621.1, forward strand.
CCAATGCTTTAGTCAAAACCTAAATGATATGTGCACAACTGGAGAAACATTAAAATTTAGATTATTCCTGTAAACAGCAGCAGCATTCAAAAATTATTTTGTAATGGATGATGAAAAGTAAACAAGATGGGGCCAGCTTGATGGCTCAATGGCAATGCTGTTCATTGCAAGGTCGAGGGATCCGGGCTCATGTGCTCTGAGTCCCAATGGGAGGTGTCATAGTCACTGCACAATGGTGACACCTAGGGGCCCAGACTTGGGACCCCTAAACGTCCCAGGGTACTGGAAGGAGCCCAGCCGAGGACTGCCACCGCAATGACTGGACCAAAGTAAGTTGGAAGAGCAAATAAAATAGGGGAAACTCCCCAGATAGTTGTACATAAAGGTTCATGACATAAGGTCTTGGCCTTTGTTCTGACTGAGCCCAAAAGAGCAGAAGAAAACTGCTGCACCCCTACCCCCTCCAAAAAAACCCAAAACAAAGTAAACAAGCTGGGCCAGCCTGGAGGCTCAATACCATGTCAGAGAAGACCTTTGATTTCCAGGCCGGCTGGGGCTAGGGATGATGTGCAGGTGGCATTCATAGCTCTTGGGTGGGATGGATTGCCTTGCCTCAATGGCAACATTTAGAGGCCAGATTCAGGGTCCACGTTAGCTAAGGTCTGGAGGACACGTAGCTGCTAATGAAAATTCACGGCACCATAGAACAAGACAGGCTGACTCCGCTTGAGCTGGATACCCTGTAGAGCTGGAGGAAACTGCTAGTCCAAAAAAGAAGCGATTACTAAAGTATTTATGTTCATACAAAGTTACTGTACATCTAAGTTTTAATATTAAACATGCACCGTGCACCCTGACAACTACAAACCAGGCTGGAAAAAAAGAGCAAGAAAAACAGCTGTGTTTGCATTTTATCCACAACCAGCAAAAAGCAAAATGCTTCACTTAAGAGTTTCCATGCTGTCTCCATATCTTCGCAATATTAGACCAGTGCTTATTTTATAACGCCCATTACACTAACAGTGCTAGCTTAACTCCATATAGGTTCAGTCCTTGTTTTCATTTTAATATCCCAATGCATTCTGCAGAAAATAAGGACTGGACTACATTAAGATGGGAGTTATAAAATAAGTACTGAACTAACATCTCGTGATAATGGCAGATTGGCAACTCTACACTCTAGTGATGCCAGCTTTATGAAATACTCTTACCTGTGCTTTTGACCTCCCAACATGTTTCTTTTGAAATAAAAACTGCCTGTTGAGGTTGCTGACATCAATAGTATCCAGATCGATCTAGAATTACATTAAAAAAATAAACAAGCCTGTCAATGTTCAAGGAATATACTTAGAAAACAAAACCTCTCACTTGGTCCAAAACTAAGAAGCAACACGTGAAAAGCTTTTATGAAAGGCAAACAGGGTAGTTTTATTTGCAACACTACTCATCAGACAAAAACCGTAGAGCCTCCATTTTACTATGGAATGACATGCATTTCAAGTTCTGCCAGGGAACATTGATCTCTAGCTAAAGCTATCATCCTCAAGATCTAGTTTTCAGGGTAATTAATCTAAACAAATTAGCCTTGTTCTTAGACCATATGTACGCAAATTCATTGTAGGAAGATTCATTCTGGAATTCTGAAAAACCCTCCCCCGGCTCAAACGAAATCTCCCATAGCCAAAGCAAGCACATACTAGGACCTGTCCAGTACTGTTAATGATAGTGTGGAGAATTTTATCTAGGCCCTTGTATTCTTTCCACAATTTTAAAATAGACAAAGATGGATCTGTTGCAGTACAAATGCTACAAAATTTATTAGGAATCTAATTTTACATAGGAAAAATATTACATTGGAGAAGACCATACTTCAAGCAAGCTCTCAGTGAGTATTCCCAAAATCCAGTACATACAACCAGATTTATAGGCTGTTTCTTTTTTTTTTTGTAATTTAAATTTTTATTGAGACATCAACAAATGAACACATTGCAAAAATACTTGTAACAATGATATGGTATAATAATAATACAGATATAACGGTGATAGGCTGTCTGCAAGGTGAACACTGGTGTAAGCTCAAAGCGAAGAGGCCAACCCGTAGGATAATAAACCATTGTAAACTCTCAAGTTGTGTCCGTGAATTGTGTGCCCCCCCTAACTCCCCCTCCCCCCACCCTAACCTCCCATAACCCAGCTGACGTTATACAGTATGAATGGAGAGAATTGATAGCATATACCGGTATATTAGAGACCGAAGGGAAATAGAGCAGAATACATACAATAAGGCATATCACACTTATCGAGATGGTTGGTTGATGTCTCAACTTGTACTCCCAAAGCTAAGGAAATCAACCTAGGGTTGCCTGCCAGGCAGAATACAGCTGCCAGGCTGTTTGTTTCTACAAAGTCATGATTCAGTAAAACATGTCAGACTGCCCAATCACAGTTTCACTTCTGCATTTTACTTCAACATATGTCTTACATCATTATTAGTCAACAGGTCAGTATGGCCTAAGTTCTAATGGAGAAATTACTTACCTGATAATTTCGTTTTCCTTAGTGTAGACAGATGGACTCAGGACCAATGGTTATAGTGTACTCCTGCGAGCAGTTGGAGATGGATCAGATTTCAATCTGACGTCAGCCCCTAGTACATATACCCCTGCAGGAAGTGCAGCTCTTCAGTATTCTCCTCGAAAAGCATTGTGGATATGTGTGTGACTGACTGATTAACTTAATAATTTAGTTAACTTGAATAACTTCATAACCTGGTTAAACGTTAAAACGTGATTAACTTGAACTGGTTGATTGACTATAACTCAACCGGAAAGCGTCGACATCCGGCAGGGTGGATGCTCTAGGTAAATGAAAACATGGCTTACTCGTGAATCATTTGAAGGACCATGAGTGACAGCAGCCAAGGGTGGGATGCTGAGTCCATCTGTCTACACTAAGGAAAACAAAATTATAAGGTAAGTAATTTCTCCATTTCCTAGCGTGTAGCAGATGGACTCAGGACCAATGGGATGTATAAAAGCTACTCCCGAACCGGGTGGGAGGCTGCCCGTGACCCACTTAGTATTGCTCTTGCAAATGCCGTGTCCTCCCGAGCCTGAACGTCCAAGATGGTAGAATCTGGAGAAGGTATGGATGGAGGACCATGTAGCCGCCCTGCAGATCTGGGCAGGTGACAGCATTCTAGTTTCTGCCTAGGATACTGCCTGGGCTCTGGTAGAATGGGCCTTGACCTGTAGATGTGGTGGCTTGCCAGCTTCTACGTAGGCCGCCTTGATGACTTCCTTGATCCTGCGGGTGATGGTTGCCCGCGAGGCCGCTTCCCCTTGTCTCTTTCCACTGTGAAGGATGAAAAGGTGGTCCGTTTTTCGTACAGGTTCGGACATTTCCAGGTATCTGGATAGGAGTCTGCCGATGTTGAGGTGGCGCAAACTACAGGCTTCTTCCGAATTCTTCAAGCCATCTGTCGTTGGTAGCAAGATGGTCTGGTTAAGGTGGAAGTGTGAGACCACTTTGGGGAGGAAGGAGGGAACCGTGCGTAGTTGGATGGACCCCGGGGTGAGCCTGAGGAACGGCTCACAGCAGGACAGTGCTTGTAGTTCCGATATGCGGCGGGCTGAACACACCGCCAGCAAAAACACCGTCTTTAAGGTTAACAGGCAGATGCACAAGCCTCGGAGGGGTCTGAAGGCGGTTCCTGCTAGGAAGTCGAAAACAAGATTGAGATTCCACAGAGGTACCAGCCACATTAGTGGTGGGCGAATGTGCTTGACTCCTTTCAGGAAGCGTGACACGTCCGGGTGAGAAGCTATGCTGTCGCCCTCGCTCTTGGAGCCATAGCATGACAATGCCGCCACCTGTACCTTGATGGAGTTGAGGGACAGACCCTTCTGTAGTCCGTTTTGTAAGAATTCCAGGATCAAGGGAACTTTAAATGAGCGTGGCTTGATGTTGTGGTCTTTGCACCAGGCTTCAAATACTCTCCAGATCCTTATGTACGTTAGCGATGTGGAGAACTTGCGTGCTCCTCGGAGAGTGTCGATTACCGCCCCCCGAGTATCTGCTCTTTCTCAGGCAAGCTCTCTTAATGGCCAGACTGTAAGAGAGAATTGAGCTGGGTCCTCGTGGAGGATCGGACCTTGTTGTAGCAGGTCCCTGTGTGGGGGCAGGGGTAGAGGGTTCCTTGCCAGCAGTCTTCTCATGTCTGTGTACCAGGGTCTTCTTGGCCAATCTGGAGCCACCAGAAGAACTAGTCGCTTGTGTAGTTGTATCTTGTGAATGATTGCCACGGTTGCCTTCCTGCCACGGCAGGAAGGCATATAGTAAAGTCCCCGGGGGCCAGGGATGTACCAGGGCATCGATCCCTTGGGACTGCGGTTCCCGCCTGCGGCTGAAGTATCTGGATACTTAGGCATTGGATCTGTTTGCCAGAAGGTCCATGTCCGGTGTCCCCCACCGATTCACTATCATCTTGAAGGCTGCGGATGACAGCCTCCATTCTCCTGGGTCTAGACTTTCCCTGCTGAGGAAGTCTGCCGTGATGTTGTCTTTCCCGGCGATGTGGACAGCGGATATCTCCTGGAGGTTTGCTTCCGCCCACGCCATCACGGGGTCTATTTCTAGTGTTACCTGTTGGCTCCTGGTTCCCCCCTGCCGGTTGATGTAGGCCACTGTCGTGGCATTGTCCGACATTACTCGGACCGCTTTTTTCAAAGTCTGTGAGCGAACCGCAGGCAGGCTAGTCTGACTGCCCGCGCTTCTAGGCGGTTGATGTTCCATCCCGCCTCTTCTGCGTTCCACTGCCCTTGGGCGGTTAACTCCTCGCAGTGTGCCCCCCATCCTCGTAGACTGGCATCTGTGGGGAGTAGGTTCCAGGTTGGGGAGGATAGTCTTGATCCCTGGCTCATGTGGCTGGCCTGCAGCCACCACCGTAGCTGGGTCCGAACTCTGCCCGGGAGTGATAGACGTACGGTGTAGTTCTGGGACGTGAGCTCCACTGTGATAGAAGTGAGCGCTGTAGGGGCCTCATGTGGGCTCTTTCCCATGGCACTACTTCCAGTGTGGATGCCATCAGCCCGAGGAGTTGCAGGTAATCCCATGCTGTGGGACGAGGATCGTCCAAGTAAGGTTTGCAGCCGGTTCCACAATTTTGATCTCCTTGTGGGGGTCAGGCTGACCTTGTCCTCTTTGGTGTCGAACTGTACTCCTAGGTATTCCAGCGACTGTGAGGGCTGTAGGGAGCTTTTGTGTGTGTTGACCACCCATCCTAGGCTCTCCAGTAGAGTTATGACTCTGCTGGTTGCTTGGTGGCTTTCCTCCGGTGACTTTGCCCTGATCAGCCAATCGTCTAGGTAAGGGTGAACGAGGATTCCTTCCTTCCTCAGTGTTGCCGCCATCACCACTATTATCTTGGTGAACGTCGGGGGTGCTGTGGCTAGCCCGAAGGGTAGTGCCCGGAACTGGTACTGACGGTTCAGGACTTTGAAGCGTAGGTAGCGCTGGTGTTCCTGATGAATTGGGATGTGCAGGTAGGCCTCCGAAAGATCCAGGGATGTTAGAAACTCTCCTGGTTGTATCGCCCTTATAACGGATCGTAAGGTTTCCATGCGGAAGTAGGGAATCCTGAGGTGGCGGTTGACAGACTGGAGGTCCAGGATGGGTCTGAATGTTCCCTCTTTCTTGGGGATGATAAAATAAAAGGAATAATGTCCAGTATTTATTTCCTGTGGAGGCACTGGGGTTATGGCCTCGAGGGCCAGTAGTCTGGACAGTGTAGCTTCCACTGCCGCCCTCTTGAAGGGGTCGTGCCAGGGGGACTCCACGAACTTGTCGGGAGGGGTTCGTAGAGAATCCAGGTAGTACCCCTCCCGAATGATGGCTAGGACCCACTTATCCAATGTTATCTCGACCCATCTGCGGTAGAATAGGGCTAGTCTGCCCGCTATGGCTTCTTCCCTTGGATGGGTCGGCTGAATCTCATTGTGGGGTGCGGCTGGGGCCTGCACCCGAGCTGGTACCCCTCTTGTTGTGCTTGGTCCAAAAGGACTGGTTCCTGCCCGTAGGGCGGGGGGTTTGATAGTTGCTCCTGTAAGGATTGAAGCGCTGTGAACCTCTGCCCCTGGAGGACCTGGGGAAGGGTCGCTGGTTTCTCTTCGCCTTATCCTCCCAGCAGGCGCGGCAATGGGGATTCGCCCCATTTGTCGGCCAGTTTCTCTAGTTCGCTGCCGAACAGGAGAGATCCTTTGAAGGGCATCCTTGTGAGGCGCGTTTTGGAAGATGCGTCGGCCGACCAGCTTCGGAGCCAGAGTTGCCTTCTGGCCGCCACCGCAGATGACACTCCTCTGGCCGCTGTGCGCACTAGGTCGGAAGCAGCGTCCACGAGGAATGATACTGCTGGTTCCATGTATTCTCCCGGGGTGCCTTTAATAGTCAGTCAGTGAATAAAACAAGTTAGACTGTTTGCATTTTTAAATAGTCAGTCAATAAGGTAGCAGTAGGTAAGCAGTAAATACACAAGTTAGACTGTTTGTATTTTTAGTCAGTCAATAAGGTAGCAGTAGGTTGGCAGTGAATAAATAAACAAGTTAGACTGTTTGTATTTAGTCAGTCAATAAGGTAGCAGTAGGTAGTGTGTTTATTTTTTAAAAGTCTGCCTGACTATTAAAGTGTCCTCCAGACTTTTAAAGAGCTAAGTGTTTTATTTAATAAATAACTGAGTGCATTGTATTGAAAAACAAAAAAAAAACACAAAAAAAAACCCCCCCACAAAAAAGTAGCCAGAAGCTAGAAATAAGCTAGGAGCAGTATATACCAAAGTAAAAAAGTTGAATAGTTCAGCTCAGTTACTCACCTTGGAAAGGTGTTGAGGTAGTGTGATTAGGTTTGAATAGAGAACAACATTTGTTAATCAAGGGAGCTGTGAGTCACTCAGGCTGACTAACTAAAGTTAGACTGTTTGTAATTCCCAACCCACCCACCCCAAGCTCATCCCTTAATTTATAGGCAGGTGCCACTTGCACAAAAAAAAAAACCCCATCAACAAAAACTTTATTGAGAATTCGATCAGACCCCAGTAGGCCACTACCAGACATATAGTGAATTCACTAATACATTTAAAGGAACTTAGACACATTCCTACTCCCATAGCAACCTAAAACTTAACTAGGAACTGATCAAAATTGAGATGAAGGCAGCAGTCCAGCAGCAAGAGGGGGGCTTCCCAGTCTTTTGCATCGAGTGTCACATGTATGATTTTTTACCCACCGGTGAGAAGTTGTACATGTGCATGTGATGCAAAGAGCTCCTGGCTCTCAGAGAACGAGTCCGATCTCTGGAGGCTAGAGTGGCAGACCTGGAGGAGCTGAGGGAGACAGAGAGGTATATAGATGAGACCTTCAGGGACATAGTAGTCCAGTCCCAACTTCAGACTGGCAGCCCTGGTGCTGCCTTGGAGGAAGAAGGTCTCATAATGGGAGAGCACCAACCAGATGTAGCAGGAAAGGATCCTGTAGCAAGGACCTGCTCTCTAGGTGATGCATTGTCCTTTCGCACTGAGGATATCTCCCCAAGGCCTACTGCCCAGGAGGGAAGGGTTAGGTCGGCCGTCATAGTTGGTGATTCGATTATTAGGAATGTAGATAGCTGGGTGGCGGGTGGGCGTGAGGATCGCCTGGTAACATGCCTACCTGGTGCGAAGGTGGCGGACCTCACGCGTCACCTAGATAGGATTTTAGACAGTGCTGGGGAGGAGCCGGCTGTCGTGGTACACGTGGGCACCAACGACATAGGAAAATGTGGGAGGGAGGTTCTGGAAGCCAAATTTAGGCTCTTAGGTAGAAAGATTAAATCCAGAACCTCCAGGGTAGCATTCTCTGAAATGCTCCCTGTTCCACGCGCAGGTCACCAGAGGCAGGCAGAGCTCCGGAGTCTCAATGCGTGGATGAGACGATGGTGCAAGGAAGAGGGATTCAGTTTTGTTAGGAACTGGGGAACCTTTTGGGGAAGGGGGGAGTCTCTTCCGAAGGGATGGGCTCCACCTTAACCAGGGTGGAACCAGACTGCTGGCGCAAACCTTTAAAAAGGAGATAGAGCAGCTTTTAAACTAGAACAAAGGGGAAAGCCGACAGTCGGTCAGCAGTGCATGGTTCGGAGAGATGTATCTTTAAAGGATACTAATGATGCATTAGAATTAGGGCATCCCGACAGTGAGGTTCCAATAATTAGAAAAGTAGTCCAAGTGCCTGTAACTAAAAACTCACCTGAGCTAAAAAATTGTAACTTATCCCTATCAATTAAAAAGCAGAATAAAAATACAATCAAAAAACAAACTTTGAAATGTTTGTATGCTAATGCCAGAAGTCTAAGAAGTAAGATGGGAGAACTAGAATGTATAGCAGTAAATGATGACATAGACTTAATTGGCATCTCAGAGACATGGTGGAAAGAGGATAACCAATGGGACAGTGCTATACCGGGGTACAAATTATATCGCAATGACAGAGAGGAGCAGTCGGGAGGAGGTGTGGCGCTTTATGTCCGGGATGGCATAGAGTCCAACAGGATAAACATCCTGCATGAGACTAAATTTCTCATGCAGGATAAACATCCTGCATGAGACTAAATCCTTACAGTTCTACTCTCTTATTCTTATCTCTCCTCCAAGTTTAAGACCCTTGTTGTAATGTAACTTTTTGATCTCCTTGCACTTGTTTATGTTTCTGTTCTTTGTTCTCACCCCTTGTTACATGTAAACCGGCATGATGTGGTTTCTAACCATGAATGCCGGTATAGAAAAAACGCAAATAAATAAATAAATAAATACAAAATTGAATCTTTATGGGTAGAAATCCCTTGTGTATCAGGGAAGACTACAGTGATAGGGGTATACTACCGTCCACCTGGTCAAGATGGTGAGATGGACAGTGAAATGCTAAGAGAAATTAGGGAAGCTAACCAAATTGGTAGTGCAGTAATAATGGGAGACTTCAATTACCACTATACAGAAACAGTTAATGAAAAGATGTGCAACGAACCACACTTGTCTCACAAAACACGTTGCAAACAAATTTGAAAATTTTATGTGCTTAGGAATTTACCTCACAGTGTGGACCATCATACCACCCTTGGTTGGTTTAGGCAGTAAGCCACGCTTTCAACCATAACGGGTCATATTTAATCATCGGTCCGAAATAGTCTATTAAATTCCTTTTAGATTTCTTCAATTTTCTACTTTATTAAATTTACTTTTTTTATCGTTTTTTGTCCATTTATAATAAAATGTTTTTAACGGAGTAAGAAGCGGAATTGCCTTACTTGTGCGGAGCGCCTCCGCGCTTCCGAAATAGTGCCTTCACTCACTTGTGCAGAGCGCCGCCGCGCTTTCAAGACTTCAATTTTCAATGCTGCCGCGCTTAAAAGGCAGCAAATTCCGATCGAGGGTGCTCGTGTGACTTAGAGCTCCTGTAGTCCGTAGTCCGACGTACGTTTCGCAGTTGTGCTGCTTCAGGGACTCTGTCCTAATCGGAAAGGTTAGGCTTAAGAAGTACACAAGGTTAGTTCCCGCCAAACTCTTTCAATATTTAAATGCCTTCGTATTTGCTTCTGTCTAATTCATTGTAATGCCGCATTCAGTCGCCTAATGCTCTTACCGGCATTCTGCGGTAAGAGCCGGTAAGAGCATTAGGCGACTGAATGCGGCATTACAATGAATTAGACAGAAGCAAATACGAAGGCATTTAAATATTGAAAGAGTTTGGCGGGAACTAACCTTGTGTACTTCTTAAGCCTAACCTTTCCGATTAGGACAGAGTCCCTGAAGCAGCACAACTGCGAAACGTACGTCGGACTACGGACTACAGGAGCTCTAAGTCACACGAGCACCCTCGATCGGAATTTGCTGCCTTTTAAGCGCGGCAGCATTGAAAATTGAAGTCTTGAAAGCGCGGCGGCGCTCTGCACAAGTGAGTGAAGGCACTATTTCGGAAGCGCGGAGGCGCTCCGCACAAGTAAGGCAATTCCGCTTCTTACTCCGTTAAAAACATTTTATTATAAATGGACAAAAAACGATAAAAAAAGTAAATTTAATAAAGTAGAAAATTGAAGAAATCTAAAAGGAATTTAATAGACTATTTCGGACCGATGATTAAATATGACCCGTTATGGTTGAAAGCGTGGCTTACTGCCTAAACCAACCAAGGGTGGTATGATGGTCCACACTGTGAGGTAAATTCCTAAGCACATAAAATTTTCAAATTTGTTTGCAACGTGTTTTGTGAGACTTCAATTACCCCAATATAGACTGGGTAAATGTATCATCGGGTCACGCTAGAGAGATAACGTTCCTGGATGGAATAAATGATAGCTTTATGGAGCAATTGGTTCAGGAACCGACGAGAGAGGGAGCAATTTTAGATCTAATTCTCAGTGGAGCACAGGACTTGGTGAGAGAGGTAACGGTGGTGGGGCCACTTGGCAATAGTGATCATAATATGATCAAATTTGATTTAATGACTGGAAAAGGAACAGTGTGCAAATCCAAGGCTCTCGTGCTAAACTTTCAAAAGGGAAACTTTGATAAAATGAGAAAAATTGTTAGAAAAAAACTGAAAGGAGCAGCTACAAAAGTAAAAAATGTCCAAGAGGCGTGGTCATTGTTAAAAAATACCATTCTAGAAGCACAGTCCAGATGTATTCCACACATTAAGAAAGGTGGAAAGAAGGCAAAACGATTACCGGCATGGTTAAAAGGGGAGGTGAAAGAAGCTATTTTAGCCAAAAGATCTTCATTCAAAAATTGGAAGAAGGATCCAACAGAAGAAAATAGGATAAAGCATAAACATTGGCAAGTTAAATGTAAGACATTGATAAGACAGGCTAAGAGAGAATTTGAAAAGAAGTTGGCTGTAGAGGCAAAAACTCACAGTAAAAACTTTTTTAAATATATCCGAAGCAGAAAGCCTGTGAGGGAGTCAGTTGGACCGTTAGATGATCGAGGGGTTAAAGGGGCACTTAGAGAAGATAAGGCCATCGCGGAAAGATTAAATGATTTCTTTGCTTCGGTGTTTACTGAAGAGGATGTTGGGGAGGTACCCGTAATGGAGAAGGTTTTCATGGGTAATGATTCAGATGGACTGAATCAAATCACGGTGAACCTAGAAGATGTGGTAGGCCTGATTGACAAACTGAAGAGTAGTAAATCACCTGGACCGGATGGTATACACCCCAGAGTTCTGAAGGAACTAAAAAATGAAATTTCAGACCTATTAGTAAAAATTTGTAACTTATCATTAAAATCATCCATTGTACCTGAAGACTGGAGGATAGCAAATGTAACCCCAATATTTAAAAAGGGCTCCAGGGGCGATCCGGGAAACTACAGACCGGTTAGCCTGACTTCAGTGCCAGGAAAAATAGTGGAAAGTGTTATAAACATCAAAATCACAGAACATATAGAAAGACATGGTTTAATGGAACAAAGTCAGCATGGCTTTACCCAGGGCAAGTCTTGCCTCACAAATCTGCTTCACTTTTTTGAAGGAGTTAATAAACATGTGGATAAAGGTGAACCGGTAGATATAGTATACTTGGATTTTCAGAAGGCGTTTGACAAAGTTCCTCATGAGAGGCTTCTAGGAAAAGTAAAAAGTCATGGGATAGGTGGCAATGTCCTTTCGTGGATTGCAAACTGGCTAAAAGACAGGAAACAGAGAGTAGGATTAAATGGGCAATTTTCTCAGTGGAAGGGAGTGGACAGTGGAGTACCTCAGGGTTCTGTGTTGGGACCCTTACTGTTCAATATATTTATAAATGATCTGGAAAGAAATACGACGAGTGAGATAATCAAATTTGCAGATGACACAAAATTGTGCAGAGTAGTTAAATCACAAGCAGATTGTGATAAATTGCAGGAAGACCTTGTGAGACTGGAAAATTGGGCATCCAAATGGCAGATGAAATTTAATGTGGATAAGTGCAAGGTGATGCATATAGGGAAAAATAACCCATGCTATAATTACACGATGTTGGGTTCCATATTAGGTGCTACAACCCAAGAAAGAGATCTAGGTGTCATAGTGGATAACACATTGAAATCGTCGGTTCAGTGTGCTGCGGCAGTCAAAAAAGCAAACAGAATGTTGGGAATTATTAGAAAAGGAATGATGAATAAAACGGAAAATGTCATAATGCCTCTGTATCACTCCATGGTGAGACCGCACCTTGAATACTGTGTACAATTCTGGTCGCCGCATCTCAAAAAAGATATAATTGCGATGGAGAAGGTACAGAGAAGGGCTACCAAAATGATAAGGGGAATGGAACAACTCCCCTATGAGGAAAGACTAAAGAGGTTAGGACTTTTCAGCTTGGAGAAGAGACGACTGAGGGGGGATATGATAGAGGTGTTTAAAATCATGAGAGGTCTAGAACGGGTAGATGTGAATCGGTTATTTACTCTTTCGGATAGTAGAAGGACTAGGGGACACTCCATGAAGTTAGCATGGGGCACATTTAAAACTAATCGGAGAAAGTTCTTTTTTTACTCAACGCACAATTAAACTCTGGAATTTGTTGCCAGAGAATGTGGTTCGTGCAGTTAGTATAGCTGTGTTTAAAAAAGGATTGGATAAGTTCTTGGAGGAGAAGTCCATTACCTGCTATTAAGTTCACTTAGAGAATAGCCACTGCCATTAGCAATGGTTACATGGAATAGACTTAGTTTTTGGGTACTTGCCAGGTTCTTATGGCCTGGATTGGCCACTGTTGGAAACAGGATGCTGGGCTTGATGGACCCTTGGTCTGACCCAGTATGGCATTTTCTTATGTTCTTATGGGGTGTTGTTCCTGGTTTGTGATAAATAGGCATGTGTCACCACGGTGCAGCAGGCCGCAATTTGTAAAGACATAGCGGCTACGTCAAATGACTGTTTGAGGATGGACTCCAGACGCCGGTCATGTGTATCCTTGAGCGCAGCTCCTCCCTCCACTGGGATAGTGGTGCATTTAGAGACCACGCAGACCATGGCATCCACTCTTGGGCATGCGAGAAGATCTGTGGTTGCCGGGTCCAGGGGGTACAGGGCTGCCAAGGCTCGTCCCCCTTTGAATGTGGACTCTGGAGCACTCCATTCCAGGTCAATCAGCTGTTATGCTGCTTGTAACAGAGGGAAATGTCAAGAAGTCTGTCGGAGACCCTCCAGCAGGGGGTTCGGTTTAGGTTCCCCCAAAGTCCCTGGGCCCGGGATAGCGAGCTCAGTCAGGCATTGGTTGACCAGGTCCGGGAGCTCGTCCTTTGTGAAGAAGCATCTCATGGTTCGGTGAGGCTCTGTTCCCCGGGGGAGCTCCCCCTCTTCTAGGGGTTCGGCTTCCTCTTCAGAGATGTCCGAGTCCTCATAGGTGGGGCTTCTGGGTAGTGGAAGCCTGTGCCTAGGTCTTGAAGGGCCTGGGGCATGAGGGTCCTCCGGTGGAGCATGTGGCTGGACAGCCAGAGGTTCTGTTTGCATTTGAACAAAGGTGTGAATCCCCTTGAAGAACTCCACCCATGAGATCGAAGCTGGGGGGCGCTGGATCCTTGGGGTTCCCCGTCTGTGGGGAGGTCCCCCTGGCTAGGTCCGGGGTACCCCCTGAGGAGATAGAACTCGGCCCTGGGTGGGACTGGCCCTGAACTGGATCTCCCAGGGCCTCCTCGCACTGGGTGCACAGGGCGTCGGCCTCCTCGCTTTGTACGGTTCTGATATGGCATGCTGGGCAGAGGCCTTGAGCTTTTATCTCTGTTTCTGGAGGTGCCATGGCTGTCGGCACGTAAACTCTTATGCGCACCGGTGCGCTTAAGGTAAGTGTGTAGTCGTGCACGTAGCTGTGTGCCCAGCCGTAGATATGCGCCCGGCTCTGCGAGCGTAACTTATGTGCGCAAGACCTGATGTGCATGTAAGGCTATGCGCACACGTGCTTTGTGCGCTCGGGCCAAATGGCGAACGGTGCGGCGAATAGGGCCAAAATGGCGACGGCGAGCATGTGGGCAATATGGCGACCCCCTCGGAGAGTCTCCACATGGGAAGACCCTTGGAAATAACTGGGGCCTGGCCCTGCTAGGACGGATCTACCCGGTGGCACTGGTCCCGACCGGATTCAAGCAGAAGATTTCTACCTTACCTTGTCTTCGGCGCTTCCCGGTTGTGTCCCGGGCGGTCTCCAGCTCCGGGGGATAGAGAGCAAATACCTTCACCGCCACGCTCGAGGATGTACCCGCTGCCTCTCAGCCGTGCCCGAGGGTCGGGGGCTAGGTCCTCGCCGCGATTCGGTCGCCGGACCGAGGCTTACCTCCAAGGGACTATAGAAATCACCTCGGGAATCTCAACTGGGGGAGGGACCCTAGGGTATCACCGCAGGAGAGCGGAGCTCGTCTTCAGGTAGGTTTGTTCTTTAAAATTTGGATTTTCTTCTTTGAATTTGTTCGAACGCTGTGAGAGCGTGCAGATAGTCCCTAACTGCTATGGAGACTGAAAATACTGAAGAGCTGCACTTCCTGCAGGGGTATATGTACTAGGGGCTGACGTCAGATTGAAATCTGATCTGTCTCCAACTGCTAGCAGGAGTACTCTATACCCATTGGTCCTGAGTCCATCTGCTACACGCTAGGAAGTTATAAATTACCTGCATTCATCTACAAGCACAGCACATTTTGTTACTGATAAGAAAGGATCACACATCAGTATAGCAAATGTTGCTTACCTGATGTAACAGGTGTTCTCACAGGACAGCAGGATGTTAGTCCTCACAAATGGGTGACATCGAGGATGGAGCCCAACCACGGAAAACTTCTGTCAAAGTTTCAGGAACTTTGACTGGCCCCTACTGGGCATGCCCAGCACGGCACTAACCCTGCAGCCAGCAGGGGTCTCCCTTCAGTCTTGTTTCAAAGCTACAGGCAGTGCCGAAAAATAAAATAAAAACGAACCCAACTCCGCGGGGGTGAGGGGCGGGTTTCGTGAGGACTAACATCCTGCTGTCCTGTGAGAACACCTGTTACATCAGGTAAGCAACATTTGCTTTCTCACAGGACAAGCAGGATGGTTGTCCTCACAAATGGGTGAGTACCGAGCTGAGGATGTCCGAACCTGCACCAAATGTACCCAACGGCGTGCAATAGGCACAACAACTGGGGTGGAATTTGGGAGAGGGCATCCGCACCCTACCGGGAAGGTGGAAGGGTGTTGGTACATCATGTTGGAAAAAGGTTACGCAAGACAGATTGGCCGAAGATGGAATCCTGTCTTCCAGCTTTGTCCAAACAATAGTGGGCTGCAAATGTATGGAGGGAACTCCAGGTTGCAGCCTTGCAGATGTCAGGAAGCGGCACCGATCGAAGGTGTGCTACTGAAGTCGCCATGGCCCTCACAGAGTGTGCTTTAACACGGTCTTGAAAAGGAATGCCAGCTTGCTGATAGCAGAAGGAGATGCAGTCCGCCAACCAGGAGGAAAGAGCCTGCTTACCCACAGGTTGTCCTAACTTGTTAGGATGGAAAGAGACGAATAATTGAGTGCTCTTCCTGTGGGCAACTGTACGGTCTAGATAAAAAGCTAGAGCCCGTTTACAGTCTAGGGTATGCAGAGTCTGTTCCCCGGAGTTGGAGTGGGGCCTGGGAAAGAAGATAGGTAGTATGATGGATTGATTAATATGAAACTCCGAAACTACCTTAGGTAAAAATTTAGGGTGAGTGCGGAGCACCGCCCGGTCCTGCAGGAGTTTGGTGTAAGGCGGATAGGTAACTAGGGCCTGTAATTCACTAACCCTGCGAGCTAAAGTGATAGCCAAAAGGAATAACACTTTCCATGTGAGATATTTTAAGTCACAGGAGTAAAGGGGTTCGAAAGGTGGTTTCATAAGGCGACCAAGAACCAGATTAAGGTCCCAAGATGGGGCCGGAGGACGTAAAGGTGGCTTCAAATGGAGCAATCCTTTAAGAAAGCGTGTTACAAGGGGTTGTACTGAAATAGGGACACCCCCGATATGTTTATGGAAGGCGGCTACCGTACTGACATGCATTCTAATGGAAGAGGTCTTTAGACCTGATTCTGATAGATGCCAGAGATAGTCCAAGAATTTAGAGATTGGACAGGAAAGGGGAACAAGGGACTGAGAAGTGCACCATGATGTATACCTTTTCCATTTGTAAGAATAAGATTTTCTTGTGGAAGGCTTTCGTGAAGCGATCAGGACACGAGAAACTGAATCCGAAAGGTTAAATGGCTGAAGGACTAACCTTTCAACATCCATGCCGTCAGGGACAAGGCTTGGAGGTTGGGATGGAGGAGGCATCCGTCGTTTTGAGTGATCAGATGCGGGTCCTTTCCCAGAGGAATGTGCCTGCGGATGGAGAGATCCTGGAGTATGGGAAACCACACTTGGCGTGGCCAGTGCGGTGCTATCAGGATCATAGTTCCCCTGTCCTGACGCAGATTCACGAGAGTCTTCGACAGAAGAGGAAGTGGAGGGAATGCATAGAGCAGACCGGTTGTCCACGTGAGGGAGAATGCATCCCTCGGCCGAGAGTGCTGGCTCCGAATGAGAGAGCAGTAATTGTCTACTTTGTGGTTCTGAGGGGACGCAAAGAGGTCTATGTGGGGATAACCCCATTTGTGAAACAGAGAGGTCGCTACCAAGGGATCGAGCGACCACTCGTGTGGTTGGAAGACACGGCTCAGCTGGTCTGCCAATACATTGTCTGCTCCCGGCAAGTAGGTGGCCCTGAGGTACATGGAGCGGGAGAGGGCTTCTGCCCAAATCTGCGCAGCTTCCTGACACAGAAGGAAGGAGCCTGTGCCTCCCTGCTTGTTTATGTACCACATGGCCACCTGATTGTCCGTTTGAATTAAGATTGTGCGGTTCGATAGGCAATCTTGAAAAGTCCTGAGAGCATAGTGGATTGCTCGCAGTTCCAGGAAATTTATCTGGTGTTTGGCTTCCTCTGGTGACCAGAACCCTTGAGTTTGTAAGTTGTTTACTTGGGCTCCCCAACCGATGTTGGAAGCATCGGTGGTGAGGATTACCTGAGGGTCTGGTGGAAGAAAGGGCAAGCCCTGTAGGAGGTTGAATTGATTTGTCCACCAGGCAAGAGACAAACGGAGTGCATCGGTGATGCGAACAATGGAGGACAGAGGCTGAACAGCTTGGGTCCATTGCAATCTCAGAGTCCAGTGCATGACTCTCATGGCCAGACGGGCCATGGGAGTTACATAAACTGAGGAGGCCATGTGTCCCACCAGAATGAGGAATTGGCTAGCTGTTGCTGTGCGTTGAGACTGCAACTGGCAAGCTAGGGACACCAGGATTTGAACTCGTTGATGAGGAAGGAAGGCTTTGGCCTGTAGGGTGTCCAAGTCTGCCCCAATGAAGGATAAGGTTTGAGATGGTCTAAAAAGGATTTCTCGTAATTGACAAGAAACCCTAGAGAAAGTAGAGTTTGAATTGTCAGGGTCAGGGAGGACCGAGCGATTTGCTGGGTTGGGGCCCTGATTAACCAATCATCGAGGTAGGGGTAGACGTGGATACCTTCCTTCCTGAGGAATGCTGCAACCACCACGAGGCATTTGGTAAAGACCCGTGGTGCGGATGCCAGGCCGAAAGGTAGCACTCTGTATTGGTAGTGATTTCGGCCTACTAAAAAACGGAGGTATTTGCGATGAGACTGAGTTATCGCAATGTGAGTATAGGCATCTTTTAGGTCTAGAGAGCATAGCCAGTCCCCTCTTTGCAGGAGAGGGAGAAGCGAGCCCAGGGTTACCATCTTGAACTTCTCTTTGTGAAGGTACTTGTTGAGGACCCGTAGGTCCAGGATTGGTCGAAGTCCTCCTGACTTTTTTGGGATCAGAAAGTACCTGGAGTAGAACCCTAGTCCTTGTTGTGAGGGAGGAACGGGTTCTATAGCGTTTGACTGGAGGAGAAGGGAAACCTCCTGCTTTAGAATAATAGAGTGATCGGTGACTCTCCACGCCTGCAGGGGTGGGGAGTCCAAAGGGAGAGTCAGGAAGTTGAGGTGGTAACCCTGTGCAATTATCGCTATCACCCATTGATCTGTGGTGATATGCTGCCATTTTTCTAGAAAGTGGCTTAACCGACCTCCTACTGGTATAGTTTGAAGAGGGATTTGGCATCTGCTCTCTAATTGAAAGTCAAAAACCCGATGCAGGGCCAGGTTGTGGAGCTGTTGCGGGTTTTTGTTTTCGAGACTGACGAGGCTGAGTTTTATGGTAAGGCCTCGCAGGCCTAGACTTGGCTAGTGGGGGATAATACTTCCGTGGACGGAAGAATGACTTTTTTGAGTCCTTCTTAAATGGTTGTTTAGAAGGCAAGTCAGAAGGAATAGATGAGAGCTGTTTAAGTGTCTCATGATGATCCTTCAGTTCAGCAACAATTTGCTGAATTTGCTCACCAATTAAATTATCCCCTAGACAGGGCAAATCAGAGAGCCTGTCCTGAACTTCCGAGCGAAGGTCAGACGACTTAAGCCAAGCCCAGCATCTGGCAGAGATGGCCGAAGCAGAAAGCCTAGTGGAAGCATCAAAGATGTCATAAGCTGTTCTTATTTCATGCTTCCCAGCTTCAAACCCTTTGTTTAATAGGGACTGAAGCTGTGGCTGGAACTGCTCTGGTAAGGCATCTGAGTACTCCTGTATCTGTTTCAGGATGACCCTATTGTATTGGGTCATATACAATTGATAAGAAGCTATTCTGGAAATTAGCATAGCTCCTTGGTATACTTTCCTACCTATACTATCTAGGAATTTATTTTCCTTAGTAGGAGGTATGGAAGAATGTGGCTTTAATCTTTTAGCTTTCTTTTGAGCTGATTCTACCACAACAGAGTGATGATCTAATTGTGGTTTCTGAAAGCCAAGTGCTGACTGTACAAGATAAGTAGAGTCAGCTTTTTTGTTCACTGGAGCAACAGATCCAGGAGATTCCCAATTCTTTTTGAGAAGGTCCAGAAAAACCTGATGAATTGGAATAGAGGTGATGACTTTAGGGGCATCCAAGAATTGGAGCAACTCCATCATCTGGTGCCTGTCATCTTGTTCTTATTGAAGCTGAAAAGGGACCAACTCCGACATGTCCTTCACAAAATTTATGAAAGAGAGGTCCTCAGGGGGAGAACGCTTTCTACTCTCCGCAGGAGAGGGTGGTGAAGGCAAATCATCGGTGTCAGTAGAGGTATCATCACCCCAGGTGTCATAAGGATCAGGCTGCTGACCTGTAGGACCATGAGGGGGCTGAATACCTGAAGGCCCCGGTTGAGGCTCCGAGACATTCGAAGGTATTACTGGGGGCATCGAGAATGTCCTCGATGGAATCGGTGCCGGCATCGGTGCCGGTGCCGGCATTGAAGGAATCGGTGCAGTCATCGAAAATCTCGGTGGAGCTGATGTGCGTATCGCCCCCGAGGAATGTACCAGTGGCGAGGGACGACAAGGCACCGATGGAACTACCCCCGAAGGGGGAATTCGGTACGGTGTTTCTCCACCTGATGAGAAGGCTGTCGGTGACCCGGGTGTTGCTGGTGGAAGGGCATTCATAAGCGCTTCCATCCGAGCAAGCAGCGGTGCCAGTGCTGCTGGAATCGGGTCGGTGACCGGTTCCACTCTCGGTGCCGGGGTCGGTGCCGAAGGAGTCTGGAACCGTAGCATCGCCTTGTCGATGGTCTCCTGGACCAGCCGGTCCAGTTCTACCCGGAGACCTGGGGTAACAAGACCCGGCTCCATGGGAGAGGGAGGCTGAGGCTGAGCCGGAGGGACCACCGTCACCGGTGGAATCACGGCTCCCAAACCCCGGAGGGGTGAGGGTTGCCTCAGTGTCTGCGAGACAGGAGTGGACGGTGCCACTTCTGGTCGAGACTTCTTCGACGGAGGCTCGGACAGCACGGAGGTCGATGACTTCGATTCCTCGACGGTCCGAGACTTATGACGTCGATGGCGATGTTTATCCTTCCGATCCCCTCGATCTTCGGGGGAAGGGACAGGCGTCGATGGCCGTGAAGACGTCGATGGCGGACGGTCACCGGGAGGCTGTCGATGACGATGGGACTTCGACGGTGCCGGTTCCGATGACGTCGATGCAATTGATGGCGTCGGAGTGTGAGCATGGAAAAGGAGTCCCATCTTCTCCATTCTAGCTTTGCGACCTTTTGTTGTCATTAAGGCACATTTGGTGCAAGTCAGGACATCATGCTCACTCCCTAAACACAAAACACAGACTCTATGTGGGTCTGTGATGGACATAGTACGTGTACAGTCCGGGCACCGACGGAACCCCGACGCCATGGCCATAGGCCAAAAATTTAGCCGCGGGACGGTCGACTGCCAACAGGCCTCGAGGGCCAAATTCGACGGTAGTCGACAAAAACAACGGCAAAAAACTTACCGAAGTACCGCGGAGTAAAAATTGAAGAAGGGAGACCCCTGAGGGGCAATTTTTTCTTCAAGAATAAAGTTGAAGAGATTCCTGTCAGGAATGTGGTAAGAGCTCCTTAACCGCGTGGCAACTGCTACGCGGAAAAAAGAAGACTGAAGGGAGACCCCTGCTGGCTGCAGGGTTAGTGCCGTGCTGGGCATGCCCAGTAGGGGCCAGTCAAAGTTCCTGAAACTTTGACAGAAGTTTTCCGTGGTTGGGCTCCATCCTGCTTGTCCTGTGAGAAATCTATTTTCTACCAATTATAATTTATCCTTTATCTTGTCCATGGAGCCCAAAAAGCAAGTTTGCTTACCGTCATCCTGCTATCTACAGAAACACCGTTTACGGTAAGCAAACTTGCTTTTTCCCGTCGATAGCAGGGCTGAATTAGCCATGCTGTCATGGGAGTCCTAAGCTCCACATCACACTGAATGAAAGTTGTTAGTCTCTTATCTCCATGAAGTGGGATGAAAATGAGTGACAGTCAACTCTGTTACTCTGTGGACAATGTTTGTAGAATAATTCTTCCCAATTTGGCATCCTCTGTGGTCTGCTAATCCAGACAGTAATGGGAAGTGAAAGTATGAAGAGATGCCCACGTGGCAGCCTTGCAGATGTCCAGGGAAGCCACGTGTCAAAGATGAGCCAGTGAAGTTGCTACTGCACGTGTTTGATATGCTGTGGGTTGATAAGACAGCTTGCACTGTCGTTTTGCATAACAGAATTGTATACACTGGGTTATGCAGCTAGAAATTGTACATCTACTGGAAGACCCGGAGCATTGGGGTTGAAGGAGACAAAGAGCTGTGACGGTCTGGTCTGCGAGTGTGTTCGTTGCTTATAGTAAGCCAATGCCCTTTTGCAGTCTAAGGTATGCAGTAATTTTTCCCGTTCATTATGATGTGGTTTTGGACAAAACGTTGGGAGTTCAATGGACTGGTTGATGTGGAATTGGGAGATTACTTTCGGTAGAAAGGTTGGATGAGTCCGTAGAAGAACCTTATGGTGGTAAAATTGGAGATACGGGCTATAATGTACTAATGCCTGTAATTCACTCACTCGAACTGAAGTAACTGCTGTTAAGAACACTACTTTCCAAGTAAGGAATTTGATATGTGCAGAGTCCACTGGCTCGAACGGTGGTAGCATTAGTTGTTCCAGAACCAGGTTGAGATTCCAGGGTACTGGAGGCTTGGAGACTGGAGGTCGAAGATGGACTAGACCCTGAATAAATCTAGACACAGATGGGTGTAGGAAAATTGGTTGGCCTTCATAAAGTCTGTGGAAAGCAGCAATGGCATTGACTGAGGCAGTGGCGAACCCTGCGGTGTACAAAGTGTGTAAATAGTCTAATAACTTGTCTGATGCACAGGTGAGTGGGTCTATGCCTTTGGATCTGCACCATGTCGCATACCGCTTCCATTTAAATTGATAACTGCGTCTCATGGACGGTTTCCGGGATTCCAACATTATGTCTTGGACTGTGATGGAAAAACCTTGCTCCGATAAAAGGACCCGTTCAACCTCCAAGCTGTTAGATGTAGTGATGAGTGGAGTGGGTGGAGGAGCATTCCCTGCTCCTGAGACAGAAGGTCTTCCCATTGTGGGAGACATATCGGAGCATCTGCTAATAACTGCAGAAGGTGTGGGTACCATTGTTGTCGAGGCCATGTGGGTGCCACGAGAATTAATTGAGCCCCGTCCTGCATGCACTTCTGTAGAGTACGTGTGATGAGCGGAATCGGTGGAAACGCATACATTAGTGGTTCTGTCCATGGTATGAGAAAAGCATCTTGTGCGTCCCTGCATGGACTGGGCCACACTGAGCAAAAGCAATCCACCTTCCGGTTGGATTCGGTGGCAAAGAGGTCTATTGAGGGTATTCCCCACCTGTGGAAGAGGGTCTCCACCATTTCGTGATGGAAAGACCATTCGTGTGGGTGGAACACCCGACTCAACCGGTCCGCTTGAGTGTTGGGGATGCCGGGTAGATAAGTTGCTTGCAACTGAATGGAGTGACTGTTGGCCCACCTGAAGATCATGAGGGCTTCTTTGCACAGGATCCATGAGCCCGATCCCCCCTGTTTGTTGATGTAGAACATGGCCACTTGATTGTCCGTGTATACCATGACCCGGTGGCCCTGGAGGTTAGAGACGAAGGTTCTGAGGACGTATCGTATCGCCCGTAATTCCAGGAAGTTGATTTGATAGAACTGCTCTTGTATGGTCCATTGACCTTGAGTTTGTAGTTGGTTGAGATGCACTCCCCATCCCTTGCGGGAGGCATCCGTAGTAAATACTGCATTGTGGGGTAGCAGGATGAGCGGTGTGCCCTTGGTGAGAGTTTAGCGTTGTAGCCACCAATCCAGTTCTTGGATCATGGCGGCTGTTAAGCGTATTTTGTATGTCAACGGCTGTGAATGTTGTTTCCATTGTCTCTTGAGATCCCACTGAATCTGCCTCTAATGGAGACGTGTATTGGACACTGCATGGATCGATGCCACCATATGCCCCAGGACGGTTAACACTTGACGGGCAGATGGGGATGTGGTGAGCTTGAGACGTCGAAATAGTTGACGCATGGTGGACTTCCTGTCTTGTGGCAGAAAAACTCTGTGTTTGATGGTGTCTAGGCAGGCTCCTATGAATTGAAGTCGTTGAGACGGTTGTAAGTGGGATTTCTGGTAATTGACCATTAGACCCAATTGATTGAGGCAAGTTATTGTGTCGTGGAGGTGTTGGCGGAGCGTGGTTGGGGTTGAAGCCACAATCAGCCAATCGTCGAGGTAAGGAAATGATTATTCCTTGTCGTCTGAGGAACGCCACCACCACTGCCATGCACTTGGTGAACACCCGAGGTGCCGTCAAGAGACCGAAGGGGAGTACCCTGTATTGGAAGTGTTGGCAGTTCACTTGGAAAGACAGGTATCGCCAGGCGGAAGGATGCATTGGAATATGAGTGTATGCATCCTTGAGGTCTATAGAGCACATCCAAGCATTGGGTTGGATGAAAGGTAAGATGGCCTTTAGTGATATCATCTCGAACGTTTCTGTGAATTTGTTGAGGTCCCGAAGATCCAGGATGGGGTGGAGATCCCCTGACTTCTTGGGTATGAGGAAGTAAGGGGAGTAGAACCCCGTATTCTGTTGGGAGGGAGGGAGGAAGGCGTTGAATCGCCTTTTGTTGTAATAAGGCAGATACTTCCTTTTCCAACAGGGTGGGGTTGGACCTGGTCCCTCTGGATGTCAAGTGAGGGAGCAGAGGTAGGAAGGGGAAGGGAATCCAGTAACCGAGGCGAACAATGTCCAGTACCCACTGATCCGTTGTGATGTTTTCCCATTGCTGGATGTGCGCCTGTATGCTTCCCGCTAATACCTTTGGTGATGGTGACGTGGTTTTATTAAAAAGACTGAGCTGGCTTATTGGAGGTGGCCGGTTGCTGAGCTTGGGGGCTCTGTGGTCGAGGACATCCCCTTCTATTTTGAGAAGATTGGTTTTGTTGCCTAGTCTGGGGTTGATATGGCGTAGGCCTGTACGCCACAAATGGCGATATGCTCTTCTTTGGAAAGGCTGTCTCCTTGGAGGGACATAGTATCTGCATGTTGAAGAGTATGGTTGTGGCGTGGTTAGCGACTGAACCGCGACAGACTGTTCTTTAAGATGGGCTATGGTCTCCTGAAACCTGATACCAAACAAATTGTCTCCCTTACAGGGTAAGTTAGCCAATTTTTCGTGTCGTCTCGGATGGAACTTGCTCGAAGCCAGGCCACACGGCGTGCTGCAATCGACGCCGCCGAGGTACGCAAAGAGGTTTCAAACCCTTCATAGACTGTCCTTAACAGATGACGGGTGGCCTCCTCCATGTCTCTGATGAGGTCCGAGTCAGTGGAAGTGGGTTCCGAAGGTTGGGAGATGTCCTTTACCCGTTGGATCAACTCATATATGTACTGTACAATGTAAAATTGATGCTGGTTGATCCTGGCTGCCAGCATTGAAGACTGGAAGGCTCGCTTCGCAAACTCATCTAGGGAGCGGAGGTCCCTCCCTGAGGGTGCTGCTGAATGGAGTTTGGATTTTTTGGTTTTAGCCATAGCGGACTCCACGACAATGGAAGCATGGGGTAATTGAGGTGGAGTATAGTAAGGGGATGGTTGCATCTTGTATTTGAGGTCCGTTTTCCTGGACACCGCAGGTAGAGTGAAGGGCGTCTCCCAGGATTTGTCCAGAACTGCATTAAGGACCTCATGTGCTGGGAGGGAGGTTGGCTCCGCTGGCAGGTCGAATATCTTTAATAGGCCAAGGGTGTCGGTTCTCGGATCCGGCATTTTCTGGATCTGGATGTTAAGTGCCTTGCCCATCTTATCCAAAAATTTAGGATATGTTAAGTCTTCCAGTGGGGAGTAAGGTTCCACAGGACCCTCTCCCAGGTCGGAAGGATATCCTGTGGAGGAATCCGTAGACGTGGCTGGAGCCACCGGAGAGACTGGCTGTATGATGGGGTCTGGTGAGGGCGGCACCGTGGTGGCGTCTGAGAATGGGCCCGTGGAGATGGTGATCTGGACCGTGTGGGCGACTTGTGAGTAGAGGGGTGTGGAGACTGCCCACCACTGCTCGGTGAAGATGCTGGTATGTTGAAGGAAGTTTGCATAACTTCAAAGAAGCCTGAGAAAGCCATGGACAGATTCATGAAAGCCTCTTGTTTGAGGAGGCATCGGAGGGCGAGGTGATGCCGAGGGACGTATCGGTGGTACTGCCGCTCTGAGGATATCAGAGTTTGGTGGTGGTGTACGGTGACGAGGCACACGGGTTACCTTTGACAACTTTGGTTTCTTCGAGAGTGGTTCCTGAAGCACATCCCCTGTTGACCTGTGATGCAACACAGAGGAGAGGTCCGAGAACACCTGCAGGGATGGTGAGGAGGATCCAGAGTACAAAGATGTTATTCGTGGATGTTCTTTGCTCTCGGATTGTGAAGACAAGTCGGAGGGACCTTGGTTTTCCAAGCTGACTCTCCGCGTCGTTCTGGAGGTTACATCATCGCCTTGTGTTGTGTGGCTGAAGTATGTGTCGACCTGTATGTAACTCAGCACAGGCGCCGGTGTCTGCGTCGATGGCGCCGGGCCCAGATGTATGGGAGATGGCGTGTTGTCTTGCACACTCCTGCGTCGATGACCGGTTCCCCTGCGTCGATGACCGGTTCCCCTGCGTCATCGGCGCATGTTTCCGGTTGGTATCTGGCTCACCGGTGGGCGCAGTCGTCATGAGTTTCCCATCCGAAGCTTTTGAGCCTCGCTTTTGAGTTGGCACTGCACAAAGAGACGCCTGACTGGGTGCACCGTGCGTTGGCGCTGATGGTGCGCAGATCAACACAGGCGCACCATGCGTCCTGACCGAAGTCTTGGTCCCTGGCGCCAGTTTCCACACTTTACGGCTTACTGACGCCATTGAAGCATCTCGACTATGGCGGTCGGCGTGTTTCTGGTCTCGGCCTCAAGGCATGGTGTGCTTGGGCTTATTTCTGTGCTCTTCACCCCGCGTAGAAGCCACCGGTTCCAGTGACGACGCATCTGCAGGGGCATTGGGGCGGCCGGTCCCGAGGACAATCGGGCCTCCGAGGGTGGAGCGTAGGAGCCCTGTCTTATCCCTGTCAGCGCTATCATTTTGTCGTGCCGTTGCCGACGCACTCTGGGGGACATTTTTGCCACACTGCGGACAGGTCTGCATCGGGTGATCTGGGCCCAGACACCGATAGCATCCGTGATGGATATGACTGTCGCAGGGGCACTGTTTGAATCCAGAAGGTCGTCCCCTGTCCTTCTTACCGTGTTCTTTCATTCTCTTTCTATTTTTTAACCTTTTTGAAGGGTTTTTTCTCTCAGGGAGGTAATGCTGAGGAGGTCTGAAGCTCCACACGCGGAAAAACAGACTGAGGAGAGTCGATTCCAGTGCGGGAACTCACGCGCAGCCTCAGAGCAAAGCTCTGACATCACTTTGAAGCTCCACCTCCCGGGCCTGATTGACAGTTCCCATGACAACATGGCTAAATCAGCCCTGCTATCGACGGGAAAAGTCTAATAGTACAATCTTGAGTTAGTTTGTTTACAAATCTTTTATTCTCATTATAATCTAATCTAAAATAACATCTATCTTTCTTCATATCAAGCATAGTAAAAAATCATATTGGTCAGAGAGATACAATAAAACTCTTGATCTCATCAATAGCAAAGTGAACTAGTTATATAAAAGTAACCATTCCTAGTTTAGGAACATTATGAATGCCTTCCTAGTCTCTTAACGATAGCAATGTGGATTTTTATTTCTACCTAATAAGACTAGCAAAAATAAGTTACGGATTTTGTGTTGTATTATTTTATGATTTGGTTGTCATAATTATGAACTGATTTTAATAATTTTTGACTGATATGTATGAGATAGACTTATACACATTGCAGACCCCGTGTATGCAATCTCCCATGTGCTTTCATTATAGCTATCTAGAAAACCAGATTTTTCTGGATAGTTATAAAGTACCTCCAGGACTGAGATTGGAAACACTGAAATAGAGCATCCATGAGAGGTGTTCAAGCAAGGTTGAATTCTGGGGTTTGTGATCCTCCAAAGTTTAGTTCTATCCTATCTTTCCAAAAGCAGCTCAAGGAAGGTAACAAAAACATAAAAGATGATAATTCAGAAAACAAACAATGTGCCAAATTCCAAATATTTAAAAGAACAAAAAAATTAAAATGTCATGTCATAACAGGACAACCAAAGTCATAAAAATAAAAACAGCATATATACGTTACAAATATCCTGAAAACCAGATCAGTTAAGTGTGCATCTAGGATAGGGTTGGGAACCATATCCCATGAAATTCAGAGATGTGTTTGAAGTAATACTGGGCAAGCAACACTATAATTTCTAGGTATGGCAGCTGATGCCTAAACTTAAACAAAAAAAAAAGGTCAAACAAATATTATGCAAAAGGTAGATTTTGTTAATCTTAAAATCTTCAGATACAATTAAGAATAACTTTTTCAAAAATAAATTACATGCATAGCTTTCCTGTTAACTTACTCACTATATATATAGTATTTTTTTAATCTTCCTGCTTTAACTATAATGTAACTGTGTTCCCAATGGGCTCAGCTGAGAAGCAAGGCATTAATTCTTCCCTCTCCATATGATACAGATTCTCAATCTCAGCCAAAGGACCAAGAAGGGATGATTTTCAGCTCAAGGCTCAGCCCTCACTTAGTACCATTTATTATTTATTTATAGTCTGCTTTTCACTTCAAAACGGATTACATTCAGGCACTTAAGGTACCAGAAAGAGGCTAAGAAACTATATACATTACTCCTTCGAGCAAACGCATCTAAACTAAAACACAGTAGGCTTCCACAGCATAGCAATGTTGTTCTTAAAATCAGAATTTGATGGTTTTAGTCAGAGCTTAATTTGTAGATAAAAAGGAAGTGGAACAGTGCAGGGGAAACAGAGTGGGAGAGAGCATGGCCAGGGCCGATTGTGACCTGTGTGAGGGGGAAGTGGAGAATTTGAATGTGAATTATCTCATACACACAAACATGTATGCGAACACTCACATAAGCCATTGGACGGACAAGCATTCACCTCGTGTCACTTTGACCTCTCTCATATCATTTCAACGGAGCCAGGAAATTGCACAAAAATCAAAGCTATGTGGCTGCTCTCATCTTGGGATGATCAGCTCCAACACTCTCTGCTCTGCTTTCTCTGGGCCTGGGGAGGGGGGCCCAGAAATGGCACCAACTCTGCTCCGTTTCTGCAGGGAACTGGAACATTTACACCACCAGCTCCACTCTGTCTACTTAGTTCCTGGAAAAATGGTGGCAAAATTCCATTTTGGGTTGTTCCACCAGAATTTGCCTTGGGTAAGACACAAAAAGAGGTTGAATTAGCGCAAATTTTAAATTTATGAGTGTTATTATTTATCAAGGCCAGAGTTAAAGCCTAGATAATTTACACTGGTGCTCCTAAGTTTCAAACTTGAGCTAATTCAAATCCTTTTGGTGTCCGAGTTTTCTTCTGCAGCATCTGTTTCATTATCACCCTTAGAACATAAGACTTGCCATACTGGGTCAGATCAAAAGTTCCATCAAGCCCAGTATCCTGTTTTCCAGCAATAACCAATCCCGGTCACAAGTTCCTGGCAAGATACCAAACTGCTTATCCCAAGTCCACCCTAATAATTGTTATGGACTTTTCCTCCAGGAGCTTTTCCAAACCTTTAAACACAACTACACTAATAATTTTCACCACATCCTATGGCAACAAGTTCCAGAGCTTAATTATGCAATGAGTAAAAATATATTTTCTCTTATTAGTTTTAAATGTTGAAGTTAGTAACTTCATCATGTGTCCCCTAGTCTTTGTACTCTTTGAAAGAGTAAACCGGTTAACATTTACTTGTTCTACTCCACTCATTTTATAGACTTCTATCATATCTCCCCCTCAGCCATCTCTTCTCAAAGTTGAAGAGTCCTAACCTCTTTAGGATTTCCTCACAGGAGAATCATTTCATCCCCTTTATCATTTGGTTGCCCTTCTCTGTACCTTTTCTAATTCTGCTATATCTTTTTTGAGAAGTGGTGCCCAGAACTGCATGCAGTATTCAAGATGAGGTTGCACCATGAGCAATACAGAGGCATTATGATATTGTTTTATTCTCCATTCCTAATAATCCCTAGCAATCTATTTGCTTTCTTGGTCGCTGCTGCACAGTGAGCAGAAGATTTCAACGTATTATTAACAATGATGCCAAGATCCTTTTCCTGAATAGTGACTCAATGTGGAACCTTCCATTGTGTAGCTATAGTTTGGGTTTCTCTTCAAAGTGTATCACTTTGCACTTGTCCACGTTCATTTGCCATTTCCATGCCCAGTCTCCCAGTTTTGCAAGGTCCTCTTGCAATTTCTCATAACCCTCTTGTGATTTAAGAACTTTGAATAATTTGGTGTCATTGGCAAATCTGATCAACTCACTCATTCCTATTTCCAGGTCACTTATAAATAATTAAAAAGCAGTGGGCGAAGAACAAATGCCTGGGGCACTCCACTATTCACCTTTCTCCATTGGGAAAATTTACCATTTAGCCCTACTCTCTGTTTCTATCTTTTAACCAGTTGCACTCCACAATAGGCCACTGCCTCCATCCCATGAGGGACTTTGTCAAATGCTTTCTGAAAATCCAGATACACTATATAACTGGCTCAACTTTATCCACATGCTTATTTATGCTCACAAAAAATGATAGGGTTGGGAACCATATCCCATGAAATTAATCAAATTCTGATCCTACACCCTCACAAAAACGATACATTTTTTGTGAGGGCACAGATTTCTCCTAGATAAATCTATGTTGGCTTGTCCTATTAAACTATGCCTATCTATTATATTCAGCAAAGTTGTTCTTTATGATAGTTTCTACTATTAACCCTAGCAGCCGCCACTTACCCAATGTGGCCGTCGTCCCTACCTTCTGGCCCCTTCAGTGCCTTACACAAAATTAAGCATTCATTTTGCAACACATGTAAAACACGGAAACTGTTGTTGGTATAATAAGGCCGCAGCTTTTATTTAACATCATGAATAAACTTCCTTGGGCACCCGAGCCGGTATAATGGATCCACCGCTGCCCGCCGTAGGGACCAAGCAAGGCAGCCTTCTCAAGGCAGCCTTGCCCGCCAGCAAGGGGGCCCCGACCAACGGCGCGTCCTGCGCCCCCACCTTTTTGCGCCACCCAAGGCGCTGATCGGCTACCAAGCCATCCTGTGATGTCACCAGCACCACTTGCAATAAGCCCAACCGGCCCGGGTAACCGCCAAGACACGAGGTAGGGAGGACCCTTGCCTCGTGTCCCCCCAAACAAAGAATAAGCTGCGGCCTGTGTCGTTACTCTTGTCATACTCCGCCCATGATGGCAACCTGTAGTGCCTTATTAAATGTGCCTCTGAACACGGATCCTTGCCCCCGGGTCCTTGCCCCCAGATGTATTATTCTTGCGTCCAGGGCAGTCCTCTGGGGCACCATTCTC
Organism: Rhinatrema bivittatum; assembly: GCF_901001135.1. Classification (NCBI taxonomy): domain Eukaryota; kingdom Metazoa; phylum Chordata; class Amphibia; order Gymnophiona; family Rhinatrematidae; genus Rhinatrema; species Rhinatrema bivittatum. The sequence goes on from NC_042621.1 coordinate 52,920,936, forward strand.
CAGTCCCTCGGGCACTGTACCGGGTAATACTGTAGCCAATGCATGCTGTGCTTGCCATCGCTGCACCGGCCTACTCGTGCGTGAGGTCGATTTTTTGAGTCGCCCGTGGGCTACTCGTGCGTGAGGTCGTTTTGGGTCGCCCGTGGGATATATTAGGGAGTGACCAGTGATCCAAGCGACCCACTTAGCCCCCTGCAGCTCTGCAATATAAAGTTAAGACACTGTGGTTATATGTGGTTACTTATTCAAAAGAAAAGGTTCTCAGTTTCGACACACGTTTAGTGAGTCAATATTGTATCGGCCTGAACATGATCAAACTAGCAACCTTCCCAATCATGGTACACCGCTCTTAGCAGCAGCACCATCAACTCAACATAACCAGTATTGATCCTCTCGGCTCGTTACCGCCCCATTATCTAACGACCCAAATGCTTTTTTCCCCTGGGTCAGAGGCGCCACTACTGTAGGGTACCGCTCCAAGACGTATGCTCTCTGTGAGTCCGGTAGTAACCTATTCCCTTGTCCCTGGTTCAGTACGCCATCTGTCTTGGCTGAATGCCCCAAAACCCCAGCCTCCTGAGGCATCAGTATGCCTATCCAGACTTTTTTTTTTTTTTTTATGGCCATCGATCTCCCTTGAACAATACCTTGCTGTCTGCACATATTTCATTTGAACTCTTGCCAACTATATGGGCCTCCTGAGGCACCGGTATGCGGAACCGGCTCTTTGCCAGAAAGCGGTGGCCCTTGTATAGTGCGTGCTAAAGGGCCCCATACCCCGTGATGGGATCGTTGTATCCCAATTGTGCTGGTCTTCCCGTGAAGGCTCTTCCCCTGTGATGCTTCTTGCTGTATTAACCCGCTGAGGTTTTTTTTTTTGTTTATTTAGGGGCCTGGCTTTACTCCTGCTAGAATACGGGTTGATGAATGCTGCTTGATGCCCTGGGAAGGAAATAATCGCCTGGCCCCTGGTCACGCAGTATGCCAGCGGAACCCCGAACTTAGTGATGGACCAGACGTCTCGCCACTGGCAGCGGCAGTAGTTCCACCGTCTAGGCTCTAGGAAATAAGGAGATTTCCAAATAGTGGGGGATGTTGTCCGATGCTACCGCGAGCCAAATGTCTCTAGGTTGCCGTAGGAAGGACTGTTGTGCCTCCAAGTATCCTCTCGATCTCGCATATGATGCATTGCCTAGAATGTAAGAACAAATTCTTCCAGGCGTTTTTTTTTTTTTTTTTTTTGGCATATCCTCTGTGGATCCTGAAGGCACGGTGAATTTCTCCACTGATTCCCTTGGTGGGACTCAACTGCTGTGGCTGTTGGATTCTCGCCATGTTATCGTTGTCTCCCACTTGATGGGTGATGGAGCTTTCTAACCTTATTCCTTTTGTCGGTGGGTGTGAAGCTGTGCGTGCTGAACACGCAAGCCCGCATTTGCGATGCAACAACGCCGGCATGTGTATGTCCTGTGACGCTCCCTCTCCCGCCTTACCGAGTGTCTGCTGTGGGGTAAGGTCTGCTTGGATATAACTGTCCATTGTCTCCCGAGGGTGCTCCCCGCTCAATCATCCTGGGTGCCATCCGCTGGGATCTTCCCGGTCACTGAAATGACTGACTCCGTAATTCCTCACAGTTTGGCCATGCACGTGGCCAAATCCTCCATCCTGCCAACGGAGTTTTCGGGACTCCTCGTCTCACTGCCTGTCATAGCTGATCCGTCGCCAGCTCTCTCTCTGTTGCCTGATGTGCACCATCCATGCAAGCTGGAAAGAGTTTTCTGTTGGATTCCCTTGCGCATCTGCCTAAGCGTACCCTCACAAAGTTTCGGGTTGTGTTTGTGCTTGTTTCTCGGCCTCGCTCCACCTTTTTTTTTTTTTTTTGTGGCGACTCCCCGCGGGCCTGATGGACGGCTTGTGACCGCGGCGTCCTCCTGCTGCTTTTTCCCTTCGATTGACACTACGATTGAGTTGGTAAGGATTTTTGCGTACGGTTGCCCAAGCTACTGTGCCTCCCTATGCTTATATGGAGTACCGCTCCTTTTTCGCTCTTCTTGATTTCGGCTTGCAGAACGGGATCCGGTACGCGCTCCTCGAGAGCCGATCTCAGACATGAACACAGTGAGTGCTATTGCAGATAGTAATTGGCATTTGATGCACGAGGGTCCTTGTTCCTAATCCCTAAGACTCCTTCCAGTCTAGGCTTAGGTTTAGGCATCTGCATCAATGCAGTTGATATTCAGCTTCTTATACTCCTATTAGACACAATTGACCTAAACATTTACCTTATAGCCCTTAATCAATTACTATACCATATGGAAATATGTCCTAATAGGAAAACGGAAATTATTCTTCTTGATAGGAAAGCAAAAGATAATATTTATTATTTATTTTATTTAGAAACTTTTATATACCGGTATTTGTGGGGACATCATACCGGTTCACATAATAACTGCAAGGTTGGAAAGTACATTTCAACAGGGATAGTAACTGGGCGCGGGGATAACCAATAGGCAGAATGAAGGATAGAAAACAAGAAGGTCATAACGAGAGAATAGCAATTAACAATTTACAATTTACAATTTATATTGAATATCTCCTTAATATAAGGAGAGGGCGGTCACCTGGAGGGGGGGGGGGCTGCGGAGGGGGAGGGAAAGCTATTCTGTGTAGGCATGGTTGAACAGAAGTGTTTTTAGTTTCTTTTTGAATTTGATTGCACAGGGTTCAAGGCGCATGTGGACAGGTAGGGAGTTCCAGAGGGCTGGACCGGCAATTGAGATGGCACGGTCGCGGGTGGAGGAGAGATGAGCTGTTTTCAAGGATTGAACATGTAGGGTGCCTTTGTTGGTGGATCTGGTGGCTCGGGTGGAAAAGGAGGCGGTGAATGGGAGGTCGAGCCAGTTTGAGTTGTGGGTGTGGATGGATTTGTGTATTATGGTCAAAGTTTTGTAGTGTATGCGGGACAGGATGGGGAGCCAATGTAAGTCCTTAAGGATGGGGGTAATATGGTCGTGTTTGCGTGTGTTCGTGATGAGTCTTGCAGTAGCATTTTGCAATAGTTGGAGGGGTTTTATCGAAGATAGGGGGAGCCCTAAGAGGAGGGCATTACAGTAATCAAGTTTGGAGGTGAGGGTGGCTTGAATCACTGTACGGAGGTCATGGGTGTAGAGCAGGGGTCTGAGTTTCTTTAGAACATTGAGTTTGAAGAAACCGGCTTTGAGGATGGAATTGATGTGAGGTTTCATACTGAGATTGGGATCGAGGAGGACTCCGAGGTCCCTAACGGAGGGTTGAGCAGTAAGGAGGTTAAGTTTAGGGTCGTTAGGCGGGAGGTCAGGGGGATGCGAGGAGATGTAGAGGAGTTCTGTTTTATTTGTGTTGAGTGCAAGCTGAAGGTTGGTGAGGAGGGCGTTGATAGCTGCTAGGCAATTTTCCCAGTGTTCCAGGGCATCAGATATAGAGTTGTGAATGGGAATGATGATCTGTACATCATCAGCATAGAGGTAGAATTTGAGTTTAAGGTCTGAGAGGAGGTGGCAGAGAGGTGTGAGGTAAACATTGAAGAGGGTCGAAGAAAGTGATGAGCCTTGCGGGACTCCTTGTTGTAGGGGGTATGAGGCAGATAGGTTGTTTCCAATTTTAACAGAGAACTTTCTGTTAGAGAGGTAGGATTTGAACCAGGTGAGGGCTATTCCTGAGATGCCGATGCTTTCTAGCCGTGTCAGGATGTGGTGGTGGCTGATGGTGTCGAAGGCCGCTGAAATATCGAGAAGGGCGAGGAGGTAGCTGTGGCCTTGTCCCAGACCTCTGAGGAGATGGTCAGTAAGGGAAAGGAGTAAGGATTCAGTATTAAAGTGTTTCCTGAATCCGAATTGGGAAACATGGAGGATATCACGGTTTTCAAGGTAGTCCATGAGTTGAGAATTAACCACTTTTTCCATTAGTTTGGAGATAAAAGGGAGGTTGGAAATGGGGCGGAAGTTGGCGGGGTCTTTTGGGTCTAGGGAGGGTTTCTTGAGGAGGGGTTTAACAACAGCGTGTTTGAGGGGGTCTGGGACTGTCCCATGGGTGAAGGAGCAGTTGATAATGTCTGCTATAGTGCTGGCTATGCATTCGGGGATGGCTATTAGAGCTTTGGTGGGGATGGTGTCGTTGGGGTGAGAGGCTGGCTTAAGTTTACGAAGGAGGCTTATGATTTCTTTAGAGCAGGTAAGGTCAATTGTGGCCATTGAAGGTTGGGTAGGAGGGGGAAACGAGGGTGGGTTAGTGGGGGGACAGGGATTGGTGGGGGGAAATCTGGAGAGCAAGTTGGAGATTTTACTTTGGAAGTAATTTGCCAGTTCTTCACATTTAGCCGCAGCCTCAGAGTCTGGAATGGTAGGAGAGATAGGGGCGGCGAGGCTAGCGACATAGGAGAAAAGAACTTTAGGGTTGAATTTATATTCATGGATTTTTTTGCCATAGAAGTCACGCTTGTGTTTGAGGGTGGACAGTCTGTATATATGTAAGGCTGTTTTGTAGCTGGAGGAGTGTTGCGGGGTTGGGTCCTTGCGCCATTTTCTCTCTTTTTGTCTGAGATTACATTTTAGGGTTTTTAGCTCTTGGGTGTACCAGGGCTTGGAGGGTTTCGCTGCGGTGTTTATAGTACGTTCGGAGAGTGGGCAAAGCTTGTTGGCAATGTCTTCAGTGAGGCTATGCCAGGAAGCTAAGGCTGTGTCTGGGTCTAAGCAGGTTAGTCTAGGTAGGGAAGAGGCTAATGCGTCAGATAATTCGTCGCTGGGGCAGGTTTTTCTGGATTTGATGGTGGTGTGAGTGGGATGGTTACTTGGGAGGGATTTCTTCATGGCGAGTCGGCTTTCAATGAGATAGTGGTCGGACCAGGGCACTGGGGTGCAGATGGGTGAGTCGGTGGTCTGGAAACTGGAGTTAATAAACATTAGGTCCAGTGTGTGACCAGCTTTGTGGGTTGGAGATGTTATAATTTGACGGAAGCCTATGGCAAGAAGTGATTGAGTGAAGGTTTCGCATGATGCAGTGGGGGGGAGTGAGTCAACATGAAGATTAAAATCTCCAAGGATGATGGAAGGGGTATCTGTTTTCATCCATTCTACAACAAATTCAATTAGGGGGGAGGGGTTGGACTCAAGGATGGTGGGGGGGGGGGGCATAAACAAGGCAGATTTGCAGGGTAGCTGTCTTAAAGAGACCTATTTCAAGTTTGGGTGGGGCGGGTATGCTGATGGGTTTCAGGTTAAGGTGTTTCTTAGCTGCTAGGAGAAGTCCTCCTCCTCTTTTTTTAGGTCGGTGGATGGGGAATATGTCATAGAGGGAGGATGGGAGTTGATTTATGAGGATGGTATCTGATTCTTTGAGCCATGTTTCTGTGACTGCACAAATGTCTGGAGTGCAGTCCGTAAGTAGGTCATCGAGGATTAGTGTCTTTTTGGATATGGATTGCGCATTCATGAGTAAAATGGAGAGGGTGGTGAGACCAAGGAATTGGGTTAGGGGTGAGGTAAGGATGGGGATGAGGGATCTGCGGCGGGGGGAGGGGTGGTGGGGAAGGAGGGGGGGGGGGGAGGTAGTCTGGAGAGAAGGTGATGGATGCGAGGGATTGGGTAAGCAGCCATGTTGTTACCTTAAAGGTCAGGTAGGAAGGGGGAGCAGGTAGATGGGAGGGGTGCACAGTGGACTAGCAGAAGATAAGCAGTGAAGAAGATATGCGGAGCAGCTGAGTCCGCAAGTTTCAATAATCTGAATATAAGCAAATTACAGTTTGCAACAATAGGGTACAAATAGTAAACAGGGGTGCAGCACAGAGGAATAGGGCACTTTGCGCTGCTCACCGTGTGGTGAGTGTCCGTGTTGATTGATAGTGAAAGGAGGGGATAGCGTGGAGGATGGTCCCGTTGCACGTGGTTCAGTTAGTGCCTGAGACGTATGTCCTTTGCAGAAGCGTTTTTCTCCATATCTCTCGGTCGGCGTCTCTCACACTCTCTCTCAGGCTGTGTGACTCCCTCCCGCTCTATCTCGTTCACCTTCTGGGAGTGGGTCACAGTGGGAGGTGAGAGGATAGAGGCCGCAGATTTGAAGCTGAGGGTTGAGCTGTTTCAGGGCGCTGAGTATGGGGGATGTAGGTGGCGGTGGAGAGAGGGGGTGTTTGGGCGCGGCACTAAGGTGCAGCACGAAGGGGCACACTAAGGGGCTGGCCCCTTAGTTCACACTCCTTCGTGCGCGCGACGCCCGGCGCGCGGCGCCGCAGGTAGGAGCCCGGATTTAAAGGGGCTCACCTTCCGTCCTCCGTTGATGGCGTCGGAGCAGCGCCGGGCTGCCGATTGGTCCCCGGAACGGCTTGGGGGCGGTCGCAGGGGAACCCACGTGAGCCTCGGGCAGGCAGGGCGTCGGGCAGGCCGCGAAACAGGCCGGAGGGTTCGGGGTCGCGTCTCGGTGGCTGGCTCCTTCCCCGATGGGAATGCGCCGGCAAGCGCGAGCCAGGGATGCGAGGCGAGGTGGTCGCAGGCGAAATGCTAGTACTAACTATTACTAGTACTAACAATACCCTTGTATTATGAGACAATACCCAATTAGTACTTTCTGCCTCAGTCTCAGATATGGGGATTACTATTGATTACGATACCCACTAAATTTTTAAAAGCATATCTCTCTAAAGTTAGGAGAAGGATATTATACACAGTTGGTATTGCAAAAATTGAAACCACTATTAGATATTAATGATTTTTGATTGGTGTTACACGCCTTGATCTTTTTATCGTTGAATTATTGTAATTCTCTCCTCTTGGGCCTCCCACAATCTACTTTGTGTCCCCTTCGCGTGCTTCAGAACTCTGCGGCAAGAGTATAGACAAATAGTAAGAAAGGTGACCCCATTACTCCTGATTTAATTATCCTGGATTGGCAATACACAAAGAAAACAGTATAAAGAGTGTTGTAGGTTACACAAAGCAATATAGAGATCTTTTGAAATCAGTGTCTAAAGGATTACTTCCAATTCCATCTGAGAACTCGTATCATCTTATACTAATCCGAGATAAATAAATAAAGACATTATCGGAGGTCTTGAGTTACTATTGCAGATTGCAGAATAGGAACCGGCACTCGCTCTACTAGGGCCTATGTTCCTAATCTTCTCCTAGCCTCTCTTCTATTCCAGAAGGCATCCCATACACCATTACTCTGAGTTCTATTTCAGACTGCCTATAGGAAGCAGTACTTGACTGCGGCTTCTGTTCCTGAATACTGAGGACTCTCTGTTGCGTATGAAGGCATTATAGATATCTATAATTGATGAATGTATCATCTACCACTGGTTATGTCCAGCATACCCTGTCTCCTCGCTACTTAGTCTCTCCTGGTAGCTCAGCCACGCAGCTCAGCCACTCAGAGATCGCAATTCCAGTATCTGGAGGATTGCAGGCCAGCCGAGCACCTCAGCTCACTACTGCCATCTCTGGCGATTCTACTTCTAGTCGAATAAAGGACTGTCTTTGTCTATCGTAATACTCGAGCCCCGCAGGTGGTCCCTCCCAGGATCTCCTCTTGAGGGCACTGTCATCTGCCTTCGACTCAAGCATTCAGCATAACTTGCTAACTCCTCCCCAAGCATTTAGCATAAATTGCTAGCTCTTCCCCTGGGGAAGCAACCTAGCACAAGATGATAGGGAGAGAAACGTGAAACCCTTACTCTGTCCTCTCCGCACGTCCCCGTCTCCAGACTCCCCAGTCATCTCCTATCTGCTGTCTGTCTGGATGTATTACTTCATCTGGGCTAACTCTGCACCTGGGAAATCCATTCATTCGTATAATTAATAACTTATATTGCCATGCTGGGTCAAACCAAGGATCCAAGAAAAACCCCGCATACGGTTTCCAACAGAGGCCAAACCATGTCAAAAGAACCACCCAGCCCCTAAGAAGATCGCAATGCTAGCAAGGTGTTCAATAGAAGTGGCAATTCCCAAAGCAAACATTGATTAATAGCCGGTAATGGACTTCTCCCAGAACCCATCCAAACCCCTTGGAAACCAGCTACACTAACCGCCCTAACCACCGCCTCTGGCAACGGATTCCCGGGCACAATTGTAAGTTGAGTGCAAAATAATCTTTTCTGATTGGTTTTAAATGTGCTACTTGTTCACATTGAAGAATGCCTTCTATACCTCTCGTGATTTTAAACACCCCCATCCTGTTGCCCCTTCAATTAGAATAGCCTTAACCTCTTATAATCTTTCAACCTAGTGGAACTGTTCTCTTCCCTTTATCATCTTAGTTGCCCTTTTCTGTACTTTCTCCCTTGTAAGTATATCTTTTTTTTTTTTTTTTTTTTTGAGATATGGCGACCAGAATTTTACCGTATTTTAGGCGTGGTCCCAGTATGGAGCAATACAGAGGCCACACACCATTCTTCGCCCAGTTCACCCTTCCTTTCCCCAAGTTTACCTTGGATCGCCACAGCGCACACTGAGCCGACAACCGCCATGCCATGACACGCAGACTTCCCTCCTAGGTAGCAGCTCCCAACAAGGAACCCCACCTCGTGTAGCTGCAGTCAAGGCCATCTTTCCTCACAAGCATGACCCTGCACGAATGCACTCCAAACCTAATCCGCCAAATGGAAGTCCCAAAAGGTCCTCCTGCAATTCGTCACAACTTTTGGTGTTTACCATGGGTGAATCAAGAAATACTCAAAGCCAGGTCACTATTGCGAGCTTTATATCCTCCCCCCCCCACCGGAAGAACTTCCCAAGGCATACTTCAGCGGCATCAAATATCCAAATATCCAATAACTGCTAAACTCTACGATCCCCCCTGTATTTTCTTTCTTGCATTACCTGATTGACCGGGAGTAGAAAACTCCCTAATCAGCCGGGAGTAGAAAACTCCACTGCCCGAATACTGATCTATATTCCTACGGGGAAAACCGATTCCCCCCGGAAACGGCGCCTTCCTAGCCGCATGGCTCATCCACGCCCACCCACATGCATACTCACACTGCAGAGGCGCGTTAACCCCAACCCCCGTCACGGTGCCTGAGACAGGCCATGTCCCCCTTTTTTTTTTTTTTTTTTTTATTAGCCCTCCATCCTCCACTTGAAACCCCGCTGACAACGTGGATCCAGTCGTATGGCCGCGGGCCTGTAGGCCCCCCCCCTATGGAAAGGGGCAGAGCCAGCCGCAGCCAGCATGCTCTCCCTTCCTACCTCTCCCCTCGATCGCATCGGGGGGGGGGGGGGGGGGCAGGAAAACGAAAGTCTCGCCGCCGGAGACACGACTCTCCCACCAAAAACCCCAACGCAAGGCATGGAGGCGGGTCGTGCCGAGGCGAGTCGAGTCGCCGCTGAACCTCGCATGCGGCACGGCAGAAGGTAGGCACATGTCGAGCCGCAGGGACACGGCTCTCCCACCAAAAAACCCCAATGCAAGGCATAGGGGCGAGCAGGGCCGCCGACCAAGGCATAAGGGCGGGCCGGGCCGCCGCACGGCAGAGGCAGGCACACATCAGTCGAGCACGGACATTCGGAACGGCCCCCCACCCACGCGGCCGCAAGTGCACGGGTCCGCCTCCCGCAAACTCAAGCACACTTCTCTTCCCTTTTTTTTTTTTTGTGTACTGTCCCACATGCGGTCTCAACGCCCCCCAAGCCAAATGCGACGACTCCCCCTGCAACCGCAAATTCATGGTCCCTGGGCCAACCCCCAATTACCGCACTTCTTTTCGCCGGCGTGGAATCAAAAAGAGGGCTCCTTGGCCTCCGTCACGGCCCTTTAAAGGGGCGATGACGTCATTGGCCAGTGCCGCCGACGCTCCCTCACTGAGGCAACCCAGGGCAGGTCCTAGCGCCCGCCAACACGCTCCCGTGCCTGGAGGCTAGCGTTAGCCTGCTCCCAAATAGTGCGTCGTCAATCCCGCCGGCCTCGCCGCGCCCCTCTCGTTCCCTTCCCCCTTTCTTGTCGGGCCTCCGTTCTTTGTTTGGATGGGCAGCGCATCGGTTAAGAGTGGGCTCTGGCCAGTAGGCGCAGGCCCACCTATTTTGCCTGGCACAGACATCAGGCTCACTGGTATGTTCCTGGATCACTCCTTAATCCCTTTTAAAAAACTGGTATTACAAGTTAGTCCACAACAATACAAAAAGTGCAGAAATTGATTTCCACGATGTGAACAATAACAAAAAAGGAAATCACAACAAATCGCCCAACTTATTGCATTATTTGTACTTCCGTTACTTATATTTTTTTTTTAATTGTATAATTTAACAGTATTTTCTACTTTTTATATATATTTTTTGTATTTTCAATTTTAATTTGAAATAGTACCTTATCAGCAAGCCTGTCGGCGTATCTCAGTATATACTTAAAGCTCGCCTGGACTAATCAATCATTTGCGGTATTGTTTGGTGTAAAAAAAACCTCACCAGAAGGGTATAAGTTAAAGATCTCATGTGCTCATGGCCAAAATATTTCAAACTCTCTCAATATCCCGACAACGAAGTGGCTCGTGTCCCGACAGTTCGTTTTTCAAAAGGTGGCTCGACAATGGCCGGAGTTTCGCATGTTACTGCTTCTTCAGGAGCCTTTGATATCTTCTTTCAACAATCCGGTAGTCGGCTGTGTGTACCCTTCACAAACATTACATGTTCCATACCTTCAACAAACATCAATAATATATAAAAAAAAACCCATATAACTCACTTTGTTGTCGGGATATTGAGCCAGTTTGAAATATTTTGGCCATGAGCACATGAGATCTTTAAGTTACACCCTTCTGGTGAGGTATTTTTTACCCCAAACAATACCGCAAATGATCTATTTATTTATTTTATTTATGTATTTGTTTTTATATACAGACATTCGATGGGGATATCACTTCGGTTCACATAAAACTGAAGTAAATAAGACATGAGCTGCTTATTTTTACAGTATAACTTAGAACAGTTAACAAGGAGCTAAAACTATACACATATGCTATGTAAATTTGATGGCTTGCATGTAGGAACATAGTTTGGCAACAGTAACAATGATCAGTTTTTATGGGGTGCAAAGGTGCGGGGGGGGGGGGGGGGGTGGAGGAGCTAGGCTTGTGGGTAGACTGACCCCCTTTGCCCCTTGAAGGCATAAGATTGGGTTGGGGTAAGAAGGAGGGAGAGTGGGGGGGGGGGGGTGAGGGGGGAGGAGGAGGAGGGTGAACCATAGGGGGTTATGTAGGTTGCGTTTCATAGGGCGGGGGGGGGGGTGCTTTGGTAGAAGGGCTAAGGGGAGTACATTTATTTGCAGTCATTGGATTACTTTTGTTGGTTAGGGCCGGATTGTGGGTGGGGTGAGCTAAGTCTCTGGTGGGAAGGCTTTCTTGAAGAGCCATGTTTTGAGGTGCTTTTTGAAGGTCCGGGCGGTCTTTAAGTATATAGTGAGACACGCTGACATGCTTGCTGATGTGGTACTATTTTAAAATTCAAAATTAAAATTGAAAATACAAAAAATTTATATAAAAAATAGAAAATCAATTCTATACAACTAAACAATTTAAGTAAGAGAAGTACAAATAATGCAATAAGTTGGGCGTTTGTGGAGAAGGTTTGTTGTGACAAGTTAATCCACACCAGTGGGTTTTGCCTCTCTACTAGCAAATGGAGATGGAGCAAAGCTAACGTCACACACACACACACACACATATATATATATATATATATATCTATCACTGTCATCAGCCGGCCAGTATTCTCTGCAAAAGCCAACTGTGGACAACTAAACATACATGAACATAACTCTTAACAGACAACCATTCAAGCACTCAATTAACAGGAAAACACTGAGCTCAGACAAAGAGTGCAATATCTCTAACCTAGGGACTGGATCTGATACTAATAATCCCCGGACACACATAAGAACATGCCATACTGGGTCAGACCAAGGGTCCATCAAGCCCAGCATCCTGTTTCCAACAGTGGCCAATCCAGGCCATAAGAATCTGGCAAGTACCCCAAAATTAAGTCTATTCCATGTTACTGTTGCTACTAATAGCAGTGGCTATTTTCTATGTCAACTTAATTAATAGCGGATAATGGACTTCTCCTCCAAAACTTAACCAATCCTTTTTTAAACACAGCTATACTAACTGCACTTAACCACATCCTCTGGCAACAAATTCTAGAGTTTAATTGTGCGTTGAGTAAAAAAGAACTTTCTCCTATTAGTTTTAAATGTGCCACATGCTAACTTCATGGAGTGCCCCCTAGTCTTTCTATTATCCAAAAGAGTAAATAACCGATTCACATCTACTCAGCCACTCAGGAGGACAATATCAACACAATATCATCACCATCCTGCAGCCAAGGGTGGGAAGGTAGATTAACCTGTCTTCATTAAAGAAAAGGAAATTATCAGCTAAGTAGTAATTTCTCCCCTCTTAGCATTCAGACAGGTTAATCCACACCGATGGGATGTGCCAAAGCTACTGCCCATGGTCCGATCAAAACAATATGTGCGAAGGCTGCATCCTCTCAGGCCTGAACACCCAGGCAATAATGCCTGTAAAAGGTGTGTAAGGAGGACCACATTGCAGCTCGGAAAATCTCGATGGGAGACAACAATCTAATCTCTGCCCATGACACTGCCTGAGCTCTAGTCAAATGAGCCCTCACCTGACTAGGCAACGGCTGCTCAGCATCCACATACATGACTGTGATTACCTCCTTAATCCAGCAGGCTATCGTAGCCTGCAACAGCAGCTCACCCTGTTTACTCCCACCGTGGAGTATAAACAGCCGGCCAGTCTTCCTGAGAGGTTTAGAAACCACCAAATACCTCATCATAAGCTTAAATCCAAGGTCCATAAAAGGTGATATTCATCTGCATCTCTCTCCCTGTCCAGAGTCGGCAGGGAAATTGATTGATTCAAGGGAAAATCCGAGACCACCTTTGGCAAAAAAGACGGGACAGCAAACAGCTGTATCATCCCCGGAGTCAGTTGCAGAAACAGCACCCAGCAAGTCAAGACCTGCAGTTCACAAACTCTACATGCAGAACAAATTGCCACAAGAAACACAGTCTTCAAAGTAACCTCAAAGAGAGGCTACGCAGTGCTCGAAAGGTGAGACCCGCTCAAAAATCCAAAACCAGATTAAGACTCCACAAGAGCACCGGTAACCGCAAAAGATGATGAAGACGTTTCACCCCTTTTAAGAACCGGGACACATCCGGATGGGCTGACAAGTGTTCACTGTTCACCTGACCTAAAAAAACAAAAAAACAAAAAACCATCAAGAGCTTCTACCTGTACCTTCTAGGAATTAAGGGCCAACCCCTTAATCAATCCATCCTGCAAAAAAAATCCTAAATGAGCGGGATCTTAACTAAATGAGAAAGAACCCCTCTGTTCTTACTATTACTAGCAACGGTAACATGGAATAAACTTAGTTTTTGGGTACTTGCTAGGTTCTTATGGCCTGGATTGGCCACTGTTGGAAACAGGATGCTGGGCTTGATTGACCCTTGGTCTGACCCAGTATGGCATGTTCTTATGTTCCTCACACCAAGCCTCAAACACTCGCCAAACCTGAATATAGGCTAGGGAAGTGGAGAGCTTTCATGCTCGAAGCAAAGTGGCAATCATAGCAGTGAAGTATCCACGCTTTAGCAACCGAGCCCTCTCAAGGGCCATACCGTATTGAGTTGGATCTTCGTGAAGAACAGGTCCCTTCCACAGCAGACCCCTGTGGACCAGTAACAAAAAAAAGAGAGTCCACTAGGAACCTTCACAAAGCTGCTGGGCCAATCTGGCGCCACCAGAAGCACCATCCCCATGTGATTCAATTCTTCGAATCATTCTGCCCAACATGGGCCACGGGGGGAAAGGCATATATAAGCTTGCCTTCTGGCCACTCCTGCATGAAGGCATTGATGCCCAAGGACTTTAGATCTCTCCTGCGACTGAAGAAGTGAGGAACCTTCACATTGGTGTGATGTCACCAGCAAGTCTAGAAATGGGAGGCCCCAGCAGTCCACTAGGAGCTGGAACGCTTCATTTGACAATTTCCATTCTCCTGGATCCAGACTCTGTCTGCTGAGAAAGTCTGCTCTTACACTGTCTTTTCCTGCAATGTGAGAGGCTGAGATCTCCTGAAGATGTACTTCTGTCCATTCCATGAGTTGGGCTATTTACTGTGACACTTGCTGGCTCTTGGTTCCTCCCTGGTGACTGATGTAAGCCACTGTCGTCACACAGTCTGACATTATTTGGACTGCTCGATCCTGCAAGTGGTCGACAAATCGTAAGCATGCCAAATGGCACAGGCTTCCAGCTGATCGATGCTCCAGACTCTTCTGTACTCCAGCGCCCCTGTGTTGTCAACTCCTGACAGTGAGCCCCCCCAATGCTGGAGGCTCACATCCATCATGAGTACTAGCCAGTCTAGTGTTCATAAGGAAATGCCCTTCCTTAGATGATCTGCTTGCAACCACCACTGCAACTGGATGATGATCTCCATCGGTAAGTGAAGCCGTATTGAGTAGTTCTGAGACGGTGGACTCCAATGAGCAAGCAGTGTGCGCTGAAGAGGATTCATATGCACCCTTGCCCATGGAACCACCTCTAGGGTGGTTGCCATCAACCAGAGAACCTGTAACTAAGACCACACTGTCAGGGTTATTGTTTCTGTCAACAGGCGCACCTGCGTCATCTGTTTCTGACTGCGGATCTCTGGCAAGAACACCCTGCCTTGCTTCGTGTTGAAATGAACACAGAGATACTCCAGTGATTGCGATAGCTGGAGATTGCTCTTGGCCAAGTTCCCCACCCAACCTAGCTCCTGTAGCAAAGAGATCACCTTGTGTGAGACCTGAAGGCTCTTTTATACTCTTGACCTGAATTAGTCAATCGTCTAAATACGAGTAGACCAGAATGTCATCCTCTCTCAACACTGCCACTACCATCACCATGACCTTGGAGATCGTTCTGGGTGCAGTGGTCAAACTGAAGAGTAGCGCTCGAAACTGATAATGTTGCTCCAAAATAGCGAAACACAGAACATTGATGCTCGAGCTGGATGGGAATATGTAGGTACACCCGACAAATCCCCCCAACCGTACTGCCATTATCACTGAGCGTAAAGTTTCCTTGCAGAAACAAGTGATCCACAAATGATGGTTGACGCCCTTGAAATCCAGAAAGGGCAAAAGGAACCTTCCTTCCTGGGTACAGCGAAATAAATGGAATATTGGCCAATATTTTCTTGTGAAATGGGCACTGGGACTATAGCCCGCAGGCTGAGGAGTCTTGACATCATACACGCCTCTGCCTGCCTCTTCTGCGGAGAGTTGCAGGGAGGCAACATGAAAACATCCTGAGGAATGCTGAGAAACTCCAGAACATAGCTATGTCTCATCACCTGATCTTGACCCACCTCCAATAAAGAGAGAGGCGACCCCCTATCTCCTATTCTCAGGGGTGGGTCAGCATACCTTCATTGAGAGGTTCAGGGGACATCGCCACTCGAGCCTGTGCCCCACCTGAGCTGCCAGGGATGAAAGGACTGAGACCTACCCAAAGGTCAAGCCACTTGAGAAGCCGCTCCTCTGTAGGGTCGAAAGCGTTTGAAACCCCTAGCAAGACCTCTCATGCCAAAAGAGTGCAGAGCCTTCTTCTTATCCTTTGGTAACAGAGGGACCTGGGACTCACCCCACTTACTGGCCATTTTTCCCAACTCACTCCCAAACAAGTAATCCTTCAAAGGGCAATTTTGTAAGAATAGACTATGACTTTGTATCAGCAGACCAATTTCTCAGCCATAGCCGATGCCAGGCTGGTATCACCGAAAACACCCCTCTGGCAGAAATGCAGATGAGGTCACAGCCTGCAGCTGCCAGTTCTATCACTGCCCTGGAATTCAAACCAGATTAATTGACTTCCTGACAGAGAAGCAAACAAGCGCCCCACCAGGGAGCAACAAGAGGCTATCTGTAAATTCATTGCCATTACCTCAAAGGCCTGCTTAAGGAAAGCCTCAATTCTATCTTGCGCATCTTTCAATACCGCTCCCCCTTCTACAGGGATAGTCGTCACACACCGACGCATCCATTTTCAGAAAGTGCAACTGCTCTCTCGCAGCCGGATCCAGGGGGTACAATGCTTCCAAGGCTCGTCCCCCTTTAAAATTAGCTTCCAGGGTGCCTCATTCAAGATCAAACAATTCTTGAACAGCAACCATAAGGGGGAAGAAACATGATGCTTTACGCAAAGAAATTATAATGGGATTTTTCTTTGGCTGAGACATGGAATCAGTACCCAACACTCCCCTGTATCTTCAATGTCTGGGAGATCAGAGCCGGCAACTCATCTCTATGAAAGAAGTGCAACATTGTTCTATACGGCTTCAACCCCGGAGGAATTTCTCCATCTTCCAGGGAATAAGGATCGGCTTCATCATCCGTGTCATCTGGTCCCTATCAGCGTGACCCGCAACAGGTCTAGACATACTTCAGCGCTTATCTGCGGCACCAGGCGTAAAGGAATCCACACCTGTGATCCTGAACTGTTAGGTTTGGCCGGGGCCGCCAACTGAGCTTGAAGAAAGGACCGCAGCCCTTGAAAAAATTCCACCCAAGAAAAGGCAAAAGAATCTATACTAAAACCAGCAGGATCAGTCCTGCGCCCACTGAGCTACCTTCCCCCTCTGACGAACCAGTTAGAGGAGCCCCAAAACTAGGCAAAACCTCTTGCAGTTCCCCCTCCTGTTCCATTCCTGCATCATGCTGGGAAGGACCAGGCTTAGCAAAATCAGTCGGCGACAACTCTCCCTGAGCCTCCAAGCAGCTCTGGCACAAGCTAGAGGGGACACCAGGTTGTGATGCCAAAATATGGCAAGCAGCACAAATGGTAAGGCGCTTTGACTTCTTTGCTACCGGCGTCATGGTTAAATACCTGCTATCAGTACACTCCCAAAAGCATACAGTTCCATGGCTGCATGGTCACCTGGACAGGGCGCCCAAAAACGAGCTCTGTCCAATAAGCATACACTACGGATGCCCAAAATATAGGTACACAATACGTGGCTCAGGTAGGTGCACACCCAATTGCCCACCTAAACGCCTCCCCAAGCACGAACACTCAGGCACTGATTCGCAGCAACCCTGTGCGTAGAAAAGCACGTGAATGCCACCGCGGCCTACCACGCAGCGACTAAGCAATGTCTGAGAGTGGTGCCTAGCCAAAAAGGCTGCTCAACCCGCCAAGCTGCCATAACTCTCCAAGCTCCCCCAGAGACAGGAATGGACATCGGATCGGCGCACCGAGCTCAGAGACCAAAAAAGGGATGGAATCCGTAAAATTAATTCCCCTTCTCTTTTTTAAAAAATTTATTTTTTTAAAAATATATATATTCTTTACCTGAGCTCAGTCTATCCCGGCCAAGTACAGAATCAGTCTCCCGCTGCAGGGGGTTGGGCACAGGCCTTCACTGCCGCGCTTTGTTTCCCGCACCTGCTAGCCTCTCAACTGTTTGTCGCTCTACAGATAAGTCTATGCCAGAAAACCAGCTACCAGACCGAGGAATTCTTCTGAGAGAGGGATCTGCAGATATCACCTCAGAAAAACTTGACTGAGGGAGGGACCATAAGGTATCACCACAGGAGAGCAGGGCAAATTAATTTCCTTCTTCTTTTCTCTTTCTACAAATTTTGTTTTAAGCAATCCCCGGTAGGGAAATGTACATCCATCATCTGATGGAGACGGAGCGGGCAGTCAGTGCAGGGGTATATATACTGTTATGTCAGCTTTGCTTTGTCTCCATCTGCTGGTAGAGATATATAACCCACTGGTGTGGATAAGAAAGGTATTTTTAAACAATGTCCATGCCTGATGTAAACTCAACCTTTGCATCTGCTCCTTTCAGTTTTTTCCTAACCATTTTCCTCATTTTATCAGTCACCTTTTTGAAAGTTAAATGCTGTCAGAGTAGATTTTTTTTTAGTGTCCCCATTTAAGTCAAATTTGATCATGTTGTGATTATTATTGCCAAGTGGCTCTATTCTAGTGTGTGGGATAGTGTCCGCATCTGCTAGGAGACTGAAAGATATTGAAGAGATGAGGTTACTACAGGGGTATATCTAGAGTGATGTCAGCTTTGAAATCTGACTCCGTCTCCCATCTGCTAGCAGAAGAGCACAATACCCATTGGTCCTGAGTCCATCTGGCTACATGCTAGGAAATAGTTTCTCCTCTTGTTTGTACTTGTACCAACTGCTCCATGAAGCAGTCATTTATTTCATCTAGAAACGTCCTCTCGAGCATGTCCTGATGTGACAGTCACCCAGTCAATACTAAGGTAATTGAAATCACCCATTATTACTGTGCTGCTGATTTTCAGGCCGATACAGTAAGGACGCGTAAGAAAGAGTGTGGCAGTTCCAGGCGCACCCTTGTTTGCCGCGCGCACAGTTTGGATCACATACTGCTCGATACAGTATTCAAATGAGACGCAAATGCAAGCCACGTCCAAAGCGCGTCCATGAAGCGGTAGGCGTGCGCAATCCATTTTACTGTATAGAGCGGTATACAGCGCGCCTATACAGTATCCTGGGTGCGCGGGTAACTGTCATTTCAAATGTCATTTGAAACGTCATTTCACCAGGAAAGTGGATGATTCTCCTACAGACCCCGCTACCTTGAATGCCCGGCGCCAGCAAGCCCCAGCAGCCGGCAATCGGCGGCAGGGAGCGCAACAAAGCACCTGTGCGCGGAGCTCCGATTTTCCGCCTCCTTCAGACGGGCAAGAGAGATGAAATTTCAAGGGCAAACTTTCCACCAGCCCCCGCTCACCTGCCCTGGCTGCGGCCACGCAAGCCCCCAGCAGCAGCAGAAGGGCATCCATGGGTGCTGGTCTCCCGTGCGGGCGCGCTGACAGCTCTCCCCTCCTCCCGAGGCGCGCACCGCGGCTTCCCTGCCTCCCGGGGGCAGCCGGCGGCGAGAGCGGCTTCAGCAGCTTGGGGCGGATCAGGCGCTCCCCATGCGAAGCGGCTTCCAGCAGCCCCCGCCGGCGAAGGTGCATGAACGCACGCCGTGACCTGAGCACCCGGCTGGACGTCAGAGATCACAGCGTGCATTCATGCACCTTCGCCGGTGGGGGCTGCTGGAAGCCACCTCGCATGGGGAGCGCCCGATCCGCCCCGGGCTGCTGAAGCCGCTCTCGCCGCTGGCTTTCCCCAGGAGGCAGGGGAGCTGCGGTGCGCGCCTCGGGAGGAGAGGAGAGAGGACTGGGGCTGCTCCGGAGCTGTCAGCGCGCCCGCACGGGAGACCGGCACCGATGGACGCCCTTCTGCTGCTGCTGGGGGCTTGCATGGCCACAACCATGGCAGGTGAGCGGGGGCTAGTGGAAAGTTGGCCCGTGAAATTTCGTCTCTCTCTTGCCCGTCTGAAGGAGGCGGAAAATCGGAGCTGCGCACAGGTGCTTTGTTGCGCTCCCTGCCGCCGGCTGCTGGGGCTTGCCTGATGCTTGTCAAGCTGGCAATCCCCGATGCCCGAGCGTAATACAGAAATGATTTTCGCCCTGCGCCTTGCTTTATTGCTTGTAATAATTTTTCCCCCTTGTGCGAGAAGCATTTTTTTCTGTGGATTGGGTTGGTTTGGGACTGGGCGGCTAAGTTCACCACACTAACGCCAGGGTTGGCGGTAAATTTGCAGTTTAAAGACGCGGCAAAATAGCTGGTTAAAAAGGCGATAATCTGGGCGCACGTTACTGTATCGGAGGAAATAGCTAATCCGATCATTAACATATCATATACATGCCGTGGGCGGAAAGGGATATGCTTCGATTTCAAGAAGCGGTAAGGACGCGTAAAACCGGATACTGAATCGCGGGTTAGACATACGCATCCAAATTGTGCGTACAAAGCGGGTTAGAAACAGGGTAACCGCGGCAACGCTTTACTGTATCGGCCTGTTTGTTAGCTTCCCTACTTTCTTTTAGTATTTCATTGTTTGTTCATTCTGGCCAGGTGGACAGTAATACACCCCCAGTGCTATTTTATTCACTTTCCACCTGGAATTTCTATCCATAAAGATTCAACATTGCATTTTGATTCAATATATAGTGCCACTCCTCCAACAATTTGATCCATCCAATCATTTCAATATAATTTGTACCCTGGTATCACAGTGTCCATTGGTTATCCTCCTTCCACCAGGTCTCTGTGATGCTAATTTTATCTCCCTCTTCATCCAGTGCTATACACTCTCTCTCATCTTATGTTGTAGTCTTTTAGCATTTGTATACAGACATTTCAAAAAACCTACTTATCAATTGACAGGGATAATTTGAAATCGTTCTGCTTCGTTTGCTCTTTACTTAAAGGTACCTGGTCCATTTTAGCATTTATTGCAACCTCTCTACTGAGATGCCCTAATTTCCCTGTTCGCCTAGTACCCTTCAAAAGATACATCATTCCAAACCATGCATTTCAGTTTCCTGTAGAAGAGGAGGGAGAAAGAGGCTGGATTAGGGAGTAGCGTGGATTTTCTCTGCTCAATCTGCTCCAGGCTCACCTTCTTCCCTGCAGGCTGCCTGAAGGGGAGGAACTGGAGCAGAACACCCAGCTGCTCTGCATTTTAAATCTGAAAAGAAGTGGCAGAACTATGTTCCAGGTCATTCCCCCACACATTTAAGCCCTGGTTTTAATTATTCTGAAAGAGAAGGAGATAGAAGGGAGCATGGAGAAAGTGCATGCACTTGTTTTACAGGCACTAGGTTCCACAACTTCATTTATGACTCCTTATAAAACTAGCAGTGAAGAAGTTAGTGCAGACTCTTCACAAAAAAACAAACCAAGATGATTGTGGCGCGAGATTTCTGTTTCTTTTGCAGTTTAACATTTTTCACAGATACGGCATGATTCTACTTGCCCACCCAGTCCTGTGGGTGCAAAGTGGTTCTCTCACTTGTTGCAGACAACAGGCTAATCTCAGCTAACGGGAAACACAGACAGACAGCTGCAGTGCTGCCAGATGTACAATAATTACATTTGTAGTATAATTTTATCTCGTACAACATATAATCAACAATGACAAAAAACAGGCAAAATGTACAATAAAGGCAGCAATCATAGTTGCCACCTTCCAGATCTGCGAGGGTGGGAAGATGACAACTATTCCAAAACAAGGAAAATAATACACTGAGCCCATTCTCCCTGCCTCAAACGTTGGTCTTTTGAGTAATCTAAAATAGATACAGCAGAAAAGCAGTTTAGGAAAAACGGGGAGAATGTTTTTTGACAGCTGCTTGGGAGAAGTAGAGCTGTGCTTCTCAGGAACTTAAACACAAAAATTAGTGCTGCTTTCCCATGTCAGCAAGAACCAGGGAAGTGGTTGGTGCATAGAGGAGCCTTGATCAACTATTCAAAATATAATAAACCATTGCTAGCTGCTGCCCTCAGTCTAGAAACCTGTTGTGCCCACAGCTGGGAAAAAAAAACACTTAAAGAATGTAAACATACTGTAAACAGAAGAAATCTGACCCTTCTCCTCAAAGGGCTAGAGGAATTCTGGGTACCAGGTTACCTGAGTGCCTAAAAATCACAGCCTGGGCTCTAAAGGAAGAGAAGCCCATGGGATCTCGGCTGCAGCCGCTGCTGGAAGGGCTAAATTCATGAGCATAAGTTGCATAGGCTATCCCAATGTTTCCAACCCTCTCCTAAAGGCACACCTACCGTATCCAGTTGGATTTTCAGATTTGCATATCCTGGGTCTCCAATTGTATGCAAATCTATCTCTCATGCATATTCATTGTGGCAATCCTGAAAACCCAACTGGTTCGGGGTGTCTCCAGGAAAGAGCTGAAAAACACTAGGCTAGCCACCTGTCTCCATGTCATGGCTAATTCAATCCTGATTGTAGTTCTGATCATCCCTGCATGAAATAAGGTAAAACCCAGAACTATATCAGCCTACTCCTTACACTATAGAGCCAGGAAACTAGAGGAAGAGAAAGAAACTGGAAAGGAAAAAGCATGCCTGAAGGCAGGGGAGTGCCCGAAAGGGGAAAAAAAGGGGGAGAGCAAAGAAAAACAAACAGCAAAAATAAAAAAATATAAAAACCCCAGGTAAAAATAAAGAGCAAAATAGCCAAAAACAAAACAGAAATTATAAAAATAAAAGATTTTTTTCCCCTAGCTCCTAAAAATTCTTGGCTTGTATCTAAGCTAAGTAGTTTCCTAGTTCTCCCCCTTTGGGCATCATCCCCAGCCTGCCCCGTGCGGCCTCCTCCCGAGCTCAGGCTGCGCAATGTCCCTGTCCCTCAACCGGCAGACAAAGCGAGAGCTATTTGCGATAATCCCTTAATTTATCTGAAATCAGATGTGGCGAGGAGCGCATTTTTAGTGTTCACATCTGGCAGCAGTGGGACGACTATAATAATCCCGGGATAAGGTAGGGGGCAGGGACAGCAAGGGGGCGAAATTGGTCCGAGACGAGGAAAGCAACGGAGGAGGAAAACAAAGCCGCCTCCTTCTTTCCTTCTCCCCGGCACCTTGCATACTGCGGCCTAGGCTATCTCCGGGCCGGCGCCCCCCCTCCCCGGCGGCGCGACCCCCGTCCCCGTACCAAGTCCAAGTTGGTGAACCCCGTCAGCACCAGGTTCTTGAGCAGCTCGCAGCCGATGCCGCCGGCCCCCACTACCAGGAGCCGGCAGCTGGAAACAGCTTCGGCCAGCTCTCTGCGGAGGGACCCGGACAAGGCCATGGCGCGGGCCGGCGCTTTCTCCTCGTCTCTCCAGCGGGAGGGGGGAGGAGGGTGGCGGAGGAAGCGCGGGCTCCGCGCGCAGCGCCGGACCCACGAGCAAGAGGTGGTGGTGGTGGCGGCCCCTCCGCGAGCCTCCCTGCAGCGCCACCTGCCGTCCGGGAGGGCAAGGGCGGGCCAGGAGCCGAGCTTTTTAAATCATGCTGTTTGGGAGCCACTTTTGAAACTGCTGCAGCAACATTGACAGAGCCGAGCGAGTGATGTGAATCCAGTTGCAGAGTCTTCCTCAGCTTTAATGATGTAGTGACATCAATGGAGCTTTTTTTTAAAAATGATTTTCCAGCCAACTTTTCAGAACCGGGGGGGGGATCACTGATTTAGGAAGACTTCTTGGCCCCAGCTAGCAAGTTTCTTAATATGAAAAACTTGTGGGGCTCCTGCTTGGCCACCAGTGTATGATTTATGTCTTTACCGTGTGAAATCTTCCGGCTTGGAGGATTCAGTAAAGGGTTACAAGGTGTCTTGCAGTATCCTATCTTTACAAAGAGAAATTTCTAGCTAAGAAGGTTCAGATGACGTTCAAGGGGTGTATGTGAGATTCAGGTCAGTGCCAGAGTGGTTCGTCCCCTTAAGCGGGGATATAACACTGCCTCTCACATGGCACAAGGGAGATGAGATGGAGCTTTTGTGGGAGCCTTAGAAAAGTTCTGCGCAGAAACTTTATTAGAGCTTAGAGTTGGCGCTCTCAGAGGAGTTTGGAAGAAGTTTTGGGCCCTGAAGCAAGCAAACAGGAACTGTGCTGGGGGCCAGAAGGACAGCAAGAGGCTATGTTCCTGCCTTGTTTTGCAATTGACTTTGAATTTAGTTTTATGCTTAATTTTTTTTTCAAGTAAACGTTTCTATTTAGAGTACCAATTTTTGAGTGGACACGGATTTATTCTGTCCAGTAGGCCTTGCAAGAGAGCCTGCCCCCATTCCATGGGACCCAGAAACAGGCCCCCCACCCCTGTCCTGGTTGAGTGAATTCCAGTGCTTTCTGGGGCAGGGAAGGTGACCACCATCGAGGAGGGGTCACACTTAAAAACACAAGATATACGACACAATTTTGTTCTGTGACCAATGTAATATTAAGAAGTTTTAATATCAATTTTGAACTCCTGAAGAAAGCATTTTATGCCAAAACATGGGCCACATTCTGTCGCATTACGAGTCTTTATGAGTCACATTATGAGTTATTTGATGCTTCGAGCTTATTCAGTTTAACCCAAGCTAAGAATAATTTTCTGACTGGGGAACACAATTTTCATTGAGTTAGATCTGATACTTGTTTTTGACTAGCTTTTGACATCTGGATCTAAAAATGACCCCAGTTTTTCTCTATCATGTGAACTTTTTAAGGGACAGGATAACCTCTCTTTGTCCCAAAAATCATACAAAATGTACATACAAAGGAAATAAAAGAAAAAATTACCTGAATATACTGTTTATTTAGCGTTATTTTATTCATACAAAGGCTATATATTCTTACTGTAAGTCAAATTGTGTACAAGTAGTAAAGTTCTGCTACCAAACATACATATAAAGGTAAAAATTTACGCTTATAGCTTTTCCGGCAGTGTTCAAACTGGACCATCTCACCTGATGCACCAACAATAGTCAGCCATCATATGTACATCCCATCTAACCTGATACCATGCCTCCATGACCTTCAAATCTTGGTGGAATCGTTCACCTTGCTCATCACTGACTTAACACCAAGGGTTTTTGGGAAGTCAGCAAGATGGCTATGCAAAAAATGCACCTTGATGCTCATGTTGCAATGAAGCATTTTGAAGCTCTCCACGAGTTTCTGGACAATTTTGGTGTAATTCTGTGCTCGTGTATTTCCAAGAAAGTCCTTGACAAGGTTTTTAAATGACAACCAAGCATTCTTTTGGAGTTCTGACATTGTCGTAGGTAAGAATTACAACAAGTTATTGCAGTTTGCGGTAGTACATATGCGAAGCGCTAAGATAGCACACTTTGCGATAAACGGCCTATTACCATAAAACACTCCCCTTTTCCTATCGCATGCGATATTTAGTGCATTTTGATAAATCCAGGCCTAAAATAGGCTGTGGAGAAAAAAATTGACATGATAGAAGAAAACTAACTGCAGTTTTGAAATCAGCATGCCTATTTAAGTCTAAAACAGCTGAAAAATCGAACTCAACAGGAATTATGCTAAAAATTGTTCCCCAGTGTTATTTAAAGAGTGAATAATCAACATCTTTTTGTAGATTAGTGTAATTTAGTAGCGAGAGTTGCGGTAGATGACTGATACTGTTTGAAGTGCATCGCACGCAAGAGACAGTGGATTACACTTGCACCTTCATAAGCTCTGATACCTGCTCTCTTGATATTAATAATTGTTTAGAGTGATGTTTATATATTTTCTAATTTGATGTTATTGCCCCTACACCTCATTATTTTGTGCTCACAAACACTAAACAGCTAAGGATGTGCCCAAAGGGACACGGGAAAAAATTGGAGAGTCCAAGAACAAGCACTGGATTCCAGGTATTTCAAGAGGATTCCTTAAGGGAAGGAGACCCATTCCAAGTTAGCCAGGGCAACTTTGCATTCCATCCAGGGATAAAGAAGGGCCCATGAGTGATAGATCACATTCCTGCTTTTGAGTTGCCCTTAGTATTTTTCAAAAGAGAATTGCATCAAATGAAATACTGTTCATGTTAAGAAACTATCTCAATAAAGTTTATGTTGAAACTCCAGCACAGTGTCCATGCTTGAGATAAGGTGTACATAATGCCCAGGGTCTTGGAGGTTTAACCATAGGGAGAATCTACCACTCAGGGCAAGGATGAGAGCAAAAGGCAGTGACAGAGACTAAGCCTCAGTATTGAGTATGTGCTCTTATACCTTTTGGAGAGCCCAAGTAGGGGTTACACATGCATACTTTTTCATTTTTTATAGCAAGTTAATCCCTTTGAGAAGAACAAAGTGTTTATTTATTTATTTGTTTATTTAAAAGTATTTATATACTGTTTTTTAAAAATAAAGTTTTTTATCAAAACGGTTTACATAAGTAATGAAAATAAAATAAATGAAAATAGAAATAAGTAAATTAAAATATATAAACTGGTATATACCTAGTAGGTAACAGTATTAACAAAATCTACTAATAATGGAGCTGGGCCATAGGTCACTTTATAATCATAGGATGGAGGGGGAGGAGATTAGAAGTGGAAAAGAAAATAAAAGCCTGCCGGACGGGGGGTGCTAGGGAGGGAATAAGGTAGTGGAGTGATGTTGACTAGTGGAGGTTGAATGGTTTAGAGGGATGTTGAATGCTAGTTGAAATAAGTATGTTTTCAAGGATTTTTTGAATTGTTGTGAGTTAGATAGTAAACGAAGAGGGTTAGGTATAGAATTCCAGAGGGAGGGTCCTGCTACAGAGAAGGCCCTCCTTCTGGTGATATCTAATCTAGCCTGTCGCAGTGAAGGAATATCTAATAGATTTTGTGTTAATGATCTTAAACGTTGAGCAGGTTTGTAAATGCGGAGTAGAGAACAAAGCCATGTGGAGGATGAATTATGTATTAAACCACGGATGATAGTGAGAACTTTATATTTTATCGGTAACCAATGGAGAGATTGAAGAATGGGAGTAATGTGATTTCGAATGGAAGTACCTGATAAAATGCGGGCTGCACTGTTTTGAATGTTTGCAATGGTCTATAAGGAACAAGCAAAGCTTTACCCACAGGGAGGGTAATGTTATAACTTCTTAGGTAGGGTAAAATTTCAAACAGCTTATATAGGAAAGTTGGCAAAAATGTGCCTAAATTACACCAATTTTCAAAGTGGATTTACGAGCATAAGTCCACTTTGCAAATTCTCCCACCTAATTTACCCTGCACAAGTTACACCTTTTTGGGGTGCATGCATTTTTGCTGAAAACATATGCGCATACTGCTGTATTTTATAAAGTGTGTGCATAAGTCCAAACCCCTCTCCAACTCTACGTCCAGGAACGCACGGACATAACACGCACTTAAATTTACCCACATGTCGGGTGGGCAATTTCTGTGCCTCAAATAGTGTTTTACGCACAGACAACCCATGGAAAATTATCATCTCTATAGGTGGATTTCTTGTTCCCTCTGTGCACCACTTTGCACTTGTTCACATTAAACTTCATCTGCTATTTAGATACCCAGTCTCACCAGATCCTCATGCAGTTCCTCAGTTTGCTCGCATTTTAACTCTTGAATAACTTTGTGCCGGCTGCAAATTTAGGGGGTAATTTTTCAAAGCGATCGCACGCGAAAACGGACTTTTCGCGTGCGATCACTAAAAAGGGGCGGCGTCAAGACCGGAACAGGAGGAGTTGGGGCGGCACCGGGGCAGACGCCGCGAAGACAGTATGGATGGCGAAAAGGTAAGGAGCCTTTTCGCTTCCAATTTTGCGCCCAATAGCACCACCTTTTACGATGGCGCTATTGGGTGTAAAAGCCGGCAGCGATCGCACCAAATAGTTTAAATTAACACAAATATAAACACTGATAAAACACATATAAATAAATGAACACATAGTTTAAATTAACAAAAATATAAACACTAATAAAACACATATAAATAAATAAACATATATATATAAAGAGTAAATCATTTGAAACGCATATCATGGTGACATATAAAAAGACAATACAATTAAAATAAAAAGGTACAAAGGTAAATATCAAAATAAATATAAGATGTGATGCAGAGATATCAAACAAGAATAAAATTATTAAGTTGCAAATTTAAGGTTAAAAATCTAGCGGTTCTAGCCAAAAATGATATATATGCATAAAGGGGTAGATTTTCAAAGGGTTACGCGCGTAACCCCGAAAACCTTCCCCTGCGTGCGCCAAGCATATTTTGCATAGGCTCAGCGGTACGTGCAAGCCCCGGGACGCGCGTATATCCCAGGGCTTTGAAAAAGGGGCGGGAAGGGGGTGGAGTCGTGGGAGTGGCACCGATCCAGGGGCGGTCCGGGGTCGGGACCGAGGCCTCCGGCACAGCGGCTGTGCCAGGGGATGGCGTTCCGGCAGCTGGCCGGCGTGCGCAAAATACGCCTGACAGAAGCAGGCGTAAAAAATAAAACAAGGTGGGGGATTTAGGTAGGGCTGGGGGGTGGGTTAGATAGGGGAAGGGAGGGGAAGGTGGGGGGGAGCGGAAGAAAAGTTCCCTCCAAGGCCGCTCCGCATTCGCACACATGTTATAAAATCCGGGGTCAGCGCACGCAAGGGGGTGCGCTCCCCCCACCTTCCCCTCCCTCTCCCGCCCCACAGCTCTAACTAAACCCCCCCAACCTTTATTTCATAAGTTGCGCCTGGCTCTGGGCAGGCGTAGGTTGCGCGTGCTGGCTGAGTGCCGGCGCGCGATCCCCTGGCATGGCCGCTGTGCCAGAGGCCTCGGTCCCGCCCTGCCACAAAGCCCCGGGACATACTCGTGTCCCGGGCTTTGTGCGCGTCACCAGGCCTATGCAAAATAGGCTTGGCACGCGTAACCCTTTTAAAATCCTCCCCTAAGGGTTTAAATATACCCTAGAGAAGAACGGAGGATGTGATCAAAGCATTCAAACACCTGAAGTCTTCATACAAGGCACTAGCGACAAGCATTCAACCATGGAAAGTTCTTTAACAAGAGGTCATGATAGGAGGCTCAGGGGGTAGACTCGAGTGGCATCAGAAAATATTTCTTTATGCAAAGGGTGGTGGAGATGTGCAACATTCTCCCAGTGGAGGCGGCAGAGGCAAAAACAGTATGGGAATTCAAGACGTTTGAGGTAAGTATAGAAGATCCTTAATCAATGGAATCTGAAGGTAAAACCAGGGATTATATTGGATTCTGTGGTATTTGCAACAGGAAAAGAGGATGGACATGTTGTAGGCGTGGATCACTGGGACAAGGTTGAGTTGGCGCAAGCTGATGGGAGGAGCCCTGCAGGTCCCCACTGTTGGCTGGCAGAGCTGGCTGTGGCAGAGGCCCAACTGGAGCTTTACCTATAATCAGCCCTCATTCCCCTTAGGTTGAGCCCTAGGATGCCGAGGCTGGCAGGTCTTAGGTGGGGGCTTCTTCTGACTAGCTGAATGTCTGTGGAGATGGTCGGGTCACAGGCCAGGATCCAAGGCAGGCTGGGTTCAAGCACAGTTGGAAGCAGGCGGTGGTGGAGGTGGGCAGCGTTCAGGAATGATCATGAGTCAGGTAGTGGTCGGTGGCAGGCAGAGTTCAAGTGGAGTCGAGGGTCAAGCAGGCCGAAGTCAGAACAGAAATCCTTCCGAGGGAAGATGAGATGGATAGGAAGGAAGGGAGGCGAGGAAGAGCAGAGGCAGGCAGACGAAGAGACCGACTGAAGAACTGAAGACAGCATAAGACAAGGAACTGACGAAAAACTAAAGACTGACCACAGGATGAAGACAAAGACTAGGAACTGAAGAATGAAGACCAGGAACACGCTGAAGCAACTTGCTCTACTTGCAGTAGTGGACTTATTGCCAAGGCATCTTGCTGCAGGGGAGCTGCCCATAAAAAGGGCAATCTCAATTGACATCATCAGCAGGGGCCACGGAACTCTCCCACCACAGCCCCTTTAAGTGTTCTGAAGTGACTGGCGTGCCTAGGACCAGTGCTGTGTGCGAGGGTTGGCGTCGGAGGGCAAGTTGAGCACAGTGGCCTGTCGGGTGTTCTTTCGGAGCCTTCCCTGATGTCGGCGCTAGTTCCACTGGACTCAGTGCTGGAGACAAGTGCGGTGGCCTGCAGGCCTGTCCTGCAGACCGCCAAACGCAACAGGACAGACTGGGTGGGCCTTGAGGTCTTTGTCTGGTGGTATATTGTATGCTTCTCTGCCCTATTTTGTGAGTTTGTTTTCTCATTGGTTTTCAAAAGATTGCTGTTCATGTGTGTACAAAACCATTCTTGATTAAAATTAGTTGCAAGAAAAAAAAAAATAATCTAGAACATTTATAACTATCTAAAAATGCAGACTTATCTGGCACCTAAATGTGGTGAGGATAAAGTTTTGGTTCTCAAGCTTCAACAACAAATAAAACACCCCAGCAAGAAAATTTACCTCACAAATGAGGTAGCTACAGATCAGTGTCTGGCCGAATTGAGTTGCAAAGTGTAGGGGTAATGAAATGTGGATGCCGACTTCATGGCAAGACCTGGCTTTTATTCCAAGCAATCTAAACAATCCATCACTCATAGTAATACATCAATACTAGGACTGCCTCAGGGAGGAATACACTTAGGCAAAACGCACAAAAAAAAAAGAACAAGACTTGCACAGTCTGTAACAGACGAATGAGCCATCAAATTCATCTTAATGCATGACAGTCAAAACTCTTTATGTAATCCTTTATGAATCTGTCTGGAGGGAAATAAAAATCGTACTAGTTTCTTATTGCATTATGATAAAGAAATGTTTTATTTTACTCTTCAAGGCTGAACTGTAACACTTATCAGATGCTCAAAGTTATAGCTCAGTATGTTCTCTCTTTTCCTTGCTCATCTTATTGGGTTGGTTTTTTTTCAAGCAGGATCTCGATCTGAAACGGCATTTGATCATTTTCAGTTTTGTTTCTGCCTTAAGTCTAGCTCCAGGTGCTGTTTGTGGTGGTTGTAGACTAGCTATGCGGGGTCCTAGAAGGAAAACGGAAGAAAGACGAAAGGGCCTAAATTACTAAATTACTCCCCGCCCCCCCCCACACACACACCTTCCCAAAGCAAGCACCTGAGATTTCTTATCAAGAAAAAGCCACGTCTCCCTCGTGGCAATCTCATCAGTGAGGATTGTGACAATGCTGACAACATCCAATCTATCTGAAGTGAGAACAGTAACCAATGCTTCCCCTCTTCCACCTTTTCATTACGTACTCCAGTTGGAACATAAGACAGTTTGGATATTCCAGTTGCCTCCTCATTTGAAATTGGAGAATCCCCCTCGGATATTTCTTAAAAAGCTTGCAGGAAATAGCCTGCTTCCTGCAAAGTGAAGAAGATGCAGATACTCAGCTCTTACCGCATTCTTCAATGCTTCCCATTTGGAATGTAGAACTAAACTGTCTTCATGTGGCCCATCCTGCTAGACTGGTCTTCCAAGTCTCTAATCTTCTGATCATGGTTGGTAACTGCAGTTTTAGTGAAAAGGCAAAGCTGAAACATGAAATCAATCAAGGTATTCTTAATCCTAGTGTCTACTTGCCAAACATCCCCCACAAGAGATGTCTTCTCTAGTGGTCACAGGGGCCACTAGCTCATGATTCATCTGTACAGGGGCCACTAGCTCATGATTCATCTGTACAAATGGAGAAGGAGCCTTCTCTGACAACGGGCCCCCCCCCCCCCCCCAACTGAAGTGAAAAAAAAAATCTAAACTGACCTTGGCTGAAACTCCTACAAACATCTGGAGTGTCCTGCTTGGGGACATTTCCCTCAATCCGGGTAACATTAGTGACTGCTGCTCCTTCAGACGTCCACGCATCCTGCAAACCAGCATTCCAACCAAAGCTACCTCCGTCCCCTGCAAACACTGCTTTGGCAGCACAGCAGATGCAGGAGGAAGCAGAGGGGTGCCAAGTCACTGGTGGTAGCGGGGAGAGGGGGAGTTTGGAGCCCTGGAACTCAGTGATGCTCCCAGATCTACCAATCACTCCATCCGCTCACCAAAGTACTCAGTTGTTGCTGGTCTGGGACATGCAAATGCCTGTCCGCTAGGCCTTGTAAGGTTGATACTTGGGTAAGTCAGGGACTTCCGTTTCTCCTTACACTTACCAGTCTCGAAAAGCAGGAAAAAAAAAGCCAAAAAGATGCTCACAGAGCTTTGCTCAGTGTCTGATCGCGGTGGTCATCTTACCTCCTACTGTGATCTGAAATTCTGACCACTTCTCTTGTAGCTTCCTTTCATTGTTCATGAATTAGTTAAACATAGGTCCCAGTGCAGATCCCTGGGACACTCCTCGGTTTACCTGTCTCCACTGGTGTACAGTTAGTACTTCACAATCAGCCTGGATAATTAAACTTGCCTTTCAATTAAACTAACAGATGCAAAAAAATGGAGAGATTACTTACCTGATAATCTCGTTTTCCTTAGTGTAGGCAGATGGACTCATTACAAATGGATATAGTGTGCTCGTGCTAGCAGTTGGAGACGGATCTGACGTCAGCACGTGGTACAAATACCCCTGCAGGAAGTGCAGCAGCTCAGTAATCTTCCTTGCAAAAGCTTCATGGATATATGTGTGACTGACCGATTGATTAACCAAACATGATTAACCTGACCGATTGATAGTAGCTGGAGACCGCCAGTGTTCTCAACCAGAAGACGTCGACACCCGGCAGGGTGGATGCCCTATGTAAGAAAACATGGCTTACCTTGAACCGGTGAAACCCCATGTATATCGACAGCCGGGCGGGATGCTGAGTCCATCTGCCTACACTAAGGAAAACGAGATTATCAGGTAAATAATCTCAACATTTCCTAGCGTGTAGCAGATGGACTCATTACAAATGGGATGTACAAAAGCTACTCCCGGACTGGGTGGGAGGCTGCCCGAGGTCCGTTTAGGATTGCCCTTGCAAATGCTGTATCTTCCCTGGCCTGGACGTCCAGACGGTAGAATCTGGAGAAGGTATGGAGGGAGGACCATGTTGCTGCTTTACATATCTCTGCAGGCGACAGCATCCTAGTTTCTGCCCAGGAGGCCGCTTGGTAGAGTGAGCCTTGACCCGTAGAGGTGGTGGTTTTCCCGCTTCTACGTAGGCCGCCTTGATAACTTCCTTGATCCAGCGAGCAATAGTCGCCCGTGAGGCCGCTTCTCCTTGCTTCTTCCCACTGTGAAGGATGAACAGGTGGTCCGTCTTTCGTACTGCTTCCGACATTTCCAGGTATCTGGACAGCAGCCTGCCGATGTCGAGATGGCGCAGTATTCGACCTTCTTCCGACTTCTTCAAACCTTCCATGGTTGGCAAGGATATGGTTTGGTTGAGGTGGAAGTGCGAGACTACCTTAGGTAAGAAGGAAGGAACCGTGCGAAGATGGATAGCCCCTGGGGTGATCCTGAGAAACGGATCGCGGCAGGACAGCACTTGCAGCTCTGAGATGCGGCGTGCTGAGCATACGGCCAGCAAGAATACCATCTTCAAGGTTAACACACGGAGGGACAGGCCTCGGAGAGGTCTGAAGGCGGGTCTCGCTAGGAATTCCAAGACTAGATTGAGGTTCCACAGGGGCACTGGCCGCTTCAGTGGCGGGCGAATGTGTTTGACTCCTTTCAGGAAACGTGAAACGTCTGGGTGTGTGGCAATGCTGTTGCCGTCACTCCTGGGGCCATAGCAGGATAGCGCTGCCACCTGAACCTTGATTGAACTGAGGGACAGACCCTTCTGAAGTCCATCCTGCAGGAAATCCAGAATGATGGGGATTCTAGCGGCATGCGGATTGGCGCTGCGAGTTTCGCACCAGGCCTCAAATACTCTCCAGATCCTTATATAAGTTAGTGATGTGGAGAACTTGCGTGCTCGGAGGAGTGTATCTATTTCCGGCCTTCGGGTTAGCCACCGCGCCGCGGACCTTTACCCAGGTAATAGTAGTGGTGGCGGCGTCACTCAGGAAGGAAGGCATTCTCGTCCATCCATACCTAGACAATTGGCTGATCAGGGCAAATTCACCGGCGGAGACACCCGGCAGGGTGGATGCCCTATGTAAGAAAACATGGCTTACCTTGAACCGGTGAAACCCCATGTATATCGACAGCCGGGCGGGATGCTGAGTCCATCTGCCTACACTAAGGAAAACGAGATTATCAGGTAAATAATCTCAACATTTCCTAGCGTGTAGCAGATGGACTCATTACAAATGGGATGTACAAAAGCTACTCCCGGACTGGGTGGGAGGCTGCCCGAGGTCCGTTTAGGACTGCCCTTGCAAATGCTGTATCTTCCCTGGCCTGGACGTCCAGACGGTAGAATCTGGAGAAGGTATGGAGGGAGGACCATGTTGCCGCTTTACATATCTCTGCAGGCGACAGCATCCTAGTTTCTGCCCAGGAGGCCGCTTGGTAGAGTGAGCCTTGACCTGTAGAGGTGGTGGTTTTCCCGCTTCTAAGTAGGCCGCCTTGATAACTTCCTTGATCCAGCAAGCAATAGTCACCCGTGAGGCCGCTTCTCCTTGCTTCTTCCCACTGTGAAGGATGAACAGGTGGTCCGTCTTTCGTACTGCTTCCGACATTTCCAGGTATCTGGACAGCAGCCTGCCGATGTCGAGATGGCGCAGTATTCGACCTTCTTCAGACTTCTTCAAACCTTCCATGGTTGGCAAGGATATGGTTTGGTTGAGGTGGAAGTGCGAGACCAATCCTGGTCCAAAATAACAAAATCTATAGCAAACACTCTCTGCCCACTGACAACCAAAATAATGTCTTCTAATGCATCTAAACAACAACCCTGGTTTAATGAGGAACTACGAAAGCTCAAACAACTACTTCGGCAAAAAGAAAGAAAATGGCGCAAAGCACCTTCACCGACCTCTCTCTCTGATTACAAACGATCACTCCATCTATACAAAAGTACCACGTTGAAAACCAAAAGAGACTATCATGCCCGGAAGATTCATCATCTCATCTTTGACTCAAAAGCCCTATTCGCCTTTGTTTCAAGCCTCACCAAACCCATCACTCCAGATATCTCACCCGAACAAGCCCAGACTAAAGCAGACGAACTTGCCCTTCATTTCAACAAAAAAATATCGGATCTCCTTAATCAGAGGATTCCAAACTCTACTTCTCCAGATAACACATATTTCACCCAAAACCAAGACATCCAGCTTAATGCTTTCGAACCCATAACAATCACAGAGATACAAACGGCGTTAAGGAGAATGAAACCGTCATCACACCCATTTGATCAAATCCCTTCTAAAATGCTTCTTCTCATCCCTGACACAATAGCAAAAACCCTTTTAGATATCATAAACTGCTCTCTAGCACATGGTATCTACCCAGATGACCTAAAAACTGCCTCAATCAAGCCATTACTAAAAAAACCAAATCTAAATGCATGTGATCCCAATAACTTCCGCCCTATTTCTAACCTCCCTCTAATAGCCAAAATTATGGAAAAATTGGTAAACACCCAACTATCCAACTACTTAGAAGACCACAGTATTCTGTCCCCAAACCAATATGGTTTTCGCAAAGCAGCAAGCACAGAAACGCTTCTACTCTCACTCACGGACTTCCTTCTCTCTGGTATTGATAAAGACCAAGCATATTTACTAATCCTCCTCGACTTCTCGGCGGCCTTCGACACCGTCAACCACGCCCTCCTTCTAAAACAACTGGCAAACATTGGTTTAACAGGTACCACATTAAACTGGTTCAAAACATTTCTAGAAAACAGAGGATACAAAGTCAAAATTCACAATAAAGAATCCCAATACCACCCTTCTAATAGAGGGGTGCCGCAAGGTTCATCACTTTCACCCACGCTCTTCAATGTCTACCTGCTACCACTATGTCAATTACTTACAAAATTAAGCCTGAAACACTTCCTTTTCGCAGACGACGTACAGATCGTGATCCCCATAAAAGAATCAATCTAAAAAACAATGGAATACTGGGACACTTGCTTATTAGAAATTAAACTTCTCCTCAACAGTCTAAATCTTGTGCTCAATGCTTCGAAAACAGAATTCCTGCTCATATCACCGGACAACAATAACATACTTCCAAAACCACCCACACTCCTTCAAACAACCCATGTAAGAGATCTAGGAGCCATCCTAGACAATCGTCTCAACCTCAAACCATTCATTAACCAAACCACCAAGGATTGCTTCTACAAATTGCATATTCTGAAAAGAATTAAACCACTTTTCCACGCTCAGGACTTTAGAACAATCTTGCAAGCAATAATCTTTTCCAAACTAGATTATTGCAACTCGTTACTAGTAGGCCTCCCAGCTTCTTATACCAAACCTCTACAAATGGTTCAGAACTCTGCAGCCAGAGTCCTTACAAATTCCAGGAAAATTGACCATATTTCCCCTATCCTCAGAAACCTCCATTGGCTACCAATCCACTATAGAATCATGTACAAGACCATCAATATCATTTACAAAACTATCAACCAACACACGCAAATCGACCTACAAATACCACTTAAAAAATACACTTCCGTCAGACACATCAGGGAATACTACAAAGAGTCACTCCAAATTCCAAAGGCCAAAACCTTCCAACATAAATCCTTGAGTCTCAGAGCCTTCTCTTCAGCGGGTCCAGCCCTCTGGAACTCTATCCCACCAGATTTGAGACAGGAGCCATGCTTGCTAACATTTAGGAAAAGACTTAAAAACTTGGCTTTTCAAAAAAGCATTTCCAAGTCCTGAATAAAACCTTCACGCAACAGCACAATTGGATCTATATACTGTGTCTTATTTATTCATATTCTATGGCATCTTTAGCCATCCGGTTACTTATGTTCCGTTTCATAGTGATGTACCGTGATTTACTCCGTTTCATAGTGATGTACCGTGATTTACTCATCTTGATTTACTCATCTTGATTTACTCATCTTGCTACTCTATTACATTAATTGTCTGAAATGTAAATATTGCTCTGTTCTTTCTCTCCCCTCTTCCAGTTCCAAGTTAATTTTTCCCCATTTTATTGTAACTTTCTCACATCCTTTTTCTGATTCCCTGTATTTAAAAGTTCAAGGTTCTTATTGAGAATATTGTTTATTACGCTACATTATGCTTTCACACTTTGTTAATTGAAAACCGGGTTAATGTGATGCCTGTCATGAAACTCGGTATAACAAAAACATTAAATAAATAAATAAAATAAATATAGTTGCGATGGAGAAGGTACAGAGAAGGGCAACCAAAATGATAAAGGGGATGGAACAGCTCCCCTATGAGGAAAGGCTGAAGAGGTTAGGGTTGTTCAGCTTGGAGAAGAGACGGCTGAGGGGGGATATGATAGAGGTCTTTAAGATCATGAGAGGTCTTGAACAAGTAGATGTGACTCGGTTATTTACACTTTCGATTAATAGAAGGACTAGGGGGCATGAAGTTAGCAAGTAGCACATTTAAGACTAATCGGAGAAAATTCTTTTTCACTCAAAGCACAATAAAGCTCTGGAAATTGTTGCAAGAGGATGTGGTTAGTGCAGTTAGTGTAGCTGGGTTCAAAAAAGGTTTGGATAAGTTCTTGGAGGAGAAGTCCATTAATGGCTATTAATCAGTTATACTTAGGGAATAGCCACTGCTATTAATTGCATCAGTAGCATGGGCTCTTCTTAGTGTTTGGGTAATAGCCAGGTTCTTGTGGCCTGGTTTTGGCCTCTGTTGGAAACAGGATGCTGGGCTTGATGGACCCTTGGTCTGACCCAGCATGGCAATTTCTTATGTTCTTATGTCTTCTCCAGACACCTTTTGGGGCCTCTTTTTTTCCCCCCATTTTACTTCTCTCGCTGTCAGAATCGGAGCCCCCAGCGGACCTAAGCCACACTTGGATTTGGAGTTTCAAAACAGGTTTGTAGCTGAGTAGGTACTTAACAGCAACATGAAAAGGAGCCTTCATACTGACTGCAGAATTTAAATGACGCACAGGTTCAGTTACCACACTCGCTTTTCAGTAACCAGACTTCCCATGTTCATCATCTAGTCTGGGGTCAGGTCACAAGCTTACTTCTAAATACAAAATATATGAGTCTTTTCTGAGTTCACTTAGCCTGGCATTCTAGCACTTGAATTGCCAGGAATGTCTTCACGGCTTTCCAGCATCCCCCCTGCGAACCAATCTTGCCCTCCCAGGTAGGGTTGCAGGTTTTGGCTTCAGACATGTTTAAACTTCGTCTAGGTTGCTCAGATTTATTTAGATTATTTATATGCCGCAAATCATAAATTAAGCGGTTTCCAACATTACATCCTCAAAATCAGAAATGAAAACCTAAAACAGAAAACTACCGATTAAAACATCAAATTAAAACATGAATGAACCAACAAATAAAACGGTAAAAACAGACTAAAATAATCACAACCATGGACTCTTGCACATTACTTATTTATCCTCTCCCAAACCTGCCCTATAATTTAACATAAGGCTGCGAGCCAAAATAAATACATCATCAAAACCCGATCCTCTTTAAAACCTTTGCTTAACACCCTTAGACAGATTACTCAAAAGCTTGTTTGGAAAAAAAAAAGCCTTTCACCAATTTCATAAATTTCAAAAAGAAAGTCTTTTCCTTTAGTGGGGCTGGAAATGAATTCCAAAGTTCAGAGCCATGTACGTAAAGCACGGGTTTCATCGAGGCTGACTACGTTGTGTGATGGCAAATCCAATAAATTTAACAAGGCAGATCTAAGAGGCCAGGGTGGCCAACAATATTTCAATAATTCATTAAAAGTAGCAGGCACTAGTTCATTAAGGGGCGGATTTTAAAAGGGCTATGCGCGTGACCCTTTTAAACCCCTCCTGCATGCGCTGAGCCTATTTTGCATAGGCCCGGCGACGCGCGCAAGCCCCGGGGCTTGAAAAAAGGGGCAGGGAGTGGGTGGGGTGGGGTGGGCAAGGGGCAGGACTGAGGCCTCCGGCACAGCGGCTGTGCCGGGGGATCGCGCGCCGGCACGTGCAACCTACACCTGCCAGGTGTAAATAAAAACATAAAGGTAGGTAGGGGGAGGGTTAGATAGTGGAAGGGAGGGGAAGGTGGGGGGGCAGAAGGAAAGTTCCCTCCGAGGCTGCTTCGATTTTGGAGCAGCCTCGGAGGGAACGGGGAAAGCCATCGGGGCTCCCCTAGGGCTTGGCGCACACAAGGTGCACAAGTGTGCACCCCCTTGCGTGCGCCAACCCCGGATTTTATAACATGCACGTGGCTGCCTCGCACAACCTGACTAATCTGAGGCTTTAAAGATAGAGAGGAATCAACAATAACTCCAAGATTTTGGGCCTGAGTGACAATGGGATTAGATGCACCTTCCACAGTGAGAAAGTGAGGGATGTTTGAAGAGGCGTATTGAGCTAAGTAAATGATGTCTGTCTTGCCCATATTTAAACAAAGCCTATCCTCAGTAAGCCAGTCTCTCAGCATAGTTAAACATATGAAAAAATTCTATCAAGTGCTTCTAAGTGAGAACCTCTAATTGTTACGAGACACGGGCTTTCGTGTTCCCTTGGGCCTCGGCTTGACCCCAGAAGAATCCAGGACCGAACCGAGGGTTGGCGGCGTGTTCCGGCATGGCCAGAGACACGGTCTTACCCTCTGCCAGGCCTGCAAGCTCCCGAGGCCAACAAGATGATGTTGGAAAGTGAACGGTCCTCCGACCGTTCCAAGCCCTTTCGGACCTGCTGCTTAGGATTGGCATGGAGCAGCAGGCCAGACTGAGGATGAGGGCAGACGGAGGCCTTGACACGAAGACATGATACTATGACTAGGGCGAAGACATCACAAATGAGGGCTGATGGAAAGACATGACACCAAGGCTGATGTGAAGACATGACACCAAGGCTGATGCGACAGCATCACAGACGAGACGAAGAACATGAAGAAGTCCTGACGAGATGAGAAGCTGGGAAGGTAGACATTGGCACTGTCTCTCAAGGCGCCCTACTCAACCCACCTTCACGGGCAGACCCAATGGGCTGGTCGCGGACGACCCTGTTCCACTGCGAGCCTTACACAGCCCGAGGAGGCTGGTCACGGACCACGTGGAGAGCGGGACAAGCGCAAGAAGGAATCCAGTCGAGGCGGAACTTCGACAATGGAGCCGATGTCATCTGGAGCACCACAAAGGCTGGCAGGACAGGACGGCTCAGGAGCACAGGACAGAAGTCCACTGCCGGCATCTCCACAGACAGAGACGTGTCACCCGGAGATCCACAGCCGGCAGAACAGAAGGCTCAAGAGCTCAAGAACAAACACCAAGGAGGGCTGGAACACCAGGAAGCGAGACATCAGGAAACCTGGACGAGGACCTCAGGCGACGAAGACATGACGAGACGAGGAGCTCCACGAAGAACACCAAGGACCTGACGGAGCACTGGCAGGCAGAAGCCTCCAGGACTGAAGTAACTCCGATGCAAGGCGAAGAGGAAATGCAGGAACAGCCTTCCTGAGGATAGGCTTCTGGCCATTAGTCAGGAAACAATCTCAAGGTGGGGCCCAGGGCATATCCGGCCGTGGGCCCTTTAAATCTTGAAGGGAGGCGCGGCTGCGCGCCTAGGAGGAAGCAGGAAGCTGTGCAGGACCGTGGACAGCGGTCCTGCACCGACGTCGACGTCGCGGAGGAGCAGAACTGGGCCTAAAGGCAGGCCCCGATGATGGCTCCAGCCGCCAATCCAGACCGGGGCTTGCGGCCTCCAGCCGCAAAGATGATGAGGACGTCGGTGGCAGCTCCGTGCCATGTTGGAAGGCGGAAAAGTCTGCGGCTCCAGCCGTGGTGAAGAAGGCAAGAGGGGCGGCCTCCGGGCCGCATGAGGAAACAAAGTCCGTGGCTCCGGCCGCAATGAAGGCCTGACTTCGGCGGCATCAGGCCACATAGGGCAGCAGCAAAGTCAGCAACGGTAAGGAGCCTGCTCATGGGGAAACCCGCGGGCAGCGTTCATAACACTAATTGGCAGTGGCATAGCCAGAACTAACGTTTGGGGGGCCCAAGGTTAACATGGGTGGGCAGCAGACATATAGGTTTGAGCCCTACTAATTGCACTCTTATCAATAAATAATACCTTAGAGTGCACCTGACAACGATTTCTTTGTAGTCTGCAACAGAAACATCAGATCCAATCACATAATAAAACAAATATCCATGTATTCTTTTATGAATCCTCTTTCCAAAAATGCAAAGCATATCATAACTACAATAAAACAGAAATAATCATAAGAATCATAAGAATTTTAGATTTGCAATGGGTGCAGAGCATATCTAGGATTGTTCATATTATAACCCAACATGCAAAAAAATATATATTCAGGTTTTGGTGTCACCTCAGTAACAGCAAAACAAACTTCCTCTACTGCCAAGCACGTTCCCCTAGATTTATCAAATGCTATAAATATAGTAGAAATAGCACCCATGATAAAAAAGGGGTGTGATTAGGCTACATGCTTGATAAAGAGAGATTTTACATAGACATCAACATGTCTATTTATACCACTGTAAGAGGGGGCACTTTTAACTCAGAGTGGGGTTTGGGGGGGTAGATTTTTTTTTTTTTTTTGGGGGGGGGGGGTATATACACAGTAGGAGGTATGAACAGGAAAGTACAGATCCCTGAAGATTTTCTGTCATTTCAGTTGATGAAAAGTACAAGAGGAGTGGATTTGTACAATTCATTCTCTACCTAGCTGATTAGAAAATCTAGGTTAGAAAATCTTCAGGGATCTGTACTTTCCTGTTCATATCTCCTACTGTGTATGTAAAACCATCCCCTTAAAACTATCCCACCCTACCCAAACCCCATTCTGAATTAACAATGCCCCCTTCTTACAGTGGTATACACAGAGAGTTACATGTTGATGCCTATGTAAATTCTCTCTCTCTCCAGCCTGAATGGTGTAGTTATTTGTGGTGTTAATACCCGTGTTGCGCTATTTACTGCGTGCCCTGTTTATGAAGTAACATAAACCCCAACAAAAATATAAAAAAAATGTTTAAAGCATTGCCATACCATACTATAACAGCAGTAATTCTTAGGACTCAAACAGCAGCAACCTTGTCCATTTGGGTTTTCAGAAGGCGCTTGACAAAGTCCCTCATGGCATATTTCAATTGCTGAAAGTCAAAATATTTTTATTTTAGCTTTATTTGATCTTATTTTTCTAATTGGTGGTCAGTCTCTTTTTTTTCCCTTTGTCTGTCTTTTCCTAATTCCTTTTTCAAAGTCTCTTTTATTCTGTTTCTTCTCTCTTCTCCTATCTTCTTTACTTCCTCTCTTATGGGCTTATGCAGTATGGTGCGCGGCCCCCGTTTGGCCGCACGTTTTCGATGTGCTATTTTTACCCCTTATACAGTAAGGGGTAATAGCGCATGGAAAACGCGTGGCCAACCCCCCTGAAACTAATAGCACCTGCCTATTAGTTATTTCCGTGCGATACAGAAAGTAAAATGTGCAGCGAAGCCGCAAATTTTACTTTCAGAAATTAATGCCTGCCCAAAGGCAGGAGTTAATTTTGGCCGGCACTGGGAAAGTGTACAGAAAAGCAGAAAAAAAACCTGCTTTTCTGTACACCCTCAATTTTGCTGGCGTCCGTTTTCCGAACCCGTGGCTGTCAGCGGGTTCGACAACCAACACCGGTAAAATTAAGCGTCGGCTGTCAAATCCGCTGACAGCCGCCGCTTCTGTCAATAAGGAAGCGCTAGGGACGCGCTAGTGTCCCTAGCGCCTCCTTATTACCGCAGGCCTTCATTTGAATACTAAATTGCGCGCCCAGGAGAGTGGCCTGGGCACGCGTTGGGAGAGCAGGCGCTCGCCTCTGAAAGCC
Source organism: Rhinatrema bivittatum (assembly GCF_901001135.1). NCBI lineage: Eukaryota > Metazoa > Chordata > Amphibia > Gymnophiona > Rhinatrematidae > Rhinatrema > Rhinatrema bivittatum. Next base: position 52,963,206 of record NC_042621.1, read on the forward strand.
GGCTCTCCCGCGGATTTTACTCTATCGGCCCATTATATAGGCTTCCACTCTCACATGCAGGCTCTCACTCCTACATGCTTGCTCTCTCTCACCCACATGCTCTCTTTCACACCCATATGCTCACTCTCTTTCACACACACACAGGCTTTCCACTCCACATGCTCTCTCTCTGACATACATGCTCACTCCCATACTCTCTTTCACAGATACAAGTGTCTCCCTCCCATGCTCTCACATATACACACACAAGTTTCTCACTCCCATATTCTCTCTCATACATACACACACACAAACTTGTCACTCTCATGTTCTTTCACACATACACACAGGCTTCTCACACACACACACAGGTTTCTCACTCCCATGCTCTCTCTCACATATACACACACAGGCTTCTCACTCCCATGCTTTCTTTCATACATACACCCACACACATTTCTCACTCCCACACACTCTATCTGGGCTCTCCCTCTCTTCTAGGCTTCTTTGCTGAGACGAACCTCCTCTTCTTGCGCCGCAAGAGATGGGCTCCATGACAGCCCTGCGTCAGGCCTCTTCTTCTCGGGCCGCATGGGTTGAGCTACGTGATAACCCTGCAATGGGCCTCCTTGTGTTATTATTTTTTAATTTGTGGGTGGATCCTTGGGCCGGTGACAGATGACCACGCCCTGTCTCCCAACTCTGAGTCCGACCAGTGGCCCGATAGGGGCCACTGGTCAGGCTCAGAGTTGGGAGACAGACACACACTAGATCTTTTATTGAACTGTATAGAGAACCACCAGAGGTGGCAGTAGTGAGCAGGAAGAGCCCGGCTGGGCTGTAGTCCCTCAGGCACTGGAACAGAGATCCCAGGATGGCTGAGCTGTAGAGAAACTGAATATAGTGAGTAGGTAGAGTATGCAGAGTTCAGGAACAGAACCTGAATGGTAACACTCACACAATAGTCTCTTGAGGCAGCCCAGAGGCTGGAATGGAGTAGGCCCTTGAGGAGCGAGTACCTGGTTCCAGGGAAAGCTCTGAGAGAGAGATAGTAACTCACTGGTGTTGTAGGCAGCGGTGACTTCCTGGCAGAAGTTGTATTCGGTAGCAGGTCTGGGAACGTGGTCCCTTAAGGAGCGAGTACCGGTTCCAGACTGCGACCTGAAAAGTAAGAGAGAGCGCGAGGCCCCCCAAGGAGCAGGTACCCCTGGTAAAGTCCGAGGAGGCAGAGTAGCAAGGTATGCAGAGAGTGAATCCCATCCGCAGTGATACCTGGAGGAATCCCCATGCTAACTGGATTAGCTAGCAAAAAAGAAGACCTTAAGTATCCGGTGAGGATGACGTCATCTCAGGGGGACGCCCCTGAGGTTCACTCCACAGCTGGTACTTGAGTTGGGGCCGTGCCGCGCGCGCGCCCTTAGGCTTCAGGAGAACATGGCGGAAGGCAGTGTCTAGCCGGTCCGGGAACGCCGGAGGAGGTCGGCAAGATGACGCCGCGGCAGCCAAACTTCCATCAACCAAAGAGGGAGTCGCCAAAGAGGTAAGGTGGGCGGGGTGGAGATGTCGGGCAGCAACGGTCGCAACACCTTGGCACTGGGCATTGCTGATTGGGTGGCTACACCACTGCTAATTGGGACTAAAAAATTGGATGTCTGCATAAATATGATATAAAACATAGAGACTGACCAAGACCTTACAAATAGGGGAAATGTAAATGTTGAACAAAAAGTCTGTCAAGGTGGACCCTTGAGGGACACCTGTATCAAGTGAAAATACATCTGATTGTTGCCCTGGTAATTGAGTTCTGTTATGTAGGAAGGATGTAAACCATTGCAAAACAATATTGCTAATCCCAACATCAAAGTGGCTTTGGCAAACTTTCTAATGCCAATGTCAGAGTGCCTTGAGCAGAGTACAAGCCCCTCACCCTTCAATCTGCTGGCACAAGGCCTGTCTTCCTCCCTTACCCCCTCTTTCTGACATTGATCTTTATATTCCTTCCATGTCTCTCCATCAACATCTCTTCACACTATCAACTCATACCTGGGTCTCACCCTCCAGTTATCCCTGTCCCAACACTTGCCACTCTCAGTCCTCTATCTTCCTCTCACTAGGTTGCTCCCCCAGCAATCTACTGCTGTATGGCTCCTTTCTTGTCAAGTTGGGTACTCTTGCAGTAATGAGGTACTTAGTATATATATCAATGCTGATTTATTCACATGAGAATATCCCGGCTTACAAATACTGCAGGCATAACAGAACACATAAAGTAGTTCCGACTGCAAATGCTTAGTGTGTGGAGCTAGGCACAATCCAGTTTATTAATCCAGTCCAGGGGTCAGGTTATCAGTAAATCTTCCTCTTAACTAAAAGGATACTACTTCTAAATACAATTTTCAAAATACAGTAATTTAGGCTACTTTATCAACATATCTTTAGTATCAGAACGCATGGTCTTCACCAGGATCCACACAGCTTCATGAGCTCTTAGCTTTTCAAATGCTGGAAATACTTTCCTAGAAAATCCTGACATACCAGAACCCATTCTGAGTCCCCCAGGGTGAATACGAATCCTCAGGAGTAGAGCTACACACCAGGCAATCAACTTCCTATCCACTGCTTGGTTTTGCATTCTATCTGAACTATCCTGTGGCTCAGCACATAAGTCATCCGCCTTGAACAGAATAAACCCAAGTTCAAGGCTGGCTCAGGTGTTTTTGCCCTAACACTTCTCCCCTCCCCCTCCAAAACAGCTCTGTCTTTTCCCATCACCCCAACAATGCCTATCCCCTAACATCACCTCTTTCTCTCACCCCTTTCATTCATGCTCTAATTCTTTCATTCTCTCAATCCAATTGCTGAGTCACTGTTGATCTCCCCTAATCCCTGTTCAATCTCAGAGTCCCTATTCTCTCCACCCATTCCCAACTTCCCAGTGTCCCCACTCTCTCACAAATCTCCAAGACTCCACTTGCTCTGCCCGCCCAATCTGGAAGTCACTGTCTCCCCTCCCAAAAGAAAATGTTACGCCTGTTGGTCGCAGATGGCTGCGACCTCTCTTGCTCACCTCTTTTCTCTCTGCACCATCAAGTCTGGGAAGAATGGCGGACTCTGCTAATTCCTGCCGACCTCTCCAGTGTTCCCGGGACAGCGTGGGTGCTGCCGACCGCCATCTTGGATCAGGAATTACTTAGGCGCGCGCATAGGCCTCCTTTGTACACGTCATGGTGGGAAACTCGGGGGCGTCCCCTCCCGATGACGTCAATCCGCTAGTGTATTTAACCTGACTGGCCCTTGCCTTCTACGAATTAGCAAGGAGTTCCGTCTTGCTGAATCCGCCTCTTTCGAGGACTTCCTGTTCCTGACTTGGTCTTGGCATCTAACGCTCTGAGTACCCGCTCCTCGGGGGCTCCCCTGCGTTCCTGGCTATCCGCTCCTCGGGGGGGCCTACCTGCCTGACTGCTACCAGATCTGCTTCTCAGGTCTCTCTCTCTCTCCTGGAACCATCTCTTGTGAGTACCTCTACTGACTTCTACTATACGAACTGTATTGAGGATTTCCTGTGGGGTACCCTGAGCCTCAGGCCACTACCACCTTTCCTTCAGTAGAGACTATTCAGTTTTTCCTACACTGCAGAGTATTGACACACCAAGTATGGGAGCCACTTCTGGGTTCCGGCCCCTCTACCAGTTCTTCAACATCTACTGCACAGACATCCTTGGCGTACCCCGCTCCGCAGGCCACTACCGGATCTGTATTCCTGAGGTGCCTACACTAGTCAGAGGGGATCCCCGGGGTACCCCACTCCGCGGGACACTACCGGATCTTCTCACCTGTGGCCTCGCTCTGGGTACTCCCATTGCTCAGGACTGTACTGTTACATCTCCAGCTCTGTGGACATTACTTTTTCCTTCCTTCATAATAAAGTCTCTACTTCTAGCTGTGTCCCATGCCACTGAGACTACGCCTGCTGACGGTGAGGCTCACAGGGCTCCTCCCTGTGGGCAGAGACACCTCTCATCTCAGCCCAGGGTTCACATTCTTACAAAAACATAACAGAAAATGAATGTGGAAAAGTGATGCACATAGAGAAAAATAATTCCAACTACAGGTATATAATACTGGATTCTCTATTAGCAGAGATCTCCATTTTGAGTTTTTATTTTATTTATTTATTTATGATTTTTTTTTTTTTTTACGATTTTTATATACCGATGTTCATTTCAAAAAGAGATATCACATCGGTTTACAATAAGGTACAATAGGTAATTCATTATCCCCTAAAAGGGCTTATAATCTAAAATTTTTGTACCTGAGGCTAAGAGATTACAAAAATAAAATCATTAAAATCAAAGTTCTTAACAATTAAGCAAAAGGTATAACAAGGAGCATATTAAACAAATAACACAAAGGGTGCACAAAGGGGAGTGCCCCTTTGTCGCACCCCTTTGGCGTGCGGCGCCTGCTCGCTTGGTGCCTTTCAAACTGCCCGGATCTGTTTGCGATGATGTCAGGCAAGGGGGCGGGTCTCAGAATCATGGTTTTCCCCACAGAAATCTCTTCTCAGTTTCAAAGGCAGTTTTTTCAATTTTTTTTTGTCTTTTTACCTTGGATGTTAGCTGTTACAAGGTGATCAGCACTGGTGGGTAGCTCTCCCCATCACAAGCGCCTGCTGGCTTGGCGCCTTTCAAACTGCCCAGATTTTTTCCCTAAAAATTTAACAGCGTTTATTACAAGAATAAAATGGGCTGGATTTTAAAAAGGTTACATGCATGTAACCTGCCTTATGTGCGTCGGGCCTATTTTAAGAAGCCCTGGGACGCGTGTAAGCCCTGGGGCTTGCAAAAAAGGGGCGGGGCGGGGGCAGGGCCATAGGCTCCAGGCACAGGGCTGAAGTAAGTTGTGAATCAGAACCAAAAAAAAGGAAAAGGTAGGGGGAAATAGGGGAAGGCCATTTTTGTTCTCACAAACACGGATAAATTCCCAGGAAAAATAAAATACAAATTGAAAATGAAGGTCCTGGTGTATTAAGAGCCACTAACCTGGAAAAAAAAAAAAAAAAACTCTTGAAGTCCTTGTAAACAATCCATTGAAATCATCTACTTATTGTGCAGGGGTGGTCAAAATAATAAATGGAATATTAACAGGAATAATCTGAAAAGGAGTGGAGAATACTATGGAAGATAACATTGCCTTTGTATCAGTCCATGATGTGACTGCACCTTAAGTACTGTGTGCAGTTCCGGTCACCCCATCTCAAGACAGAGAAAGAGGAAAAGGTGCACAGGAAGGTAACAAAAATGATAAAGGAGATGTATCGGCTTTTCCTATGAATAAAAGCGATATAAAATAACCATCTCTTTTCCAAGCTGAAAAGCTCTAAGAGGGGGACATGATAGAAATGTGTAAAATCATTGGGGTGGAATGGATAAATAAAGGGTGGTTATTTACTCTTTCAAACAATACTAAAACAAGGGGATGCTTCAAGAAACTAACCACCAGCATATTTAAAACAAATCATAGAAAGCAGTTTTTCTCTCAACATACAATCAAGCTGTGAAATCTGCTGCTGGAGGATGAGGTCAAGGCAACTAGCAAAGTGAAGTTTAGACAGGTTCCTTGAAGAAAAGTCCATAAGACATTGTTAGCTTGGCAGACTAAAGAAACCTATTGCTATCCCTAGGATTGAGTTACAAGAAATAGATCTATGTTTTGGGAGTCTGCGAGGTACTTGTGATCTGGACTGGCCACTCTTGGGGACAGGGTGCTGGGCTTGATGTAACCTTGGTGTGACCCATTAGGGAATCTCTTATGTTTTTCGTAACAGAGTTAAAAAAAACCCCAAAAAAACCCCCCAACAAAACAATTTACCTGCAGCTGTCCCATGGCGACCAGAAAGAAGAATCAGCAGGAGGTCTTACTGCGCCCCACCCAGGGCTGGATTTAAGATTTCTACTCCCACAGGCAGGATTGGAAAGTGGGGGGGAGAGACCCTGAAGATCAGATAGTGGGTGAAGTCCCTCTACCCCCACTCCCCTCCAGAGCTCCCGAGTGCCATAGCAGTGCACTGCTAGTACAGGCTCATTCTTACAAGTTACCATTTAGTTCATTTATATTTATTTATTTACCATTTTTATATACCGAAATTCATGTAGCAAAAGTTACATATCAATTCGGTTTACATTATAACATTAAACAGGCAAGACAGAGTGCAATTACATCGAACAGGTGGATAAAACTTGGATCAAGTAACTGGGTATTAAAGAACAAAAAAGATACAATAAATAATGAAGTACTAGAACGGACCTGGCTAAATATGCAGTAGACATGTTACAAGGTGCACATATTTGGAAAGGTTGAGAGTAAAATTATTGGTATGGATAGAAGGCTTGTTCGAATAGCCAAGTTTTGAGTCTCTTTTTAAAGGCGATAGGGCAAGGTTCTTTCCGGAGGTCTGGTGGTAGAGAGTTCCATTGCGCGGGGCCTGCTGTGGATAGAGTACGTTTATTTAATGAGGATTTGATGGTTGGGGCGAGGAGAGTATCTTTATAGGCTGTTCTCACCGGTCTGGAGGGTATATGTGGCTGAAGAGGGATATTGAGTTCCAGAGGAATGAGCTTGTGTATAGATTTATGTATGATTGTTAGTACTTTGTAGGAGATTCTGAACTTGATTGGGAGCCAGTGTAGGTTTCTCAAGATGGGGGTAATATGATTTCTTTTGTTAGATTTAGTTATACCATTATTCAATAAAATATCATTCTTGGCCTAGCTGCACTTCCCTTTCGCCTAGATATTTGGCACATTCAAAATATGGCACCCTAGGCAACTGCTTATGCTACCTCTGCCTAAATCCCACTCCTACTCCCATGGAAGAAATGGGAAAGCAGGCAGAGAGAGAAAAAGGGACAGAGATCTCAAAAGAGCCAACTTATCTGAAAATGTTTAGTTGGAAAATACTCGTACCTGCAAGATAGAAGAAAAAGTTTAATATTTTATTTATTTATTTATTTTAGAAACCCCCCGAAAAAGAAGTAGCAGCTAATAGTGAAAGATAATTAAAAGAAATATACTTACCTGTTGAATATTTCACTTGAAGTTGTTAAAGGTATTCCCAGAAATTACTTAAAGAAATGTACCTATTAACAAAAGAAGCTTCAACTCATGTTCTTTTAAAAATAAATTCTATCGAATTTGAGTCTAAGTAATTTGTTACGCGCCGGCCGCAGCAGACCTGTGGCTTGGCCCCCTCACCTCTTTCAAAGAACTCCAGCATCTGGTCCCTCGTCTCTGGCGGCTGTGGGCCGCCGGCTCCGTCCTCGGGCCGCCCCTGGTGCTTCCAAGCTCTGCTGCAGCCCCTGAAGCTCTGCGTCAGGCTGATTGCACTTTCCGTTATTTTGGGATCACCTTGTCAGCAGACCCTGCCCAGGCTTATCAGTTGAATGTTCATCCCCTCCTTAAAACCACACAGGACTTATTACACCGGTGGCAGCCGTTGCCTCTATCTCTCTGTGGCCAGGTCCATCTCTACAAAATGATTAATCTTCCTAAATGGCTATACCTTTTTCAGAATTTACCTCTTTATCTTTGCCGCCGAGATGCAATGAAGATTGATTGTTTTCTGCGGTGCTTTCTTTGGAAGGGAAAGAAAGCCAGGCTGCCTCTATCTTGGTTACAGGGGTGTTTGGGAGGGGTGTTGGGAGTCCCGAACCTTAGCCTGTATAATCTCGCCTGCAATATGCGGGTGATGCGGGATTGAATTTTGGGCACTTCCTCGCACACCCCATCAGTGGATGATTGTGCGTTAGTGGCGCCGTTAGAGGATACTTATGTCCTTCAGGTGGAAGCTTCCAGATTATCTTCTTTTTTAACTACTTCTGTTTCTATTCGCCCTGACAAGCTTGGGTCCAATTAACTAAGCGCTTGCAGACACCGTGAGTGTGTGCTTACTTACTACTGGTTACCGGCAATGCGGATTTTGCTCTAGGTTCCCAATCTGCCATATTTCGGCGCTGGATAGATGCAGGTATTATGCATCTTGGGCATCTGCTTACTGGGGAAGGACGACCGATCCCCTATTCTGAATTTCGGGTGTATTATAATTTGGGACAATCATCAATATTTCCATATTTACAAATTACCCATTATCTGAAAACCATACCTCCTGTCTTCCGGCACTGGAACACGTTTCAAAAATTGGAGCAGATTCTTCAACTGGTTAAAAACTCCCCCCCGAGAGGTCACGTGATGCGCTAGCCCGATAAGCCGCGCTTCTCAGGGCTCCAGGTGCTGGCCTGCAAAAAGCTAACAATCTAAGGAGTCAAACCACTCGAAATTGGCAGCAAAGGGTCTTAAGAGGCAGCGGAACAGCTCAGGACGCCGGCGAGTCGACTTGTGAGCGGCAGAGAATGTCGGCGAAACCGCCCCGCAAAGAAAAGGAAAAACCCAAAAGTGGAGGGGCTGAGCAGAAAATGGCGGACGGCGGGAAACTGCAGGAAACGGCGAGCCTGGATGAGGCGGCGATTTCTCGCATGACTGCCGCAGTGGTGGAAGCGTTAGAGCCCAATTTCACTGGCATCGCGGATAATTTTGCCACGCTTAAAGAATCGCTCATAGATATCGGGCACAGGATTGATGGCACGGAGGGGCGCATAGCGGCGGTGGAGGAGGATCACCAAGCCCTCGTGGAGAGAATCACAGCCTTGGAGAGTGCAGTAACTACAGCTGACGCCAAACTGGAGGACTTAGAGAATAGAGCCAGAAGAAATAATCTGAAATTCATGGGCCTGCCAGAAGAGATACAGGAGGGTGAGTTACAAACTATTCTTGAATCCTGGCTACCTGGGGCCTTAAGTGTGGATTCCCTAGAGGGCCGGCTCTTAATAGAAAGGGCACACAGGCTGGGTCCGCGGAGGGATTCAGATACCCGCCCCCGCCTTGTGATCGCCCGCTTCATGAACTGGGCGCAGCGTGCTACTATTCTTGCTGCATATCGGAAAAGGAGAGACTTACAGTATAAGGAACATAAAATAGTGATTTTCCAAGACTATTCAGCTGCGGTGGCAGCTAAGAGAAGGCTGTTTTCGGCTACATGTAATGATCTCTACAATAAGAACATTAGATTTGCGCTCCAGTACCCGGCCATCTTGAAAATCTGGCGGGACGGAAAGATGAGCACCTTTGATTCCCCGGAAAAAGCTACAGCCTGGCTGGGGCTGTCTGGCAATAATAAATAGGCCAAGTCCAGCGCTTGGAACGTATGCATGGCTGCGGGGAGATAGTTGGTTTCCAGCAAAGCAGCTAATGCAGGAAAGAGAGCTGTGAGGATACACGCTGTTTCATCTGTGAGTGGGAGACTATGGAGCGGTTGTTTTTTGTTTTTCGTTCAGTTCCCTGGAAGGGAGGACTATTCTGCGGAGGACTATTCTGCGAAAAGGTTCTCGCCATCCTCTGGCCTATACTTCTTAGGCCTTGCCTATGGCGGGAGCGGGTCACCTGCGTTTCCTGAACGCCAAGTGGCAGTTGCCCTTGACCAGGAGAAGGGACTGGACTGCGTATGGCATGGCCGAGGAGACTCATCCTTTCATGGATACCAGTTCATACTGTTTCGATTGGCTATTGTATTGATGCATATGATTCTATGGTGGTTCTTGAGTTGCAAACTGTCACTAATTATTATGTGTGTTGTAGTTTCACTAAGTTTCACTAGGTAGAATGTGGGCCAGCACCTGGTCGCATCATACGATGGACCTCTAGCCCATAGATGTGGGCCGGTTGGATTGTACTGTTAATAGTTGTGGGGGGGTTGCGGGGGGAGGGGGACAGGGGGAGCGAGGGTATAGGGAGGGGGGGTTCTTCAAGGGGGGCCATACATCACATTAGAGTCCATGACTGGATAGGTACGGTAACTACGGGACTTGGGGTGGGGGTGGTCCAGGCTGGGGGACCGCTGCCCGTCAACTATACGCCACGGATCTCTTGGTACATGACTGCACTAACTACAGGATAGGTTACACAAGGTATATCTCCTGGAATGTAGGTGGCATAAGTACGCCGGTTAAGCGGAAAAAAATACTTACCGCTTTACAAAGACAAAAAGTAGGGATTGCTGCCCTGCAGGAAACACACCTGTCCTCGGCTGAAAGCCTTAAATTAAAACAGCAATGGGTAGGACAGTGTTTTTTCACCCCAGCACTGGGACGTAAAGCGGGCGTTGCACTGTTAATCCATAAAAGCCTTAAGTTTGAGTTACTGAAACAGGAATCTGATGCGCAGGGACGATTTCTTATTCTGGTGGGCAAGTTAAATGGCAGGGAGGTAACACTTTGCAATATATACGCGCCAAATGCGTACTCCCATTCTTTCTTTCAGGAGATGGTGGGACGATTAATTGGTATGTCTCGGGGTGCCCTAATCCTCTTAGGCGATTTTAACTGTGTGGGCGACCCCAGTGTGGACCGCTCACGGCCAGCCCTAAACACACCTAACATGTTGGGGAAAGGTGTTTCTTATCTATGTGCCGAATTACAGTTGTTAGATATCTGGAGGACGCTCAACCCGACAGAGAGGGACTATACTCATGTGTCGAAGGCACATTCGACATTATCAAGGATAGCCTATTTGTTGGTATCCTCGTCCCTATTATCTCAGATAGGACAGGTAAGGATCGGTCCCATAGAAATCTCCGATCATGCCATTATATGGGTGGACGTTGCGGATGGCCTTGAGGAGACGCCCTATCGGATTTGGAGGTTCCCTGGGCATTTACAAGGGGATTCTAAATTCCGGGACTTTCTACTTGATAAATGGGACGATTTTGCGCATAACAATAGGGAACATAAGAACGACCCATGGTTGTATTGGGCAACCAGCAAGGCCGTAATGAGAGGCGAGATTACATCTTATACCATAGCACAATCCAGAGCGATGGCTAAAAACATAGTTCGCTTGGAAACCCAGTTGAAACAGGCCAGGCAACAGCTGGCGCAATGGCACTCTCCTCAGGCCCAAACGCATTATAATGAAATCTTACGTGTATTGAATGGGCTACTCCATGAGAGAGCACAGAGGGGCTTACAGAGAGGTGCTCATCGACTATTTCGATTTGGAAATAAGTCGGGGAAGGTCTTAGCGAATATGGTTCGTTTGGCCAGAGGGAGTACAGTGATTGACAAGCTGAGGAAAGGAGATGGATCGCCCTTGACGACTGGGAGAGAGATCTGTGCCGAGTTTCGGAGCTTTTATGAGCGGCTCTACTCCGAGGACAGATGGGGGGGCAGGGTTCAGGAGGAGGAGTTTTTCCGTGATTTACATATCCCAAAAATTGACCCACAAAAACTAGCATTACTTAATAAGCCTATTCAATTAGATGAATTACGGAGCGCTATCTTGGCTAGCAAAGCCAACAAGGCCCCGGGTCCCGATGGCTTTAGTGCTGAGTATTATAAATGTTTAATCTCTTGGGCTACAGAAGACCTGCTTCTATTTTATAGAGAGGCTCAGAGACGCGGGCATTTCCCCGATGAGACTACGGGAGCCGTTATCACGGTTCTTGAGAAGCCAGGAAAGGACTTAACCTCCCCAGCGGCTTACCGGCCGATATCTCTTTTAAACTTTGAAGCAAAGGTATTTGCAAAAATAATGGCGGACAGGATGAGTGGGGTCTTTCCAGATCTTATTACAGAAAATCAGGTGGGCTTTGTTAAAGGTCGGGCAATCAGTACTAATATAACCAAATTGATAATAGCGATGGAGGAGTGCCGCCAGCGGGGAACTCCGGTGCTTCTGGTGGGCTTTGACTCAGAAAAAGCCTTTGATAGGGTTTCCTGGGATTATCTGTTTTTGGTCCTGGGCAGATACGGCTTTGATGGAGAGATAGTACATAATATTAAGATGCTCTATCATGCTCCTAAGTCAGCTATCCGAGTGAACGGTCAGGTCTCTGATACTTTCAGATTATACCAGGGTGTAAGACAAGGCTGCCCTTTGTCGCCATTATTGTACATAATTTCCATTGATCCGCTCTTACAAAAAATAGAAGCGGATCCGGAAATTAAGGGGTTTCGTTGGGGGAGGCAGGAATTTAAAGCATCTGCTTTTGCAGATGACGTTTTGGTATTCCTAACTTCCCCGCAAAGTTCTCTTGACAGGGTATTAGCACATCAGTGGATGTTCGGGTCCTTTGCAGGGTTGAAAATAAATGTGGACAAATCTGAGGCTATGGATTTAGGGCGGTCGGTCAGGAAAAATTGGTCTGGGGATTTTCAACTGAAATGGGCAGGTGACACTATGAGGTATCTGGGTATTTTGCTGACACGGGACGTTGCGAAACTTCGGGAGACGAATATTCGTCCCCTATTACAAAATATGTCTAGGAGATTACAAATGTGGAGATCTCTGCCATTGTCTTTGAAAGGCAGAATCGCTCTGTTAAAGATGTTGGAACTGCCCAGATGGTTGTATGTATTACAACAATTACCAGTGTGGATAACTAAGGCCGAAATTGTAGGCATCAATAGAGTTATCCGTACATTCCTATGGGGCGGCCGCAAGCCTAGATTAGCCCTAACGACGTTGCAGCTCCCTAGTAGGCAAGGGGGATTGGCGTGCCCCAACTGGAGAGCTTATAATTTAGCGTGTGTCCTCCGTCATATCCAGGATTGGCTAGAAGGCACGGGAAAGTTTACACCGCGCACCTTTCTTTTAGAATGGCTTAGGCCCTATACGCCGGAATCCCTGATGCAGGTTAGGGGAAATTACTTCCCGGCGACATATCGGGGACACATGATCTTAATGGCAGGCAGGAAAGCTTGGTGGTTTCTGTGTAAGCAGGTACTCCGCTTACAGAGCTCTATTACTCCTTTCATGCCGTTCTGTGGCAATCCCATGTTTCCCAGTGGAATGATGGGGGTGGTTTTCAAAACTTGGGAGGCAAAGGGGATACGAAATGTTTATCATATGTACGAGCCAGGATCTCGGCATTTGTGGTCTTTTCAGGATTTCCAACACGTATATGGGGTAAGACCACAAGAGTTCCTTGCATACTTGCAAGCCAGACACTATGCTCATAGTTTAGTGGGCTCATACACCATAGGATCAGTGTGGGACCCGTTACGTGCCTTTTTTATGCCCCAGGGTCAGTCAGGCCACTCGTGCTCAACGTTGTCTAAGGCATTACGGGAAATACCTGTTATGGAAGCAAAGCTGGTAATCCAAAATAAATGGGTACGCATAGCCGATATTTATTTGGCTATGTCAAATATTGAGGATATATTGGTAAACTGTAATAAAATATCAGAAAATGTTGTGCTTCAGGAATTGGGATTTAAAATCCTCCATTGTATGTATATCTCCCAGGCTCAGAGATATGAAGCCCACCTCAGCGAATCCGCAGTCTGTATTAAATGTAATAACGACATGGGAACATATCTGCATGGGCTATGGGAATGTCCTCAGTTGGAGGTTTTCTGGTCGGAGGTATTGACGAGCTTGGAACAGATCCTCCACATCTCAATTCCCAAAGACTTGAGGCTGTGCCTTTTCAGGATGCCCCGAGGAGCCCTGCTAGAGCTGCCGGAGGGTGATGCGCGCTTCTTGGAAAAGGCATTGCTCATAGCGGTACAGACGATCATGGCGCAGTGGATATCTGCAGAACGGCCCTCAGGTGGGCAATGGCATGCACGTCTGGTGTCGCTATTACAACATGAGTTTTGGACGGCACAAACATTACCGATGGCAAGGCAGGCCATTTGTGCTGGGATTTGGAACAAGTTTTGGTGGTCCCTCACCAGCTCTACCAGGGATTTGATCCTCACAGTTGCTGGATACAAATATAAACATTCGGGAGAGGCTGCGTGCTCAGTTTAGGGGACACTGAGGGGTCAGTACTGGAGTTTTTCAGCCGACTTTGACATGTGTATGGACTGTGATGTATGTGGGGGGGGGGGGGGGGGGGAGAAGGGGGGGGTTTCCACTATGTTCTAATGGTTTCCACTCTGTTCTAATGTGTTCCACTATGTTATTATGTATTCGCATGTTCTGTGTTTTCTTGTAAAAATTACAATAAAGAAAGAATTTAAAAAAAACAAAAAACTCCCCCCCCCCTTCTATATCTTTTTATTACAAACGGTTATGTCAGCTTGGACAGGTAGATATCTATACCATGCTTGCTGATCGGTGGACAGGGGAGGGGGAATTTGTTGTCACTACTTATATATTGCAGGTTTGCTTCAACCGGGTGGCCAGGATTTCGCATAATTCTTATTACAGAGAGCTCCAATACAGATTCTTGGGGAGGGCCTTTGTCTCCCCACAGATGGCATATCACCAGCATATTACTACTACCGCCGCCTGCAGTCGTTGCCTACAGACCATTGGAACTCTGTAGCACGCTTTTTGGGCTTGCCCATCTATTAAACTCTTCTGGACGAAAATTGCGAAATATCTGGCCACTGTATTAACGCTTTCTATTCCAGTAGCCCCTCTGTGGATTCTGTTCGGTTGTATACCGCCTCTTCGGATCCGTGACCCGGGCACTCGTCTACTGCTACAGAAAGCCAGCTTGGTTGGGAAGCGAGTGATTCTTCTCAATTGGAGAGCGGTGGAGCCGCCGTGGTTTTGGATCTAGAGGAATCTCTTCTACTCGCTTATGCACATGGAATATCTCTCGTCCTGTGGCTCGGCACATCAGAAGAATCGTTTCTTGACCGTTTGGGAGCCCTATATCCAGACTCTTCCACATCAAGCTCGTAGCCATCTGCTAAATGACTGAATGCCTACATTTCAAAACTGAGAACTTAAGTGGTATCAACAGTGTCGCTTTTCTTGACCATGGTGAACATGTTTCCATTGATGGTTTTGGATCTTGCCCTGGGAACCAGGGATTGGGAAAGGGGATATGAGTTTTGTATTCTTTGTATTGTTAGTTTGGAAATCTGAACTTGGGCGTGTTGAAGTGTCCCGCACCCCCTAGTATGTTTGTTAATTTTTTTGGAAAATTTAATAACATTTATACATAAATGCAGAGGTGGTGAAAAATCCAAAGCTGATAAAGTGAAGGCTGAACTACAGCAAAGATTTGCGCTGTGAAAGATAGTTCAGCATCAATAATCACCCGGTAAGTTATGTGCTTGTTGATTAAGAGGCAAAGCAATACCTTCCAAGGACAATACTGGGAGAGTGGAAGGAAATCATAGATGGCTTCTTGATCCATAACACTTCAGTTTTACTTGCCTTCTGATTTAATTTACTGGAACTAAGCCGAGATGGAATTGCATTCAAATGAATGATGACTCTCTCTCTATAAAATCCTGGCGTTGCACCGTTATTTCAGAAAACATTTGATCATCGTCAGCATACATAAGGGACTTAAAGTAAATCACATCAGAGTCTAATTTGTCTTTGGTTGCAAAGTGAAAGTAAAGCCAAGGATCATGTCCGGTCTGCGGACATGATCCTTGGCTTTACCCTTGGACAGACTGATGGGCCTCGCAGGTCCTCCTGTCATATTCTATATTTGTGTTCTTTTGTGCTTGCTTGTTTTTTCAAAAGCTTTATAAACAGATGCTTCACTTGGATGCTTTGAGTTGACTCTTCCAGATCATTGACAACCATAGTATGAAAATATTTCTGTTCATTTCAAAATAAATTTATCCTTAAGAGGTTTTAGCCAATGCTCAGTGGCGCTACATGTTCTTTCTCCATAGACTGCTCCCTTGCATACATCGATGAAGGAGTTCATGCTTCTGAATGAGATTCTTTCTGCCGGATGGTCTTTTACTTGTTGTAGTATTTGTGCAATACAAAAGATTTCAGCATCATACACTGAAGATATTTTATGTCAGTTGTAACTTGTGAAGACTGTTTAAAAAAAAAAAAAAGAAGAGTGTTAAGAAGTCCATTTTCTTCACATTTCTAAAGCATCCTTTGAAAAATGGAAGTGTTCTGGTTGATCAAAGGGAGATCACCTGGTCTTATAGGAGTACAGCCACGTCTAGCTCTCTGCCTGAACATTTACACACATCAATTTTGCTATCACTCTTTTTTATTAACTCAACCATTTTCTCAGCATAAGTTTGCACTGGAGCATTTACTGAAAGATGAACCTATGAGATTTTCATCTTATGACTTCCAACTCACCTGGGTTCTGGGAAAGCAGCACTTCAACCTTGTCTCTCTCTCAAAAAAAAAAATTACTGGTTAGGTTGAAATATTCTCTACAATCTAGTAGTATATAGCACTAGATATCCTTACCAAAAGTGGCCCACTAGGCATTCGCATTCCATGCCCATTCAATATCCTCATATCACACCCACCTCCATAGCATGGCGCCCTGCTTTAAAACTGGCTATTAAAAAAAAAGTCTCAATAAGAAAGTTCCAAGGATTTTCTGCATAATTTTTTATTTATTTATTTATATTTTATTGTAGATGTTGAAAATACTGTTTTATGTACATTATGCAATAGTCACTGATTCACATAATAAACAACTAACAACAAACATCAACAACTATCAGGATACTACTAGATGAAAAGGAGCACATAAGTTGCAAAACACTACCGTCTGATGATAAAGTTCCATGACCAGGATAATCAAATGGCCCACCGGATCCCTAATTTCGTTATGCACTTGTAAAGGTAAATTCTTATGAAACAGGATCGCTATGCCAGCCGAGCGGGAAGTAGCAGAGGCGTAATGGACCGTGCCCACCCAAAACTTACACAATTTAGCATGCTCCAGGTCTGAAAGATGGGTTTCCTGAAGGAATCCCATGTCCATTTCCAAGCGCCGCAATCGGGTTAGGATTTTAGAGCGTTTAATAGGTGAATGAATGCCACACACATTCCAAGAAACTATACGCATCTGTGGCTTAGGTTGTGACAAATATCAAAGATAAAGAAAGCAGATTTTCCACCTGAAAGCGGGCGGGAGCCCTCCCAGCCAGGGCACCCTCCCGAGATACATGAGACCAGGTCAACAAACTATTCAAAGACATATCATATATTCCAAAACGCCAGTATTCCCATGTCCTTTGACTCCCAATCCCACCCCCTCCCTTCCCTCCCACCCACCCTCCTTCCCCTAGTGTTTTTCCCCAATCCCCTCCTCCCCCACTGTATTCTGAAACGTGAGACCACTCTCCCGTTCCCCACAGAGAAAAGGAGATGGAGGAGCCCCCCCTACCAACCCCCGCAGCATCAGGTTGAAATATCGTGTAACTTAGGTATACACAAACAAACCCAGCATGAACAGATGTTAACAAACACACACACTATAAGTGCAGGTAGGTATGACCCCACAATGCATAGAAAAAAGCCAAAGAAAACAGGTAACATTTCAATAAATTTGAAGTTGGGGCGCTTCCCAAAGGGGAAACCAACCCCAGCTGCCGAATATTTAGTAAGTCCCAGTCCTTGTAGACAGTAAAATGGGTGAGCTTTAGAATTCTAAGCAGGTTAGAAAGGATACGGCATCCAATACAGAAGAAAAACCCGATAACAAAGAACCCGCTGCCCTCAAAGAAAATTCCCAGCATTACTGAGACATATAATAGCCCCCCCCAACATGGCATCCATATCTACAAGTGAGCATTTGGGTTCCAGCGGAATAGCATAAAAAAAAAAAAAGGACCCAGAAAGCCCACGCAGTATAACACCGAGGTCTCCCGCACCCTCCTCCCCTAAGTGATCTAATAAGCGTACCCAGGAGCAAAAGAAAACCATTCCAACAATACCCAAAAACATGGCAGGTGCTCGCCTGGCCAATGAAGGGCGAGGCACCCACCATTTAGGGAGCGCCCTAAATAGGAGAGGGAGGAAAGAAAGAGAAAAAGAAAAAAAAAACCTCGCACTAGGAAATAAAAATAAAAAAAGGAAGATGCAGAGAGATAAAAAGAGGAATTAAACACCCATACTCAATCCTGGAACTATGAGCCCCATACCGAAACAGTGGAGAAAGAGAAAAAAAAAAACACCGCGATGTAGAGAGAGAGAAGAAGAAGGGAAAAAAAACGATAGTAACACAACAAGGAGAACTAAAAATTAAAAAATTGTAAAGACATATAAAAATGAGAAAAACGAGGTATCAGACAGGAGCGAGAAAACAACCAACCGGGGTCATGTTGGCTTCACAGGCTGGGGAAAGACCACCGTAGGTCAACCCCAGTCCTGACCATGGAGATTGAAGAACATTAATATAAAAACAAGGGAAGGGAGAAAACAAAAAAAACAAAGTAAAGAAAATTAAAAAAAGGTCCAGCTGACGCCGAAGCATGAATTAGCAGAACTCACACAACAATCTTCTGCACAAAGCGGCAAGGCTTGGAAGGGCCGCGATCCGCACAGCGTCAGGAGCCAACTACCACCTTTCCCTTCATGTGGGGGCTGCCGATTCCTGGCCCCGCTGCTCCCGCACAAAGGTTTGAGCTAATTCTGGACTTTCCAGCTGCTTTATTCCTGAGGAGGTGACCACTCGGAGACGTGCAGGGTATATCAAAGTGGCTCGCAGGCCCATATTAATGAGATGGGAGCAGTGAGGTGCCATAGCGCGCCTTTGTGCCGCGACACCCGCCGAGAAATCCTGAAAGAGAAGGATGTTTTTGCCATCATACATAAGGGATCGACCCCTTTTATCGCCTGCAGTATGTCCATTTTATGGGCATAATTATGAAGCTTGGCGATCACCGGCCGAGGTCTCGTAGCGGTAAGTTTCCTGGGGCCCAGCCTATGGGAGCTTTCCACCCGGAGGTGCCCATGGTCATGCGGGAGCTCCAACTGCTGCTGAAGCCACATTTCTAAAAAGGACGAGAGCTCCTGATCTTTAATCGTCTCCGGCAATCCGATAAGGCGGATGTTGGAGCGAAGAAAGCGATTCTCCAGATTTTCAGCACGCTGTACTTGCTGTGCCAACAAGGCCTGAAGCGCCTTTATGTGACGCTGTGCCGTAGCCAGGCCATCCTGCAAATCTGAGACCCTCTCCTCTACCTCCTCAAAGCGGGCTTCGTATCCGTTGAGGGTTTGGGTCAATTCAGAGAGTTTTTCGGCGATCATTTTTAACTCCGGTCCAATAACTGCAGATACTGCCGTCTTGATTGTCTCCAGGTCCGAGAGAGTTTTGGAAGACACAAATGGCGCAATCTCCAGAGAAGATGGCGGATCTGGGCCCCAGGTTTTATCTTTCTCCTTCTCCCTCTTTGTGAATCACTCGGGTGGTCTTCGCAAGGGCCAAGGTGTTGCCGCCATGCAGAGCACACGAAAAAAGATATTTTTATAGGGTCCAAAACCAAATTAAAGCATGGGATGGGGCTGGATGGAGGGGCAAAGCACGGAGCAGGGGAAACCTACATCCATCTCCCACGCTACCTTACGTGGTCTCCACCACCTCTGCATTTAAAAAAAAAAAAATCATAAAACAGATATGGCTACAGTTTTGCATGCTGAAGCAGTACTTAGATACAGTAATGCCCTTTACGTAAGTTTACCTAAGATATAGCTACATGTGCTAGTCAAGCCAGAACACTGCAACACACATTCTTTTAAATCTGTGCCTTCATGACAACATTAATCCCAACTCTGAAGTGTCTTCTTTGACTTTCAGAAGTTTTCGCTCTAAATTGGTGTTGTCTTTGATATATAAAGCTGTGAATAACATGAGCCCACAATATCTTCGGGCTTGGTTGAGTGAAGGAACAGCCTAGTGGGGTTAGAGCAGCAGGCTGAGAGACAGGGAATTCAGGGTTCAAATCCTGCTGATGGCCCTTGTATTGTCCCCTCTGGCGACAGGCAATACCTACAGTACCTGAATGTTACTCACCTTGAGCTACCAATGAAAATGTGCGAGCTGAATCTAAAGAATGTGCCATTCTGTTTGCTTTGTTCTTCAACAGAGGTTTTCTTGTTGACTACTTCTGTAGGCCAGGTGAAATATACTGATTCTCACAAACAACGCAATCTTCCGTGCAGGCCCATTTCTATGGAACTCTGTTCCCTAACGGGCGGATTTTAAATGCCCTGTTCGCGTAAATCCGCCCGGATTTACGTGAGCAGAGCCCTCACGCGCCGGCATGCCTATTTTGCATAGGCCGCCGGCGCGCGCAGAGCCCCGGGACGCGCATAAGTCCCAGGGTTTTTTTTTTTTTTTTTTTTTGAAATATATTTATTAAGGTTTTTAGGCAACAAATCATAACAAGCAACATGTGAACAGACTCTACAGTTTGCCAATACCCCCGCCCTTTACCTCCCCCCCCCTCCCCCCCTCCCATCCTCCTTCTTTCCTCCCCCCTTACTGGTCCAAGTGGATTGTCAAACAGTCTTTTAACATGCAAAAGAAAACGGCATCTCGTGAATGCGGTTGGATGCTGTCCAGCGGTTATTCTGGCTTCTCGAGGTCAGTCGTTCGATGGGGTGCCATCCGTCTCATCCTCGTGCTGGACCAATTGCCATGGGTCGGCGACCCCTGTGGTAGGAGCTAAGTAACTAGTAAAAGCTGCCCAAATACGAGAAGTGAGTACAGCCCTTTTTGGCATGCTGTGGGATAGGATGGCGTGTTCCATAGCACAAAGCCTTAGCATTCGTCTGAACCAGTGGTCATAACTAGGCCCAGTGGCGCTTAGCCAATTTGTGAGTATAGTTTGTTTCCCCACTACTCCCGCTTTCAAGATAAATAAGAGTTCAGGAGTGGATAGTGGGGTGGAAAACGAGTCTGAGATCCCAAACAACCAAAGATTTGGATCTGGCGGTAATGTTTTCTTCATAATAAGAGAACATGCCTGTGTGACTCGGTTCCAGAATTGGGAGCTCCAGTTACAATCCCAGAAGCAATGACAATACCCGCCCACTGCTTGTAAGCACTTTAGACAGGTCGGGGATTGTGTGATCCTCATTTGGTGAGCTCGCGCTGGGGTAATATAGAACTGCCAAAGAAACTTGTATTGCACCTCTCTTAATAATACATTTTCCGTTATCATACTTATATTTGTGAAACAGGCTACAAATTCAGCATACGTTAAAGAGAACAGGGGCCAGGCCTGCCACCGATGATACAGGGTGCCCAAGGGCGGCTGCTGCACCAGGTCCCGCACTGCTGCATAATAACCAGAAATGGTGGATTTCCCCCCCTTCCTCTTCATTAGGGTCTCGCGGACCCGCCTGGTATTAGAAGTCTCCACTATCAAAGGCCTGAAAGTGTTTAGAAAATGTGCCAATTGCAAGTAAGCGTAAGCATCTGCCGTTGCTAAATTATAGCGGCTCTGGAGATCAGAGAAAGACAAGATACCTTCCCCCCCACCATCTAGGACATCTGAGATATGATTAATGCCAAGCTCCCTCCACCTTTGAAACGCACTGCCTCCCCGGCCCGGTGGGAACAGGTCATGACCTATTATGGAGAGTAACGGTGTGGGGGTGCTCGGGAGGGCACACAGTTTACAGAGTAGCCTCCAAGCCTCTCTGTTCGAGGTCACCAGCTCCAGAGATCTCAGTGTTGCCGGTACTTTAGACAGGGGCAATTGTATTAGGGGGTTTAAGGACTGCACTTCCATCCACTCCAACAGGCACGAGTGTGGGGTTAGCGAGGATGTGGCATAGATCCAATCATTAATGTGTCGAAGGCAACAGGCCAAGTTGTATAATTCTAAGTTTGGACAGTCCAGGCCCCCCACCGCCCTAGGACTCATCAAAACCTGTAAGGGTAGACGGGCTCGCCGGCCTTGCCACAGAAAGGCGCGCAAGGCTCTCTGAAGCAGTCTATGGTCAGTCTTAGTAATCCATAGAGGTGCTGTCTGCAGCAGGTATAACCATTTGGGTATGAGCACCATTTTGTATAGCTGTATCCGCCCTTCCAAAGACAAAGGGAGTGTTTGCCATCTCCGCAGAGTCTCCAGAGTGGATTGGATTAATGGCTGTATGTTAATCCTGTATAGCCGATCTCCCCGCTTAGGGATACGTATCCCCAAATAAGTAAGGGCCTCCTCCACCCAGCGTAGTGGGAAGTCGCCCCCCCAATTTGCGCGGACCCCCCCAGTGACATCTAAGGCCTCCGATTTTTCACAGTTTATTTTCAATCCCGCAAAATGGCCGAACTGATTCTGAATGTGCAGTACCGCAGGTAAGGAAGCTCTGGGTCTAGTAATAAAGACCAGTAGATCGTCCGCGAAGGCCGCTATTTTGAAAATGTGCCGTGGCCCCCCCACCCCAACCACATGGGGGCTGGCTATAAGCTTCCGTAAGAGAGGGTCTAAGGAGAGGATGTATAACAGAGGGGATAAAGGGCAGCCTTGTCGAACACCCCTCTGAACGTGCACCACACCAGAGAGGCACCCATTAGCCAAGATGCGAGAAAGAGGGTTACGGTAGAGCAAGTGAAGAAAGGTCAAAAAATCCCCCTGTATTCCAAAACGTTGGAGGACAGAGAACAGGTATCGCCATTCTACGCGATCGAAAGCTTTCTCTGAGTCCAAGCCTATGGCAAGGGCCGGGATGTTATGTTGCTGGCAGAGAGCTATGGCCGTTAACAATTTGATGATATTTGCATTGGGTTTGCGACCTTTTACAAAACCCGCCTGCGGGGGTGAGATCAAACGGGGTAAGAAAATATTCAGTCTGTCGGCTAGTATCTTAGCTAATATTTTGTAATCGCAATTGAGTAGTGAAATAGGCCGGTACGAGGCCGGGCTTGAGGGGTCCTTCCCTGGCTTGGGTAGTACAATGATATGGGCTTCGTTAAAGGCTGCGGGGAAATTATTATTAGTAAGCCCTGCTGCATAGTAGTTAGTAAGCGGGGAGGAGATAAAAGACGAGAGCAGTTTGTAAAACTCATATGAGAGGCCGTCTGGCCCAGGTGATTTGCCTGTTTTGGCTATTCGTATGGCTTGTTCTATTTCGTATACCTGTATAGGCCTATTCAAAAACTCCCTTTGCGAGGCGGTGAGCTCTGGTAGGGGAAGATCACGAAAAAAAGCTGCTTCCGCTGCCTCCTCCCCGGAAATGTCCGAGGAGTAAAGGGTACTGTAAAACACCCGGAAGACTTCGCTAATTTCATCCTCTTTAGTCTTATTCACTCCCCCAGAGTCTTTTAATCGAGTTACAAAGGACTTCGGGCGATGTACTCTAGTAAGGTTTGCCAGCAGGCGCCCTGGTCGGTTCCCAAATTTAAAAAACGACTGCTGTCCCCTCCATACGTATGCCTGAGCTCTCTTGTCTAATAGGGTATTAAGCCGCCCGAGCACACTGTAATAAGATTCCCGGGTGCCGTCCGTGGGGTGGCGCACCATGGCCTGTTTCTTGTCGCGCAACAGAGTCTCAAGCTGTAGAATAGACTGATAGATTTGTTTAGTGCGGGTATGAACATAAGAGATCAACTCTCCCCGAAGGACAGCCTTAGCTGCTTCCCAAAACAGATGTGGCGTGTCTAAGTGCTGTTGATTATGGAAAGCATAGTCCTGCCATTTTTCCTTGAGGAACCGCTGGAATTTAATATCATCTTTAAGGAAGGCCGGGAAACGCCACACCCGAGTATGGGGAACCGAGGAATGGGCCTGCATCTGTACAGATATTGGGGTATGATCAGAAATAGAAGGTGCTTCTATAGTTGCTGCTTTTACTGCAAAAAAAACTTGCTGAGAGACTAGGATATAATCTATTCGGGAATGCGTGTTGTGAGACCTAGACAGGTGGGTATAATCTCTCTCGGTAGGGTGGAGTATTCTCCATACATCAAGGAGGCCTAGGTGGTGACAAAGATAGGCCACACCTCGTTTAGCCTTGCCCACAGGAGTGAGTTGCGGCGTGCTTTTGTCCAGAGAAGGGTCGTGAACTGTGTTAAAATCCCCCGCTACGTACAACGTGCCTTGCGCATGGAGGTGGAGCAGGTTACACAAGTTAGTAAAAAAAGAATGTGAGTAGGCATTGGGGGCATAGATCGAGCATATTGTGACAGGCTTGCCATCCCAAGTGCCCAACAGGATAATATATCGGCCATCGTCATCGGAGAAAGTTTGGGTCACCTGCAAGTTGGCGGCAGCACTAATTAAAATTGCAACTCCTCCCTTTCGGTGTTTAGCCGCCGCGTAGTCACACCTGCCCACCCAGTCCCTTCTAAGTTTCTGGCTCTCCACTGCCGTAAGATGGGTCTCCTGGAGACAAGCGACATCAGCACGAAGCCTTTTAAGTCGGTTCAATACCTTACTGCGTTTGATTGGGGTGCCCAGCCCATTAACATTCCAGGAGACCAAGTTCAACATTGGCTAAATAGTGAGAAGTTAATGTACGTACTATGGTTCCAAGGGAACCCTGCACACTTATGTAATCGAGGAGAAAAGGCCCCCAGCCTGGCCTCCCCCCCCTTACCTTCCCCGACCCTCTTTGCCCACTCAGGGCCATGCATCTTTACTCGCTGAGAGCTACTCCAACTCTTGAGGTCACATGTTAACCACAAAGTAAGGAAAGAAAATGTCATGACAATCCACCCAGAATTCCCCACCTCTTCCCCCCCTTCCCCTCCTCCCAACCCCCACCCCTGTCCCCTGCCCCCCCTTCCCCAATTTCACTCCCCATTCCCAAAGACCCCAACTTTTCAGTCAATGCCTCCTTTATGTGAGGCTGGTATGAGCACGCAATGGATGTGTCCAAAGTCTCCGCTCCACCTTATTAAAGTTCGATGAGTAAGTGAACAAACAACTCAAAAATCGGGCTATCATGGTCCTGTTGCCCGCCGCAAGCACAAAACTACTCCCCCACTCCGAGGTCATCAATAAGATAGCAAAGGGTACAGAAATAAAGGAGAAAAACCCCACAAGGCCGATCCTCAGGTCCACCTGTGTCTGGAACTGCTAAGTTCTACTCCGCTGGGACAGGGTCACACGAGGGCTGCCCTCCTGGCCGTCCGGGGTCCAAACATGGTGGGGCGATAGGTCCTCCCAGTTGTACCTCTGTGCTTAGTTTGGATCCATTGTTATGGCTCCCAGGCCAGTGCATCCTGTCTGTTAGCGTACGGCCGGGGTCTTGCAGGATCGCCATGTTGACTCTGTAGCAGCCTCAGGAGCCCTGGGTCTTGTGGCCCAAAAGCCGCGCCTGCCCGATGCGCGATACGAAAGTCAGCCCCCCAAAACTGCATAGCTCCCGGCCGCCCCTCGCACGCCTGCGAGGGCCAGGATGTTACTGGGCTTCGGAATGCTGGCAGTGGAAGCCGGTATCAACTCAAAAAAAAAAAAAAAAAAAAAAAAGAACAAATGGAACAACGCTGCAACGAGCAGTATAACGTCCACAGGTTGTCAGGATTCACGAAATTGGTCAGGGGGCCCCCCCCTGCACTCCGTTCCGTAAAGCCATGCCCCGCAGGGTTCCAGACCGGAAGGTCAGCCCTTCAGCGCTTCCAGGAATCTTTGTGCCGCCGCCGGCGTGTCAAACATCTGCGCTTTGCCCTCGTGCCAAATTTTTAATTTCGCCGGAAAGAGCAAAGCGAACTTTAGGCCTTGGGCATGGAGAGAGGAACAGGCCGGCGAAAAGGCCCTGCGGGCCTCCGAGACCGCGGCCGAGTAGTCTTGGAAAATCCGGATTGGTGATCCATCGTAAAGCAGGTTAGATTTGGCTCTAGACGCCCTCCAAATTTCAGCTTTGTGAGCCGAATTGAGGATTTTCGCTATAATCAGGCGGGGACGCTTGTTGTCCTTCTTCGTCCCCAGTCTATGCGCCCGTTCCACTACGAGTTTGCCCTGAAGATGGGGGAGCGCAAGGGAGGATGGTATCCAGTCCTCCAACACGCCACAAAGCGTGTGTTCTTCCGCAGTCTCCGGAAACCTGAGGAACCTTAGGTTGTCCCGACGGGTTCTATTCTCCAGGTCCTCTATTTTCAGTTGAAGCGCTTGTAGTTTATCTCTATCCGCCATTTTGTTGCTTTCATTCCGCGCCTCGTCTTCCAAAGATGAAATTCTTTGTTCTACCTGGTCAATCCGAGGGCTAAGGTCCCGGAGAGTTTCTTGCACCTCCTCTAACTGTGTAGTAACGCGCTGCAACTTTTCGTCAAGAGCTTCCCTTACCGCTTCTTTGATCTCCGTGATAGTCAGAGTTTGCTGCGGCGGGTCCCCATCCCCCCCGGCCGCCATCTTGGGATCGGGGTTCTTCGGTTTTTCCTTCTCTCTTTTACCTCCTCTGGCGGCCATGGGCGGTGTCAGTTTGTGCATATATGGAATTATGGACATAAGCACTGTCCTCTAAAGTATTTTGGCCCCCGTAGCTTCGGGTGTGAGTTGTCAATAAAGCGCGGTTTGTGGAGCGGGCTTCGGAGCTAGGAAGGAACGCAGCTTCCCAGCTCACCACATCACGTGATCTCCCCAGGGTTTTTTAAGGGGGCGTGTCGGAGGCCGGGGCCGAATGACGCGGTGTTTCGGGGGCGGGACGCGGCATTTTGGGGGCAGGACCGGGGGCGTGGTCGAGGCCTCCGGACCAGCCCCCGGGTTGGATGACGGCGCGCCAGCAGTCTGCTGGCGCGCGTAGATTTACGTCTGCTTCTAGCAGGCGTAAATCGAGGGACAAAGGTAAGGGGGGGTGGTTTAGATAGGGCTGGGGGGGGGGGGGGGGTTAGGTAGGGGAAGGGAGGGGAAGGTGAGGGGAGGGCGAAAGAAAGTTCCCTCCGAGGCCGCTCCGATTTCGGAGCGGCCTTGGAGGGAACGGAGGCAGGCTGCGTGGCTCGGCGCGCGCAGGCTGCCCAAAATCGGCAGCCTTGCGTGCGCCAATCCAGGATTTTATAAGATACGCGTGGCTATGCGCGTATCTTATAAAATCCAGCGTACTTTTGTTTGCGCCTGCTGCGTGAACAAAAGAGCGATCGCGCTCTTTTTTAAAACCTACCCCTAAGGTGCTTAGGGCTGTGGAAAATTACATTTTAACCTTTAGGAAGCTTTTTAAAATGTATCCATATAATTGAGACACTATTGAAAGTCATTAGCAAGTGATAATCTTCTGGATGATTTTAGAGTTCAGGTTGAGGAATTCTTTCAAACATGGGAGCAGAAGAAAATGAGAATCTCTCATTTATATACAGCGCTGTCCACGCTTCATGCTGGAGTCGAGCTTGGCCCTTATTTGAGAAATGGAAGGCTGACATCCCAATCAGAATAGAGGGAAATCAGCTGGTCGCCTCCTTTGCTAGAATTCCAGGGCTGGTAGGAAATGCTAATCTGAGGGAGGCACAATTGGAGAAATTACTTACCTGATAATTTTGTTTTCCTTAGTGTAGACAGATGGACTCAGGACCAATGGGTATTATGCTCTTCTGCTAGCAGATGGGAGATGGAGTCAGATTTCAAAGCTGACGTCACTCTAGATATACCCCTGCAGTAACCTCAGCTCTTCAACATTTTGTTCGAAAAGCCATTGTGGATATATCTTTGCTTAAATACCTTGATTAAACCTTGAACTGGTTCAACTAATTTCCAAACTGAAGACAGTCAGTGCACTCAACCAATTAATGCCAACACCGGACAAACTGTGGGTGTCTTGAACTAGGGGTAGGCCGCGGCTTACCTGTATTTGCTTAGTCTCGAGGTTTGCTATCCGAGGTTCTCCTTTTCTGGGGCAGCCATGGGCGGGATGCTGAGTCCATCTGTTTACACTAAGGAAAAAGAAATTATCAGGTAAGTAATTTCTCCATTTCTTAGCGTGTAGCCAGATGGACTCAGGACCAGTGGGATGTACAAAAGCTACTCCCGGACAGGGCAGGAGGCTGTCTGAGGCCCTTTTAGTACTGCCCTTGCGAAGGCTGCGTCTTCTCGGGCTTGAACATCCAGGTGGTAGAACCTGGAGGTGTATGGAGGACCACGTTGCTGCCCGACAGATCACGGCAGGTGACAGTAATTTGGTTTCTGCCCAAGAAACTGCCTGTGCCCTCGTAGAATGAGCCTTAACCTGTAGTGGTGAGGGCTTTCCTGCCTCTATGTAGGCTGCCTTGATTACTTCCTCGATCCAGCGGGTTATGGTCGCCCGTGAGGCTGCTTCTCCTTGTTTCTTCCCGCTGTGAAGAACGAACAAGCGGTTCGTTTTGCACACCAGTTCCGATGTTTCCAGGTACCGCACTAGGAGTCTGCCGACATTTAGATGGCGAAGAAGGCGTGAGTCTTCAGAGTCCTTATGTTCATCCGGAAATGGTAGCGAGATGGTTTGTGAAACTCGGAAACCACTTTCGGTAGGAAGGAGGGGACAGTGCGCAGTTGTATGGTTCCAGGCATGAACCTAACGAACGGTTCCTGACAGGATAGTGCCTGTAGTTCAGAGATGTGACGAGCTGAGCATATTGCCTCCAGGAATATCATCTTCATTGTTAAGAGGTGTAGTGACAGACCGCATGTTGGTCTGAAGGAAGCCCCAGCTAAGAAGTCTAATACTAGATTGAGATTCCATAGAGGCACCGGCCAACTTTAGGGGTGGTCGGAGTTGTTTAACCGTTTTCAGGACAAATCCGGTTGGGTTAATAGCCGGATACCGTCCACTTCGACTCTGAAGCAGGACAGTGCGGCTACTTGGACCTTGAGGGAATTGAGTGACAACCCCTTCTTCATACCATCCCGTAGGAACTCCAGAATCATGGGAATCTTGGCTGTCCGTGGGAGTATCCCGCAGTCCTCACACCAGGCTTCGAATACTCTCCAGATCCATATGTATGACAGGGATGTGGAGAACTTGCACGCTCAGAGCAGTGTGTCAATCACGGCCTTTGAGTAACTGCGCTTCTTCAGGCGAGTCCTCTCAAGGGCCAGACCATAGAGAATCGAGACGGATCTTCGTGGAGAATGGGGCCCTGCCGGAGAAGGTCCCTGTGTGGAGGTAGGCACAGAGGGTTCCCCGCAAGGAGTCTTAGCATGTCTGTGTACCATGGTAGTCTTGGCCAATCCGGGGCCACTAGTAGAACTAGTCCCCTGTGATGTTCTATTTTGCAGATGACCTTGCCCAGTAGTGGCCATGGGGGGAAGGTGTACAATAAGTCTTCCTCTGACCAAGTCTGGATGAGAGCGTCGATTCTTTCGGAGTGTGGCTCTCGTCTGTGGCTGAAGAACCTGGGGACTTGTGCACTGAGACGGGTGGCCAGTAGATCCATGGCTGGGAGGCCCCAGCGATTTACTATCAGTTGGAAGGCTGTGGTCCACAGTGTCCATTCTCCCGGGTCCAGGCTCTCTCTGCTGAGAAAGTCTGCTGAGACGTTGTCTTTTCCTGCGATGTGGGAGGCAGAGATCCCTTGTAGGTTTATCTCTGCCCATGCCATGAGAGGATCTATCTCCAGAGACACCTGCTGGCTCCTGGTTCCACCCTGGCGGTTGATGTAGGCAACCATTGTTGCGTTGTCCGACATTACTCAAATTGCTTTGCCTTGGAATCTGTGCCTGAATTGCAGGCACACTAGTCTGACTGCTTGAGCTTCCAAGCAGTTTATGTTCCACTCCGCCTCTACCATGCTCCATTGTCCCTTTGCCGTCAGTTCCTGACAGTGGGCTCCCTACCCTCGCATTCGTGGTGAGCAAGGTCCAGTTCGGTGGGGATAGGCTTACTCCTCTGCTTAGGTCATCTTTCTGTAGCCACTACTGGAGCCGAGAACGTACCTCTGCTGGTAGTTGGAGGTGAATTGAGTAGTCCTGGGACAGTGGGTTCCATCATGACAGTAAGGAGCGCTGGTGCGGTTGCATATGGGTCCTTGCCCACAGGATGACCTCCAAGATAGTCCCATACCTTGGGGCGTGCATTGGTCATCAATCGTCGTAATTGTTCCATCAGTTTCCTTCTCCTCGGAGGAGGGAGGAAGACTTTGTTCTGCTTGGTGTCGAAACAGGCCCCCAGGTACTCTAGCGATTGAGAGGGCTGCAAATTGCTCTTGCCCGTGTTCACAACCCAACCGAGTTCCTGCTGTAGGCTCTTAACTCTGCTGATCACCTGCTGGCTCTCTTCCGCAGACTTTGCTCTGATTTGCCAATCGTCCAGGTAAGGGTGTACCAAGATCCCTTCCTTCCTCAGTGTTGCCGCCATGACCACCATGATTTTGGTGAAGGTTCTGGGGGCGGTTGCTAGGCCCAAGGGTAGCACTCGGAACTGGTAATGGTGACCCAGTATCGCAAAGGGCAGGAAGCACTGGTGATCCTGATGGACTGGGATGTGAAGGTAGGCCAGGGATCCAGTGACTAGATTTGATATTTTGTGATATATGGATAATGGGACCAGGAATATTTATAGTGTGGGAGGGGGATTTTTACGGATTAAGGGGAATAAGAATTGAACAAGGGGATGTGTCATTAATTAGACCTAACACTGGGGAATTGGTAATATTTTGGTACACCTAAAGACTTAGGAGGTAGAAGGTACCTGTGGTATTTCTTAAGGAAAAGGGGAAACAGTTCTCGAATACTTTGAATTAATTTGTGGAGACAAACTTTTGGCTCCCACCTAAGAGGCCATAAGTCGGCATTCTCCTTGAGAAATCTGCTTAAAACCTTCAGTTCTTATGTAGACAGAGGAATTAGAAATACCATTGTTTGTGATTGCATTAATTTTCTTTTGCTGGGTATATAGAAAAGATTGTGTGGGGAAAAGAACACGGGGAGGTATATAGAGGAGACAGTTACATATACCTTAACCCAAGAGAGAATGAGGTTGACATGGAGAATGGAAGGAATAGGGTAAACAGCTGTTTTTGATGTGTGCCAATTGATAGATTGTGGAAATGTTCAGTATCAGCGGTCATATACAGGGAGTGACAAGTATACATGCTACAATATATATTACCCCACCTGGGAGCAACATAAGAACATAAGAAAATGCCATACTGGGTCAGACCAAGGGTCCATCAAGCCCAGCATCCTGTTTCCAACAGTGGCCATGCCTGGAATACCCAGCATCTTCAGAGTCTGGGAAACAAGGGCTGGTAATTCATCCTTGTGGAATCACCCTTATCATCTGAGGTGTCTGGGTCCCTGTCGGGGAAGTTCTTGGTTAGGCGAGGCATGTCTTGAGGCATGCAAGCTGGGCCGGTAGGATCTTGTGCTTCTGGCAGGGTTGAGCCTGGGGTGCAGCCGGGGCTGATTACGCTTGAACGAAGGCTTGCAGCCCTTGGGAAAATTCCAGCCAGGAGAAGGTCCCTGGGTCCATGTTAATCCCAGGGGGAGTCGGAGTAGGGGACCCGGAGGTGCCCTCTGGTGGGGAAGCCATTTTGGAGATGCATAGATCCGGGGAGCTATCGTCAGTAGTTCCAGAACCATCTCCTGACAGTAAAGGACCAGGCTTTGGTTCCCACTGGGCTTCTTCGCAATGTTGACACAGACAGACTCCAATTCAGGCTGTGTGGGTCTTATGTGGCAAGCTGTGCAAAGAGAGTGCCTTCTGGCCTTCTTGGGCGCTGGTACCATTGTTTCTATGTGTTTGCGCGCATTTGCGGCTGTGTGTGTAGATATGCACACAGGTGCGCTCAGTTGTGCGTGCGTCTGTATTGGAAGCGCACAAGATAGGCACATCAGGTGCCCGGCCTACCCTATGCCTACCGCTGGTTGAGAAGGGAAGATGGCGCAGACAACCCCCGCATGTAAGATGGCGCCCCCCCCCCGAGGGTCTCCACGTGTGTGGACCCTTGCACCAGATCAGGGCCTAGCCCAACCAAGGCTGCTCAACCCTATTGGTGCTCCCTTCTAACCTCACCGGAGATGAATTCGGTACGGCAATCCGAGCTCTGGAGACAGGAGACCTGAATTTAAGGATTTTTTCTTACCTGGTCTTGGTGCTTACCGATCGTGTGCCGGACGGTCTCCAGCAGCGGGGGAAGAGGGAATTACCTTCACCGCCGTGCTCGTTTCTGCACCTGCTGTCTTGCAGCCAAACTGGGGGCTAAGTCCACGCTGGAAACCGGCTACTCGACCAAGGCACACCTCTGAGGGATATCGGAGATCACCTCATGATTTCTCGACTTGGGGAGGGACCCTTAGGTATCACCGGAGGAGAGCGGGCCTCAATCTTTCCTTAAGGTAAATTTTGTTTCTTCTTTGCTAGTGTGTGGGATAGTGTCCGCATCTGCTAGGAGACGGAGATACTGAAGAGCTGAGGCTACTGCAGGGGTATATCTAGAGTGACGTCAGCTTTGAAATCTGACTCCGTCTCCCATCTACTAGCAGAAGAGCACAATACCCACTGGTCCTGAGGGCCAATTTGCTGTTTAAAGCGGGAAGTTACAATCTGACCTATGCACTAACTGTTCAGCAGCTAGGGGAACCTTGGGGCATTATTTTTGGATATCACCTGTAGTCATAAGAACATAAGAAAATGCCATACTGGGTCAGACCAAGGGTCCATCAAGCCCAGCATCCTGTTTCCAACAGTGGCCAATCCAGGCCATAAGAACCTGGCAAGTACCCAAAAACTAAGTCTATTCCATGTTACCATTGCTAATGGCAGTAGCTATTCTCTAAGTGAACTTAATAGCAGGTAATGGACTTCTCCTCCAAGAACTTATCCAATCCTTTTTTAAACACAGCTATACTAACTGCAATAACCACATCCTCTGGCAACAAATTCCAGAGTTTAACTGTGCGTTGAGTAAAAAAGAACTTTCTCCGATTTAGTTTTAAATGTGCCCCATGCTAACTTCATGGAGTGCCCCCTAGTCTTTCTACTATCCGAAAGAGTAAATAACCGATTCACATCTACCCGTTCTAGACCTCTCATGATTTTATCCCAAACATTTTGGGATAAAGTGAAGACATATTTACAGCAGTTATTGGGTAAACCTCTTTCTTTCACTGTGTTTGATTGCAGAGAGGCGCTGGCTCCAGTGGATAAAGGAGAATGCCTATTTCTTAGAAAGGCTTGGCCGCTGGGGAAAAAGGCCATGCTCTCTGTGTGGCATGATAAAGAAGCACCTGGAGAAAACAGTTTACATGTATTAACGCAAATGGAAAATGTGGAGGCTGTGACATCTTTTAACAGTAAGCAGCAATTCATATTGATCTGGAACAATCGCTTCCCCATGCATCTAGATGTATGGTGCTTAATTATCCAAGGTTTGTTGTTCAGAGAAGGGACGATTTTTCATTCTGTATAATTGTTAGATACTCCTTGCAGTACCTTTTTTTTTCATGGACTGTTGTTCTTTGGGGAGGGGGGAAAGGGGGGAGATGGGACATAGAGGGGGAGAAAAGAAAAAATAGTAAGTTACCGTTATATCGACCAGTTTTTCTGGTGCGTTTCAGAGTAATAGTGCACCGGTGTTTGATGTATTGTTCTTGCTTACAATAAAAAGTTTAAAAATAAAAGAGAGCCTCGTTATTTAATCTGCTTTTTCACAGAAAATTTGAAGTCACAGAACACTCCAGTCAAGCTCCAGGGAAACCCAAGGGGCTTGGATTGCTTGTTAGAAAAGCAGGATGCATTGCACAGAGCCACGTCTGCAGGTCTGGAGAGAGCGATACTCTCGCTCCTGAAGTTAAGAGGACTGTTTCTGAAAATTCCTGACACAGTCTGAGAAATAACTGTGTGCAGAATTTTTAATTATTTCAGCGTACAATTTTTGTAGATGCAACAGTGCCACAGCCCTTCACATAGACATTTTTGCTGCTATAAATTAGTTTCTTACCTGATAATTTTCGTTCCTGTAGTACCACGGATCAGTCCAGACTCCTGGGTTCTGCCCCACCCCCCCAGCATATGGAGACAGGAGTTTTCAAAACAAAACTCTGCCTTATATAGGATGGTGCCACCTACAGTTCGGCAGAATTACTCAATGTCAAAGCAGAATGGCTCTCAACAACCACCATAACTATGTACAATAACCCTTCAACAAGAAAAATAACCGGCTCCCTTAACCCAGATAGGAACCGAACCTGTAGAACCACTTGAGGACAGTCAATCAAATGTCTGCAGATCTGAAAGCAAATCAATTAATAATGGAGCGGACTCTCCCTTCCATGCCTCACCCGGGCAGGACTCTGGACTGATCCGTGGTACTATAGGAACGAAAATTATCAGGTAAGAAACTAATTTTCCTTTCCCTGTACGTACCCGGATCAGTCCAGACTCCTGGGATGTACCAGAGCTTTCTTACCTGGGATGGGATCCGGAGAGGCCCGCTCGAAGCATTGCTTCTCCAAAGCCTCCTTCACCTGGAGCCTGAACATCCAGTCTATGGTGCCTGGCAAAGGTATGCAAAGACTTTCAAGTCGCCACCCTGCACATCTCCTGCGGTGAGACCATTTGACACTCCGCCCAAGAAGCAGCCTGCGAACGAGTAGAATGAGCCTGAAAATCAAACGGTACGGGCTTACCATGCAGTAAATATGCCAAGCCTATAGCCTCTTTCAACCAGTGAGAAATTGTAGTTTTAAATGCCATATTTCCTCGTTTTGGACTAGCCCATAGCTCAAAAAGATGGTCCGTCACACGAAAGGCGTTCGTAACTTCCAGATAACGCAACAACGCCCGAACATCCAGTTTCTGTGAGTCTTTAGACATAGGGTCTGACCAGTCCAAATCAGGAAATGATGGAAGCTCCACTGATTGATTCACGTGAAAGGCTGACACCACCTTCGGAAGAAAGGAAGGAACCGTCCGCAAGGACACACTAGAATCCGAAATTCTCAGAAACTGCTCCCTACAGGATAGAGCCTGGAGCTCCGATACCCTGTGAGCAGATGTGATAGCTATAAGGAAAATCACCTTTAGCGTGAGATCCTTTATGGTAGCCGCTCCCAAAGGCTCAAAGGGCGCCATACACAGAGCTGAGAGAATTAAGTTCAGATTGCAAGAAGGACAAGAGTGCCTGACCGGGGGATGTAAATGCTTTACCCCCTTTAGGAAAAGAGCCACATCTGGGTGAGCAGCCAATGCCTCGCCTTGAATGGAACCACGCAAACAACCGAGAGCTGCCACCTGAACCCTCAGGGAACTGCACGACTTATCGTGCAGTTCCCTGAGGCGAGTCCGGATTGTAAGAAACCCAAAATATCCGACACCGAAGACCAGGTAGGGGCAACCGCCTGGTCCATGCACCAAGATTCAGATTCTTCACATGCGCACATATGTGAGATTGGTGGAAGTCTTGCGCGATCAGAGGAGTGTAGCCACCACAGCATCTGAATACCCTTTGCTCCTCAGGCAGTGCCTCTCAAAAGCCATGCTTAGACAAAAGCGATCGACCTCTTCCAAATACATGGGCCCTTGATGGAGAAGGTCCAGGAGCAATTGGAACTGCAGGGGTCCCGCCACTGCTAGATTGACCAGGTCCGCAAACCATAGACGTCTCGGCCACTCTGGAGCTACGAGGATGACTTCTGCTGGGTGTATCTCCACTCTCCTGAGCACTTTGCCTATCAGCGGCCAAGGTGGGAAGACACATCGGTCGGCCAGGGTAGCACCAGGGCATCCACCCCTTCTGCTCCTGTTTCTCTGTGGTGACCGAAGAGGCAAGGGGCCTTGGCGTTCTGAAACGTTGCCATTAGATCCATGCGGGGTACGCCCCATGCGACGCATATGAGCTGGAAAGCTTCGTCTGCCAGCTCCCATTCCCTGGGATCGAGGTGGTGTTGACTAAGAAAATCCACCTGAACATTGTTGACTCCTGCACTGCAATGCTTACTAAATGCTTTTCCGTCCAGCTGATCAGCTGCCGAGCTTCCGTCGCCACTGGCTGGCTCTTGGTTCCCCCTTGGTGATTGATATAAGCCACCTTGGTGGCACTGTCCGAAAGAATCCTGACTGACTTCCCCTGGAGGAGAGGGCAGAACGCTTACAACGCTAACCATACTGCCCTGGTCTCCAGATGATTGATCGACCACTTAGATTCTTCCTGGGACCATTGTCCCTGCACAGACTTCCTCAGGCAAACCGCTCCCCAACCAGAGAGGCTGGCGTCCATGGTCACCACTGTCCATTCGGGCACTTCCAGGGGAACTCCTTGGGATAAGTTATCTGAGATAAGCCACCAATCGAGACTGGAGCGTGCCGTATCCATAAGAGGGAGAGGTAGATGAAACTGTTCGGAGATCGGATTCCAACGCGAAAGCAATGCAGACTATAAAGGACACATATGAGCAAAGGCCCAGGGCACCAGCTCCAGGGCAGAAGTCATGGAGCCGAGGACCTGCAAATAATCCTGCATTCTGGGGAGACGGTTGGTCAATAAGTCCCTCACTTGTCCTTGTAGTTTGCCAATCCGGTCTGAAGTAAGGAACACTCTCCCCTGTTGAGTGTTGAATAGAGCTCCCAAAAACTCCAAAGACTGGGTGGGCACCAATCGACTCTTGGCTAAGTTGATCACCAACCCAGCGACCGCAGGAGGTAAAGCACTTTGCGAATTGCCA
The DNA here is from genome assembly GCF_901001135.1 of Rhinatrema bivittatum. Classification (NCBI taxonomy): domain Eukaryota; kingdom Metazoa; phylum Chordata; class Amphibia; order Gymnophiona; family Rhinatrematidae; genus Rhinatrema; species Rhinatrema bivittatum. The sequence continues at coordinate 52,999,495 of NC_042621.1, forward strand.
ACTGGCCGAGCGACTCCGACTTTGCCCGAATTAGCCAGTCGTCCAGGTATGGATGCACCAGGAACCCCTCTCTCCAAAGGTGAGCTGCCACCACAACCATTACCTTGGTAAATGTTCTGGGCGCGATGGCAAGACTGAAGGGCAAAGCTTGAAACTGAAAATGGCGACCCATCACCGAAAACCTCAGAAACGTTTGGAGGTCGGCCCGGATGCCTATGTGAAGATACGCTTCCGTTAGGTCCAGTAATGCCAGAAACTCTCCTCTTCTTACCGAGGCAATGACGGACCGTAACATCTCCATGCGAAAACGTGGTACCCCGAGGCAGCGGTTTACGTGCTTCAAATCCAGAATGGGTTGGAAGGACCCCTCTTTCTTGGGTACTATGAAGTAAACGGAATAACGCTCTTTTCGCTGCTCTGCCTGAGGAACTGGGGTAATGGCGCCGAGCTGCAGAAGGCACTGAAAGATATCTTGAACTGCCTGACGTTTCTCTTCGTAACCGTATGGGGAGACCAGAAACCGATCTGGAAGGCAGCATGCAAAATCTAAAGCATAGCCTTGATTTATCACAGTAAGGACCCACTGGTCCGACGTCACCTTGACCCATTACTCGTTAAACAGGGACAATCTGCCCCCTACAGCTGGAACCGAGGAATGGGTCGACATCCCTTCATTGTGAAAACTTGGCCCCAGATGCGGACTGGGTAGCACCGGTTCTGCCAAAGCGTCGGCCAAGAAAGGGCTGAGACCAGGTCTGTTGCTGATTTGCTTGCTGAAAGGAAGAAACTGGAGCTCTGGACGAACGAAATCTCAGATTCCTTCTGAATCAAGACCGTGAAGAAAAAGAGCCCCTCGACTTGGGCCTGTCCTCTGGTAGTCTATGAACCTTGTTCTCCCCCCCAGGGACTGAATCATATCCTTGAGGTCCTTGCCAAAAAGCAACTTACCCTTGAAAGGCAACGACACCAGTTGAGCCTTGGAGGAAATATCCACCGACCAGTTCCTTAACCACAGGAGCCAACGAGCTGAGACCGCTGACACCATGGATCTGGCCGACGTCCGCAAGAGATCATAGAGCGCATCCGCACTATAAGCAATTGAAGCTTCCAGACGCCCTGCTTGCTGGGCTTCAGCATCGGAAAGACCTGCGTTAGCCTGTAGTTGCTGAACCCAGTGAAGGCCTACTCGTAACGAAAAACTGCTGCACACAGCTGCCCGCACTCCCAGTGCTGAGACTTCAAAAATTTTCTTCAGCTGCAGCTCTAACTTTCTATCCTGGGATTGTGGTCTTTTTGGTGACTGCAGACACTGCCGCGTCCACCTTGGGCACCCATAGCATGTCAATTGCTTCCTCCGGAGGAGGATATAGCTTATCCATAGCCTTGCTAACCTTCAATCCCAGATCTGGGGTATCCCATTCTCTGAATAGCAAGTCCGTGACAGAAAAATGAAAAGGAAAGGAAGTAGCTGGGCCCCTCAGACCCAACAACACTGGGTCCATGGCCCCTAGTCTGGACTCTTCTGGCGGCCCATCTATACCTAGCTCTCCGAGTATGGCAGGGATAAGCGGAGCCAACTCCTCCCTCCTAAACAGATGGACCACCTTAGGGTCATCTCCTTCTACATTGTGAGAGCCCCGTGCTAGATCATGTGGGTGCTAATCAGGGTCTGTATCCACCCCCATCGGAGGCTTGCCCTGCGGGCCCTGGTCCCCTGGGTTCATATCCTGACCAGTGGAATCAGCATCGGTCTGAGCAGCCCCTGTACACAAAGGGTGCTTAGCTTTTGAGGACCTTAAGACCACTTGAAGAAGTTTTACCCCCAGCCTGCAGTTTCCCTACCTTCCTGGCTTTAAAAGCCTTATGGAGCAATAAAATGAACTCCGAAGAGAAGGAGGAAGAGGAGGAGGAGTCAGAAGCCCCCTCGGGGCTATACTCCGTTGCAGGTGAATGAGGTTGCACTGGTTCGCTCCCTCCGGGAAACCCTGGCTGAGGAGAGAGAGGAGGTGGGAGAATCCCCTCCCCCATAGCTGTACAAGTCACTGATCTAAAAGACTCCCAACATGGCCTCCGTTTCTGTGCTCGGCGGGAACAGATCTGCCTCAGCTGATCGCGATGCAGCTAACCCTGAAGGAGCTCGGGCAGACTTGCTTTTAACCATTTTCATGGCTCCGGAGGATCCCTCCCCCCCCCCCCCCCCGGGGAAGACATGCCGAGCACAGCCCTTCTCGAGAAAGACGCGCGCGGGCCGAGCCACACGCGTGGCACACTGATGATCGCGGCATCGGGCAGCAGGCCTGAGGAAGCTAAAATTCAATTCTGTAAAAAATAGAAAAAGAATTGCGGTCCGCCAACACGCCGAGTCAGGGAGGGAAGAGAGAGCCACAGTGCCGGTAACACCGACCGAAAATGAAAGAAATTCAAAACTTTTTTTTTTTTTTTTTAAACACTTGCCCGGCTGTGGTCCAAGGTCCTGATCCGGCTGGATGGAGTGAACCGGGCTCCCCGGTATCGCACCCAGAGCTTCTAGCTGGAAGCAAGAGGGCCCTCGTCGCTGCAAGGCAGCTGCCTCAAGACCAGTGGGGGATGATCCCCTCAGGATCTTACAAACCCCCTGGGAGGCTCAGGACAGAAACTGCTCCTTCTTCTATATATTTTTTTAAACCAAAGTAAAAACGTTTTAGAGACCGAAATCTCTCTAACTCTCACAGATCTCTCAACTCTGACTAACTCCAATGAGAAATCAGCACCGACTGTAGGTTTTGCATCTCCACCATCTGCTGGAGACAGAAATACTGCCGGACTGTAGGTGGCACCATCCTATATAGGGCAGAGTTTTGTTTTGAAAACTTCTCCATCTGCTGGGGGGGGGGGGGGGGGGGCAAACCCAGGAGTCTGGACTGATCCGGGTACGTACAGGGAATGTCTGTGTGTGCAAAGAGCAAAATCAAGAAACGTTTTCAGGACAACGAACAAGATGGACAATCATTTTTACTGAGTTTCAAAATCACATAACTGGAGCTGTCCCATTAGTTCCATCTTCTTTGGAAACCTCAACTGCCAAGTATAAAATTTGGTCATTTGACAAGTTCATTAAATTGATAAAAAATTTCACATTTAAACAATCTCATTTTGTATTAAACCCCATATTTTTCAAATTGCAGGAGTTATAATTCTGTATGTTCTTCCTTTTCTTTGGTTATCTGCTGGATCTTTTCAGGCAGGATCTCAGTCCAGAATATCATGCGATGATCTTTCAATTTTGTTCTTCTGTTCTGCTTTAAGTCCAGCTCCAGGTACTGTTCATGTTGGTCATAGACTGGCCATTCCACCAAACCTTTGCCATTAGGATTTCTGAGAAAACAAAAAAAAAAAGAATCCACTCCCAGAAATAAGAATAAAGTGTGCCAATCAATCATTTAGTCCTAAAAAGGGTCTAATGCAATACCGTGCACAGCGGTTAGCGCACAGCGTAACACACGACTGGACGCACGTTTGAATGACAATCCATAACCCTGATGCAATATGGGGATTAGGGGGTCCAAAACGTACGTCCAAATCATTGCGTAGCTAATAGCATTCATCACATTTAAATTCCATGTAGATGAGGCTATTAGCTAATCCCTGTGATGCAAAAAATTTCCCGTGTGGCCAATGTGCCCATTGCGGGCAACAAAACAGGATTAGCAGCCAATGTCCAAAAAAATGGATTTCTTTGCATTTTTATGAGAAAATGGACAAAGATCCATCATCTTGTCTTAAAACAGACATTGACAATTTGTTATCCACGGCTAAAGAAGCGGGTTTTCTTATGAAAAAAGAATTTGATTTTTTTAACAGTTAAGCATCCTGTTCTTCCTACAATATACATCTTACCAAAAATCCACAAATCAGTTACACATCCTCCAGGTAGGCCTATCATTTCTGCCAATGGTTCGCTCCTTTGTTCTGAATCATTAAGGGTTACAGTTTTGGACATTTAAGGTTGTTGTTATTAGCACTTTATAAATTCAATCATTTAATTTTTAATTTATTGGAGTCACAACTATGAGTAGCCACAATTTCTTATTTTTCTATATTAGCTCCCCTTACTTATGTATGACATAAATATTTGTTTTTTTCCTCTTGTGTATTCAAATATTGGTTCAATCAATGGTACAAATACATGCATATATTTTTTTTTTTTCATTCACACAGTCCTAGTTTATTTTTCAAAAATCATTTGTTACAATAGTTCATACAATAACTCAAACATTATGCACAACCTTAGTTTTTTATTTTTATTCTTATTTTGCTATTTTTTATTTTTTATCATTGTTAATTGTATCTTCACGATACAGAAGTGGTTTCAGAACGATCATTTCATTTTTTTCACGTTTAATATTTTTTTTCTCATAATAAAAATTAAAAGTCACTCGTACAGTTATAAGTTTAGTTCATTCAAATAACAATATTCATCATATTCATTTTTTTATTTAACACCACAAGTTATATGTCCACTTTGTTTTGTTTCCACGATTGAGGAGTGTTCGCGCTTATTTTCTATAGTTTTTATTTTTCCAAGCATTTCAGCAGTGTCTCCACACTACGCACTATGGGACATCATCTACACATATTTTTGCTATTTTTCACATTATATTAAACAATGTTCGTCAAAATTATGATTCGTATTTGACTCCATTTAAATCAGATAGTGCATTGTGATATATAATTCAGTTATTTTTTCTATTTTTGTTGATTAATTTTTTTCAAAAGATACCGGTACTTTGAAAGCATGCGCATGACACTTGACTGTAGCTATCCGTTCATTTCAGTAGTTATAGTAAAGTAGATTCAGTACATATGGGCATTTTAAAACCACGCCCCCTCTCTTGATTGACAAGTGTTTTGGCACGGTTTTGCGCCTTAAAAAAATGACAGCGTCTTTGCTTTCAATTGTTTCGAGTGAACAAGGGAAAGCTATGCTGCCGTCTATGCTTGCTGTCACAAGTTCAAAGTGTAAGTTATCTAATATCTTTTAGTTTCGTATCATCAATGGGCATACTTTTCGCTATTTAAGTTTGCTGCCACGAATTAAATTATGCACTTTGTATTTCATCCGTAGCCACCTTTTTTTTCCTTTATTGTATTTGATACAAAGAGAAGGTGTTTTTTCTCAGTTGGGTTTATAGGTTATTCCTGTACATTTAAGTAGTGATTAAACACATGCATACATTTTTCATTCATCCATATAGTTCTAGTTCGAAATAACTGAGTCTCAATTTATAGCTCATATTCTTTACCGCTAATTGCATTTTTCACGACATATTAGTAATTTTTTAGAGCGAGCTATTCTATCCTTTTTACATTGCATTTATTTTTATTAGTACAACTATACTAAAATTTATATGCTATTTGCACAGTCACAGTTTCACAATATCAATTATTTTTTGTTTTTACATATTTTTACACAGCTTATGATTTTCAACACTTTTTTAATTCTTTTTATTTTTGTTCATAATGGCTTGGACTTATAACTTTATTAGTGTTCTCTACACTATGCATAATCATATTTTTATCATTGTTCATGGTTACAATAGTAAACCAGTTAAAAGTCAAATATCTTAAGTTATTGTTTTTTAAAACACACATCCGAGCATTTATTTTTTTCTCCTGTGTATTTAAACAATGGTTTAAACACATGCACATATTTTTTATTTACACAGTTCTAGTTCATGTTTCATATTTTTGGTTCATTAATTTCTTTTCCATAAGATATCGACACTTTGAAGACATGCGCATGACATTTGACTGTAGCTATCTGTTCATTTTCGCAGTCATAGTTTCAGTACATATGGGCATTTCAAAACCACGCCCCCTCTCTTTGATTGACAAGTGTTTTGGCGCGGTTTTGTGTTTTAAAAAAAAGTGACAGCGTTGCATCCAATAGTTTTGAGTGAACAAGGGAAAGCTATCCTGCCGTCTATGCTTGCTGTCACAATTTTAAAGCGTAAGTTATTTAAATATCTTTCTTTTCAATGGGCATATTTTTTGGCTATTCGTTAGCTATCACGAATTCGTATGTTATCCGTGTTACAATCACCAGTAGCCACATTTTTTCCCTTTATTAAATTTCAAACGAAGATAAGGTGTTCTTCCTACTTGGGTTTTTAAGTCATTCCTGCATATTCAAATACATGCACACAATTTTTATTCATTCATATAGTTCAAGTTCACTCTCTATAATAACTGGGTCACTATTTATAGTTTATTTTTTACCGCTAATCGCATTTTCACGACACAGCATTAATTTTTAGTACGTGTTATTCTATTCTTTTCACTGTACATTTATTCTTATCAGCACAACTTGACTAAAATTTAAATGTTATTTGCACACTCATAGTCTAACAATGTCTGTTGTTTTTATGCTTATCATTATTTTTCACATTTTTTCATTTTTATTTGAAATGGTTCCTTTAGTATGGCTTGTACTTATAACTGTCTTAGTGGTCTTTACACTTTGTACAATCGAACATCAATCATATTTTTACCACTGTTCATGGTTACACCAGTCAAAAATCAAATATTATTTACATATCTCAAGTCACTGTTTTTTCAAAACATACAGCCGAGTCATAGGGTTTAACTTTGTTCATCAATGTTTTTTCCAAAAGATACCGGTACATTCACTACCTTGTGTTGATGAATACAAGAAAAAAACAGAGATATCGCTGCCAATAAGTTTTTTCAAGCCAATCCAATAGTGAGTACACATCGTAATTAATTTAGCAAATATTTTTGTGTCAAATGGTACACATTTTTTAATTCAGAGTGACATTTTTGGGTTCCAACTCAGATTTTAAGTTTATTTATTACTATTTATTATTATTTATTATTTCTTATTTTTCACATTTCTTAACATGCCAGCTTAATAAGTCTTACTTTTTAGATATTTAAATTTGTCATTTTATATTACAGAACATCCATGCATAGTCTTTTTTAAGACTTGGTTTCTTTCATCCAATACACGAATTGAGTTGAGGTAAAGGCCACATTTTTACTGTATTGTTTACATGTAATTTGTCATAATCTGTATGTTACACCACATTTTTATGTTACCATTTTATTCGTATTTATCAATTATGTTTTTATGATTTTTATTATCTATTCATGTGTGTTATTTGTATGTTGTAGCCCCTGATGTAGCCCCACTGTAAGAGGGCAAAACTCGGCCAGAGTTGGGCACTTTTCATACACTCGTGTCACCTTGCAATTAAGAAATCCATTTTTTTGGACACTGGCTGCTAATCCTGTTTTGTTGCCCTCACGGCTTTGTTAGACAGCCTTCCTTGCTGTTTCTTCAGTCCTTCAATGTGCCCATTGCAACACGACAAATTTTGTGCCAGGCCAAGGCTGACATAAAGGTATGCAACGCTCAAGGACGCATTGAAAAAAAAGAAAATTTCTGCTTTCTGTGATTCCTCCTAATAGTATCGTAGAGATACTAAGTAGGAGGAATCAAATAAAGTAGATTTAGTTAAAAAAAAAATTTTTTTTTGAAAAAAAAAAAAGGTTTTTTTGGGGGAAAAAAGGTTTTTTGAGGAAAAAAAGGTTTTGGGGGAGAAAAAAAGGGTTTGGGGGGGAAAAGAAATTCTGGATGTTCAATATTCACACATAAGATAGATGGTTCAGGCTGTGTATCTTGTGCATGTCTATGCCGGTAGTGGGAAAAAATAAGCCCTTGTAGATAATGAGTGTCCATTTTCCCAACCCACTCGACAGCCGTCTCTCCTGTGCGCCCGATGCCAAGGCGGTGCTAGGGATGCACAAATTTTCCCTAGCGCCTCCTTTTTTGCACGCCCATTTTCCTATCATGCACCCAGGAGAGGTGGCTGAGCGTGCAGTAGGAAAACAGCTGCTCAGCATTGAGTGCCCATTTTCTGCGCACAAATATTGCATTGGCCCCAAAGAGTCAAATTCAAATGCCATAGACCAGTGACTTACGCAATTGATGTCAAATGTGTTCTGACTCTTACCCGGTTCGAGCAAAATTTGCCCAATACTGCATCATTGTTCTGCTTAACCTCTTCTCTTCCTCTGTAGCATTACCTGAAAGACAGAATATGAACGTGATACACACATGCATGAGATTTAGAAAATATGGAGCTGTGTATAGCCTTCCTGTGCACTTGCTGCTAGTGTGCACAGTGTCTTTAATAATGCTGCGTTTTATTGCAGAACTAATGATACCAAAAAGAGCCAGAAGGACAGATAGGATTTCAGAGTCAACATTTTTCCAACTTACTGCCAGCGGTGTCACATGGGCTTCCTGAGTAACTTGTCATAGGTTCCCTTTTTTAGTGAGACAACAAAAACTTAATCAGCCTAAAAAAGTAGATCCCCTAACAGTCACTTATTGCTTAGCGGTTTCAGCCACCACAAATTGCGCTATAGATCATCGCAGCATATTAGGTTTAAATCCAACCCAAAGATGGCAACAGTAAGTTGTTTACAGGGAGGGCAATTTGCAAAAAAGCCATTTACCCATGAAAATAGATATTTACCTGGGTGAAAGGGCTATTTGAAAACTGCCCACCTTGTACGCGGGTAGAAGTAGGCAGTTGGTTCCACAACACACACGACTTTCAGGCCGATTCAGTACGGTGCGCTCAGGCTAAGCTCACAGTTAGCCCCCGTCTAGACGCACGTTTTCCACGCACTAATATTACCCCTTATATAGTAAGGGGTAATAGCGCGAGGAAAAACGCGTGTCCAACCCCCCTGAAACTAATCGCGCCCGCAACATGCAAATGCATGTTGATGAGCCTATTAGTTATTCCCGCGCGATACAGAAAGTAACATCTGCCCGGTACCGGGAAAGTGTACAGAAAAGCAGAAAAAAATGCTTTTCTGTACACCCTCCGACTTAATATCATAGCGATATTAAGTCAGAGGCTCCAAAAAAAAAAAATTTAAAAATTCTAAAAAAAAAAAAAAAAAAAAAAGTACAAATCTGCCCACGGCATGCGGGTTGGAAGATGGACGCTCAATTTTGCTGGTGTCCGTTTTCCGAACACGTGGCTGTCAGCGGGTTCGACAACTGACGCTGTTAAAATTAAGCGTCGGCTGTCAAACCTGCTGACAGCCGTCGCTTCTGTCAATAAGGAGGCACTAAGGATGCGCTAGTGTCCCTAGCGCCTCCTTATTTCCGCAGGCCCACATTTAAATACAGAATCGCACGCCCAGGAGAGTGGCCTGGGCGCACATCGGGAGAGCTGGCGCTCGCCTCGGAGCACCAGCTCTCCTGCGAATTTTACTCAATCGGCCCGTTGATTTGCAATTTCATGGACTTGTTCCGGGGGTGGAGTTAGGCAGAAGAGGCAGCACCACAACAAGTACTGCATTTTCAAAACTGCATGCATTGTTTTCATCAGAAATAGTGCACCCACAGGAAAAGCAGGTGCCAATCTCTTTGGTTACTATTTCTCCCCCCCCCCCCCCCCAGACAATTCACAAAAGGAAAAGCCTGCTTATATCTTCCCTTTCAGAACTGGTGCAAAATCCGAGGGAAGGAAGCATCTGCAGACTTTGCACCTGTCTGCGGAGTTTTGAAAATTGCCCATTAAGCCATGAGGTGCTGTTCTAACACAAAAATGACTATAGTCCTCTAAAAGAGCAGTACATTGGAACCACATCTGTCGCATCATGAACTGGGTGGAATGATCTTCTCCTTTTTTTTTAACAGAATGTTTCTCTTCTAAGGCCAGGCCATTACTTACTTAGCATGCCGCTGTCAGTAGCCAGGAATGGGCCTCCTAAGACGAAGCCAATCTCATCTGTATGATCTGCTTTTACATAATCTGGTTTTGAATCGAAAAATTTATTTGGCCGACGCTGAAATTCATAGAGGTAGACGGGAAGGCCAGAATCTAGCAAAAAATGAGAGAGAGCTGCAGTGTGAGAGCAGAATCACCTGGAGCAATGACATTTAATCCAGAGCATAAGGGCTGCAATTCAATTTGGCAAACAGGTTTTTTTTCCCCACCCCCATTTTAGATATTTCCATTAAAAAAAATGCCTGGAGAGAGAAATTCTGGCTGTGGGGATTGTACCTTCAGCAGCTTTACTCCTAATCCCAGTGTTTTTTGTTTTTTTTTTTTATCAGAGATACCGCTTAGAAAGTTGCTTTCTGATTGTTCTTGTTTTGGAGTCAGAGGGTAGATTTGGAAGTAAAAAAGTGATCTAGAACAGAACATTACTTAGATTTTATATATATACTAGCAAAAAGTGCTCAGCATTACTTGGGTAATCTGGGCTGTAACAGCCTGCGTGTCTGTCTGTGTGTGCCTGTTGGGACCTGCTGTGCACGCCTGTGCCTCTCTGCTTGTTGGTGTCTGTGTGCATGTATGAGCCAGTATTTACTTGTGTGCCCCTATGCCTGTCTTCCCCTGTGCGTGGGAGTATGAGAGACAGGGCTTCACAGACAGAGCATATTAGCAAACAGACCAGACGTTGCTCAGGTTGTGTGCTCAATAACAGCTTGTACTTCGGCGAGTGCGCTTGTGCATCTGTAGGTGTCTATATGTGAAAACAGAGCATATTGTCTTTGCACAAAGCACCTGCCACTGTTCAAAGTTATATTCTTATATTGAGGCTGAACTGCAAACTGAAGTTCTTTTGTATTCGTATATTTTTTCTCCAGTTAATTACATTCCTACGTTCTATTAGTTTCCAAACTCCCAAGCCAATCAGATTTTCAGGATATCCACCATAAGTATAATGAGACTGATTTGCATGCATTACCTCCATTGTTTGCAAATATGCATCATGCATATTCATGGTGGATACCCTGAAAACCTGATTAGGTGGGGTTTCTTGGAACCTGCTGTTCTATAATATGAATTTAAGCAAATGTTGCCTGTATTTAGCTGAATCTATAATTTTTTTAGAACTGGATTTGGCGCAATGGAGAAATTACTTACCTGATAATTTTGTTTTCCTTAGAGTAGACAGATGGACTCAGGACCAATGGGTATAGTGTACTCCTGATAGCAGTTGGAGACGGATCAGATTTCAATCTGATGTCAGTCCCTAGTACATATACCCCTGCAGGAAGTGCAGCTCTTCAGTATTCTCCTCGAAAAGCATTGTGGATATATGTTCTGGTCGTGGCCTTGAAAGGCCTTGCATACTGTTGCGGGATGGGTTTAGTGTGCCCTTGGGCCTCAGCCTGAACCCGGGCGCACCCAGGGCCGACCCGAGGGTTGACGGTGAATTCCAGCATGGCTGGCGGGCTACCCTCCACCAGGCCTGCAGGCTCCCAAGGCCAACAACAAGGAGTTGTTGGGATGTGAATGGTCCTCCGACCATTCTGAGCCCTTTTGGACCTGCTGCTTGGAACAGTATGGAGCAGCAGGCCTGGCCTGAGGTGAGGGCAGTCGGAGGCTTTGACATGAAGACAGACATTGGTATGGATGCAACGGCATCACAGAAGATGAAGACACTTGGGATGATGCAACGGCATCACAGAAGACGAAGACACTTGAGTTGATGCAACGGCATCAAGGACGAAGACACTTGGGCTGAAACACTATTGCACAGTCTTTCAGGGTGCCCTACTCAGCCCACCCGCGGAACTGAGTCGCGGACCATCCTGTCCCACTGCGCGCCCTACACAGCCTGAAGGCTGGTCACGGACCACGAGGAGAGCGGGACGTGCGCAGGGAAGATCCAGGCGAGGAGGGACTCGATGTCGGGACCAATGACATCCGAAGCTCCGACGGCTGGCGGGAACAGAAGCTCCAGAGCACAGGGACGGAACCCCCCTGTTGGCCACTGCAAGGCACAGCAGGTCAGAAGGCTAGGAGCACATACGAAGACGCAGGAAAGAACATCTGGGAAGGCAAGAACATCAGGACGAGGAAGATCAGAACCGGAACATCAGGATATCTGGACGGGACATCTGGACAGGGACCTCAGGCACAACATCAAGACAGAAGACATGGAACGAAGACTGGACGGGACATCTGGACAGGAACCTCAGGCAACAAAGACAAGAGTTAACATGGTGAGACAACAGGAACTCCATGGAGAAGACGAGAAGACCTGACGGAGCTCTGGCAGGCAGGAGCCTCCAGAAGGAGGCTTCTGATAATTCTGTCACTCTGATGCAAGGCCAAGACAGACTGACGGAGCAGCCCTTTTATAGGGCTGGAGCAGGAAGTCAGTCCAAAGGTGGGGTCAGCCACACTTCCTGTGGCTGGCCCTTTAAATCTAGCAGAAAGGCGCGCACCGGCACATAAGAAGCAGGCAGGAAGCTGTGCAGGACCGTGGACAGTGGCCTGCACCGACGTACAGCACAGGGAGAGCAGGAAACGGGCAGCAGGCTTCGGGGCAGCCTCCAGGCTGTCCCACGAGGACCCCCTTGACGACGTCTCGGCTCCCTGCCGCGAGGTTGGCCCGGGGTGGCTCCAGGCCGCGAAGAGGAGCAGGAAGGAGGATATCCGGGGTGGCCTCCGGGCCGCGTAGGCAAAACAGTCCGTGGCTCCAGCCGCATGGAAGGCCCGATGGCAGCGTCCTGCCGCGTCAGGTGAAGCAAGGCGGCATGGTGAGTGAGTCTGCTCGTGGGAGGGTCCACGGGTCCGCGGGAGGGTCCACGGGCAGCGGGTCATAACAGATATATGTGTGACTGACTACTTTGATTAACTTGAATAACTTCATAACTTGGTTAAACTTTATAACTTGATTAACTTGACTGGTTGAATTGGCTATAGCTTGAGACCACCAGTGTACTCAACCGGAAAGCGTCGACACCCGGTAGGGTGGGTGTTCTAAGTGAATGAAAACATGGCTTACTCTTGAATCATTTGAAATTCCATGCATAACGGCAGCCAAGGGTGGGATGCTGAGTCCACCTGTCTACACTAAGGAAAACGAAATTATCAGGTAAGTAATTTCTCCATTTCCTAGCGTGTAGCAGACGGACTCAGGATCAATGGGATGTATAAAAGCTACTCCCGAACTGGGTGGGAGGCTGCCCATGACCCACTTAGTACTGCCCTTGCAAATGCCGTGTCCTCCCAAGCCTGAACATCCAGATGGTAGAATTTGGAGAAGGTGTGGATGGAGGACCATGTCGCCGTCCTGCAAATCTCGGCGGGTGACAGCATTCTGGTTTCTGCCCAGGACACTGCCTGGGCTCTAGTAGAATGGGCCGTGACCTGTAGAGGTGGTGGCTTGCCTGCTTCTACGTAGGCTGCCTTGATGACTTCCTTGATCCAGCGGGCTATGGTTGCCCGCAAGGCCGCTTCTCCTAGTCTCTTCCCGCTGTGAAGGACGAATAGGTGGTCCATTTTTCGTACGGGTTCCGACATTTCCAGGTATCTGGATAGGAGTCTGCCGATGTTGAGGTGGAGTAGACTACGAGCTTCTTCCGAATTTTTCGACTCATCCAGCGATGGTAGCGAGATGGTTTGGTTAAGATGGAAGTGTGACACTACTTTGGGAAGGAACGAAGGGACCATGCGTAGCTGGATGGTTCCCGGGGTGAGCCTGAGGAATGGCTCACGGCAGGACAGTGCTTGTAGTTCTGAAATGCGACGGGCTGAACAAACTGCCAGCAGGAAGGCTGTCTTTAAAGTTAACAGGCGGAGGGACAGACCTCGGAGGGGCCTGAAGGAGGTTCCTGCTAGAAAATCCAGGACCAGGGATTGAGATTCCAAAGAAGATTGAGATTCCAAAGAGGTACCGGCCATTTTAGTGGTGGGCGGATGTGTTTGACTCCTTTCAGGAAGCGTGATATGTCCGGGTGAGAAGCTATGCTTTCGCCCTCGCTCTTGGGGCCATAGCATGACAATGCGGCCACCTGTACCCGGAACAGAGCCTTCTGTAGCCCATTCTGCAAGAATTCCAGGATCATGGGAACTTTAATTGAGTGTGGTATGATGTTGTGGTCTTCGCACCAGGCTTCGAATATTCTCCAAATCCTTATGTACGTTAAAGATGTGGAGAACTTGCGTGCTCGGAATAGGGTGTCGATTACAGCCCCCGAGTATCTGCTCTTTCTCAGGCGAGCCCTCTCAATGGCCATGCCGTAAGAGAGAATTGAGCTGGATCCTCGTGGAGGATAGGTCCTTGTTGAAGCAGGTCTCTGTGTGGAGGCAGTGGAAGGGGCTCCCTGCCAGTAGTCTTCTCATGTCTGCATACCACGGTCTTCTTGGCCAGTCCGGGGCCACCAGAAGTACTAGTCTCCTGTGTAGCTGTATCTTGTGAATGATTGCACCCAATAGGGGCCACGGCGGGAAGGCGTATAATAGGGTCCCCTGTGGCCAGGTCTGTACCAGGGCATCGATCCCCTGGGGCTGAGGTTCCCGCCTGCGGCTGAAGTACCTGGGTACTTGGGCGTTGGACCGGTTTGCCAGAAGGTCCATGTCTGGTGTCCCCCACCGGTTCGCTATCACTTGGAACGCTGCAGACGACAGCTTCCATTCTCCTGGGTCTAGACTTTCTCTGCTGAGGTAGTCCGCTGTGATGTTGTCTTTCCCGGCGATGTGGACGGCTGAGATCTCCTGGAGGTTTACTTCCGCCCACGACATTAGGGGTCTATTTCCAGAGACACCTGTTGGCTTCTGGTTCCCCCCTGACGGTTGATGTAGGCCACTGGCGTGTTGTTGTCAGACATTACTCTGACTGCTTTGACTCTGAGTCTGTGAGCGAATCGTAGGCAAGCTAGCCTGACTACCCGTGCTTCTAGGCGGTTGATGTTCCATCCCGACTCTTCTGCGTTCCACTGCCCTTGGGTGGTTAACTCCTCGCAATGTGCTCCCCATCCTCGTAGGCTGGCGTCTGTGGTAAGCAGGGTCCAGGTTGGTGAAGATAGCCTTGTTCCCTGGCTCAGGTGGCTGACCTGCAGCCACCACCGTAGCTGGGTCCGGACTCTGCCCGGGAGTGATAGCCGTATGGCGTAGTTCTGAGACAGTGGATTCCATCGCGATAGAAGTGAGCGCTGTAGGGGTCTCATGTGAGCTCGCACCCATGGCACTACTTCCAGTGTGGATGCCATCAGACCGAGGACTTCCAGGTAATCCCATGCTGTGGGGCGAGGTTCGCTCAGCAGGATTTGTAACCGGTTCCACAGTTTTGATCTCCTTGTGGGAGTCAGGCTGACCTTGTCTTCTTTGGTGTCGAATCGGATTCCTAGGTATTCTAGAGACTGTGTGGGCTGCAGACAACTTTTGTTTGTGTTGATCACCCATCCTAGGCTCTCCAGTAGAGTTTTGACTCTGTTGGTTGCTTGGTGGCTTTCCTCTGGGGATTTCGCCCTGATCAGCCAATCATCTAGGTAAGGGTGTACGAGGATTCCTTCCTTCCTCAGTGCTGCCGCCACCACCACTATGATCTTGGTGAACGTCCGGGGTGCTATGGCTAACCCGAAGGGTAGTGCCCGGAACTGGTAGTGATGGTCCAGGATTTTGAAGCGTAGGAAGCGCTGGTGTTCCTGATGAATTGGGATGTGTAGGTAGGCCTCCGAAAGATCCAGGGATGTGAGAAACTCTCCCGGTTGTATCTCCCTTATTACGGAGCTAAGGGTTTCCATGCGAAGCGGGGAATCCTCAGGTGGCGGTTGACCGACTTGAGGTCCAGGATGGGCCTGAACGTCCCCTCTTTCTTGGGGACGATAAAATAAATGGATTAATGCCCAGTATTTATTTCTTGTGGAGGCACTGGGGTTATGGCCTCGAGGGCCAGTAGTCTGGTCAGTGTAGCTTCCACTGCCACCCTCTTGGAGAGGTCGTGGCAGGGGGATTCCATGAACTTGTCCGGAGGGGTTCATAGGAAATTCAGGTAGTACCCCTCTCGAATGATGGCTAGGTCCCACTTGTCCGAATTATCTCGACCCATCTGTGGTAGAATAGGGCTAGTCTGCCCCCTATGTCTTCTTCTCTTGGACGGGTCGGCTGAATCTCATTGTGGGGTGCGGCTGGGGCCTGGACCCGAGCTGGTTCCCCTCTGGTTGTGCTTGTTCCTGCTCATAGGGTGGGGCACTTGATAGTTGCTTCTGTATGGACTGAAGCGCTGTGAACCTCTGCCCCTGGAGGACCGGGGGAAGGGTCGCTGGTTTCTCTTATTCCTGTCATCCGGTAGGCATGGCAATGCGGACTCGCCCCATTTGTTGGCCAGTTTCTCTAGTTCGCTGCCAAACAGGAGGGATCTTTTGAAGGGCATCCTTGTGAGACGCATTTTGGAAGATGCGTCGGCCGACCAGCTTCGGAGCCAGAGTTGTCTCCTGGCAGCCACAGCTGATGACAATCCTCTGGCTGCTGTGCGCACCAGATCGGAAGCAGCGTCCGCAAGGAATGATACTGCTGGTTCCATGGCCTCATCAGGGGTGCTGCTCCTGGTCTGGGAGAGGTAGCCACATGTCACTACGGTGCAGCAGGCCGCTATTTGTAGGGCTGCCATAGCTCGTCCCCCTTTGAATGTGGACTCTGGAGCACTCCATTCCAGGTCGATTAGCTGCTGGACGACTTGTAACAGAGGGAAATGGCAGGAGGTCTGGCGGAGGCCCTCTAGCAGGGGATTTGTCTTAGTCTCCCTCGAAGCACTTGTGCCTGGGATAGCGAGCTCCTTCAGGCTGTGGGTGACCAGGTCAGGGAGCTCGTCCTTGGTGAAGAAGCGCCTCATGGTTTGGTGAGTCTCTGTCCCCGGGGGGAGTTCACCCTCTTCTAGGGGCTCTGCTTCCTCTTCAGAGTTGTCCGTGTCCCCATAGGTGGGGCTTCTGGGCAGTGGAAACATTTGTCTAGGCCTAGAGGGGCCTGGGGCATAAAGGTCCTCTGGTGGAGGCTGTGGCTGTTTAGCCGGAGGCTCCATCTGCATGTGGATGAAGGTGTGTAGCCCTTTGAAGAATTCCACCCATGAGATAGACGCTGGGTCCAAGCTAAGGGGCGTTGAGTCCCTGGGGTCCCTGTCTGAGGGGGTGTCCCGCTGGAATTTGCTGGGTCCGGGGTACTCATTGAGGAGCTAGTACTCGGCACTGGGTGGGACTGGCCCTGGACTGGATCTCCCAGGGCCTCCTCGCACTGAGCGCACAGGGCATTGGCATCTTCGCTTTGTGTGGCTCTGATATGGCATGCTGGGCAGAGGCCTTGAGCCTTGATCTCCGTTTCTGGTGGTGCCATGGCTATAGGCACGTAAACCCTTATGCGCTCTGGCGCGTCTAAGATGTGCGTGCGGGTTGTGCGCGTAGTTGTGTGCCCAAGTCGCAGGTATGCGCTCAGCCCGGTAGGCGCGCAATGTGCGTATATCTTATGTGCACAGCCCTTGTGCGTGTAACTTTATGCGCACATGTATTTTGTGTGCCTAGCTAGCCTTGTGCGCCCGGATCGAGACGGCGGACAGAGCAGCATATAGGGCCAAGATGGCGACGGCGACCACGTGGGCAATATAGCGACCACCTCGGAGGGTCTCTGTTAGGGTGGATTAACCCGGCGGCACTGGTCCCGGCAGGCGACCTGTGCGTCTCCTCGAACCTCTGAGACCGGAGTCTATGCTGAAGATTTCTACTTTACCTTGTCTTCGGCGCTTCCCGGTTTCATTCCGGGTGGTCTCCAGCTGCGGGGGGAGAGGGCAAATACCTTCACTGCCGCGCTCGAGGGTGCACCCGCTGCCTCTCAGCTGCGCCCAAGATCGGGGGATAGGTCCTCGCCGCGAATCGGCCGCCGGACCGAGGCTTACCTCCGAGGGACCACGGAAATCACCTCAGGAATTCTCAACTGGGGGAGGGACCCGAGGGTCTCGTCTTCAGAGTAGGTTTTCTTCCGAATTTGGGTTTTCTCCACTGAATTTATTCTAACGCTGTGAGAGCGTGCAGATAGTCCGTAACTGCTATGGAGACGGAAAATACTGAAGAGCTGCACTTCCTGCAGGGGTATATGTACTAGGGGCTGATGTCAGATTGAAATCTGATCCGTCTCCAACTGCTGTCAGGAGTACACTATACCCATTGGTCCTGAGTCCATCTGCTACACGCTAGGAAACACTATTTATAACCATCTAGGTAGCTACTACACAGCCAGCTACGCAGCTTGTGGAAATTGTACCTCATAATAGATAACAGCAGATAAAGACCAATTGGTCCATCTAGGCTGCCAATTATAGAAGTCCACACTTCCCAGGATATATTGTGATTGTCAACTATAGAAGCTTGACTGCTTGTGAGATATTGATCCTTAATCAAGTCCGTTTGTGTTGTCCTCCTCATTGGTTACCATCCTGCATAAAATAAGCATACTTAATTCAACACCCAACTTCCTTCATATCCCATACCCCTTATCCCCATGTTTTACCATCATATTTTGTAACAATCTAAAGAGCTAATCTAGTGAGACTGTTATCTGAGCATTTGACCACCTAGGTTCTCATGTTCTTGTGAGAAGGCAGTCAGGCACCAACCTGCCAGGATCAACCCAGTTGGTTAATGGGGAGATGTAGCCTGCTGATTCCCACCCAGCTATCCCATGGCCTGCAGTGTTCCCAGGTCATGCTTCCTTCTTTACACCATTCTTCTATGCAGAATGGTTATCAAAAGCCTTACTGAAGTCCAGATAGGCAATATTTACTGCACTTCCCTAAACCACCACAATTGCAACATTCTTAATAAATAAATAAATAAATACATTTTATCAGATGATTTTTCTTTTGTGAAATCATGGTCACCGGTGTTCTTTAAGCTGATTGTTTAAAGGTGCCATGCTGTCTTTTTCTTTGGTATTGTTTCTATAGTATTGCCCACTTCTGAAGTTAGACTAAAATAGTAGATAATGGCAGAAAAAGATCAGCTGACCCATCCAACCTGCCCATTTATTCCTGCCCCATACTGCTAAGGATATATCCCAGCTGCCAGCCATAAAGCATGACCATTTAAAAAAATATCACACCTAATCCAGGACTATTGTTTAGAGATGTGCTTATCATCAGCCCGCCGTGGGAAATTTCGGTTTCCCACAGTTCGGGCCTTTTTTTTTTCAGCCGCCCAGAATTTCAGGTTCGTGCGCGCTAACTCCTGTTAGTGCATGCTAACATTGAAATGTTAGCGCACACTAACGGGGAGTTAGCGCGCACTAGCCCCGAAAAATGAATTTTCATGAAATTTCGGGAAAATTTGCTTTGTTTGTTGGGGTTACTGAAACAGGATGAATTAGTTAATTTCGTTGAAATTGTCTAATTCATCCCAGTCGAATGCACATCTCTACTATTTTTGTCATCATCCTCTTTTGTGCTTTCCCATCTTGGGCAGAAGAGCATACAAGATTCCCCACCAGTTCATACCCAGCACTTCTCTTCTCATGTCTAAACAGAAGGCTTCACAGCTCGTAGCTTGGCTGTTGCCTGAGCAACTGATCTCATAGGTCTGCTATGTGAGCACTTGCGTTTCCACTAGGACTTGAAGCTATTACTTTGTTTCCTGTTAGACAGACCCCCTCAAGTGAGACAACACATAGCTGTGTCCAGGGTTGTAACTGAGCATCTGCGAGAAAGATCCAGATTATTTTCTCATGGAGGGACAGAGAGGAATCTGGAGTTAGCCTACAAACTGCAAGGAGGAGATGGTAGCATGGAAAGGGCCAGAACCAACGGACTCCATAGCAGGGCTGCCAGTACCAAAGGGGAGTAATATGAGCTTCAGCTGGAGCAACTCTAGGACTTGAAAGTAATGTCTTAAGTTCATGAGAAACAGAATCAGGGCCTTGTCAGGCATTTGATTCATGATGACAAGGAGTAGGATTCCAACAATCAATCCTGTGATGATGGAACAGCACTAGAAAAGTGAGCCAACTGCTTAATAGCCCCAAAAGCTTTCCCCGAATAACAGGATGAACCTATGAAGATAAACACCCCAGTGGATAAGCACATCTTCTCAAAGTCCAATTGTTGTCCCAGTTTCTAGTAGTCCTCACATATGGGTGACATCATCAGGATGGAGCCCAATCACGGAACACTTTTGTCAAAGGTTGTCAAAGCACCAACCCTGCATCCAGCAGGGGTCCCCCTTCAGTCTCGTAATATAGCAAAAGTACGTGCGAAAAAATAAAATAACAAAACATAAACGAACCCAACTCCGCGGGGTGGTGGGCGGGTTTTGTGAGGACTAACATCCTACTGTCCTGGGAGAACACCTGTTACAGGTAAGCAACTCTGCTTTCTCACAGGACAAGCAGGATGGTAGTCTTCACATATGGGTGAGTACCGAGCTGAGGATACCCGAGCGAAGCACCAAATGCACCCAAAGACGTGCAACAGGCACAACAACAGGGGTGGAATTTGGTTAGGAGGGCATCCTGAACCCTAACGGGTCAGTGGAAGGATGTTGGTAAGTCAAACTGAAAATAAATTGCGTAGAACAGACTGGCCGAAGATGGAATCTTGTCTGCCAGCCTTATCTAAGCAATAATGGGCTGCGAATGTATGGAGAGAACTCCAGGTAGCAGCCTTGCATATGTCAGGAAGCGGCACCGAACGGAGGTGTGCTACTGAAGACGCCATGGCCCTTATAGAGTGTGCTTTCACACTGTTTTGGAGTGGAATGCCTGCTTGCTGGTAGCAAAAAGAGATACAGTCCGCCAGTCAGGAGGAGAGGGTCTGCTTTCCCACAGGATTTCCAAGTTTGATGGTATCAAAGGAAACAAACAATTGGGTGGATTTCCTGTGGGCTGACATGCGTTCTAGATAGAAGGCATAGAGCACGCTTGCAGTCTAAGAAATGCAGAGCCTGTACTCCTGGATTGGAATGGGGCCTGGGAAAAAAGGTAGGTAGGATAATTAATTGATTAATGTGAAATTCCGATACTATCTTTGGTAAAAATTTAGGGTGGGTGCGGAGCACTACCCTGTCATGCAGAATTTTAGTGTAAGACGGGTAGGTAACTAATGCCTGTAATTCACTAACTCTGCGAGCAGATGTGATTGCAAGAAGAAAAACTACCTTCCAGGTGAGATAGCGGAGATCACAGGAGTGGAGAGGCTCAAATGGAGGTTTCATAAGCCGTCCCAACACTACGTTAAGGTCCCAAGCAGGGGCCGGAGGGCACAGTGGAGGTTTTAAATGAAGCAAGCCTCTCATGAAGCGTGATACTAAGGGTTGTGTTGAAATGGAGACATTTCCTATACCCTTATAGTACGTAGACACTGCACTGACATGCACCCTGATAGAGGAAGTTTTCAGGCCTAACTCTGGCAGGTGCCAGAGATAGTCCAGGAACCTCGCAGTGGAACAAGTGAAGGGGTCTATGGACATGGAAGTGCACCAGACCGTAAACCTGTTCCATTTTGAGCGATAAGACCTTCTCGTTGAAGGCTTTCGTGAAGCCACCAGGATTCAGGATACAGACTCTGAAAGGTTAAGAGGTTGGACTATTAACCTTTCAACATCCAGGCCGTCAGAGACAGAGCCTGGAGGTTGGGGTGGCGCAGGTACCCGTCGTTCTGAGTTATCAGAAGAGGATCCTTCCCCAGGGGAATGTGCCGGTGTATTGATAGGTCCTGGAGGATTGGAAACCACACCTGGCATGGCTAGTGGGGAGCTATCAGAATCATTAAGCCCTTGTCCTTCCATAGCTTCATGAGAGTCTTTGAAATGAGAGGAAGTGGAGGGTACGCATAAAGGAGACCGCTGGCCCAGGAGAGGGCAAAGGCATCACTTGGTTGCGAGTGGTGACTGCGAAAGAGAGAGCAGAAGTTGTCTACTTTGTGGTTGTGGACTGACGCAAAGAGGTCTATGCAAGGGTAGCCCCAATGTTGGAATATTGAGTCTGCTACCGTGGGGTTGAGAGACCACTCGTGCGGATGGAAAGTGCGACTCAGCGTGTCCGCCAAGAGATTGTCCACTCCTGGCAAGTAGGTTGCTTTGAGGCACATCGAGCGGGAAAGGGCCCATGCCCATATTTGTGCAGCTTCCTGTCACAGGAGGTAGGAGCCCGTTCCCCCTTGTTTGTTGATGTACCACATCGCAACCTGATTGTCGGTTTGAATCAGGATGGCTTTGTTTGATAGGCAGTCCTGAAAGGCCTTGAGGGCATATCTGATCGCCCGTAGCTCCAGGAAATGTATTTGGTGTCTGGCTTCCTCTGGAGACCAGGTTCCCTGAGTCTGCAGGTCGCCAAATGTGCACTCCACCCTAGGTTGGATGCTTCTGTTAAGACAATTTGAGGTTCTGGAGTCTGAAATGAAAGGCCTTGAATGAGATTGGAGTGGTGCATCCACCAGGCTAGAGACAGACGGAGCTGTTTGGTAACCTGGATAATGCTGGACATTGGCTGAGAAGCTAGAATCCACTGGGATTTTAGGGTCCACTGCATGACCCTCATGGCAAGGCGAACCATTGGAGTGACATGCACCGAGGACGCCATGTGATCCAGCAGTATGAGGAAGTGACGAGCATTCGAAGATGCTCGAGTTTGCATGAGATGCACCAGAGAGGTTATGGTGAAAGCACGATCCTGGGGGAGGAAGGCTTTCGCCTGTAGTGTGTTTAGGTTGGTCCCTATAAAAGAAAGGGTTTGGGAAGGAACTATCTTGGATTTGGGATAGTTGATTAGAAACCCTAAGGAGATCAGGGTATGGCTAGTGAGACGCAGGGAGGCTAATGCATCCTGCTGAGTCGGAGCCCTTATCAACCAATCGTCGAGATAAGGGTAGACATGTACTCCCTGATTCCTGAGAAAGGCTGCAACCACCACCAGGCACTTGGTGAATACTCGTGGAGTGGAGACTAGGCCGAATGGAAGTACACGGTACTGGAAGTGATGAGGGCTGACCAGGAATCGCAGGAATTTGCGATGAGGAGTTATGGAGATGTGTGTGTAAGCGTCTTGGAGATCTAGAGAGCATAGCCAATCTCCTCTTTGTAGAAGAGGGAGTAGAGAGCCCAAGGTTACCATTTTGAATTTTTCTTTCTGCAAAAATTTGTTTAGGGCGCAAAGGTCCAGTATCGGATGTACGCCACCTGACTTTTTTGGTATCAGAAAATACCGGGAGTAGAACCCTTGTCCCTGTTGGGACAGGGGCACTGGTTCTATTGCTCGGATTTTAAGGAGGATTGAGACCTCCTGTTTGAGCAAGAGAGAGTGGTCGGAAGTCCCCCACGTCAGCCGAGGTGGGGAGTCCGGTGGAACAGTCAGGAAATTTAGGTGGTAACCCTGAGTGACTACCGCAAGCACCCACTGGTCTGTGGTGACTGTATGCCAAATGTTGTTGAAGTGGCAGAGCCGACCACCGACCGGTATGGATGGAAGAGGAATTTGGCTTACACTCTCTAGAAAGGAGTCAAAACCCAGACGCTGGCCCAGGCTGAGAGGCTGGCTGAGACTTTTGAGGTCGAGACTGTCTGGGCTGACCTTTTTGGTAAGGTTTGGAAGGACGCCCTCTAGAAGCCGGAGGATAGAATTTTCTTGGCTTGTAGGCCGGCTGCTTAGAGTCACGTCTGAAAGTTCTCTTTGGGGGCGGATGGAAACTCAGACGGCACAGCGTTTCATGATAGTCCTTCAGCTGCTCCACAGTCTCTCGGATTTTTTCACCGAAGAGATTATCTCCTACACAGGGTAGATCAGCTAACCTGTCTTGCACTTCTGGTCTTAAGTCTGAGGATTTAAGCCAGGCCCATCTCTCCCCGCTGCAGACACTCTAGAGGCAGTGTCAAAAATATCACATGCAGCGCATACCTCATGCTTTCCAGCATCCAGACCTTTTTGAGCCAGAGCATAAAGTTGACTCTGGAGTTGTTCTGGTAAAGAATCAGAAAAATCTTGGATTCTCTTAAAAAGGTCTCTGTAATACTGTGTCATGTATAACTGGTAAGAGGCAATGCGAGATATGAGCATTGAACCATGGAAGACACGTCTACCAAAAGCATCCAGAGATTTATATTCCTTCCCTGGAGGTATGGAGGAATGAGGTTTTGTACGTCGTGCCTTTTTCTGGGCTGATTCAACAACCACAGAGTGATGATCCAACTGTGACTTTTGAAATCCAGGAGCTGACTATACGAGGTAAGTTGCATCTGTCTTATGGTTGACAGGTGGAACTGAACCTGGGTGCTCCCAGTTTCTCTTTAGAAGGTCAATCAGGATTTCATGACTAGGTATAGACATGATCTCCTTAGGAGCATCAAGAAACTGGAGTACTTCCAGCATTTTGTGCCTAGGGTCCTCTTCTGTCTGAAGTTGAAATGGAATGGTTTCAGACATTTCCTTGATGAAATTAATAAAAGACAGATCTTCTGGTGGAGAACGTCGTCTTTCATCTGGAGGAGAGGGCTCTGAAGGCAGGTCATCGATATCCTGGGAGGTATCATCAGTCCAAGGATCATAAGGCTGGTCACCAGCTCCCATAGGATCTCCAGAAGGGAGGAATGGAGTTAATCCCGAAGGACCAGGCCTAGGCATCGATGGCATCGGAAGTGGAACTGACGGCATTGATGGAGGCACCGAAGGAACCGGTGACATCGATGGTAAGATCCCAGACGGTGGAATGGGTATCTGTGCTTCTTCTTCATCCGATGATAATGGAATCGGAGTAGAAGGTACTGGATCCACCGGTGCTCTCGGTTCCAGTGGTGGAAAGGCACCGATCAACGCATCCAGTTTACCCAGTAGCGGTGCAAGTGCTACGGGAATCAGATCGGTGACCGGCTCGGGAACTGGCACCGGCGTCGATGGAGGTTGGAAGCCCTGAAGTGATTTACCGATGGCCTCTTGGATCATCCGATCTAATTCCTCGCGGCGACCTGGGGCGAGTAACCCCGGCTCTGGAGTAGGAGGCAGCACTGGCATAGCTGGAGGGTCCACCGGTGAAGGTGGAATCGCGGATCCCTGCACCACTGAAGGTGGGGAATGCCTTGGTGACCCGGTCACAGAAGAGGATGGGGCCTTTTCTGGACGGGGCTTCTTTGTCAGTGGCTCTGTTGACGTCGATGACGAGGGCTTGCCTGCCTCGGCGGACTGAGCCTTAGGAAGACGGTGTCAACGTTTTTCATGATGATCTGCTCGGTTCTTTTCTTGAGGAGGCAAGGAGGCGATCGACACCCTTGGAATCGTCGACGCCGGTTGGGCAGCAGCAGAGTCCTGGTGCTGACAAGAGGTTGATGGAACCGGCTCAGATGAGGTCGAAGCTATCAATGGAGCCGGGGTTTTTGACTGAAAGAGAAAGTCCATTTTCTCTAAACGAGCCTTGAGGCCCTTCGGTGTCATTTGGCCACATTTGGCACTAGTTTGGACATCATGGTCGGACCCCAAACATAAAACACAGACCCTATGCGGGTCAGTCAGGGACGTTGTCCGAGAACAGTCGGGGCACCAACGAAAACCCGACACCATGACATAGACAAAAATTTAGCCGCGGTGTGGTCGATGGCCAGTAGGCCCTGAAGGAATAATTCGATGGGAATCGACCGCAACTAGGGTAAAGCCTTACCTTTCGACTGCGGAGTACAGATATCGATAGGGGGACCCCTATGGGGTAAACATTTTTGAAAAATTTGAGAGAAGTTCCGGGAGGAAAATTCCTGTCAGGAATCTGAAGAGAGCTCCTTACGCCGTGTGGCTACTGCTGCACGGAAAAAAGAAGATGGAAGGGGGACCCCTGCTGGATGCAGGGTTGGTGCTATGCTGGGCATGCCCAGTAGGTGCCAATCAAAGTTCTAGAAACTTTGACAAAAGTGTTCCATGATTGGGCTCCATCCTGATGTCACCCATATGTGAGGACGACCATCCTGCTTGTCCTGTGAGAAAGGAGGAGTCCTCAGCCAGGACTTGGTATGCAGCAGTCCATCTTTTCAATCACATATTAAGAAAGTTATAAAATCTTCATTTTTTTAAAATTACACATGCTACATAAACTGAAACCATTTTTATCCATGGAGGACTTTAGAACCAATAAAGCAAATCGGAAGGCGGTCCCACCTAGCCAAGGCAAAAAACAACAAAGGGACTACCTTACACTGTGGAAGATTTGGGCACCTCTAATAAAATCTTCCACGGTGTAAGGTAGTCCCTTTGGACTTTAGAACCATCCTGCAATCAGTGTTGTCAGGATTAGATTAATGCAATTCTATCTACTTGGGCCTTCCTTCCAACATGATCAGGGCTCTGCCAAGTAGTTCTGAGTGCAGCTGCTTGGGTCTTGACTGGGGCATGGTTAGACGATCATATAACCCAGTAATAAGAGTCATTGCACTGGCTGCCGATTGCATGGCACCGCATGGCACATAAAATCAAGATAGCTACTTTAGTTCATAAGGCTCTACACAATGAAGCCCCATGTTTCACTTCAGTGCTAAAAATTTATCATTTGGTGCACACATTCACTCAAGTGGTCAGGGTTGATTGGAGATTCCGTCCCCTAAGCAGGTTCACTTATATGAGGTGTGCGAGAGGGCTTTGTCGGTAGGCCGGACCCACTCTCTAGAATGCACTTCCTGTCTATCTTCGATTAATAGAATGCCATGTTTAAGAAACATCTACAAAGTTTTCTTTTAAGCAAGCTTATGGAGCAGGTGGTCAGCAAATGGCCACCAAAAACACCGGTTTCAAAGTCAAATCTTTCAGGGAAACTCCACGAAGAGGCTCGAAAGGAGCACCACATAGAACTCGCAGGACTAAATTCAAACTCCAATCCGGACACACCGAACAGATGGGAGGGCACAAATGTTTGACCCCCTTAAGAAACCGAGCAATATCTGGATGCGCTGCCAGCGAACAGCCGTCAAATTTTCCCCGCAAGACACCTAGAGCTGCAACTTGTACACGAAGGGAATTGAACGCCAAGCCCTTAGCAAGGCCCTGTTGCAGAAAGTCAAGCACCCGAGGAACATGCACCACTAAAGGGTCGCAGGAACGCTGATGACACCACGTCTCAAAAAGCTTCCAAACTCTCACATAGGCCACAGAGGTGGCTGGACGTCTCGCCTGTAGGAGGGTGGAAATGACTTGTTCTGAATAACCCCTCAAGCGTAAACGTCGCCTCTCAAAAGCCAAGCCGCGCGAGAGAAGCGATCGTCCCGATCCGAAAATATGGGCCCCTGACGGAGCAGATGTGTTAGATGAGCCGGCTGAAGTGGACCCTCTAGAGCCAAGCATATCAGATCCGCGAACCATGGATGATGTTGCCACTCCGGTGCCACCAGAATCACCCTTCCCGGGTGCCGCTCTATGCGACAGAGAAGCTGACCTATGATGGGCCAGGGCAGGAAGGCATACAGAAGAATTCCCGTGGGCCAAGGACACACGAGAGCGTCTATGCCCACCGAGCCCTGTTCTCGGCGATGGCTGAAAAAAACGAACTGTTTTTGCATTCACCTACGTTGCCATCAGATCCAGCTGAGGAGTTCCCCATCTGGCGCAAATGAGATTCCACGCCATGAGAGATAGTTCCCATTCCCCTGGGTCTAGTTGCTGACAGCTGAGATAATCGGCTTGCACATCCTCTACTCCCGTGACATGGGATGTGGCAATGCCCTCGAGATGGTGCTCTGCCCAGGTGAACAGAAGACGTGCCTCCAGTGCTACGGCGGGACTTCGAGTCCCGCCTTGCCGGTTGATGTACGCCACTGTTGTCACATTATCTGAGAAGACTCGCACCATTCTGCCCTGGATCCAGGGAAGAAACGCCTGCAGGGCCAGACGTACAGCCCTGGTCTCGAGCCGGTTTATGGACCAGGATCTTTCCATTGCCGATCAAAGCCCTTGGGCGGACCTGTCTGCACACACCGCCCCCCCCAGCCTGAGAGGCTGGCATCGGTGGTGATTATCAGCCAATTCAGAGTGTCCAAATCCACCCCCCGTTCCAGATTGTCCAGTGACAGCCACCATGACAGACTGGCTCTGGATTCCGGAAGTAGAGGCATTGGTAGATGGAATTGCTCCGACACCGGGATCCAGCGAGACAAAAGTGCACGCTGTAAAGGTCTTAAGTAAGCGAACGCCCAAGGAACCAAGTCCAAGGTTGAAGCCATGGAGCCCAGGACCTGAAGATGATGCCACACTGTGGGATTGTTCCTTCGAAGAAGGGAATGTATTTGTTCCTGCAATGTCCCTATTCAGTTCGCTGCTAGAAACACTTTGCCCAGCAAGGTATCGAATTGTGCTCTGAGATAAATCAACTTCTGAGTGGGTTCCAAGTGACTTCTGCACATTGATTACCCAACTTAGGGATCGCAATGTAAACATCACCATGTGCACTGATCTCTCACAGTCCTCCCAAGACTTCGCGCTAATCAACCAGTCGTCCAGGTAGGGGTGGACCAAGATTCCCCCCTGACGAAGGAAGGCTGCCACCACCACCACCATCACCTTGGTGAACGTGTGAGGAGCTGTTGCAAGACCAAATGGGAGGGCTCGAAATTGGAAGTGTCGTCCCAAGACCTTGAACCGCAGAAACCTCTGGTGATTCAGCTGGATTGGAATGTGCAAATACGCCTCCGTGAGGTCCAGAGAAGTGAGAAATTCCCCTTTTCATACCGCGGCCATCACTGTCCTCAGGGTTTCCATACGAAAGCGAGGAACCCGAAGGCAACAGTTCACCTTCTGCAGATCGAGGATGGGCCGAAACGTGCCCTCTTTCTTGGGGACTACAAAGTACACGGAGTACCGACCTCGTCCCTGTTGAGTATCTGGAACTGGGACAATAGCTTTGAGCTCGAGAAGTCGTCATAGAGTCACCCGGACTGCTTCTCGCTTGACACTTGAGGCCACTCGGGACTCCACAAAAACCTCCCGGACTGGGCACGAGAACTCCAGTGCATACCCATCTTTGATCACTTCTAAGACCCAGCGGTCTGAGGTAATTCTTGCCTTTTCCATGTAAAAGTTGGATAATCTGCCTCAGACAGCTTCGACGACGGAATGGATGCTCGTGGCTTCATTGGGGGTTTTTTTATTACTTTCTGCACCAAGATATCCCGAATCTCTTCCAGGCTGGCAACCCCCTCTCGAAAGGACTGCTGGAGCCCCGAAGCAGGTTTAGAAACAGGAGGTGCGGAATATCTACCCGCTTTGAAGCGGTGAGAGTCCCTAAACCTAGCTTGAGGAGGGAAGACTTTCTTAGAAGATCTTTTATCTTCCGGCAACCGATTACCCTTGGATTTGGCAAGCAGTTTTACCAGCTGATCCAGATCCTCCCCAAACAGAAGCTTGCCCTTAAAGGGAAGATTACAAAGCTGAGACTTGGAGGACAAATCCGCTGCCCAATTTCGCAGCCAGAGGAGACGCTGCGCTGACACTAAGGACACCATACCTTTCGCCGAGATCCTTACCAGATCATACAAAGCATCTGCAACATAAGTGATGCCTGCCTCTAGGTGGGCGGACTACAGAGCCCCACTGTCACCCGTACTGGCCCCGGCAGCTGACTCCTGGACCCAACACAGACAGGCCCTCTGCATGAGGCTAACGCAAACCGCCGCCTGAAGGCTTAGCGCGGCAACCTCGAATGCTCACTTCAACTGGATCTCCAGCTTGCGGTCCTGCATATCCTTAAGAGCAGCCACCCCAGCAACCGGGATAGTGGTCTTTTTCGTGACTGCTGAGACCGTGGCATTCACTTTTGGAATCTTCAGTAAATCCAAAACATCAGACGATAACAAGTACAATTTCACAATAGCTCTGCCCACCTTCAAGCCGGAATCCGGAGTCTCCCACTCCGGGGTCACTAGCTTACGAACCTTCTTAGGCAGAGGAAAAGATGTTGTGGGACCCCTAATGCTGTCGAGGACTGGTTTGACGCCCTCGTTGTCAGACTCTTGAGAAATATTAAGTCCCAGACCTTCAAGGACCTAGGGTCTTAACTCATCCCGCTTGAACAAACGCACCATGCTGGGGTCATCCCCCTCTGCAGGAGAGTCATCGGGCTCATCCAGATCATCAGTATCCACATCAGCCGGATCCAGCCGCGGACCTGGGTCTGCCGCCCCTACTACCCCAGACGCCGGCGTTGCCCCAGACCCCGGGATTGGATCCCGCGTACCCTGGGGAGAGCCCCCTATGGGGTGAGCCTGATCAGGGAGGCGCTGACAAGGGTCCGTACCCCAACCTCTTTTCTCAGGGAGTCCAAACCTGCCCCCAGGAGACCGGGCCGCTTTACCGCCGAGCGTTTCCATGCCAGGGAAGCCTGGTGCATAATGAGGACAAATTCTGGGGAAAGCCCTTCCGGGTCCCCCTCACCCACTGGAGAGTCGGCTGGGGTGATATCATCAGTTCCCCTGGTGAGGACTTCCCTCACCGGGGCTAGAACAGGCAGAGAATCCTCTTCCCGTGAAGCCGAAAGTGAGACATACGTTCCCCTCCCCGAGGGAGGAGGCAAGAAGCCCTGAAGAGCCCTCTATCCCCGGGGAACACGCTGCGCATAAGGAGGCCGCATCTAACGCCTGGCCGAGTGATCTGCACGTGCGGCAGGCCTGCGATTCTGTTTTCGGTGCCATCCGCAGCAGCGCGCCAATAGTCTGAAGTGAAATAGAAAAGGGTGCAAATAAAAAAAGAAATGCTCAGAGCTGCGACGCGGAAAAGAAAAATTCAGTCAGGCAGGACTAGAAAAACAAAAACTTTTCGTGCTGCGGGCTAAGAGACTACCGGCTGAGAAGAAAAAAATGCGCGCAGCCATGCCCCCAGGAAAGGAGCCTGTCTATACTGAAATCGCAGGGCCCCCGGCAGGGAAGCGGCGAGTAAATGAGTCACACTGAGAAAAAAAAAACCTCACAGTTGCCCTTAGAAAATGACCTGGAGCCCCGGGAGCTGAGGGAACACTGCTGATAGCTTTCCCAGCCGGCCTTAAAAGACCTGGTTCCTCCTGCACCTCTCCTTACCTCAGCACTGCAGACTGTCAGTCAGCCACAGTGAAAACAGCTCTTTTTTTTTTTTTTTAAATAAACTTTACCAAGACACAGAGAAAAGCTGTTGCAGGAGACAAGGGAGCAGCTGTAGCAGAGACGGTGGTGAGTGGCCAGGAGCCCCTGGTCGTCAGACACCGAACTGTGGCAGGCGAAACCCTGACAGGAATATCCAATTCCCGGGATGCTCGGCTTCTACTGAGAGATGGCCCACGAAGGAACCTAACACCTCAGGAAGCGACCATAAACCAAAAACTTAAATTCAAACTAACTAAATAAAAAAATTTAACTAAAGACTGCAGATGTGCATCTGTACCACCCACTGGAGTCAGAGAAATACTGAGTGGCTGCAGGTGGCACTCTCGTTATGTAGCAGTGCCCTAAGTTCTAATTGTTCTCCGACTCCACCTGCTGGTAGGGATACACAACCCACTTTTCTGGACTGATCTGGGTATGTTCAGGAACTGTTGTTTTTGATAACCAGGTCTAACTGGAGTGGAGATTGATTGAATTAGCAGATTGAATTGGCATCAATCTTCACATTTACTGTGTGTGTGGGGGTGGGGGGAGGGATCATCATCCCATAACATTTTCTATGTGGGGCACAAGAGGAATTTTATACATATTAATATTGTTCCTAATTTAATCTGAGTTTTGTTTCCTCCTGCAAAAATTCCTTTTAAAGAAGTTAAACAGCAGGTGGCAGTCTGACAGTACAATGTTTTGCAGTCAAGAGCAGCCTGAGCCAAAAGGGTTAATTCCCGAATCCTGAATGAGGCTGCTGACATCACGCTGGCGATAAGTTTCAGTTACAATTAGAGCTAGGAGCTGATGGGAAGGAAGTGCTGAGAGAAAGGGTTTCACATCTGCAGCAACTTGAGTGCTGTAAAGCTCTCTTTTCTTACAGGAAAGAAACAGTGAGGAAAAGCGCAACTTGTTTCATCTGATTTTAGTATAAAAGCCCACAATCTAGTTGCAAATCCAGCAGGATTAACTCCCACCCTACTAAAGAAAACTATAGTGTTTAGGTTTGCAGATAAGTCACTGTTGCATGTATCAGATGTTTGCTGTAAAAATCTATTTTCTTTTCCTGTTTGTGGATGTTTAATCTTTTTTGTGTTCACGTATATCAATAACAAACTTTTTAGTTTAACAACACCGTATCTGATACTGATCAGTGACACAGATAAGTCACTGGACAATCACAGTATTTTTGGGTGGGTAGTTTGTGAGTGCCTTTCTGGAAATTGTGTGATCTGGGTTGTTGTACAGTTGCAGTTTCCCCAGAAACCATCATGGAGAAGCTTGTGGGCAGGATACTTGTCCAGAGGCAAGCTGGAACTTGGTGGATGAGAAGTTATTAGGACAGGGGGCACTTGTACAGGTGTAGGCAAGGCCTGTGCAGAGTTTGTCAGGACCCTCAAGTGGCCAAGGGTTAATCCCTAGTGCATGTTAGGAGCGGTGTGGAGGAGTTAGGCATTTAAGCTTCCTGTCTTCAGTCTTAAAGCCACATCAGAAGAAGACAATAACTGTATGGTCTTGAAAGCTCATGTACATCTTTGTTTCTTGGTCTAATGAAAGGTTTCACAACCTACTGTGATTTCAACCAAATAGTACAAATACTATTTGTTTTCTTAGCCTCAATGCTGAATTCTTACTGTAATACTCAAAACATGTTTTCTTTGTAAATATCTAGCTTCTGCTTATGAGACCTGTAATGAATACTCAGATTTACTGCCTTATGAAATCAATTTCTGGAGATGGCCGAGGAGCTTTTTTTTACACAGACATTCCTTATGGTTATCATCTCACTACTTAAAACTGTTAGATTTTGAAGTGTATTTGTACAATTTTGTAACCCCCAATTCACATATACTTTCTTTACCCTCCTCTCAACAGGTCTGACAATGAATATATCAAGAGAACTTGAAATCAGTCATCACTGCTGTGTGAACTGAAGACTTACCTCTATGATATTTTGCTGTTTTAATAGTTGGAACAACAAATATCATATCTCCAAACATTTCAAACAACAGATCTCTCAGTTGGATGGGGTCCTCTGTATCTCCAAGGTACTCCTCAGTTACCAGTTCAGAAAAAGGACCCTGATGAACAACAACAGCAAATATTTCAACATCAAATATTTCTGAACTTCAGTGTTCAGAATGTACTGGTCTCACTGAATCTGCGACTCAGCACTACGCTAGCAGCAAAATGTCGTGGGCGAAGCACATATGCTAAGGAGAAATTAATGAGCAGGAGCATTCTCAGAATTTAGCGGGGATAAGAGAGTGTTAGCCTGTTTAAATTTTATTTATTTATTTATTTAATGGTTTTTTTATACCGGCATTCATGAAGCATTCACATCATGTCGGTTTACATAAAAACAGGGGTGCAATGAATACAACAATGAACATAAATAAATGTGATGAAGAGATGCAGTTACAATTAACAAGGGCTGTTGAACTGGGGTTCAACAGCCCTTGTTAATTGTAAATCTGACACATAATTAATTAATTGTAAATCTGACACATTTAATTGTCAGATTTAATTGACACATTTACAAGATTTAATTGTAAATCTTGTTAATTGTAAATCTGACACATACTCTTAAGTCAGTGGCTGTCTTTAATCTTGTACACATTATCTTACTGAAAAACGCCAGCCTGAGTGGCAGAGCTAAATATTCTACCCCGAAATAATGTACTAGGGCTTGTTACAGCATCAGATTCCATAATTCCCGATGGCAATGACTCATCGAATACAATGATATCGCAAGGTCAGCATACATTTCAGGAAAGTCTGTAGTGCTTCCATGGAAGAAAAGGGTAGGGGATCAAATATGAAACACTATGGGTCAAGTTAAAAAAAAAAAAAAAAAAGATGCATCTTAAAAAAGGAATGTTAATACTGTATTTCATACCAAAATCAAATACTTCCTTCACCATTGTTGTCTCGTTTTATTTGATTTTCTTCATGGCCCAGTTTTTCATTGTTCTTTTGCTCATCTCAAACTTCTCCTTGGTTATCATCTGTTCCTCCCTTTTTTTTTTTTTTTTTTTTTTACTATACCTAGTGTTGTTACAGCTATGTGCAAAAGTTTAAGCACCCCTAGTCAATGTTACGGCTATGGCTGCTGTGCAACCGCCTCACCACCAGGGGTCCCTCTAGAGATGGATCTCCTGACAGGCCCAGTCCATCTCCCTTCTCCTCTCTATGTTCTGGGCTGTCCCTTATAACCCTGCCTGACAGTTCCCTCAGTGCTTCGGCATCGAGCTCGCCTGGGCTCCCTGCTCTAGTCTTCCTTGCTTGCTGTGCATTTGGTCCCTGGACCTTGCCTTGCCTTGCGCAGCCTTCGGGCCTTATTCCTTGACTTGCCTTGCCTTGCGCAGCCTTCGGGCCTTATTCCTTGCCTTGCCTTGCCTTGCGTGGCCTACGGGCCTTCTGTGTGTGTGTGTGTGGCCTACGGGCCTTCTCTGCCTTGACTTGCTTACGGTGTGTGGCCTACGGGCCTTCTGTGTGTGTGTGTGGCCTACGGGCCTTCTCTGCCTTGCCCTGCTTACGGTGTGTGGCCTACGGGCCTTCTGTGTGTGTGTGGCCTACGGGCCTTCTGACCTGCCTTGCCCTGCTTACGGTGTGTGGCCTACGGGCCTTCTGTGTGTGTGTGTGGCCTACGGGCCTTCTCTGCCTTGCCTTGCTTACGGTGTGTGGCCTACGGGCCTTCTGTGTGTGTGTGTGGCCTACGGGCCTTCTCTGCCTTGCCCTGCTTATGGTGTGTGGCCTACGGGCCTTCTGTGTGTGTGTGTGGCCTACGGGCCTTCTGACCTGCCTTGCCCTGCTTACGGTGTGTGGCCTACGGGCCTTCTGTGTGTGTGTGGCCTACCTGCCTTCTGACCTGCCTTGCCCTGCTTACTGTGTGTGGCCTATGGGCCTTCTGTGTGTGTGTGGCCTACGGGCCTTCTGACCTGCCTTGCCCTGACCCAGCCTGAACCCAGACACTGCTACTTGCCGCCTGCCCTGACCCAGCCTAGACCCAGACACTGCTACTTGCCGCCTGCCCTGACCCAGCCTGAACCCAGACACTGCTACTTGCCGCCTGCCCTGACCCAGCCTGGACCCAGACACTGCTACTTGCTGCCTGCCCTGACCCAGCCTGGAACCAGACACTGTTTCTAGCCATTCCTGTCTCTCTCCACCTGGAGCCACCCTGCTGGGTGGTGTTCACGACTCCCATGCGTAACAGTATGCCGAAGCCACCAATTTCCAGGGGAAGAGATAGGTCTTGGTACTACCGGTGAGCCAATTTTTCTTTTACCTCTACTCACATTATGCCTCAGCCTCCAAGTTTTTATGTCTGTGCTTGTTGCCAGACTTTGAACTATCCCAGTTACAAGAACTGTCTTGCATGTCAACTCTCAGACCAAGAGCACTGGGTTTGCAGTAATTGTCATAAGAGGAACGTCTCAGTCTATCAGGAATGTTTAAATTGTCTAAATCCTAAACCAGGGTGGTGGAAATGCTCCTGTCTTCCGTGTCTGTTACCACCAGGCAAACCCTGCCCCCGTTGTTCTGCTTTAGGATCAGCTGTTCCATTAGAAAAGACAATCAGCTCTCCTAACCGGTATTCTGCTTCTGGCTCCACTAAAACAGACATTTTAGCTGGCAGTTTGTGGATACAAAAACCCAGGACTTACCTGGCCAAGAAGGCTTCTGTGACACCAGTGCTAGAGCCTCGGGAACAGGTTTCTCTAAAACGGAGAGAGTTGATTAACTCTAGCAGGGCTCTGCTTCCCACAGCTGCTGTTGAGACAATAACGAGCACTTTCCCTAGACGTCCTAGAACTGCCTGTGCCTTCTCTAAACTGCTCCTCCGGAAACAAAATAAGGAGCCTCAGAGTTTGGCTCGAGGTATCAAGCCCACAGCAGTGCAATCTGTGTCTTCCATGTGCACTGCTTCTAACCTTGCTGCTCTGCCATCTGAGCCTGCTGCATCACCCCAAGAGGGGTCCGAGCCTGCTGCATCACCCCGAGAGGGGCCCGAGCCTGCTGCATCGCCCCGAGGAGGATCCAAGCCTGCTGCATCACCCCAAGAGGGGCCCGAGCCTGCTGCATCACCCCGAGAGGGGCCCGAGCCTGCTGCATCGCCCCGAGGAGGATCCAAGCCTGCTGCATCACCCCAAGAGGGGTCCAAGCCTGCTGCATCACCCCGAGAGGGGCCCGAGCCTGCTGCATCGCCCCGAGGAGGATCCAAGCCTGCTGCATCGCCCCAAGAGGGGGCCAAGCCTGCTGCATCACCCCAAGAGGGGTCCGAGTCTGCTGCATCACCCCGAGAGGGGCCCGAGTCTGCTGCATCACCCCGAGAGGGGTCCAAGCCTGCTGTTTCGCCCCAAGAGGGGTCCGGGCCTGCTGCACTACCCCGAGAAGAGCCTGAGTCTGCCGAACCGGCCCTGCTGCCGC
The DNA here is from genome assembly GCF_901001135.1 of Rhinatrema bivittatum. Classification (NCBI taxonomy): domain Eukaryota; kingdom Metazoa; phylum Chordata; class Amphibia; order Gymnophiona; family Rhinatrematidae; genus Rhinatrema; species Rhinatrema bivittatum. The sequence goes on from NC_042621.1 coordinate 53,035,802, forward strand.
CCCCGGAAGAGCTCGAACCGGCCCTGCTGCCGTCCCCAGAGGGGTCCGAACCGGTCCTACTGACAGACTTTCTGACTCAGCCTTCTGAGCCTGCTGAACCGGTCCTGCTGCCGCCCCCGGAGGGGCTCGAACCGGTCCTGCTGCCATCCTCGGAGGGGTCCAAACCAGTACTGCTGCTGTTCCCGGAGGGGTTCGAACAGGTCTTGCTGCCATCCCCGGAGGGGTCCGAACCGGTCTTACTGACAGACTTTCTGACTCAGCCATCTGAGTCTGCCGAACCGGTCCTGCTGCCGTCCCCGGAGGGGCCCAAACCGGTCCTACTAACAGACTTTCTGACTCAGCCTTCTGAGCCTGCTGAACCGGCCCTGCTGCCGCCCCCGGAAGGGCTCGAACCGGCCCTGCTGCCGTCCCCGGAGGGTTCCGAATCGGTTCTGCTGCCGTCCCCGGAGGGGTCCGAACCGGGCCTGCCAACAGACTCTGTTACTCAACCATCTGAGCCTGCTGTACCGGTCCAGCTGCTGCCCCTGGAGGGGCCCATACCGGATCTGATGTCGTTCCCGGAGGGGTCCAAACCGGTTCTGCTGTCACCGACTCTGGAGGAGTCTGTGCCGGCCCTGAGGCCGACCCTGGAGGGGTCTGGACCAGTCCTGCTGTCGTCTCAGGAGGAATTACGGACTATTTCGCTGCCCCAGGTGGGGTTTATGTTCCCCTTGTCACCCCAGGAGGGGTTATGGAAATCTGCACCGCCTCTGCTACCCCAGGAGGGGTCTAACCCTGCCGCCTTGTCCCAGGAGGGGTTATGGACTATTTTGCTGCCCCAGGTTGGGGTTGTGTCTGCCTTATCACCCCAGGTGGGGTTATGGACTGCCTTACTGCCTCGGGAAGGAGTTGAACCTGCCGCATCACCCCCGGAGTGGTCTCACGTTATTATTGATTACCTCCTGCACAGATGGGATCCAGGAGGAGGGGGAGGCCTTGAGGGGGGGGTACTGTTATGGCTATGGCTGCTGTGCAACCGCCTCACCACCAGGGGTCCCTCTAGAGATGGATCTCCTGACAGGCCCAGTCCATCTCCCTTCTCCTCTCTATGTTCTGGGCTGTCCCTTATAACCCTGCCTGACAGTTCCCTCAGTGCTTCGGCATCGAGCTCGCCTGGGCTCCCTGCTCTAGCCGTCCTTGCTTGCTGTGCATTTGGTCCCTGGACCTTGCCTTGCCTTGCCTTGCGCAGCCTTCGGGCCTTATTCCTTGCCTTGCCTGGCCTTCGGACCTTATTCCTTGCCTTGCCTTGCGTGGCCTACGGGCCTTCTGTGTGTGTGTGTGTGTGGCCTACGGGCCTTCTCTGCCTTGCCCTGCTTACGGTGTGTGGCCTACGGGCCTTCTGTGTGTGTGTGGCCTACGGGCCTTCTGACCTGCCTTGCCCTGCTTACGGTGTGTGGCCTACGGGCCTTCTGTGTGTGTGTGGCCTACGGGCCTTCTGACCTGCCTTGCCCTGCTTACGGTGTGTGGCCTACGGGCCTTCTGTGTGTGTGTGTGGCCTACAGGCCTTCTCTGCCTTGCCTTGCTTACGGTGTGTGGCCTACGGGCCTTCTGTGTGTGTGTGTGGCCTACGGGCCTTCTCTGCCTTGCCCTGCTTACGGTGTGTGGCCTACGGGCCTTCTGTGTGTGTGTGGCCTACGGGCCTTCTGACCTGCCTTGCCCTGCTTACGGTGTGTGGCCTACGGGCCTTCTGTGTGTGTGTGGCCTACGGGCCTTCTGACCTGCCTTGCCCTGCTTACTGTGTGTGGCCTACGGGCCTTCTGTGTGTGTGTGGCCTATGGGCCTTCTGACCTGCCTTGCCCTGACCCAGCCTGAACCCAGACACTGCTACTTGCCGCCTGCCCTGACCCAGCCTAGACCCAGACACTGCTACTTGCTGCCTGCCCTGACCCAGCCTGAACCCAGACACTGCTACTTGCCGCCTGCCCTGACCCAGCCTGGACCCAGACACTGCTACTTGCTGCCTGCCCTGACCCAGCCTGGAACCAGACACTGTTTCTAGCCATTCCTGTCTCTCTCCACCTGGAGCCACCCTGCTGGGTGGTGTTCACGACTCCTGACCGGAGCCCATGCGTAACAGTCAAACTGTATCTTTCAATGAATCTTTAAGCGAAAAGAAGCCGCCACAGCCTCTACATGGTACAAAGTTAAACACATCTTTCTACAATTATTTTTTTTTTTTGGTTTTCAAGAATAAACTTGGTATAAACATCCTGAACTGATTAATTATCCATTCCGCCCAAGTCAACCAGTGCGAAACCAAAAATCTATAGTTGCATCATCCCAACCTCCCCCCTTCCCCTCCCCCACCCCACAAACATTAACAAAACATCCGTGTATTCCAATCCCAAGTGTAAAAACATCAAACTTTGTCCACACAAGTCAGGAAGGAGCCCTCCAGAGCATAATTAGTCTGGAGCTATACACATTCATTAAGGATCCAACTTCTAGCAGCATGCGGAAGAGTTTGAATGTATGGGTCCCAAACACTCAGAAATCGCTTGCGTCGTGTTGGAGATATTCGAGTGGAAAGTTGTTCCATATGCATCATAGCATAAAAAAGATTCCTCCAGGCCCAGAAAGAAGGGGACGAGTGCTGCGCCAGCCCATGAGTATCACCCGTTTCCCAACCACACTAGCCTTCTGTATCAATAACCGGGTGCCAGGATCCCGTATTCTCACCGGAGGTATACACCCAAATAAGATCCACAATGGCGCAACCGGTATAGAAATATGTAAGATTGTGGCTAAATATTGGGCTATCCAATCCAGAAGGATTGAACAGCAGGACAAGCCCAAAAAGCATGAGCCAAAGTGCCCCGTTCCTTATGGCAACGTAGACAGGAACCCGAACTAGCTATATGTTGTCTCTGCGCCATCTGGGGCGAAATATATGCCCTTCCTAAAAATTTATACTGTAGTTCTCTATAATAGGTGTTATACGAGATCCTGGCAATCCAACCATAACAGATTCTTAATACTGAGGAGGTGACCACAAACTCCCCATCAGCAGTCCATCGATCTGCCAGTGCGGCATACATCTCTACACCCTTCAACTTGTGCAGACTTTTATAATATTGTGATAAGGACGGCGCCTTATTTCTCAAGAGAGCCAGCAATGCTTCCAGTTTCTGGAAAGCTGAAAGTTGCTTAAACGCCACGGGTATGGCCTGGATATAATGTGTAATTTGTAAATAAGGGAATGCAGTGATCGCCTTCCTCCCATAACACTCTTGCACCTCAGAAAAGGACATCAAATTCCCCTGATCCATAAATAAATGCCCCAAATACTCAATACCCGCCTTCTTCCACTCTTGAAATGCTTGAAAGGTAGTCCCTGGAGAGAAATCATTGTTACCAGTGATCGAAAGCAAGTAGGCACTGACCCGAGGCACCTGAAGAGTTTTAGTCAAAGTAACCCAAGCCTGTCTGATCGGCTGCACTACCCTGGAATGAGTCAACATGGGGGATAATTTCGCCGGCTCCACCTGGAGCGCGTAGCTTACATTAACAGGGTATAGAAGGGCACTTTCAGCCATAAAACTGGTATGTGAGGAAGTACCAAGCACCCAATCTCTTATGATCTTTCTACAATTTTTAATGCAAAATTACTATGTGCAGATTGAAAATAATAAAAAACCGTGTCTGAAGGTATGGGCACTGCACAATTCTTATGATGCTGACAATAATTACTGCTAGCAGCCCCACTGAGACAGACTAGGGCCAGGGGATCAGCTTAAACATTCTTTCAGCCAACGGGCAGTCACACAGCAAGTCCTGTATTTGGGATATGCAACATGACGACAACATGGGATATGCAACATGACGACAACATAGACTATATTTATATACATACTATTTATTCATTGAGGGAGATCTCAGTTTAAAATCAAATAAAACCTATCTAACCCACCCCAGAAACAAAACAGTTCTACGTAGGATGTGTGTATAGTGAAGAGTTACATACATACAAAAGCAGACAAGACTGCTGAAGAATTATAGCATAATAAGACTTGCTATTTTATTCATCCCTGGAATGGCTACACCAGTTAGCCTGTATATGAATATCCACCAGAAGTTTAGAACATTTTATGACTACCTGCATTTCTTTTGCCTGACAGTTCCTGCTTTTTCCTTTTCCCAGCTCAGTTTGAATGAGCGTTGGGATTCTGGTGCCATTAGCCTAATTTGTAACAACCTCCAGGGATTTCCCCCCTATTTTAATATTCCTCCCCTCCATTCTTAAGTCTGATCATTGCAGCAACATTCTTGATATAGAGAGCCATAGGACAGGACCTCGTCTGGAACCCTGTTTGAGGGGTTCTAAATCCAGCCACTAGATGTCACCCTCCCTCCACCAGGGGCTGCGAATGCTATCTTTGCAATACACCCAGGCTAGACTTGTAAGGGCATTTCTAAAGTACATGAGATGCTGGAATTTGACGTCAACACTCATAATTAAAGATGCTATGAACAATATGAAGTTGATCTTTAATCAGGTAGATGTCAGCCGTGTTCGAGTTAGAGAGAATTTTGGGATCTTCCATAGATCAGTTTCTTAGCGGTGAAAATACCAAATAAGAATTATACTCAGCATCCACGGGGTGTTATATTGGTCCATCCTAGTTCAGTCTAAGGTTTCTCTATTTGATATTTAATTACTTTGTTTGTAACGGTTTTCTTTTTAAAAGGCTATGTTGAGCTGATTCAACAATTGTGACATTTTTCTGGGTTCATGGATTTGACAGGTAAAACTATAGAAGTTAACACATCTCTATTCATAATCCAGTAGATAAGAGTATAGTGTTTGTCTAAAAGTTATCTCTCAGGCTCCAAAGATTCTTAAATTCAGTGCTCATTCTTCTATGAGAAATTCATGAATACAGAGTGAAACAAAACAGAAAAAGCCTCATGACATATAAGGTAGCTGGGTTATGTCTTACCGTGAATGGTGAAGTCTTCAGGAAAGAGTCAACTCCTTCTTTATCTAGTCCTTCCTTTAAGTCACTTTGTAACATGAACTGTACAATAAAACATTTCATATTTATTTAAAAATTTTAATCGCCTAACTCATGAATGCCTAAGCGATTTACAATAAAATATATTACACTTTGATTATTTTCTAAATAATTAACTCATGAACATAAACATACAACACTGCTAGAAGTACTGGTTTAAGAAAATGAGTAGTTATCAGTCCTCAGTGTGAAGTGCACTTTCCTTGTTTGGAGCAGAGCTTCTGCGGTTCACCATTACTGGGGAATGGGGAGGTGGATATACACTAAAATTGGAGAAATTACTTACCTGATAATTTTGTTTTCCTTAGTGTAGACATATGGACTCAGGACCAATGGATTATGCTCCCACTGCCAGCAGATGGAGACGGAGTCAGATTTCAAAGCTGACATGACCCTAGATATTCCCCTGCAGTGACCTCAGCCCTCCAGTATTCTCTTCAATAGCCACTGTAGACCTACTAGTGAAAAACACTTGATTAAAAATGCACAACCATAATTGTACAAAACCAATCAAACACTGAACCCCAATAGGAATACAGGTGCCCTGATCTAGGGACTGGATGAAGGCTTACCCGTAATCTCTTGGATTCAATATCCACTCCACAGGTAAATCCTTGGCACCATTCTTGGGCAGCCGAGGGCAAGATGCTGAGTCCATCTGTCTACACTAAGGAAAACAAAATTATCAGTTAAGTAATTTCTCCATTTCCTAGCGTGTAACCAGATGGACTCAGGACCAATGGGATGTACAAAAGCTACTCCTGATAGGGGCGGAAGGCTGCCCACGGTCCGGTTAACACCACCCTTATAAAGGCTGAGTCCCCTCGAGTCTGTACATCCAAACAATAGAACCTGAAGAAGGTGTGCAAGGAGGACCACGTCGCCACTCGGCAGATATCAGCGGGAGATAGCCGTTTATTTTCCACCCATGAGACCGCCTGAGTCCTAGTGGAATGAGCTTTAACCTGAGAAGGTAATGGCTTTCCTGCCTCCATATAGGCTACCGTGATCACCTCCTTAATCCAGCAAGCTATGGAAGCCTGCAAAGCTGGTTCGCCCTGCTTCTTTTCACTGTGAAGGACAAACAGACCGGTTCTGAAACGTCTAGATATCACACCAAACGTCTACTAACATTCAAATGACGGAGGAGGCAGTATTCCTCCGCGTCCTTGTGCGTATTTAAGGATGACAATGAAATGGACTGATTCAAATGAAATTCTGAGACTACCTTGGGCAAGAAAGATGGAACGGTAAGAAGCTGTAATGCTGCTGGAGACATCTGGAGGAATGGTTCCCGACATGACAATGCCTGCAGTTCAGAGATGAGACATGCTGAGCATATAGCCACCAGGAACACTGCTTTCAAGGTTAACAAATGCAAGGAAAGTCTGCGCAACAGCTGAAAGAAGGGCCCTGCCAAAAACTCCAATACTAGATTAAGATTCCACAAGGAAACCGGCCACCATAGGGGTGGCCGATGGTGCTTCACTCCTTTCAGAAAATGGGCCACATCCGGATAAGGAGATTCCATTAATCTTGCCCCTGAAACAGGAGAGAGCCGCTACCTGCACCTTCAAGGAATTAAGGGACAAACCTTTATTCAACCCATCATGCAAAACTTCCAGAATAAGTGGGATTTTGACCGCCCAAGGGGGGACACCATGATCCTTGCACCAGGCCACAAATACTCTCCAGATACGCACATATGCTAGGGTCATAGAGAACTTCTGAGTGTGGAGTAAGGTGGCAATTACTGCCGCAGCATATCCTTGCATCATCAGGCGAGTCTTCTCAAGGGCCAGACCGTAAGTCAGAATAGAGTCAGATCCTCGTGAAGGACCGGTCCGTGCTGTAGCCCTGTGCGGTGAGAGGCACAGGGGGCTTTCCACAAGAAGTCTCCACATGTCTGCATATCACGGACATATGGGCCAATCTGGAGCTACTAGTAGGACTAATCCCCTGTGGTACTTGATTCTGCTAATGACCCTGCCCAGCAGGGGCCACAGAGGAAAGGCATATAGCAAATCTTCTTCCGGCCAGGTCTGAACGAGAGCATTGATTCCCATGGACCACTGATCTCTTCTGCGACTGAAGAATTGGGGAACCTTCATATTGTGAGATGCGGCCAGCTGATTGATGGACGGGAGGCCCTATCGATCTATCATCAGTTGAAAGGCTTTGGCCGACAACACCCACTCTCCTGGATCCAGACTCTCCCTGTTTAGAAAGTCTTCTCTGATGTTGTCTTTTCCTACGATTTGGGAGGCTGAGATCATCTGTAGATGTATTTCTGCCTATTCCATAAGGAGATCTATCTCTTGTGACACTTGCTGGCTTTTGGTTCCACCCTGGTGGCCGATGTAGACCACCATCATTGCGTTGTCCAACATTACAAGGACTGCTTGACCCTGGAGTCTGTGGCTGAATTATAGACACGCCAATCTACTTGCTCAGCCTTCCAAGGTAGTTGATGTTCCAGAGGGCCTCTTGTTTGGTCCAACATCCCTGGCCAACAAGTTCCTGACAGTGAACTCCCCAGCCCCAGAGACTCATGTCTGTCATGAGGACCAGTCAGTTCAGTGAGGACAAGGGCACACCCCTGCTCCGATGAGCTTCCTGCAGCCACCACTGGAGCCAAGAGCATAGTCCCATCGGCAAGTAGAGATGAATCAAATAGTCTTGAAACTGCAGGTTCCAGCGTGACAGCAGTGAGCGCTGAAGTGGTCGCATGTGTACCCTCGCCCACGGCACCACTTCCAGGTTCGCTGCCATCAAACTGAGGACTTTGAGACAGCTTCACACCCTCGGGCATGTTGTGCTCATCAAGTGACACACCTGGGACATCAACGTCCTTATCCACATGGTCAGACGGAAGACCTTGCCCTGCTTGGTGTCGAACTGGACTTCAAGATATTCCAAGGACTGGGAAGGCTTGAGATTGCTCTTGTCCAGGTTTACTACCCAACCGAGTTCCTGAAGCAATGAGGTCACCCTGTTGGTCACCCAGAGACTCTCTTCCTCGGACTTGGCCCAGATCAACCAGTCTTCCAGGATTGCCTCTTTTTTCAATGCTGCCACAACGACCACCATAATCTTGGAAAATGTTTTTGAGGGGGGGTGACTAGGCCAAAGGACAGTGCCCAGAACTGATAATGGTGGCCCAGTAACGCAAAGTGTAGGAAAGGTTGGTGTTCTTGATGGATTGGAATATGTAGGAAGGGCTCAGATAGGTCCATTGAGGTTAAGAACTTGTACGGCCATTATCACGGAGCATAAGGTTTCCATGCAGAAATGATTCACTTGTAGATGTCGGTTGACACTCTTGAGGTCCAGGATGGGGGCGAAAGGAACCTTCCTTCTTGGGTACGATGAAATAGATGGAATAATGTCCCATATTTTCCTGGGGCACAGGTACTGGGATTATAGCCCTCATCCTGAGGAACCTTAAAAGAGTAATCTCCACTGCCTGCTCCACCGCCACCATTGAGACCACTCCTCTGGCCGAAGTACGAACTAGATCTGAGCCCGCATCTGCTAAAAAGGTGGCAGCGGGTTCTGGAATTCACTCCGGAGTCATTCACCTCTTGAGAGAGGAGTAGGCACAAATGAGCTACCAGGGCACAAGAAGAAGCAATCTGCAATGTCATTGCTACTGAGTCAAAGGATTGTTTAAGGATGGAGTCCATCAGTCTATCGTGTGCATACTTTAAGGTCACTACGCCCTCCGCTGGGATAGTTGTTCACTTAGAGATGGCACAGACCAGCACATCCACTTTAGGGAAATGCAAACACTTTCTCACTGCTGGATCCAGTGGGCATAGAACTTCTAACGTTCGTCCCCTTTAAATCTTGCTTCCAGGGCACCCCATTCCAGGTCAATCAACTCCTGGATGTCTTCCAGTATTGGAAAATAGCAAGATGCTTTCCATGGGGAGATCAAAATGGGATTCTTCTTTGGTTCCATCATGGAATTGGTCCCAGGGATTCCCAGTGTCTTCAGGGTCTGAGAAACCACGGCCGACAATTCGTCTCTATGAAAAAAACGCGACATGGTTCGATACGGTTCCAACCCAGGGGGAATTTACTCTTCTTCCAAGGGGTCTGGATTGTCCTCTTCATCTGAGCCATCTGGGTCCCTACCAGGAATTGCTCTTGGTAAGGCGAGGAATGCTTCGAGGTCTGCCGATCGGACTGAGAGAGGGAGGGCTTACCGGCTGAGGTTCCATCCGGACAGGGGCAAATCGAAGTAGTAGACTGCGCCTGTACTAAGGCCTGTAGACCTTTGAAAAATTCCACCCAAGAGAACGCAGCCGGGTCCATGCCTGGCCCAGGAGGTACCGTTGAATTTCCCTCTCCCATGGATGACCCAGTCAAGGGAGTACTCAGATCCGGGGTACTTCCAGTTAAGGCTGTGAATGGGAGGAGCTGGGCTGACATAAGTTGGAATCCAGGTCAGACTGTGAAGCCCTTATATGACAAGCAGCGCAGAGTGAAAGGCGCTTATATTTCTTGGCTGCCGGTGCCATTGGCGGTGGTAACTGTGTGTTCTATTGGCGCGTGCTTAAAAATTTTTTTTTAATGCGCACAGATTTCAAGCTCCTAGGCGGGACACAGCTTAGTAAGTGGTGCACGTATGTACGCGTGCGACTTTAAGCATGTGGGGCATGCGCAGAGCCAACATAATGTGCGTACCAAAGTTCTGTGGAGGTCAATAAGGCACATACAAAGATGCGTGCAAGATAGCATCGCTGCAGCTTACCACGCGATGTGCCAACCAAGCCTAAAGCGGGGCCTAGCCCACCAGGGGCCACTCAACCCACTCGGAAATCCACTTCCCCTTACCCCAATGGGATCGGGAACATTGTCAATACAGCCCGCGGAGCAAGGAGACCGGAGAAAGTCTTACTGAAATCTCTCCAAATGTCTCTGAATAGGGAGGTAAATCATTTTTATTTATTTATTTTTTTAAACTTACCTGGGCTCAGCGCTTACCAGCTGAGTACAGAGACAGTCTCTGGCTGCAGGGGGAGAGGGCTTTGGCTGTCACTGCCATGCTCTGCTTCCTGCACCTGCTGCCTTTCAGCTGCTTAAGCAGAAAAGCCACCGGACCAAGGCACACCTCTGAGGGATCTTGGAAATTGCCTCAGGAATTCTCAACTGGGGGAGGAACTTTTAGGTATCACCACAGGAGAGCGGGGCTCAGTTTTCCTTCAATTTATAAAGCAGAATTTCTTCTTCCAAAAAGTACAGCAATCCCCTAGGGAGATGCATATCCACCATCTGCGGGAGACGGAGAATAATGAGGGGCTGAGGTCACAGCAGGGATGTATGTAGGGTGTTGTCAGCTTTGAAATTTGACTCCATCTCCATCTGCTGGCAGGAGAGCATAACCCATTGGTCCTGAGTCCATCTGTCTACATGCTAGGAAATCAGGACTTGTAAACATTTCCAGCAACAAGATATTGACTTTAGAGAATAAAAAAATTCACATCCTATGTTAAAAAAGACATGTGGCTTAAAAGCCCCAAATCTTGGGAAAATTGGGTACCCTTTTTTCCTCACTGCACTGATTTTCAGATTATTTATTTATTTTATTTATTTATTAACTTTTATTTACCGACATTCGTGCAGCACATCATGCCGGTTTACAAAAAACTCAGGTGGATGATACAATAAAACAATAAAAACAATGTACATAGAAAATAAAAGTAGAAAACCATTACAATGTAACCTTAGAGCAAATTACTATTTCTTATAACCTTAGAACAAAATACTATTTCTTACAAAAAACACATTAAAACCGCACATTATCAAAAAGAGATAAAGTAAGTAGAGGGGGGATGTTGTCTCTTCTGGGGATCCTTAGGTGGTGGTGGTGGGGGGAAGCGGGGGAGGAAAAAGGAAAGGGAGAATGTTCGAGTTGAGGGGGCTGGGGAGGAATTAAGTATGGTTTGTGTCGGGATATGCTTGTCGGAATAGCCATGTTTTGACTCCTTTCTTGAACGTTTGCAGGGATGTCTCTTGGCGTAGGAGGGTGGGTAGGGAGTTCCAGAGGGTGGGGCCAGCGACGGAGAAGGCTCTCTCTCTGGTGTGGGTAGAATGTGCTGCCTTTAGAGAAGGGGTGTGCAGGGTACCTGCATGGGTTGTTCTTGTGGGTCGGTCGGAGGACCGGTAACGAGGCATTTCGTCGAGCCAGGTGTGGTTATGTTTGTGTAGGGAATTGTGAAGTAGAGTGAGGGTTTTGTATTGTGAGCGGAAGGAGATGGGTAACCAATGTAGGTCTTTTAGTATGGGGGTGATGTGGTCCCTTTTTTGAGTGCCTGTTATGATTCTAGCCATGGAATTTTGTAGAATTTGGAGGGGTTTGATGGTGGTGGCGGGGAGTCCTAGTAATAGGGAATTGCAATAGTCTAATTTTGTGAGCATTGTGGTCTGTATGACTGTGCGGAAATCGTGTGTGTGGAGGAGGGGTTTGAGTTTTTTTATGATGTTAAGTTTGTAGAAACCCCCCTTTATTAGATTTTTGATGTGGGGTTTGAAACTTAGGTGTTGGTCAATGTAGACGCCTAGATCTCTTACAACCTGGGTCTGAGGGGTGGCTGTGGTTGTATTTTGTGGAGTGTTCTGTCGCATGGGGAGAGTGAAGCGTTCAGGCTGCTTAGAGATGATGAGTAATTCTGTTTTTGACGAGTTTAGAGCAAGATGGAGTTCGGTTAGCGAGGCGCTTATGGTGGCGAGGCAAGATTCCCAGCGTTGCAGAGGTTCTTTTATGGAATCCTGAAACGGGATGAGAATCTGCACGTCATCTGCATACAGGAAGAATTTCAGGCCTAGTTTGGAGAGGAGGTGGCATAGGGGTATGAGATAAATATTGAATAGGGTGGAGGATAGGGATGATCCTTGGGGTACGCCTTGCGTGATAGGAATGTGAGAGGATTCGTGCTTGTCGATTTTTACTAGATACTCTCTGTGTGTGAGGTAGGAGGAGAGCCATGAGAGGGCTGTGTCAGCGATACCTATTTCTGTTAGGCGGGTTATTAGTATCTGATGGTTGACGGTATCGTAGGCAGCTGAGATGTCTAGTAGGGCAAGAAGGTAAGAGTTTCCGTGGTCCATACCTTTAAGTATGGTGTCTGTCATGGCTAGCAGTAAGGTTTCGGTGTTTCGGTTTTTGCGGAAACCGAACTGTTGGGTGTGGAAGATGTTGTGGTCTTCTAAAAACTCCGTTAGTTGTTTGTTAATAACCCTCTCTAGGACTTTGGATAGGAATGGGAGATTGGAAATTGGACGGTAATTGGCAGGGTCTTTGGGGTCGAGGGTGGGTTTCTTTAGGAGGGGCTTGACTATGGCCAGTTTGAGTGGGTCTGGGACACTGCCTGCAGTAATAGAGCAGTTGATAAAGTCCTTAATGTGTTTGGTGATGGCGGGAGTGATGGAGAGGAGGGTTTTTGAGGGAATGGTGTCTGAAGAGTGTGTGGATGGTTTCATCTTTTTTAGTATAGCTTCCACTTCTATGTTGGTGGTAAGGTCAAATGTTTTAAGGGTGATCTTTTTGTCATTGGGAATGGGGGGAAGGGGGGTGGTGTTGTCTGGGAAGCGGAGTAGAATATTGTCGATTTTATTCTTGAAGTATAGGGCTAGTTCTTCACATTTTTTGTTAGAGCTGGTATCATTGAGTGTTGGTGCGTTGGGATTGGTGAGTTCTGAGACGTATGTGAATAGGGCGTTTGCATTAAATTGGTAGTCGTGAATCTTTGCCGCGTGGAAATCACGCTTGGCTTGAGTAATTGCATGGCGGTATGCGTGTAAAGAGTTGTTATAGGTGGCTTTAAGTGCAGCTGACGGTTGTTTGCGCCAGGCGCGTTCTTTGGCTCTTAGTTCTTGTTTCAAGGTTTTTAACTTGGTGTTTTTGAGTGGGTGGTGTGAGGGGTTTGGTTTCCAGGGTTGCATTAATGATGAAATGGTCGGACCATGGTACTGGGGTGACTACGGGTGGAGTGGCGATGGTTATTTTAGAATTCACAAATATTAGATCGAGTGTATGTCCTGCTTTGTGTGTGGGTTCGGTGATGATTTGATTGAAATCTAGGGCTTTGAGGGTGTCCAGTAGAGTCTCGCAGGCGGGGGTGGTGGGGCGGGTATCCACGTGGAGATTGAAGTCCCCTAGTATAATGGTAGGAAGGTCTGTTTTGATGTTGACTGTGAAGTATTCAGTGATGGGTGAGGGATCTTTTTCAATTAGGCCTGGGGGGGCATAGACTAGGCAGACTTGAAGGGATTTGGATGTAAATAGTGCAATTTCAATTTTGGGTGGCGGTTGAGTGGTTTGGAGTTTGAGGTTGAGTTTTTTCTTGGCTGCCAGGAGTAGACCACCTCCTTTCTTTTTCGGCCTAGGTATGGAGAGTAGGTCGTATGTCTTTGTGGGGAGTTGGTTTAGGAAAACCTGGTCGGTGTTTTTTAACCAGGATTCGGTGATGGCGCAAAGGTCGGGGTTTTCGTCTGTAAGCATATCATTTAGTATAGTTCCTTTTTTTTGTATGGATTGGGCATTGAAGAGCGTGATGGCTAAAGTTGTTAAACCTAGGAGTTGTGAGAAAGGTGGGGTCATTACAGCTTCATTGCAACGTGCACTATCCTCATTATTCCTTTCTTGATATGTGGGAATTGCTCTTCTGATGAAAGGCAATGAGCAAGCTCCTGCTGATGTCTGCTCGAAATAAAGGCAAGAAGCAAAAAAAAGCCCATACTTTAGTGATCACGAAGATGTGTTATGTATTAACTCACCAAAAAGTGCATTATTGTTCTAGTATTAACATAGATAGTAATTCAGTCTCATTGATAAATAATCTGTTCAGAAACACATCTCCGATAATCCAACTCCACAGGGGCTCTCTTGACGCTACCTCCTGCCCCCAGTGTTCGGATCACTGCACCTAGAAACTAACAGTATCATCAGCGCTATCTGCTGCTCCAGCACTGACAGACCCATGGCTGATGCCTCTGAAGCTCTATCCCCACTGTGGGCAATATCACCAGAGGCTGCCAATTCAAGAAAGTGACCAGCCATCGACAAGGCACCATTGAAAAGATGCACCAAAAGGGTTTTCTCTATGGCACCACAGAGAGCATGGTGGGAGATTTTATTTCTCCTCTGTCTCTTTTTAGACACTGCTGCAACCCTCTCTCTCTCTCTGTTCTACTATGCTATATGATACCGGTGCTAAGTTTGATTTTTCTCAATTGCCCCAAACTGAGATTTTAGGTGGGGTAAATATTTTCAAAGGGGTTCCCTCCCATAGATTTTAAGGGTAAAAGATTTTAAACACTTAAGTTATCCTTCCTGATTTAACACAGATACACTTAAATTCAAGCTAAAGCGCTCAGTTGTAAAGTCTGTTAGAAGCAAATCCCTTAGTAAAGTCTGCTCCAGGACTGATCTGACGTCTCTAAATTACGGCAATGCCTTGGGAGATTTACATTCTACATTTGACTCCACAGATTCATGAATAGAAAACTAGCATATGCAAGATTTTCAGATCAATAGATTCAAGAGCCCCTTTTAAGTACTGTTTTTCCCTCATCTAATAAAGATGCACCTTGGTATACCACAGAGTTATGACTTAAGATACAGGTACATCAGCTGAAAAAGAAGCCAGACTTTGCTGTCAAAACTGTATCCTGAGATACCATTATTTCAGCTAAACAATTCTTTTTTTTTTTTTGAAAATATGTTTATTAACATTTTGTAATGACAACAGCATAAAACAGAACTCATACAGCAACTGTAGCAACAGTGCCAAACAGAAATCCAGATAACTAGCCCAACAAATTTACCCCTCCCACCCCCCCCCCCCATCCCCCCATCCATCGCCGGCCCATGGGGCGCCCCAAGGGGCGATGAGGAGAGCTATGCTTACATCAAATACCAAATACCAATTTTTACAGGTCGGCACCGACTCGATCGTCGTCAGTGTCCTTGCGCCAGGGGTCAGGCACCCGGCCAGTGTGCGGTCCTAAATAAACAGTAAAGGCAGCCCAAACTTTTGAGGTAAGTACAAGCCTCTTTGGCGTAGCTGCTGTCAGTAGGACATGTTCCATGGAACACAAGTTTACCAGGCGTTTGAACCACATTTCATAACTGGGAGAGCTCGTCTAAAGCCAGGCAGCCAAAATTATCCTCTTCCCCACTAGACCAGCTTTAGCCACAAAAAGTTTCCGGGTAACGGAAAGCGACACCAAAGCCGGAGCATCCGACCCAAACAGCCAAAGATGCGGATGGAGTGGCAATTTGGTTTTTAAGATAGCGGAGCAGGTAGCACGCACCTGGCGCCAGAATCGGAGTACCACACCACAATCCCAAAAACAGTGAAAGTACGAGGCAGGACCCGCTGCGCATTTTGGGCATTGGGGGGATGTAGTAATGTTCATTTGGTAAGCCCGTTGGGGTGTGATATAACAGTGCCAAAGAAACTTGTACTGTGTCTCTCGCAATATAATATTATCTGACAGCACAGCTAAATCCATGAAGCATTGTTTAAATTCAGAGAGGGTGAGGGAAAAAAGAACCCACGGTGTCCACTTCGCATAGCAGGATTCTACAGCGTGCGGGTCGGCCAGGTGAATTGATTCTTTATAGTAATAAGAGATGGCCGGTGGGCCCCTCCTTCCCACCTGAACAATGTCCCTGAGACGTCGAACCGCCGGGGTGTCTGCGAGCAGGGCCTTTTTAGACTTAAGGAAGTGGAATACTTGATGGTACGCGTAGAGGTCTGTGTCGGGCAGAGAGAAACGCTGTTTAAGAGAGGCAAAGGAAAGGAGATCCCCGGTCACTCCCTCATAGAGGTCAAAAATGTAGGTGAGTCCCAGGCGGTTCTAAACAATTCTTTTTATATTATTCTGTCTGATTCCGTGAATTGTCTGAGGCAGCTGTTTACATTTCCTGAAAATCGGACCACCTGTATCTGTGTCATGCTCTTACTTTGACAGGGCTATAATCGTGGAATGCGATAGATTTGCAATATTTTTTTGTAGAATACATTGTCCCAATTAGATGTTGGTGATTATGGCCACTCTGATGTACCGCTGTTCTGTTTTCCTGATGAGCCCTTCTTTTATATCATTCACTGAATTGACAATTACCTAGACAGAACATACAGTATTTTGGGTGCTATGATTTCTTCATCTTGCCTATCTGACCCATGCCCAACATGGCTATTAAAAGAAGCTAGACCAGCAGTCAATTAGTTTTATTATGCAGCCGGTTAAATTCCTCACCACAAAGAGGGTCACATTTCCATACATCTAAACAAGATGGCTGTATGTCCACAAATTAAGAAATTCTCTTCAGTCAAAAGTTGGATAATTGACACCCTCTCCCTAATATTCCCTTTCTAGGAAGGTCATTGAAAAAAACTGTTGCTTTCTAATTGTAGGCCATCTTGATGAGAACTGTCTAAGCTGGTTTGTCCGTTAGGCACACTTAGGCAATCGCCTAGAGTGCAGCAGTTTTGGAGGTGGCACCAAAGGCCTTGATACGCATGAGAATACAGGGCTCTGCTCCATGACGCCTAATCTCGGCAGGCATGAACAGCCCTCTCCTTTCTGCTCCAGGTCCTCCCCTTCTAGGCAGTGTACATGGAACAGGAGAGGAGGGTGAAGCTAGAGCAGACAGAACAGAGCAGATTGATTACTTTACTGGCAAGATGATATGCAATTGCATAGCCAAAGTTATATTTAAAATGATTAAAACAGAAAAAGAAATTACAAAATTGTGATAATAAAATTACAGATTTTACATTACATTTCTGGTCTGGAGGCAGGATGCATATTTTGCTCTTACAGCTGCTGTTTATGCTAGGATTATGCAGAGATTTTCCTGCTCATTTTTCTTTCATGGGAAGTCTGATTTTCTGTTAGTTTTGGGAATTGTGCATCTCTGATATCTTTTGTATTTTGCACACAGTTCAGGAGGAAATCCATTTCTATTTCTATGCATACCGAGGTTAATAACCGAGTAAAGTGCAACAGTGGCACAAGAAAGCAGGATACTTGTTTTCAAGTCCCGTCTCGGATTCAGACTCTCACTCTGAGCATGGGCACTGCCTTCAGTTATCGACTCAGATTATAAACTCTTCAGGGCAGGGATTCACTGTGTCTGTGTAATCTGTTGTTCAATGCTCTCATTCAGGGTGGCCCATAAACTCCCAAAAAATTAAAAAAAAAATGCAGTCATATACTTCAAAAAGATTAAAAATAAATGCCCTATAGATTTATACCCAGTGGAAACTGAAACCATTTCATGAAAATTGATCTCTTAAATATTTTAAACATTTGGTGCACAGAATAATTACAAAAAAAAAAAAGACTTACACTAGGAATTATCCAGCCAAATTCATGGTTATTGACCCCCAGCAGATAAGGAACAGGATTGCCCTCTTCGCCTGGCACAAACTCTTCGGGCTCCTTTTCGATAAAGACACCATCTACAACTGCTGGTATAACCGGGAGTTTCTAGATGGATACAATAATTTATTATAAAATTCAATTAACAAGCCAAAAATATAGAAAATGTCTTTCAGTTCCAGTAGCCCTTTTGCAGAGTAAAGGAAAACGCCAATTAGCTTAGCAGTGAATTCATCAGTAACAGCTTTATAATTGGGTTTCTTGCATCCTAAACCTTGCAATAAAATCTGAGAAAACTATTTGGCGACCTCAGAGGAAATGCATTTCTAATTGGAGATACAACGAAAAGATTTTATGTATTTCAACCTTCTTGCACTTTCCCTTTCATGGGTGCTATTGGAGATCTCTACCATTGGGCAACTTCAGTTGATATGACCAACAATTTCACCTACTGCAAATAGGGCGGTTTCCACAAACTCCTCCCCTGTTTTTTGCCTTAAACAGCCCACAGTGGCAGCCGAATCAGTTTCTTCACAGCCGGAAAAGTTTGCAATTGTCTGCAATCGGTGCGAAAACAGGGAAAGACGACAAACAGCAATTATTTTCATTCGTCCATCAACTGCATTCAGGGAATTTATAAACAAAATAAAATAAAAGTAGCATGAATCATGTGGCCTTCACGTTTAAAGATGAATGATGATCATAAAATAAGAGCTAGCAATGTCTATTAACAGTGAACTATTGATCTATAATTGAACAACCTTGTAGGAAAAACACATTCAGACGTGCAATGACCATCTCGATATTGTCTATTATTCTTTTTTGTGGGGATGGGGCAGTTGGGAATTTGGTGGCTCAGTGGTGCTAGTTTCAATCACAAATAATACTTCACAACCAGACACAGGAGATAAATAGTAATATATTTGGGTAAAAGGAAGTGTGGAACGTTTCATGTTGCCCAGATCCCTTCTTTAGTACAGAAATTTGTATGACATTTGTTATGCAAATTTCTATCTAATAAATTAGTCATTAAACATTAGAAACAGTTTTGTCCTATCAGAAACTAACGGGCTGATACAGTACACTGCGCTCCACCGCTCCGGTCCCTAGCGCCTCCTTTTACCGCGGACTTTACTGTATCGGCCCGTAAGTAAGAAATGGAGTTAGCTTGTGACCATAGACATTAATGAATGCCGGGGCAATATGTTTGACAACATCAGAAAGTGCTCTGATCTTCCTAAGATTTCAACTGAACTGGTCATTTCCCAGAATGGATTCTTAGTGCAGGGGGTATTAAGGACACATGAACAGTGTGATGTGACGGGGGTCACAGGGTTCTCTAAATACCCTGCGACACAAACGTGAATGAAAACTGAAGAACAGCTGAAAAGTTAAACGGTAGGGAAGGATGGGACCATAGACACAATGACTTAGAAGGCTAGTTATCCTACAGCAGGGAAGGCCAGCTCCGGTCCTCCGGTCCTCAAGGACCACAAAACAGGTCTGGTTTCAGGATATCCTCAATGAATATGAATGAGACAGATTTGCACATTTACTGTGGATATCCTGAACACCAGACCTAGTTGTCGCTCTTGAGGACCAGGGTTGATCACCCCTGATCTTCAGGAAATTAGGGAAAAGGAACCTTGGCCATTTTCCTGTACTAAATATTTACAAATACTCTGGATGAATGCAAGTATTGACTGACTTTGTTTTATTTCAGCAAGATTGTGAAGGTCTCAGGTTTTAAAAACAGAGATGGACGCTAGGAGCCTGTGAGGGTCGAGCCAAATGACTTGACCATAGATACGTGCAGGAATTTGAGCTTAGTTTTTCCTTTACATCAGAGCTGCTGAGGAACAAGTGGAGGTGATGCGTTTTAGGTCTTGGGATAGAGCAACCCCTGCTGGCACATGAGCATTGCTAAGGATCCAGTCTTAAGGGGAGGCTTCTCCTCTCGAGCCACTGAATCACTTAAAATAATCATCCTGAGGAGGGGAGAAATCAAAATTTAAGGAATGTGTGGGGGAAGGAACGGGAAGGAAATAAAAACAAAAATATGACTATCAACACCACGAAAACTATAAAATCTTACATTTGCAGTGCGAGCTATCAATTCAGGATTGGAAATGAAAAAAGCAGGAATGCTTGCAACTCCACTCTCAGAAATGGCTTTCTGGAACAAACCCTTGGATAAAGGAGAAAGAATCTGGAAGAAAGAAAGAAATTGAAGGTTGCAATGAGCTCAGTGACTACAAAGCGCTCTCTGATCACTGCAGAGGCTCAACCAGGCTCAGGGCTTACACTTATACAATCACAATACATTTCAACAGAGTCGTCTTCAGGTGATCACTAAGCAGGGGACTGGGCCTGTGTGTTAGTATGGACCCTGTGCTTTCCTACAGAAACCAAGAGATTTACATTAAGACTGTAAATCAGAGATGGTGCATGTACCCTCGAGTACATGTGCATTGGTGGTATGTAAATGCTGCTCTCCTTGGCGTCCCCAGGACGGCGTGGGCGATCCCGTCCACCATCTTGAATTGGGGATTACCTAGGGCGTGCACACTAGGCCCCTTCTTATACATGTCAAGGCGGGACCCTCGGGGGCATCCTGTCCGCATGACGTCACCTGCCAGTGTATTTAAGCTATCCGGCCTATGCTTCCTACAAGTTAGCAAGGACTTCCTTCCTGCTGAATTCCACTCCACTTGGAGATGCTACGCTGAACTCGTTACTTATCCTGGGACTTGAATGCCTTAGGTACCCGCTCCTCAGGGGCCTTGTTGCGTTCTGGCTACCCACTCCTCGGAGGGCCTTCCTGCCTGGAGATACCTCTATACCTGATCGGGACACAGCCTTGATTCAGCCTTGTAAGTATGCTATCATCTTGCTGACGGAACCTCTGGTGTACACCGTGCCTCTGGCCACTACCGTGATCGCCTCAGCAAACCTCCTTCTATACTTCAGAGTGAGTACCATCATCTACCCAGCTCTGCTGACCTCCTGCACTTCTCATACCAACGATAGGGTGATTCTCGGCGTAATTTACCTGAGAGAGGTACTATCTGAAGGAGGAGTTCCCCAGCGTACCCCGCTCTGCAGGCCACTACCGGGGATATCATCACTGGGCAACCTTGCTACTCTGGACTGTGTCTCTTCTCCCACTTGGTGGGTGCTTCATCTACATTTCCAGTATAATAAAGTCTCGTTCTATCTGTTGTCCGTCTCAGCTGAGGCCACGCCTATCGTAGTGAGTCCCCACAGGGCTCCTCCCTGTGGGTGGAGTCAGCTCTCACTACGATCCAGGGTCCACAACCATACCAGAATATAACAGTCGCTAGGCTGGAGGAGGAGGAGGAGGAATGCACTTGCTGGAGCTGTCTCTGCTCAGAGACAGAGGCTTGAGACCGTCATGAGCACAATCAGCTTCTCATTATCTCTAATGCACCAGCTGTAGAAACCCTTTCGTTGGAGGAAGCTGGGCAAGATACAGTATCCTCAGGCCATTTGCCTCCAGATTCCATACATTTGGAGCAGTCTGCTGTTGTCCGTAAGTCGCATATAAAGCACATTGTGCTTTTGATTTAAATCACTGTGGACACGAGTAGAAAGGACCAGTCTCATCCGAGTCATGCGCTGGTACATTAAGCGAGAAGTATCCTCCAGGGCTGGGGCTGGAAACAGTGATTCTATCAGTCCACCGGGGAATTAAACACACTGGCCACAGCTATTTAAATTTGTTTCTCCTCTGTAAAACTATAGAAGGGGTTTGATTAGAAGATCATGCACTGGGTGATAAAATGTAGAAAGTATGACTGTCTGTCTACTACAAGATAATTTTGCAGCAAAGAAATTCTTGGGCATATACAACATTGTGGTGTCTTGAGTTGCGTGCAGAGCTTGAAACACTGAGAAGATAATATTCAGCAGTGCAGTGAGCAGACAATTTGCCCAGCTAAAGTTAGCCAGATAAATTGTCACAGATATTTAGCAGAGCACTGCCAATTAAGCTTTCTGTTAAATATATTTATTTTATTTATTTAAACATTTTTGTATACCACTTCTTCAATAGAGGTAGGTCAAAGCCAGATAACCTTATCTGGCTAACTTAGGACTGCTCCCCAGCATGACCACACTTAGCTGGATAACTTATCTGGCTAACTCTGAATATCTGAGTAAGATGATAATTTAGCCAGCTAACTTAACTTCACCTTGGAATGCTGCCAACTTAGACCTAGATTCATCAGAATGCTATAAATATAGCGGAAATAGCACCCACAATAAAAAAGGGGGCGTGGTTAGGCTAATTTCCCTGCTCCTGCATTGCATAGGTAATTTATCACACCTGTGCTGTTCCGTGATGTGCGGATTAATTCACCTCAGGGGGGAGAGAGAGAAGAGAGAGAGAGCCTCTATAGAGCCCAATATCTAAGTTTACTGGAGTATATTGTACAAATCAATTCCACTTTTACCTTTCATCACTCCAAAAGACAGAAAATCTTCAGTGTCCACTTTGATGTGTGTACCTTGGACTGTGCATATAAAACTGCCCCCAAAAACCTACCCCCCCCAAACTTCATTCTGAGTTAAAACTGCTCTTAGAGTGGTCTCTCTTTCGTCGGTAACACACAGCTAACTTGGGCACAGTGCACAGAAAAATGTTGTGTTATTTACTGCATTATTTATTTATTTATTATTTTTATATACTGACATTTGATCTCAATTGAGATATCACACTGGTTTACATTCAGGTACTGTAGGTATTTCTCTATCCCCAGAGGGCTTACAATCTAAGTTTTTGTACCTGAGACAATGGAGGGTAAAGTGACTTGCCCAAGGTCACAAGGAGTGACAGCAGGACTTGAACCCTGGTCTCCTGGGTCATAGCCCACTGCTCTAACCACTAGGTTATTCCTCCTCCCTCTTTTGTTCTTTTATGTTCTTTTCCCTCAATCTTTATGGGAAAGATACTTAGTAAAAGAGGCCCTAAGTTAGCCGAATAAAATGACTATATTTGGCTAACTTTCCGATAGTCAGGTATATTCAGTGGTGTGTCTGAACTGCAGAATATCTGGTATAGGTTAGTCAGATAAGTTTAATTGGCTAACTTAGCTGCATGCCCCAGAGACTGTACCAATTGGCAGTAAGTGAAGCAGCGAATAATTTAATATTAAGTGCCCTGGGTGTTCATGTTACCAAAATGGATGCTCAATTTAGGAGCGTCCATTTTATCCCGCAGCAGCTAATTTACTGGCACAATAAGCATGCACAATATATATGGCCTTGAGCGTGTATATTGTGCGCCCCCCAATGTTGAGATTACTACCTGATAATCTCCTTTTCCTTAGTGTAGACAGATGGACTCAGAACGAATGGGATAGTATCCGAGTGCTAGCAGTTGGAGATGGATCTGACGTCAGCACGGGGGTATATATATCCCCACAGGAAGCGTAGCAACTCAGTAATCTTCCTTGCAAAAGCTGTTATGGATGTGTGTACTGACGCTCAGTAAAAAGTGAAAACAGGATTCCCCTGACCGATTGATAGTAGCTGGAGACCGCCAGCATTCACAACTGGAAGGCGTTGACACCAGGTAGAGTGTACGCTCTTATGGAACAGAAGACATGGCTTACCTTGAATCGGTGAAACCCATGTACACAGGCAGCTGGGCGGGATGCTGAGTCCATCTGTCTACACTAAGGAAAAGGAGATTATCAGGTAGTAATCTCAACATTTCCTGGCGTCCTCAGGCAGCCTCCCGCCCAGCCTGGGCGGGAGGCTGCCTGAGGACCATGTAGTACCGCCCTTGCAAATGCTGAGTCCTCCCTGGCCTGGACATCCAGACGGTAGAATCTGGAGAAGGTATGGAAGGAGGACCACTTCGCCGCTTTACAGATTTCTGCAGGCGACAGCATCCTGGATTCAGCCCAGGATGTCGCTTGTGCTCTGGTAGAATGAGCCTTGACTTGTAGAGGCGGAGACTTCCCGGCTTCTACGTAAGCTGCTCTGATAACTTCTTTAATCCAGCGGGCGATGGTGGGCCGCGAGGCCGCTTCACCTTGCTTCTTCCCGCTGTGCAGGACGAACAGATGGTCCGTCCTTCGTAGTTGTTGTGTCACTTCCAGATATCTGGGCAGTAATCTGCCAATGTCGAGATGGCGCAATAAACGCCCTTCTTCAGATTTCTGCAGACCCGCCGTGGTAGGCAAGGATATGGTTTGGTAAAGATGAAACTGTGAAACCACTTTCGGTAGAAAGGAGGGGACCGTCCAAAGATGGATAGCCTCCGGAGTGATTCTGAGAAATGGATCACGGCAGGACAGTGCTTGTAGCTCTGAGATGTGGCGGGCTGAACATACAGCCAGCAAGAACACCATCTTCAAGGTTAGAGAACGGAGAGACAGGACCCGAAGGGGTCTGAAGGTGGATCCCGCGAGGAAATCCAAAACAAGGTTGAGGTTCCACAAAGGCACAGGCCACTTCAGTAGCGGACGAATATGCTTGACTCCTTGCAGGAAGCGAGAAACATCTGGGTGCTTGGCGATGGTCTTGCCATCCCTCCTGGGACCATAGCAAGACAGTGCAGCCACCTGAACCTTGATGGAGCTGAGGGAGAGACCCTTCTGAAGGCCATCCTGCAGGAAATCCAACACAATAAGGATTGTGGTCGTATGTGGATTGGTGCCGTGAGTGTCGCACCATGCTTCGAATACTCTCCAGATGCGAACGTAGGTGAGGGATGTGGAAAACTTGCGAGCTCGGAGGAGTGTATCAATCACGGGCTCCGAGTAACCCCTTTTCTTCAGTCTAGCCCTCTCAATGGCCAGACCGTAAGAGAGAATTGAGCTGGATCCTCGTGGAGGATGGGACCTTGACGAAGAAGGCCCCGGAGAGGAGGCAGGGGAAGAGGCTCCCCTGCCAGTAGTCTTCTCATGTCTACGTACCAGGGTCTTCTTGGCCAGTCTGGTGCCACTAGAAGAATCTTGTGGATGATGGCGCCCAGCAGCGGCCACGGAGGAAAGGCGTATAGCAGAGTCCCTGGAGGCCACGGCTGGACCAGGGCATCGATTCCGTGTGAGAACGGGTCGCGCTTGCGGCTGAAGTATCTGGGCACTTGAGCATTGGACTTGTCCGCCAGTAAATCCATGTCCGGAATCCCCCAGTGATCCACAATCATCTGGAAGGCTGTGGATGACAGCTGCCACTCTCCCGGATTTAGGCTTTCTCTGCTGAGGAAGTCTGCTGTGGTATTGTCCTTCCCGGCAATGTGGACGGCGGAGATGTCCTGAAGATTCGCCTCTGCCCAAGCCATCAGTGGGGCGATCTCCAGAGATACTTGTCTGCTTCTGGTTCCGCCCTGACGGTTGATGTATGCCACCGTGGTGGCGTTGTCGGACATCACTCTGACTGCTCTGTTCTCCAGCCTGTGAGCAAATCGAAGGCATGCCAATCGGACTGCCCGGGCCTCTAGACGGTTGATGTTCCACGCTGACTCCTCTCTGTTCCACCGCCCTTGTGCGGTGAGTTCTTCGCAGTGTGCTCCCCAGCCGCTCAGGCTGGCATCTGTGGTGAGCAAGGTCCACGTGGGGGAGGACATCTTCGACCCCCTGCTCAAGTGGTTGGACCGCAACCTCCACCGCAACTGGGTCCGCACCCTGGCTGGCAGAGGAAGGTGCGTGGAATAGTTCCGTAGACGGGGGCTCCAGCGAGAGAGCAGGGAGTGTTGTAGAGGCCTCATATGGGCCCTCGCCCAAGGCACCACTTCCAGGGTGGATGCCATGAGACCAAGAACCTGCAGATAATCCCAGGCTATGGGCCGACTGGCTCCCATCAAATACTGGATACGCTGCTGAAGTTTCAACTTTCTCTTGGTAGTGAGACTGACTGTGTCTGCCCGGGTGTCGAACTGTACTCCCAGGTATTCCAGAGACTGGGAAGGCTGTAGGCAGCTCTTGCTGAGGTTGATTACCCAGCCCAAGCTTTCCAGAAGCGCGATTACTCTGTCGGTCGTCCGAAGGCTCTCCTCTCGAGATTTCGCCCTGATCAGCCAGTCGTCTAGGTAGGGATGGATCAGAATTCCTTCCCTCCTGAGTGCCGCTGCTACCACTACGACCACCTTGGTGAATGTCCGTGGTGACGTGGCCAACCCGAAGGGCAGAGCCCGGAATTGGAAGTGGCGTCCCAGAACCTTGAAGCATAGGTAGTGCTGATGATCCGGATGGATCGGGATATGCAGGTATGCCTCTGCCAGGTCTAATGCCATGAGGAATTCCCCTGGCTGTACTGCAGCCTTGACGGAGCGCAGAGTCTCCATGCGAAACCTCAGTACCCGCAAGTATCGATTGACTGACTTGAGGTCCAGCACAGGCCGAAAGGTGCCCCCTTTCTTGGGTACCATGAAATAAATGGAATAGTGTCCAGAATTCACTTCCCAGGCAGGTACTGGGATGATGGCTTTCAAGGACAGGAGCCTCGCCAGGGTAGCTTCCAATGCTGCCTTCTTGTGTATGGGACAGGAAGATTCCACAAACTTGTCCGGAGGGAGATGATGAAAGTCCAGATAATATCCCTCCCGGATAATGGCGAGGACCCACTGGTCCGACGTAATCTCGACCCATCTGGGGTAGAAGAGGGTTAACCTGCCCCCTATGGCTTTGTCCCCCAGATGAATCGGCGGATTCTCATTGGGAGGCGCGGCCGGGACCAGAGCCCGGACCCACTCCCCTCTTGCGCTGCTTGGTCCGAAAGGACTGATTCCTGGCCTGAGGGCGCGGTGCCTGGTAGCGACCCCTGTAAGGAACAAAGCGCTGGGAACTCCTGCCCCTGGAGGGCCTTGGAAAAGCGCGCTGGCCCCTTCTGAACCGATCTTCCGGTAGTTTGGGCACTGGAGAGGCACCCCATGTACTGGCCAGTTTATCAAGGTCGCTGCCAAATAGGAAAGAGCCCTTAAAGGGCAATCTGGTGAGGCGTGTCTTGGAAGGCGCATCAGCTGACCATCTCCGGATCCAAAGCTGCCTCCTGGCAGCTAAGGGGATTTCATCCTCCGTAGCTGCATCCGTGAGGAACGAAAGCATCCGTGAGGAACGTGAGGAACGAAAGCATCCGTGAGGAACGAAAGAGCTGACTCCATGTCTGCCGCTGGAGCGTTGTTTCTAACCTGTGACAAACAGGCACGCTTCACCACTGTAGAGCAAGTTGCGATCCGCAAAGATAGAGCTGCCACCTCAAAGGTCTGTTTCAGAATGGCGTCCAGTCGCCGGTCATGAGGCTCCCTGAGGGCCGTCCCCCCTTCAACTGGAATGGTAGTGCGCTTGATCACAGCGCTAATCAAGGCATCCACCTGAGGGCACGCCAGCAGGTCCTGGATAGCCGGTGCCAATGGGTACATGCTCGTCAGAGCCCGGCCCCCTTTAAAGGAAGCCGCTGGTGCCGCCCATTTTAAATCTATCAGTTGTTGTGCCGCTTGTAAGAATGGAAAATGGCGGGCTGTAGGACGAAGACCTTCCAACAGGGGGTTCTGCGCGGAGGGCACCGAAGTGCTGGGACCAGTAATATCCAATTCTGCCAGACACTGAGACACCAGGTTGGAGAGATCCTCTTTAGGGAAGAACCGCCTCATGGTTCTATATGGCTCAATCCCTGGGGGAAGGTCACCCTCGTCCAGGAGTTCGGACTCGTCCGGCGAGACCTCCTGGTCTGACTGATCCGGACTGTCCAGCGGCGGGAGGTCCCGCTCGCGATAAGGGCGTGAGGGTCCAGGAACAGGATCCGCAGGAGCCGCCACCGCAGCAGCCGCCGCAGTCGCAGCCACCGCAGGAACCACAGGAACAGCAGGAACCTCAGGGCCTGGACGGGAAGCCGTTTGCATCTGTACGAAGGCATGAATCCCCTTAAAGAGATCCACCCAGGAAATTGAAGCAGCCTCTAATCGCTGGGGTACAAGATCCCCCGGGATTCCTGATTGGTCGAGACTGCCCCCTAAATCCGGGGTAACCCCTGGGGAACTGTCAACAAATCGTGGCTGAGACCGGTCCTGGCCTAAGGGTCCCACGGCCTCCTCACATTGGGCACATAGGGAGTCTGGCTCTTCACTGCGCGTGGCTCTAAGCTGGCATGCAGAGCAGAGGCCAAGGGCTTTAATGCCTGAAGCAGGCGGCGCCGCCGCTGAAGATGCTGCTGCGTTCTGATCCATTGAAAAATATGTGCTAAATGCTTAATACAACAGGCGCGCAATAATAATAATATGCGGCAGTAATAGGCGCTTAATACAACAGGCGCACAATAATGATAACATGCGGCAGCAATAGGCGCTTAATACAACAGGCGCACAATAATAATAATAATATGCGGCAGCAATAGGCGCTTAATATAACAGGCGCACAATAATAATGATACGCGGCAGCAATAGGCGCTCAATACCATAGGCGCCCAGTAATAATAATATGCAGCAGCAATATGCGCAATATGTTCTCAGCAATAGGCGGCCGAGAAAACAGCCCAAATGTATGCAATATGCACTCAGCAATATGCAGTTAGCAATACACGCACTATGGCTCTCAATAGGCTCTCCGCAATAGGCGGTCAACAATATACGCTCAATAGCATTCAATAGGCTTTCGGCAATAAGCGGTTAGCAATACACTCTCAATGGCATTCAATAGGCTTTCAGCAGTATGCGGTTAGCAATACACGCTCAATAGCATTCAATAGGCTTTCAGCAATATGCGGTTAGCAATACACGCTCAATAGCATTCAATAGGCTTTCAGCAATAAGCGGCTAGCAATATACGCTTAATAGCGTTCAGTAGGCTTTCAGCAATAAGCGGTTAGCAATACATGCTCAGTGGCATTCAATATGCTCCCAGCAACAGGCGGTGTAGCAATACCTTTCAGTAACCGGAGTGGAAATGCTCACAACAATAAGGCAATATACGCACAAGGAGGAATAAACCTGCGCCTATTACCGGCGCCCTACCTGAACGAGGCCCACAAAATGGCGCCCTCCTTGGCATGCCACGCCGCCGATCCTCTGTTCCTTCGGAGACCCGAAAAACGAGATGTACGCCTCACCTGAACCTCGGCGCTTCTCGGCTGGAACCCAGGCGGTCTCCGGCTGCGGGGAGAGCGGGCAACTACCTTCACCACCGCGTTTGAGGATATGCACCTGCTGTCTCGTCCACGCCGGGACCGAGGCGCCTCGTAAGCCTCACCTGAACCTCGCCCGGGGGCTGTGTCCCTGCCGCGATTCAGCCACTGGACCGAGGACTTAACCTCCGGGGGGATCACGGAAATCACCCCGGGCAGCTCAACTGAGGGAGTGACCTTCGGGTATCACCGCAGGAGCACGGGGCTCGATATTTTTACAGAAAGTAGAATCTAGAATTATAAGAAAAGAGAAAAAATTAAAGTAGTCTTGGAAAGTATGCTCAACTAGCGTGCAGGCACTCCAAACTGCTTTGGAGACGGAAATTACTGAGTTGCTACGCTTCCTGTGGGGATATATATACCCCCATGCTGACGTCAGATCCGTCTCCAACTGCTAGCACGCGGATACTATCCCATTCGTTCTGAGTCCATCTGGCTACACGCCAGGAAATTTTTTTTTTTTGCATGGTGCTGCTTTCTGTGATTCTTCCTACTTAGTATCATGACAATATTAAGTAGGACGAACCACAGAAAAGCAGTTTTTTTGTTTTTAAGTTGAGCCCTTGACGGGCAGGAAGACTTTACAACTGCTCCAGGCAGGCATAAAATTTGACGGGTTAAAAAGTGCACCTCGGGCGCAAGGGGATTTTTTGAATCGCGGGGTAATAGCCTCATCTTGCGTCCAAGTGCTCGTTAACTTGTGCGCTAGGCTCAGCGCATGATATTGCATCGGCCTGTATGTTTATTCCGCACAGAGCAAACTGCGAGAGAAATGGAACTGTCTGATCCCCAAGCGTGCATTACATTCTACAGTACCAACATGTTGATTAAGATATCTTCATGAATGGAGTCCGCAGCATACATATTCTCATATAGGGTATAAAATCTTTTCTTAATGTGAACTAGAATATTTATTCCATAACACATATCCAATTGCACATGTTAATGCAAATCTTCAGAATTAAAATATTTCAAAACAGCAGGCACATCACATAATATTCAATAATTAAAATGGCAGTCAATCAAGAAAAATAAACCTAAAAAGCCACCTTTACTTACCCACTCCAGCAGTTCTCCTACTCCTCTTCCATGTAGGTCAGTAGCACATACTAGAAGCAGTAGTAGTGGCTGAAGCTCTGTACTCATGGCCTCTTCCTTAGGGCTCATAACCAGTTTCTGTCTCACACAAACACACCACTCACCTTCCTGAACAGTCTCTTTCTCTCATACACGCACACAGGCTTCCCACTCCCATGTTCTCTCTTACACATACAGGCTTCCTACTCTCATGCTGTCTCACACCCACCCACCCACTCGGGTTTCTCATTCCCATGCTCAGTCTCTCCATATGCACAGGCTTCTTATTCCCATAATCACTTTCTCTTTCTCACACACACATGCACCAGTCTCTCTCTCACTCCCTTGCTCGGTCTCTCCACATGCACAGGCTTCTTATTCCCATAATCACTTTCTCTCACACACACATACCAGTCTCTCTCTCATGCATACACACACACACAGGCTTCCCACTCCCATGCTCTCTCTCACATATACAGTCTTCTCACTCCCATGTTTTCTTTCACACACACACATCCACACACCATACTTCTTACTCCCATGCTCTTTCACATTCACAGGTTTCTCACGTCCATGCTTTCTCTCTCTCTCACACACAAACACACCAGTCACCTACCTGACCAATCTCTCACTCTCACCAGTCATCTCCCTGACCAGTCACTTTCACTGTCTCTCTCTCACACACACACATACACACACACACACACACATTACCTCTCTGACCAGTTTCTCTCAATCACACACAAGCTCTCTCTCACACACTTATACACATGCTCTCAATCAAATATAAGCTCTCACACAAATTCTCAATCACAGTTACACATACACACTTCTCAAACACATTTTCTCACACACAGGCTGGCTGTCTCTATCTCTTACTTCCTGCCATGCCCCCAGAGCACAAATGGTAGTTGCAGCAGCCTCCTCCTCCAGCCCCCGCAGGCCAAGAAAGAAGAAGTCCATCGGCCGTGGAAGGCTAATGCTGCTGTCTCCTTTGCGGATTGCCAGCTGCTTCAGATTTTGCTCCGAGCCGATGCTGCTACCGCTACTTTTCCATGCAGCATGGCTCTTTCTTCTTCCCGTATACCCCACTGAACATTACTTCCTTTTCCGGGCCACGGGGGCAAGTAAGAGAAGAAGAAAAGGCCATCTGCAGTTGCCAGCCTCCACTAAACACTGCTGCCGTTCCCATCCGGGCTTAAACGTGCTGATAGCCCGGGCGGCAACGGCAGCAGTGGAAGATCATTTGCCTCTTGCTTGGTGGAGGAAGAGAAGGGAAGAGCTGCGGTAGACCAGTAGCACGAGACACACCTGCTGGTGCTTGGCGACACACTGGTGTGTTTTTGTTTGTTTTTTTTTTTAACTTTATTTTTATTAGAATTGAAAAGAAATACAGAGAATAAAGTTGCAGACAAGTATCTTGCAGCTACACAAAAAGAAAAATATATGCAGCCTATTCTCCTTGATAATATAAAAATAATATAATGGGGGCAGCAAAAAGGTCTAGGAACAAAATAGACCATTCAATAGTAATATAAAGCAGAAAACAGAAAAGAATCCTTACTGACATTGCATTATTATACACATCTCAAATAGGCTGAGGAATGCCGGCTCGTTTGGCTTCGATGAAATCCTGCAAATGAAATATGTTTAAGTGCATTCAACACCACAACACATTTACATGGATGTCTAATTACACAGGAGACCCCAAGGGCCAAAACGTCAGGTTTTAAAGAAAGGAATTTCCTTCTGCGTTCCTGGGTAGACTTTGCAAGATCTGGAAAAATCCTGATTTTTTCCCCTTTAAATAGCAAATCTCGCTTTTGGGAAAAAAAAAAAAAAAAAGAGACAAAGAATATTATTTCGGTCCTGTAGAAAAACATAGGGATGGAGAAATTACTTACCTGATAATTTCGTTTTCCTCAGGACCAATGGGTATTGTGCTCTCCTGATAGCAGATGGGAGACTGAGTCAGATTTCAAAGCTGACGTCAGCCTACATATACCCGGGCAGCATGCTTAGCTCTTCAGTATTCTCCTCGAAAAGCCAGTGTGGATATATGTTGCTTGATACTTGATTACACTTGAGTATACTTGATTAACTTTGAACAGGTTCAAGTGATTATATATATGAAAACATTTTGGCACTGGAGACCGCCGGTGCGCTGAAACAAACGACACCTAGGTAACTGCGGGTGTCTTAACATAAATGTAGGCCAAGGCTTACCCGTACAGTCTCGAAATTGATATCCGAGGTTCTCTATTTCTGGAGCAGCCGTGGGCTGGATGCTGAGTCCATCTGTCTACACTAAGGAAAACTAAATTATCAGGTAAGTAATTTCTCCATTTCCTAGCGTGTAGCCAGATGGACTCAGGACCAATGGGATGTACAACAGCTACTCCCCTACCGGGTGGAAGGCTGCCCGTGGCCTACTTAGTGCTGCTCTTGCGTAGGCTGTATCCTCGAAGGTGTGTTGGGAGGACCAAGTTGCCACCCGACAGATCTCGGCTGGCGAAAGCAGCCTGGTTTCAGCCCAGGAGACTGCGCCTTGACCTGTAGAGGTAGTGGTTTTCCTGCCTCTATGTAGGCAGCATTAATAACTTCTTTGATCCAGCAGGTTATGGTTGCCCGCGATGCCGCTTTCCCTTGTTTCTTCCCGCTGTGAAGGATGAACAGGTGATCAGTTTTGTGCAAGGATTCCGATCTCTTGAGGTTTCGGACTAGGATTCTGCTGACATTCAGGTGGCGAAGGAGGCGTGAGTCTTCTGAATCTCTGTGTTCATCTGGTGATGGTAAGGATATGGTCTGGTTCATATGGAACTGGGAGACCACTTTTGAAAGGAAGGATGGTACCGTGCGCAGCTGTATGGCGCCTGGGGTGAACCTGAGGAATGGTTCTCGACAGGATAATGCTTGCAGTTTGGAGATGCGCCGAGCTGAGCATATTGCGATCAAGAATGCAGTCTTTAAGGTCAAGAGGCATAGGGGCAGGCCACTTGTTGGTCTGAAGGACTCCCCTGATAGGAAGTCTAGTACTAGGTTGAAGTTCCATAGAGGCACCGGCCACTTTAGAGGTGGCTGGAGTTGTTTTTATTTATTTATTTATTTAAACATTTTTATATACCGGCATTAGTTGTGGACATCATGCCGGTTTACAGCAAACTGGTGAAGCTAGGAAATTACATTTTAACAGGGAAATCAAAACTGGGAGGGGGGTAACAAGAAGTATAAAAGAATAGAAATAATAACAATAACATGGTTCCTCAATATGAGATGAGAGAGGATAACAAAATATGGTTCCTCAATATGAGGAGAAAAGAGTAGACGCAAGGTGGTCTATTTTTGGGAAACGGTGTGGTGGCCTTTTATTCTGGGTAAGCTTGCCTTTTATTCTGGGTAAGCTTGCTTGAACAACCATGTTTTCAATTTCTTTTTGAAGTTGTTCATACATGGTTCGAGGCGTAGGTCAGGTGGCAGTGTGTTCCAATGAGTTGGACCTGCTATGGAGAGTGCACGGTCACGTGTAGAGGAGAGATGGGCTGTTTTCAGGGAGGGCACAACTAGGGTGCCTTTTTTGGTCGTTCTAGTGGGTCGACTGGACTGGTGAATTGTGAAAGGGAAATCTAGCCAGTTGGAGTTGTTTAACTCCTTTCAGGATGCGAGACACAACAGGATGAGTTGATAGTCTGATGCCGTCCACTTCGGACCTGAAACAGGCCAGTGCAGCGACTTGAACTTTGAGGGAGTTGAGAGACAACCCCTTCTACATGCCATCCGTAGGAATTCTAGGATCGTGGGAATCTTGGCTGTCTTCACACCAGGCTTCAAATACTCTCCAGATCCATATGTAAGACAGAGATGTAGAGAACTTGCGTACTCAGAGCAGGGTGTCAATCACGGTTTTTGAGTAGCTGCGCTTCTTTAGGTTAGTCCTCTCAAGGGCCATACCGTAAGACAGAATCGAGCCAGGTCTTCGTGGGAGATCGGTCCCTGCTGAAGAAGGTCCCTGTATGGCGGTAGACGCAGAGGATTCCCCGCCAATAGTCTTCGCATGTCCATGTACCATGGCCTTCTTGGCCAATCCGGGGCAATTAGTAGGACTAGTCCCCTGTGGTGCTCTATCTTGTGAATGACCCTGCCCAGCAGCGGCCAGGGTGGGAAGGCATACAGGAGGCCTTCCTCTGGCTGGTTCTGGATGAGAGCGTCGATTCCATGAGACTGGTTCTCGTCTGCGGCTGACGAATCTGGGGACTTGGGTATTGTGATGAGTTGCTAGGAGGTCCATGGCTGGGGGACCCCATCGATTCACTATCAGCTGGAAGGCTGTGTCTGCCAGAGACCATTCTCCTGGGTCTAGGCTCTCTCTGCTGAGATAATTCGCTGAGATGTTATTTTTTCCCACGATGTGGGAGGCTGAAATCCCTTGCAGGTTTGTTTCTGCCCACTCTGGCTCCTGGTTCCTCCCTGGTGGTTGATGTAGGCCACAGTTGTGGTGTTGTCTGACATGACTCTGACAGACTCGTCTCGGAGTCTGTGGCTGAATCGCAGGCAGGCTAGTCTGACCGCTCGAGCTTCCAGGCAGTTTATGTTCCATTCCGCCTCTTCTTTGTTCCATTGTCCCTGGGCTGTTAGTTCCTGACAGTGGGCTCCCCACCCTCGCAGACTCACATCCGTGGTGAGCAAGATCCACTTTGGTGTGGATAGGTTTACGCCTCTGCTTAGGTGTTCTTCTTGTAGCCACCACTGAAGCTGATGCTGAACCTCTGTTGGTAGCTGGAGGCGAATTGAGTAGTTCTGGAACACTGGATTCCATCGTGACAATAGGGAGCATTGTAGTGGTCGCATATGGGCCCTTGCTCACGGAACAATTTGCAGAGTTGAGATCATGAGGCCGAGGACTTGAAGGTAGTCTCATACCTTGGGGTGAAGAGAGTTCAACAGGTTTCGCAATTGACCCATCAGTTTCCTTCTCCTTGGAGGGGGAAGGTAGACCTTGTCCAGCCTGATATCGAACCGGACTCCCAGGTATTCTAGTGATTGGGAGGGCTGTAGGCAGCTCTTGGCTGTGTTCACGACCCACCCAAGTTCTTGTTGTAAGTTCTTGACTCTGGTGGTCGCATGGCAACTCTCTTCCGGAGACTTTGCTCTGATCAGCCAATCGTCCAAATAAGGATGTACCAGGACTCCTTTCCTCAGTGCAGCCACTACTACCACCATAATTTTGGTGGCTAGTCCAAAGGGTAGCACTCGAAATTGGTAATGATTGCCCAGTATCCCTGATAGACTGGGATGTGAAGGTAGGCTTCGGATAGGTCCAGGGAGGTTAAGAATTCTCCCAGTTGCACTATCATTATAATGGAGCGTAGGGTTTCCATGCGGAAGAATGGTACCTTCAGGTAATGGTTGACAGCCTTGAGGTCCAGGATGGGTCGGAATGTTCCTTCTTTCTTGGGAGCAATAAAATAGATGGAATAGCGACCAGTATTTTGTTGAGACATAGACACCGGAATTATTGCCTTCAGGCTGAGCAGTCTTCCTAGCATGGTTTCCACTGCCAGTCTCTTGGAGTGGGAGTGGCAAGGTGATGTCATAAATTTGTCTGGGGGGATGCTTTAGAATTCCAGGGCGTACCCCTCTCGAATGATAGTAAGGACTCTCTTGTCCGATGTTACTTCGACCCATCTTTGGTAGAAGAGGGTAAGTCTGCCCCCTATTTCTTCTTCCTGTGGATGGGTCTGCATTTTCTCATTGTGGGGCACGGCCAGAGCCTGCCCCTGAGCTTGCTCCTTTCTTAATGTGCTTGTTCCGAAAGGACTGAAACCTTCCTGAAGTACAAGGTGCTTGGGACTGTGTGTTCCTGTAAGGTTTAAAATGCTGCAATCCTCTACCCTTGGTTCTTCGGGGGGAGGAGCGGTGATATGTTCTTTTGTTCCTGTCTTCAGGTAATCGGGGTACTGGGGATTCACCCCATTTGTTGGCTAACTTCTCCAGTTCACCTCCGAACAGGAGAGATCCCTTAAAAGGCATTTTTGTGAGATTCGCTTTGGAAGTCGCGTCCGCCGACCAGTTTCAGAACCATAATTTTCTTCTGGCCGCCACTGCGGCAGCAACACCCCTGGATGATGTGAGCACGAGGTCAGCGGTAGCATCGGTGAGGAAGGAGACCGCAGGTTCCATCACTTCTCCAGGCGTGG
This sequence comes from Rhinatrema bivittatum, assembly GCF_901001135.1. NCBI lineage: Eukaryota > Metazoa > Chordata > Amphibia > Gymnophiona > Rhinatrematidae > Rhinatrema > Rhinatrema bivittatum. The sequence goes on from NC_042621.1 coordinate 53,071,677, forward strand.
TAGTGTCTCTGGAGACGATCAAACAGGAACGTGCCACCAGGAGGCAATTTGTAGCATCATTGCTGAGACATCAAAGGACTGCTTAAGGATGGCTTCCAGCCTTCTGTCTTGGGCGTCCTTCTGTGCCGCTCCTCACTCCACAGGGATTGTGGTGTGTTTTGAGACACCGCAGATCATAGCGTCCACTTTAGGGAAGCGTAGAAGTTCTTTGGCCGTGTGTTCCAGCGGGTATAGGGCTTCTAGTGCCCTTCCCTCTTTAAAACTGGCCTCTGGACCATTCCATCCCAGGTCAATAAGTTCCTTGATGGGCTCCAATATAGGAAAATAGCATGAGGCTTTACAGAGGTACACCAACATGGGATTCTTTTTAGGTTCCAATGTAGGGTCCGTGCCTGGGAGACCTAGTGTCTTCATAGTTTGGGACACGAGGGCTGATAATTCGTCTTTGTGGAAGAATCAGAGCACGGTCTGGTATGGCTCCATCCCTGGGGGGATTTCCCCTTCTTCCAGGGAGTCTGTTTCCTCCTCTGAGGTGTCTGGCTCCCCATCCGGGATGATCTTGGATAGGAGAGGCATGTCCCAAGAGCCTCGGGAGGTGCTGGGAAGTGCTTGTGCTTCCAGCGGAGTTTGAGGCTAGTGGACAGCTGGGGCTGGTTGCGCCTGGACAAAGGTTTGCAGCCCTTTGAAAAATTCCACCCAGGAGAAGGTTCCTGGGTTCATGATGATGCCAGGAGGGATTGTAGTGATAGCCCCAGAGGAACTTTCCTGTGGGGGCGCCGAGCTGGACATGGTTAGGTCCGGGGTGCTATCATCAGTGGTTCTGGATCCCGCTTCTGGCTGTGGAAGATCTTGATTGGGCTCTCCCTGGTTCTGTTCACACTGCTGGCACAGAAGGGATTCTAATTTAGGCTGCGCAGCTCTCAAGTGGCAGGCTGGGCAAAGGAAGGGTCCCTTGTGCTTCTTGGATGGTGGTGCCATTGTTTGTGCGCATGTAGGGCTTAAAAATTCGTCCGTGCGAGAGTTATGCGTGCGGATGCTCTTAGTTGTGCGCGTCAGGAGCGCAGAAGTTATGCGCAGTACGTTCGCACAAGTTATGTGTGCAGGCGGTGGATTTTGTGCGCGCAGTTCTGCATGCGGCCTAGTTGTGCACGCCGCTATGCGCACAACCCAGATGTGCGCGCAGTTAAGCGTGTATCCCTACGGACGCGCTCAAGTTAGGCACCTCGGGCCACTGGTCTGCTCCGTGTGTACCAATGACAAGGGGGGAAGATGGTGCCGATGACCCCTGCAACAAGATGGCGACCCCCCCCTGGAGGGTCTCCATGTGTGTGGATCCTCGACCAGATCGGGGCCTAGCCAGAGGAAGGCTGCTCAACCCGTTGGAGGAAGGTCAATACGGCTGTTTGAGCCTTGGAGACCGGAGACTTAGAAGAAAAGGTTTCTACCTTACTTGGTCTCGGCAATTACCGATCGTGTCTCCAGCTGCGGGGGGAGAGGGAAATACCTTCACCGCCGTGCTTGAAACTGCACCCGCTGCCTTTCAGCCACCCTGGGGGCAACATCCATGCCGGGAATTGGCTGGCGGACTAAGGCTCACCTCTGAGGGATATCGAATCGACCTCAGGAAAGTCTCGACTGGGGGAGGGACCGTTAGGTTTCACTGCAGGAGAAGTGGGGCTCTCTTCTTAAAGGTAAATTTTCTTCTTTCTTCTTTTTTGTAAATGTTACACTATTCTTTTGGTTAGTGTCCGCATCTGCTATGGGAGACGGAGAAATACTGAAGAGCTAAGCATGCTGCACGGGTATATGTAGGCTGACGTCAGCTTTGAAATCTGACTCCGTCTCCCAACTGCTATTAGGAGAGCACAATACCCATTGGTCCTGAGTCCATCTGGCTACACGCTAGGAAAACAAAGTTGCTCTATTATGAAATGGTAGTGAGGAGTTCTCAATAAAATCAGATATATTCAATGAAACTTCTTATGATGTTTTATCCTTATCTTTCTTAGATGATGGAACCAGTGGAAAAGCCGTATCTTGAATCTGAAGAATTTCTTTCAGATAAAGTTTAAACATTTCAACAGGGGAAAGCAATGGAATTTGAGGAAAATTCAGGATGCGGATGTTCAAATTTCTAGAAGAGTTTTCCAAACTTTCTATTTTATGTGAAAGTAGAGAAGATTCCGCTATTTGCTTAGTTTGCACATCTTTAATTTCAGCAATAGAAGCCTCCAAATTTAATATTCGTTCCTCACAAGCAGTAATACGCTGGTCTTGATTTATACATTTAGAATGAATATCTAACGTCAGAGTGACTAATGATGAAACAGATTTTTCCACAGATGTAAATACATTCCAAAAGGAATCCAGAGTCATTTGAGAAGGTTTAGACAAAATAGGTCTGCCCTGGAGAGTGTTGAGAATTTCGCGTATAACCTGTGATCCAACAATTTTACCAGGAGAAGGAGATTCATCGACAGCCGTAGAGTCAGAGACCACTTCCTCAAAACAAATAAACAGCTGTCTGGTGGGAAGATGACTCCACCATTTCAGACCGCGGTCCAACTGAAGCAGCAGGATCCAGGATGCCAGGTAGGTGGACAGAAACAACGCCGGCAGGATATCCCAATTCCAGCGAGTCCGTTGCCGCTCCAGTGGCGAACCCAGGAAGCAGAGGAGATGAACGAGCAACCAGGCTCAGTGATGTTTCTGCTAATCGACAGGCCGACCACTCCTCCGGCCAAGTCGACGGTTGACATCGAGGAAGGCAATGCCAGCGAGAACTCAGGCAAGGTGGCCTGCCACATAGCTCCAGAAGCCAGAAAGGTACGTACAACACCTTTCCTCTTTTCCACGACGTCGAAATGAAGCAGAAGTCCGAGGAAAAAAGGTTTTTCAAAGAAAACGCCAGAGCTGCGAGTTCTCACTGCCCGTCAGGACTCCATCTTAGTCACGCAGACAGGGGTGCCCTGAACTAGGGCAATACCTCTGATGATTTAGAACATGGATTGTAACAAATTTAGTAAGAGACCACAGGGACCTTATTCTATTGCAGTTATTTACTATACATCCCAATTAGCCAATTCCATGGCAATTTTCTGGAAAATTTATCATGTGAAATCACTCGTATTATTTGTATTACACTCACCCTATGTACCATATCTCATAGATTAAGCCTCCTATAGGATCATTGAAATGCATGGCAATTGAGTATGTTCTAGTTTTATGTAGGACTAGAAATGGAATGGTTATTGAAAAGAAAAGAGAATATAGATCCATAAATTTAATTCAATAAGTGACAGGGAAGACTTAGCAGCCATCAAATAGGAAAGAGACCTGAGAAAGTGGGAGGAAGGGGCCCATTATTGCTGATGTTAGTGTGTCAAGGCAGTTGGGAAAGCTAATCGCCTACTTGGGTGTATAGAGAGAGTCAGCAAGAAAGGTGGAAGGAAGGCAAAACGATTACCGGCATGGTTAAAAGGTGAGGTGAAAGAGGCTATATTTAGCCAAAAAAAATCCTTCAAAAATTGGAAGGATCCATCTGAAGAAAACAGGAAAAAGCATAAGCACTGTCAAGTTAAGTGTAAAACATTGATAAGACAAGCGAAGAGAGAATTTGAAATGAAGTTGGCCATAGAGGCAAAAACTCATAATAAAAACTTTTAAAAGTATATCCGAAGCAAGAAACTTGTGAGGGAGTCGGTTGGACCATTAGATGACAGAAGGGTTAAAGGGGCTCTTAGGGAAGATAAGGCCATTGCAGCAATACTAAATTAATTCTTTGCTTCCGTGTTTACTAATTAGGATGTTGGGGAGATACCAGTTCCAGAAATGGTTTCCAAGGGTGATGAGTCAGATGAACTGAACCAAATCACTGTGAACCTGGAAGATGTAGTAGGACAAACTAAAGAGTAGCTAATCACCTTGTCCGGATGGTATGCATCCTAGGGTACTGAAGGAACTAAAAATGAAATTTCTGATCTATTAGTTAAAATTTGTAACCTATCATTAAAATCATCCATTGTACCTGAAAAACTGGAGGATGGCCAATGTAACCGCAACATTTAAAAGGGGCTCCAGGGGCAATCCGGGAAACTATAGATCAGTGAGCCTGACTTCAATGCCAGGAAAAATAGTGGAAACTATTCTAAAGATCAAAATCATAGAGCATATAAAACGACATGGTTTAATGCAGGGGTCCCCAACCACTGGTCCGCGGATCGGGACCGGGCCGTGGGAGTTTTTTGCTGGTTCGCGGCGCCGCCAAGCACCGGCAGGTGTGTCGCGCGCTCCCGGTCTCTCCCACTGCTCTTCCTTCCCTGCTGCCGTTGCCGCTGGGCTATCAGCACGTTCAAGCCCAGCGGGAACGGCAGCGGTGCAAAAAAAAAAAAGCTGTGGCATCCGCGGCTGGCCTTTTCTTCTTCCCGCCCCTCCCTCTGACCCGGAACAGGAAGTGATACGCGGTGCGTGGGAAGGAGAAAGAGCCGTGCCGCATGAAAAAATAGCAGCGGCGACAGCAGCATCAGCCCCCGAGCAATCGAAGCAGCTGATAATAGGTAAAGGAGACAGCAACGTGAACCTCCCGCGGCCGATGGGATTCTTCTTTCTTGTCCTGCGGGGGCTGGAGGAGGAGGTGGTGCAGCTACCGTTTGTGCTCGGGGGGGGGGGGGGGGGAGAGAGGAAGTGAGTGAGAGAAAGAGAGAGAAGCAGGCAGCCAGCATGTGTGTGACTGGTCAGAGAGCTGATGTGTGTGTGTGTGTATGTGAGAGACAATGAAAGTGATTGCTCAGGGATATGACTGATGTGTATGTGAGAGTGTGAGACATTAGTCAGGGAAGTGAGAGAGAAAAAGCATGAAAGTGAGAAGTCTGGGTATGTGAGAAAGCATGGGCGTAAGAAGCCTGGTGTTGTGGGGGTGAAAGAAAGCATGGGAGTGAGAAACCTGGGTGAGTGTGCATGCATGAGAGAGAGAGACTGCTTGGTAAGGTGACGGTGTGTGTGAGAGAAAAAGACTGGTGTGTGTGAATGTGAGAGAATGTGATTCAGGGAATGAGAAGCCTGTGCACGTGGAGAGTGAGCATGGAAATGAGAAAGACTGGTGTGTGTGTAATAGAGAGAAAGTGATTATGGGAATGAGAAGCCTGTGCATGTGAAGAGAAGTGAGCATGGGAGTGAGAAACCTGGGTGTGTGTGAGACACAGCATAGGAGGGAGAAGCCTGTATATCTGAAAGAGAACATGGGAGTGGGAAGCCTGTGTGTGTGTGTATGCATGAGCGAGATCAGGTGACTGGTGTGTGTGTGTGTGTGTGTGTGTGTGTGTGAGAGAGAGAGAGAGAGAAATAAAGTGATTATGGGAATGAGAAGCCTGTGCATGTGAAGAGTGAGCATGGGAGTGAGAAACCTGGGTGTGTGTGAGACACATCATGGGAGGGAGAAGCCTGTATATCTGAAAGAGAACATGGGAGTGAGAGACTGGTGAGTGTGTGAGAGAGAGAGAGACAGAGAAAGTGATTATGAGAGTGAGAAGCCCATATATGTAAGTAGAACACGGGAGTGGGAAGCCTGTGTGTGTGTGTGTATGGCATGAGAGAAACTGTTCAGGAAGGTGACTGGTGTGTGTGTGCCAAAGACTGTTTGGGAGATGATTGGTGTGTGAGAGACAGAAACTGGTCATGGGGGCATGACTGGTATGGTGTGTGTGTGTGAGTCATGGGCACTAAGGAAGAGGACCATAAGTATAGAGCTTAGCTTCTACTGCTGCTTCTGGTGTGTGCCACGGCCTGCAGGGAAGGGGAGTAGGACAGCTGCTGGAGGGGGTAAGTAAAAGTGGCTTTTTAAGTTTATTTTTCTTGACTGCCATTTTAATTGTGTGATGTCTGCTTTTTTGAAATATTTTATTGGTGTTTGGAGAATGTTTAATAGATTTATGAGTTTTTAATTGTTGGATGTTATTCTGTTCATAGCTGTTTTGAAACATTTATTCTGCTTATTAGTATAGTTTTACAATTATTTCTGTGTGGGGATCTATAGCTGCTTGCTAGTTCTGTTTACCTCATAAGAGGTGTATTGGTTTTTAGGACCTGATTTAATATTTGTAGTGTTGCCTTTTCATAGATAGGGTTGCTCCTGTTTGAGTGTATTCCATAATACAGGTGTAACAGTGTGCAGATTAGTTTATGTGCATTACTACAGATCCTGGGAGTATGTTAGGTTGGTTCTGTGTCTGTTACCGAGATGAAATATTTTGCTAGCATGTAAGCGTTTGTATCGGTCTTATTTGTTGTGTTTTCTCAAGAGGACATGCATTGGTGGTAAACTGCTGTCTTTTCATAAGTAGGGCTATTGAGCCTGGAAGTAGAAGGAGTTTGAGTTACTGTTACTGAGATGTCACCAGAACCAGAATATCTTTTTTGTAGGGTGAGTTGTATGGGGAATGTCATAATTCTGCTTTACATCCATTATTGTGGGTCAGGGGGGTTCCCGTGGATACAAACTGTACTTTTACATCTAGCCCCATGACGATCATGGGTCAGTGTGCCATGCATATGAGAACCTATGGTGAATTGAGTCACATTCACATTATAAATGTCATAATTAAATGATAAGTGTGCACTAAAATCCAACCCCCTCCATAACCCCGCCCTCATATGACCAAAGCCCCGCCCCCTGCCCCACCCTGCCGGGCCATGGAAAAATGGTCTTGCTTGAAGCCGGTCCCTGGTGCAAAAAAGGTTGGGGACCACTGGTTTAATGGAACACAGTCAACATGTATTTACCAAAAGGAAGTCTTGCCTAACAAATCTGCTTCTTTTTTGTGAAGGGGTTAATAAACATGTGAATAAAGGTGAACCAGTAGATGTAATGTATTTGGATTTTCAGAAGGCGTTTGACAAAATCTCTCATGAGAGACTTTTAAGGAAACTAAAAAGTCATGGGATAGGAGGCGATGTCTTTTCGTGGATTACAAACTGGTTAAAAGATAGGAAACAGAGAGTAGGATTAAATGGTCAATTTTCTCAGTGGAAAAGGGTAAATAGTGGAGTGCCTCAGGGATCTGTACTTGGACCGGTGCTTCTCAATATATTTATAAATGATCTGGAAAGGAGTACAAGTAGTGAGGTTATCAAATTTGTGGATGAAACAACATTATTCAGAGTAGTTAAATCACAAGCGGATTGTGATACATTACAGGAGGACCTGGCGAGACTGGAAGATTGGGCATCCAAATGGCAGATGAAATTTAATGTGGACAAGTGCAAGGTGTTGTATTATAGGGAAAAAATAACCCTTGCTGTAGTTACACGATGTTAGGTTCCATATTAGAAGCTACCACTCAGGAAAAAGATCTAGGCATTATAGTGGATAATACTTTGAAATCGTCGGCTCAGTGTGCTGCAGCAGTCAAAAAAGCAAACAGAATGTTAGGAATTATTAGGAAGGGAATGGTTAATAAAATGGAAAATGTCATAATGCCTTTGTATCGCTCTATTGTGAGACCGCACCTTGAATACTGTGTACAGTTCTGGTCGCCGCATCTCAAAAAAGATATAGTTGCGATGGAGAAGGTACAGAGAAGCACAGCCAAAATGATAAAATGGGATGGAACAGCTTCCCTATGAGGAAAGGCTTAAGAGGTTAGGGCTGTTCAGCTTGGAGAAGAGACGGCTGAGGGGGGATATGATAGAGGTCTTTAAAATCATGAGAGGTCTTGAATGAGTAGATGTGAATCAGTTATTTACACTTTTGGATAATAGAAGGACTAGGGGGCACTCCATGAAGTTAGCAAGTAGCACATTTAAGACTAACTGGAGAAAATAATTTTTCACTCAACACACAATTAAGCTCTGGAAGTTGTTGCCAGAGGATGTGGTTAGAGCAGTTAGTGAAGCTGGGTTTAAAAAAGGTTTGGATAAGTTCTTGGAGGAGAAGTCTATTAACTGCTATTAGTCAGGTTGACTTAGGGAATGGCCTCTGCTATTACTGGCATCAGTAGTATGGGATCTACTTGGTGTTTGGGTACTTGCCAGGTTTGGCCTCTGTTGGAGACAGGATGCTGGGCTTGATGGACCTTTGGTCTGACCCAGCATGGCAATTTCTTATGTTCTTATGACCCTTTGCCTTGTTAAAAAGTAGACATGGCAGTGTGCAATAATTGGTTCCCGCCTGTAAAGAGTATGCAGAGAGCCCTGCAGGCAAAGCTGCATTGTGCATCTCATTCTTGATCTTTCCCATGAGAGAAGGAGAGAAGTTCTGCCCCAGAACACTGAAGGGGAGAAGAGTAATGAATTCAGTCTGCATCCATGGTGGTCATTTTCAAAAGCCAGCTACACGCCTAAAACAGGGGTTTGTGAATGCGACTGGTCTCTTACAGAATTGCCCTGTGTGTGTACATAACCCGATTTCATGCATACATTTATGCAAATTGAGGGATAAGCATTCCAGGAGGAGGGGCTGTCGGGATTTATAGGCACACTGGATTTTAATAAGTGTGTGCTTCAGTTTACCCACATATGCTACAAGCAAGTGCAGCTTTGTGCAGCTGAGTTTTGTGAGGGGTAATTTTGGATAATTTTCAAAATAAAACTTCCTGTTAAGCTTCAATGTTGAAAAAGCATTTGATCAGGTTAACTGAGATATGATGGTGGCTTTTAGGCGTATGGGACTAGAGCACTATTTTCTGCAAGTTGTAAATGTTCTTTATAACAAGCCAGTGGCTTTGGTGTTAGTTAGCGGAATGAAATCTAAGTTGGCAGTTTTTACGGATGATATATTGGTACATATTGTTGATCCCCACTCCTCATTAGCTCCTTTGTTGGTGGAATTTGCGAGATATGGAGAGGTTGCCAGCTTGAAGTTAAACTTGGAAAAGTCCAAGGCCCTATCTCTTAAGGATTCGGTGAAGGAGATTTATGGTTGAGATTTTCCGACGCAGTGGGCCAAAGACTTGTTGATATTTGGGCATCTGTTTGCACAGGGATCCTTCTCAATTTGCAAGCCCTGAATTGTCAGGCATTGTTAGCAAAAACTAAGATAATTCTGCAGGGATGGATGGATCTTCCTTTGTCATTGGCTGGGAGAATAAATTTATATCACATGGTGATCAAATGAAGTGGTTATATCTCCTTCATACTCTTCCTATTTGATCAAAAGGGAGAGGTCTCATTTAGATTATATAATTTGTCAATTGCTCTGGTAATGGAAGAAGCCTAGAATTGCACTACAGACTTTGAAGAGGACCTGGAGAGAGGGTGGGACTTTATAACTTCCCCTGCCTGCTACATCATTTGAGGATTGGATTTTGGGCACAGTTTTTCATTCCATTGTCTCTTGAGAAGGCACTGTTGCAACCCCTGAAACCTAGGTATGTTCTTCACTCTTTTGCGAGTGTTCTCCCGGAGTATTTTCAGAAAGTGTCTTGTTGGTACCTCTGCAGGGGGCTTGGAAGTGTCTCTGCAGAAGACTACACAAACTATAATATATCTCCCTATTTGCCCATTACTGAGAACCAATTCTTTTTACCAGGACTGTGTTCTGTTGTTTTTGCAGAGTGGAGGATAAATGGTCTGAAGACTATTTTTCTTATGGACCTGGAATAGAGAGAGAGAGAGATGTCTTTTCAGGACCTCTAACAGAACAGTATACATAATATCTGTGTCATGGTAAACTATATCGAGAAAGTGGATATCACTAAGAAATGTGTGGTGTTTTTGAAAATTTGGAATGCTTATATATAATCTTTGCCCTACCAAGCACACAGCTTGATTCTGAGTGACATCTCATAAAATGTTAACCATCCATACATTGATATAGACTACAATTTCTGGAATACTTGTTCTTCGGGGGAGGGATATAAGGGGATAAAAAGGATTTTTGGATTAGTGTGTGTGTGTGGGGGGGGGGGGGGGGGTAGGGTCGTTGTAATGTATGTTCCAGAACTATGTTTATGGTATTGCAATGGTTGTCTCCATAATGGTGGTGTGCAGAAACACCTCACCACCATATGGTTGTTTTGCTGGATGGTTGTCTTTCTTGAAAATTTACTAGAAAGGATTTCAAACTAAGTTGGCTATGAAACTGAGATAATTATGTACCTTGGCATTACATAAACATCAAAGGGTGTTATAATACTGCTTCCATAGTGACTGAGAAATTCAGATGTTTTTAGACTGAGGTCACCAATCTACTTGATTTGTCCAGTTCAGGACCTCTTCCTGTGGAAGATGGAATCCTTCAGAAGCCAATGTTCCAGTGGTGGGTAGAGGACAATCTAATCACTGGAAGAAACAGGCTCAGCAGGGAGTCATTAGAAACAATGCTGGAGAAAGGGAAGGGTTCTCTTATTCAAGTAGTATCTTCATTGCATTTCTAAAGATACATTTGGAAATCCTGCTCTTTAAGCTAGATGAGCAAAAGAGCGGTAAATTCCTGTTTTAAATACTTATCTACAATTTTAAAAAAAAACTGTGCTCACAATGAGCTCAGAAAGGACACATCCCTAGGAATACTGAAGCAACATAGGGAAGCTGTGGCACAGAGGTGTCTTTAGACAGAAGTACTGTGGAGGCAGAGGTGAAGGGTGGGGAGGGGGGGGCGAGATGGTGATGGGGCAAACTAGATACAAAGAGGGGCAAACCAAAGTGACATTACCACACATTACACCCATCCCCCAAAGCACGGCTCTCTGCCTTTAAATTAGCTATAAAAACACTACAAGAAAAAGTCCCAAGGGTGTTCTCTGCAATAAGTGAAACCCTGGCTAGTTTTAACCATCGAGTAAAATTATTTCATAGCATCATTCAACCAGTTCTATATGGGAGTAAAGTCTGTAGTCTATATGGTATGGGGCAAAATCTATGTTGAGGTATACAACAGCCATAAGTTAAAGCCTGCAATCTATTGTAAAGTCACTGGGTGATATTGTTCTGTATAGGGGTTCAAATAAGAAGGGAAAAAAATAATTCTCGTTGCCTCTCTTTTGTACTGTATTGTGTGATAGTTGTATTCTGTTCAGTTGCTGTTCTTATTGATCTTTTACTAACATGTTACTCCCAGTCACAAAATGAAAAACTCTATATACTAAATAAAGTCTAGTTTCAGATTACTGCTGCATCTTGTTCTGAGTATGTTAGAACAAGCTCACTCAGTAACAGGTTATGGGCCCAGACACTGATACATGACAACCCAGTTGCAATTGAAAATTATAGACAACAAAGTGCTTAAGAATGAAACAACATGTTTCTGGGGTAAGGAAGAGGGGCATTTAAAGAAAGACTGCATCACATGAAAGCAGATCGAAATCAAACTCCACAAGCACCCAGGCAAAGAGCTAAGGCTATAACATGGTAAATGATGGCAGATACACGATAGTCTGCTCAACTGATTCTCATCCACTCTGGATAGAGGGCACATACATTCCCCCATGCAACTCAACTCCCCTCCTTCCCCAAGTGATAAGATCAAAAAAACCTAGCAGAGAGCAAAAGGCCAGCTCTGTCACAGGGAAGAGTGCCTCAGGGATCCTTTCCTTTCAAAGGAACTACAATTTCAAACGCTTACAGGAACTTCCAGTCTCAGAATCAAGAAAAAGGACACCAGGAGCCTGAGAAGCAGCATTCCTGACATTCCTTCCCTGGGGCAAGAGTAGGATGATGGACTTCAGTGGAACCGGGCAGTCTAGAGGGCTATAAGAGTGGAGTGGGATGTTTTAAAGTGACACAAGGTTGGTGCTTCAAATCTGGAGCTATGAGTCCCGTGACTAATGACAGAAACTTCTTCCTAAGCAACAAAGAAAAGGTCTATCTCACACATGGCAGCAGCATCCCTGCCGAAGGAATTTGGAAAGTACTTCTAACTTGCAACAATGCACACATGGAAATACACAGACTACCAGTGAAAGTAGTACTGTGCGTTCATGATTTAGAAGGGGGGTCTCTTATCTTTTAAGCATTTTGGCAGCAAGGCGATTCATCATCACTTCCAGGGTGATGAATGTACAGTTCAAAAGAGGAAAAGGCTCTTAGCCAGTGCTTTTGCTAACGAGCATCTGCATTGCATGAGCCCAGTAAAGGAGCAGGCAAGACTCACTGCAGAGAAGCAACACAATGGCTGCATTCTCCTGTGGCATAGATATTTAGGCCATAGCACCTGAAACATGCGAATGAACCAGAAAGACAGCAACTGAGACCAAAAACTTAATCATTAGACATGCTGGTGATATTATCAGGCATGACTTGTATCAGAGCTAAAGCCACAAGGGCAACCCTTCCCAAGGTGAGCCAGACCAGAGTCTGTGGGCCAATGAGAGTTCCTTCACCCAGAGGACTTGAACACATGGGGACTTTTATAGATGATTATTCAAGGTGCATAGTCATGCATATATATATAAAAAAAAAAGGGATGAAGGATAAAGACTTGGCAGTCTACCGGAGTACGTGCTTATGGCAAGCCACTCGCACTTTGAACTGACAATGGAGGGTAGTTCACTGGGGAGGAAGTTGAGAACTTCCTGAGCTTTAATGGAATTGAGTATCACAAAGACAGAGCTATAGAAATGAGCAAAACAGAGTAACAAAGGAAAAACAGGATTCTAACTGAAACGATGAGAAGTATGCTGGAAGACCGATTTACTTGGAAAATACTGGAGAGAAGCAGTAGTCACAGCCACAAAAACTTTACTCTATATTGAAATGCACGTTGTGATTTTGTAAGTTTAGGCCCTAAGCCCGTGATTCTCATAATTAAACGTGTTAATGAGTAACTTTTGATAACTGTGATATGCCAGTCCCTTGCCGTTCAAGCTTCTTCGACAAGAGGTTTTGGATGCGAGCCCCGATCAAGCTTCTTCATACAGAGCAGGGATTTTCAACTGGGTGTATGCATTTTCCTAGGGAAACTTGAAAGGGTCATGGGGTATGCACAAGCTCTTCTCTCCTCCTTCCCCTCCCCATCCCCCCAAAACGGGTGCCGCCATTGCTGTGGGCCTGTCTTCCTGTAGCAAGAGCTGGTCCTGGACTCCACTGTAGCGCAGGCCGGGATGTAAGCCAACACGCGTGCACCCTGCTCCCGACACGGAAGCCCAGAGAGAGTGGGGCCCGGAGCCGGAGCCTGCAGGCTGGTTCCATTCTTGGCCTGTGCTCCCTCACTCCTGGCCACTGCTGTGGCCTTTGCCACTGCCTCCACAGTAAATGAAAACTTGTGATACTGTTTTTACATGAAAAATATGACGCAAGCAGAGAAGGGGTTTTTTTTTTCTTGTTAAAATGAAATCGCTGAATAAAGGCATGAAAAGGAATTATAAAATTAATTCCTCAATGCAATGTTTGCTTCAGGTGTCCCTTTGTCCTCCAAGGGTTTACCTTTCCTTGTAGATGTTAAACAAAAAGGAAGTCCTAAAGAACATTACTTGCTTCTTTTCCTTTAAAATATATTTAATTTTTTTGTAATCTTTCAAATGTACTGATTTTATACATAGAGATATAACAAACCAAACTTTAGTATAAACTTAACTGCATCAAAGGAAAACTGGTGTCACATCATAATCATCCCCTCCCACCCTTAAAGGTCTCCCAATTCTTTGTTTCCTGAGATAAACAGGGAACACATTTCCTGGTATCAGCTTTGCAAGGAATGAGGGAAAACCGGTTTTCTGCAGTATAAACTTCTGATTTGCTTGGGGACGGTTGTGATGCAAATTCGCTCTTCCCCCCCTAGCTGCAGCTGCTACTCCTGATTCACTGGGGGAGGCACCCACCTCTCAAACTCTCCCAAATTCTTATTTCCTTTCCCACTCAATACTTCAGGGATGTTTTCTGTTGTCTTTCTTTATTGAAAAAACCCTCCAAAAACCCAAGAAGAAACATATAAAGGGTTACATGAGCTGAAACTTTGTAATACCGAGTGCACCCTGTTAAAAAGCTCAAGAAACCCTGGTACAGAGGGCTGTGCGGTATGGGGGGTGTTTGTGCACTATAAATACACAAAGCACTGTTATGTTAGCCTTGACTCCAGATTTATGAGGGAGTTAGAATGGATTGCTTAAACGTTTCTGATCTCTAGTAAAGTGAACAAGGTACGCAATTTGTTTTCTTGTTGAAAGACATTTAATAGAGAATGCTGTGCGATCCCCTCCCCCGTTAATGAAAAGCCACTTTCCAATTCAGTTGAACATAAAACAATATTGACCTGTGATATTTTTCCCTTAGCTCCCCCAGCTGATCTTAATACATTATAAATGACATACCTCAAGGACATCCTCTGAATAAATAGAGCCAAAATGAAACCAAATATCCTAGGTGTAGGACACATTCATACAGCTTGGTGAGAAAAGCAGTGTATAGTACATTATATGGGCTCTGTACATTCTCTATTACCCAACATACTTGGACCTCACTAATCAAACGCTCTTCCTTCACACAGTTTATAATACAATTTCAACAGGTCTTACAGTGATACCCTAAACCAGAGCTTTCCAAACTTTTCATGTTGGTGACACACTTTTTAGACAAACATAATTTCGGGACACAGTAATTCAGTCTACTAGCAAACTAGAGGTTAAAGGTTAAACGAACAAAATGTATTTCGACAATTTATGTATGTTTCCTTAAATATATACGTAATAAAATGTTTCACGACACAACCTATCTTGTGAAAATCTTTCATTTATATTAAAAATATATAATATTCCAAGATTAATGTTATTGTTATAATTTATGAGTAACAATAATAAAACAAAGTTATTGTGTTATTCAATTTACCTCTTTAATGAGATATATGAGCTTGATGGGATGAACACAGATTTGAATATTTGGTGTTAATAAGAAAGTCCAAAGGGTCTTCTGCATAATTTTAAAAAGCTGGCCAGTTTCACACTATAAAATTATTTGATAGCCTCATTCAACTAATTCTATATGGCTATGAGAGTGAAGACTGGAATTTATAGGAAGGGACAGAATGTCAATATAAATCCTGCACCTCCAGTTCTGTAACTCTGTGCATCCACTGAAATTCCCCTAAACAATGGAGCTTGAATGTTTCCCTTACAGCTCATCATACTAAAAGATGTTTTCAAATTCTGGTGTCACCTCACAGTAACAGCAGCACAAACACCTTCCACTGCCAGGCACATTGTGAACGAAAATAAAACCTCGCAAAAAAAAAAAAGACACTCAAAATCTATACTGCAATCCCATCATAACATAACAGTAATAACACCAAGGACTCTAACAACAATAACCCTACCTGTGAAAAAGCAAGGGTAAATATTATACTGGGTCCTAGAATACCAATACACCACCTACTGAGGAAACAAAACAAACCCGATTGCTATAGATCCCTATGCTAGCGAATTTCTCATCATGGTCACACACACAGAGCAGAGACAGACCCTCACCAAATACAGAATACAAAATAAAGGAGCACAAATTAGACAAAAACTGAAATGGAAACCCCAAGAAGCCAGACTCTGTGTATTAATAATGGAAAAACAGAACCATCATTCCTCATAAAACAAATAAAATCAAGAAAAATAAAGCATCAGTTATAATAGTAAAACCATACTAATAAAAGAATATTTTAAAACTACTGATAAATAGAATTTCTATTCATTAAAATCATATACATTTTTTACAATTTCCTAAACACCAATAAAATATTTCAAAACAGCACATATATCAAATAACACCCAATAATTAAAACTAATAAGGATTTTAAAAAGCCCCTGCTGTCCATACGTGGGAGCTCTTGATTTCCAGTCACCCTGATATTGTCAAGGATTAGGAGGTTATCCTCTCTCTCTCACACATACTCACATTTCCATTCTCTCTCACACATATACTGTCACATACATACACATTCATGCTCTTATACCCACCATAACTTCTCGCTCTCACAGACACTGACACACTCTCAAGCTCTAAGACACTCTCTCTCCCTCCACACACACACCCCCACACAAACTCTTACTCCCCTGGATTTTCTCATACATACTCTGTCTGGCTCCCTCACATACACACAAACACACACACCCAGGCAAGCTCCCAGTCATTCTCACACACTGAAACTGACCCCCAGGCAGGCTTCCATTCAATTTCACACCACTCCCTCAGGCATGCACACATTCATTCTCACACGCACAGACCCCCAGGCAGGCACCAATTCATTCTCACACACACATACACCACACACAGGCCGGCACCTATTCTCACACATACAAACCCCAGGAAGACACCCATACATTCTCATACACAGACACACCCTCAGGCAGGCACACACTAAAGGCAAACCCCCTCTCTTTCTTTTGCCAGCAACCTCGGAGCCTCTCTCATTCCTCTGCTGCCACTGCTGCCACATGGCTATAGGGGAGGCGCTGATCGCTGCTATTGGCACTGAAGCCCATTCTGCTGCCTCCTCTGTGCAGGACCCGTGGGTTTCCACTTCCTTCATGTTGATCTCGTACATTGTGAAATCAGCATAGAGAAAGTGCTACTCTTGCACATTACCAAAGATTACATGTGCCAATCAGTAAAAAGTAATTTATTTCTTTTTTTTTACCTTTGCTGTCTGATCTTAGTTTTCTAATCGGTTGGTCACAGGCTTTTTTGTTCCACCTCCCCTTTCTTATTTTTTTGCCAATTCCTTTCATATTGTCTTTTTTTCTATTTCTTTTCTCTCCATCTATCTTCTTCCCTCAAACATTCAGTCAGGTTCTCATTCTCACATGCTTTCTCTCTCTCACACACTCACAGGCTCTCTCTCATACAATCATTCATACAGTCTCTCTCTTGCACATGCTGTCTGACTCTCACACACCCAGGCTCTCTCTCACACCCACATGTTGTCTTGCTCAAGCACAGGCTCTCACTGTCACATGCTCTCTCTCATACAATCATTCATACACAGTCTCTCTCTTGCACATGCTGTCTGACTCTCACACACCCAGGCTCTCTCTCACTCCCACATGCTGTCTTGCTCAAGCACAGACTCTCACTGTCACATGCTCTCTCTCATACAATCATTCATACACACAGGCTCTCACTGTCACATGCTGTCTCTCTCACACACACACACAGGCTCTCTCACATGCTGTCTCTGCAAACATTCAGGTCCTCACTCCCACACACAATCTCTCAACTCACCTCATACACACACACAATCTCTCAACTCAGCTCACAGACGCACACAATCTCTCAACTCAGCTCACAGACGCACACAATCGCTCAACTCACCTCACAGATGCACACAATCTCTCAACTCAGCTCACAGACGCACACAATCGCTCAACTCACCTCATTCACGCACACAATCTCTCAACTCAGCTCACAGACGCACACAATCGCTCAACTCACCTCATACACGCACACAATCGCTCAACTCAGCTCACAGACGCACTCTACGGGCCCTCAGCCGCTCTCTTACCTCTGGGCCTCCTCTTCACGGGTCGCTGCAGGATGGGCTCTGCAGCGGCCCTGATCTTCTCGGGCCGATCGCGGCGGCGACCCTGCTACTGGGCCTCCTCCTCCTCTTCTCTCCCCGCTGCCACAACGCTGCTGCTCCTCTTCTGGACGTGGCTGACGCTCCTCCCCCTTTCTTCCCGTGCGGCTCCGGCAACATTTTTCTTCCGGGGCCGCATGGGCAGGAAGGAGGAGGAGCACCTGCACGTCTCGACGTGACCTTTTTCTTCTTCGGGCCGTGGTGAGGTGAGCTCCACCACGGCCTTGCCGATCAGCGATATTTTACTGCTCAGCCGCCAGTGGGATGAGCTCCACCGGCGGCTGCATTGGCTCCCACTTGCCGGTGTGTCACGTGCACCGGGCTTGCGCGACACACCGGCACACCTCAGGCGACACACCAAAGTGTCGCGACACACACTTTGGAAAGCTCTGCCCTAAACTTTTGTCACTTAGGGACACTCAGCGAACAGAGTCTCAGAAGAACTATTTTCTTCGTTTTCTTTTTCAAAACGTAAGCACCTGCTCCCTTTTATTCTCCGCATGTCTAAACATCCGTGATCTCCAAGAGCCGCGCTGGGGGTCAAGGAGAACTCCAAACTGCTCTGAGCCAGAAGCCGACCACCACTGACCTACAGAAGTGTGCAGCTCCACTGGGATCTCTAGGATATACTTTGGCCTAGTGGTTGGGACTGCCCAGTGCAGGGCAGAGGAGTGTTACCATCTTGCACACGGTATCCCCGCTGCAGGCTGCTGCTCGGGTGAAGTTCTGCCTGCACATTAACAGGTGATCCCTAGCTTCAGCGTGCAATTTGTTTTGGAGCCTGAAGGTGGCCTGATTTTTGTAGTTCTCCTGTTTTGTTTTGTTTTTTACTTTTCAGCAAGGGCTCAACACCCTCTCCTGAGAAGCGTAGGAAGAAAAAACATCAATGTGCTGGGCTCACTTTCAGTGCTCTCTGTGATGTTTGCGGGTTTGAGCAGGTGAATTTTATTTTCTATTGGAAGTTTTTGTTCACTCTTTCTGCCCGAGAGAGATTGCAGTGTGGAAGAATACAGATTCCCCCCCCCCGTTTGCAATATTTTTGGATCTTTCAGACCAAAGAATCCCTCTGTGTGTCATCTAAAATAAGGGTAAAGAAAAGGACTGGATACCAGAGCTGTGCGGAGAGAGAGGAGGAAACTGGGATCCCACACTTGAATTTCAGCCAGGGGACAGGAAAGTTTTGGAAAAGAAGAAATCAAGCAGTGGACCCCCAGGTATTATGCAAGGGAGATCCTTAAGGGATAAGAGAACCCCTTTTAGAGAATCCATGCCAAGGTTTGGTGGGACTTAGCCCTGATACTGAGTGTGCCCCCTCCTTCATAGCTAAACCTAGAAAGGCGGGTACATGAAGTTTTATAAATCCGCTCATTAAAAACTCCCTGTAACACTTACGAGAGCTGAAACACTCAGTCCACCTGCAGATTCTCCAAATATGGTTACGGACTGTGGATCTCCTCCAAAATGTTCAATGTTTTCCTGAATCCAATGCAAAGCTGCGAGTTGGTCCAAAAATCCCCAGTTGCCACGGGCATGTTCATCCCCAGTGCTGGAAGCAGAACAAGGCAAGAAATGCTCTTCTGAGAGAGACCACTAGATTGTCAATATTTAATTGGGGCATACTCAAATTACTGGGGGTCCCTGAGGCATTAATTACAGTACAGCCTTCTATGGCAAACAAGACATTTTTCACTTGAAATGTTTAAAGTTGATTATTTCTTTTAACTAGGGTGTTTTGAGATATGTTAGAATATAAAATGTCTCACCTAAAGAATCCCAGGACCCCTAATCTGTACTGAATTGAGACTATCACCACATTTTCATAGGCAGATAATGCAGATCCGTCATAGAACGAAGCTCCACCGTGCATTAAACCTCCTCCATGGATCCACATCATGACCTGAATACAGCAACAGTAGTTCAGATGCAATGGTATTTTGACCATACAACGTGCTCTTAATCTATGCATTCTCAATCCTGTCCTTGCTTAAATCTTTAGCACACAGAAATGCACGTCTTAACAAGAGGAGGGCAAAAAAACTAAAATTTTGATTCCTGGGCATGATGCTAAATTTCCCCTATAATCTTGGTATCTGCTAATGAACATGGTATATATACTGCAGTGGTTTTCAAACTTTTTAAACCTGAAACCCAGTTGGGGTGGTGGTGGTGGGGAAACATTTAAAGGGTAATTTTCAAAGGGACTTTTGTGAGTAAAGTAGGGTTTTCCACACAGAAAACTACACAACTAATAAGTGCATAAAATCACAGGCGAGAGGCATTCCAGGCAGCAGAGATTGCGTGGAGTTGGGACGTATGTAAATAATTTTCAATTTTGAAAAGTATGCACATAAATTCTGTCAGCAAAACTATGCACACCAAATAAGCAGGTGTAACTGTGTGCAAGTAGTTTGGCAGGGATCATTTTCAAAGCAAAAACTTGCCTGTTTTTTTAAATATATTTTTGTTTATATTCTGCCTTTCGTGACACTTCAAAGCAGATTACAGTCAGGTACTGTAGGTGTTTCCTATCCCTAGAGGGCTTGCAAGGTAACTTTCTACTTGAGCCAGTGGAGGGTCAAGGTCACAAGGGGCAGCAGTGGGATTTGATCCCTGGTTCACAATCTGCATGTGCAAGTTCATTTTCAAAGGTGGAGTAATTTGGCTGCATAACAGCCTGGGCTGTTTAATGAGATGAGTAGGCCTGCCTGTTCCTTATTTCCTTCTAATCTGATCAAAAATTCTGCCCCCATATCTGGTATGTTTTTAACTTTCTCCTGTTCACAATGCTCTCCGTCTCCCTACGTTCTCTTGCTCACTCTCATCCCCTCCCCCGGTCCTTATTGATCACTCATTTCTCTACAGCCTCCATTGTTCACCTCCTACTGCTCACTCACATATTTCCTCAGCCCCTATTGCTCTGACTTCCACACTCCCCCAGGCCCCACTGCTCACACTCACTCCCCCCACCCCCATTGCTCACTCTCATACCCCTTACGGCCTCATTCAGCTTCCTCAATTACTCTCTCTTTCTACAGTGCTTTTGCCATCTTCCATCTCTGTGCAGCTCTCAGTCACTACGAGCCATGCACTGCCTATAGCCCCACGCTTCTCAGCCGCTGTCGCGAGGACAGTACAGGAACATGGCTATCACTTGGCTCAAACTTCCCAAGAGCTTCTGAGTCAGCAGCAGAATGACGGAGCACAGCAGCGCTCCCTCTCAAAACCCACAGTACCCGTGCATCCGGAACAGGTGGCAGGGATGAGAGCGCGGCCAGAACTGGGTTACAACCATTGCTTTGGAAACACCAGTGGGTCACAAAATTAAGAACTGGCATTGAAATAATCTGGAGAAAGAAGGGGCCACCTCATTCTGTTCTTGACTTCCTTGGATCATTTTAATGAGATTATTAAATTGTGATCCAACACACCCCATGCCACGAGTAATGTCTAGAGATTATGGGTAGGAAATGAGATTGTGATTGAGAATTACAATTTTTTGCCCACCTTTGTGTACTTTATTCATACACCCTATAGCAGAGCTTTCCAAACTTTTCATGTTGGTGACACACTTTTTAGACAAACATAATTTCACGACATGGTAATTCAGTCTACTAGTAAACCAGAGGTTAAAGGTTAAACGAACGAAACATATTTCGACAATTTATGTATGTTTCCTTAAATATATACATAAATAAAATGTTTCACGACACAACCTATCTCATGAAAACCTTAAATTTATATTAAAAATATATATTCCAAGATTCATGTTATTGTTATAATTTATGAGAAACAATAATAAAACAAATTGTCTGTCCCCCACACACTCATCTCTCTCCTCCCCCCAGCACATGTTCGGCCCCCACACACTCATATCTCTCCCCCTCAAGCACATGTCTGTCCCCCCAGCACGTTTGCCCCCCACTCACTCATCTCTCTCCCCCCAGCACATGTCTGGCCCCCACACTCATGTACCTCGTCTTTTTGATTGTTTTTGGATTTTCCCATGAGAGATGTATTATTAACACTTAAGTTCGTCCCTTCCATGGTCACCAGACACTGCTGCTTGCAGTCAGCACTCCTCATGGCCAGGCCTCATCGGCAGCAGCAGCCAATGCAAGGATGGCTGGGCTCGTTCCACCCACCAAGCCCCCCAAAAAAAACACGATTGACAGCAAAAATCACCCAATAATAAGCAACCCATAAACTGAAAAAAAAAAGTGAATCTCTAGAAAAAAAAAAGCCCAAACTCGCATCAGAGTTGACCGGGCTTGCGCGACACACCTGCACACTGCAGGCGACACACTAACGTGTCCCGACACACAGTTTGGAAAGCTCTGCCCTATAGACTGTTATTTAAGACATAGCTATCAAATCTATTCAAAAGTTCACGGCAGACTGTGGCAAAATTTAAAGCTTTCAAAAATTAACATTTTACATGTGCAAATACAAAACAAATCATTGATTTAAACAGTTCAGGTCATCTACAATTAAATGTTGGCTTTTTTTTTTTTATACTGAAAATTACCTGGGGTACATTATTTTTCTCAACTATCCAATGCATACATTACACTTTGTTTTACAATACACATAATGAGTTGCACTTGGCTCTAGTTTACATTCACTCAGGACTGCGTATTTGCTGCAAAGTAAGGCCCGTTGATGGGCTAACTTGGCAGTTCAGGGAGGGAGGTCCCCTCCGAAGTTCTGCCGGGGGGGGGGGGGGGGGGGCAGGCAAAATTGGATTCTATGACCACAGTCAGTTGGGGGCTCTCGGCTGACGAAGCGACCGCACAAGATCTTACAGCTCTACCACAGCTGTAGCGGCAGCAATGACATGATGCACTGGCACCTTGGGCAGCGCCCGGCTTTGTCCATCCCAACACTAGTCATATAGCAACACACACAAAAAAAAAGATAAAGAGCTGTTGAAAAAAAAAATTACGCAAAAATAATTGTAAGGGACAAATAGGCACGTGTTAATATTTTGTTTCCACTTTTTGCGGAAGAGTTCTGACAAGAAATTTCTCTGCAAATCTTCCCATCTTCAATTTCCAAAAACTTTTCTCCGTTCCTGTTTTGCCTCATACTACTATCTATACAATAATTCTGCTTCCAACCGCTGCACCAGAGCTGGCGAGGCGAAGTTTCTTTACTTCTTTTGCTAGGCTCATTAGGGGGTGGAGTCTTTTATGACATTTAGGAGGCTGATTCACTAAGGCTTTTTCCCCCATTCTGACTGTATGGGGAAAATCTTCGATAAATCAGGCCCTCAGGGGATCTATGTTCTAAGCTGATTTTTTTTTTTAACTAGGCTTTTCCCCTCATTCTGTATTTATGTGGAAATGTTTAATAAATCAGGTTCTACCGATTAAAAAAACCCCAAAAACAACAACAAATTAAAAACGAGTCCAATAGTCTTGCTTACTGGTAACTTGGAATTCTTGCTGCGGTGTGCAGGTGTGTACACATTTAGGAATAAACAGTCTTCTGAAACCGTAAGTGGAGGAAACGTGGCTTTTATAGCTTTTTTCATTGCTTCTAAGCTCTCCAATACTTGTGGACACCTTTAAAAAACAAAACAAAACAAAACACTTTAACCTATTCCCAATGAATTGTGTCAGCTGATCAATTTGCTATATTACTTCATGTTTACACATAAAAGTGATAACTCAGCCAATCAGAAGGAAGCCGGTGTTGCACAGATCTTAGATGTGCCGACCAAAGTTCAGCTCACTCAGATTTCTGCCAAATTTCAACATAAAGCAATCAAATAGAACACAGACGCTCAATAAAAGTAAAGGACATTGCATCATTAAAATAAAAATGCTGACTATTGATTGGTGAACAATGAGGGACTTCCAATGAAGGACTGTCCAAATTGAAATTATTTTCTTTAGAAAGATGATAATGGTGGGAGGGGGGGGGATGTTAGATAACATTGTACAAAAATATCCAGGCTGCTGCATGGGATGTTGTTACTCCAGGAGCAAGAGACAAAACAGGGAGGCACTCTAAGGGAAACAGATACCTTCATGGAAAAGGGAAATTATGGAACCTTTTGGAAATAAAGCAGTTACGGCTACATTACTGCATACCGCAGAAAGGAAACTGGGCAATGAATAGCAGAAAGACACCAAAAAAAAAAAAGATATGATAATATAGTTCCCTATTTGGGATCTGAGGTGTACTTCCAACTTATCTGGATTGGG
The DNA here is from genome assembly GCF_901001135.1 of Rhinatrema bivittatum. Classification (NCBI taxonomy): domain Eukaryota; kingdom Metazoa; phylum Chordata; class Amphibia; order Gymnophiona; family Rhinatrematidae; genus Rhinatrema; species Rhinatrema bivittatum. The sequence continues at coordinate 53,095,374 of NC_042621.1, forward strand.
TTATAAGGACATAACATGTGCCCACCAAAGGTCCATCAAGCCCAGCATTATGTCTCTGTCACTGGTGAATTCAAGTCACTAGGAAGTAGCTTGCAGATCCAAAAGAGTTGCTCCATTTCTTACTCACTGTCAGTCACACCTTTTTTTTTTTTTTTTTTAATTTCCAAATCTGTTTACTCAAACAATCTCATTTTTGGAGACAGGATGCTAGGCTTGATGGACCACTGGTTTGACCCAGCATGACACTTATATTCCTATTTTATGACTCTAGTCAAAATTGCTAAACTAGAAATAGAGAAATGACTTACCTGATAACTTCGTTTTCCTTAGTATAGACAGATGGACTCAGGACCAATGGGTTATGCTCCTCTGCCAGCAGATGGGAGACAGAGTCAGATTTCAAAGCTGATATCACCCTAGATATACCCCTGCAGTGACTTCAGCTCCTCAGTATTCTCCTCGAAAAGCCATTGTGGACATATATGTTGACTGCTTAAACAACTTGATTAAAATTGATTAAACTTGGTTAAACTGATTCAACTGAATAAAAAACTGGAGACCGACAGTGCACTCTTCTCTGGGGGCAGCCATGGGCAGGATGCTGAGTCCATCTGTCTACACTAAGGAAAACGAAATTATCAGGTAAGTAAATTCTCCATTTCCTAGCGTGTAGCCAGATGGACTCAGGACCAGTATGATGTACAAAAGCTGCTCCCGGACAGGGTGGGAGGCTGCCCGAGGCCCACTGAGTACTGCCCTTGCGAATGCTGCGTCTTCTCTAGCCTGAACGTCCAGGTGGTAGAACCTGGAGAAGATGTGTAGGGAAGACCACTTGATAGATCTCGGCGGGCAACAGCAGTTTGGCTTCTGCCCAGGATACTGCCTGGGCTCTAGTAGAGTGAGCCTTAACCTGCAGGGGCAAAGGCTTCCCTGCCTCTATGTAGCTTGCCGTAATTACTTCCTTGACCCAGCGAGCCATGGTCACTCGCGAGGCCGCTTCGCCTTGGCTCTTCCTGCTGTGAAGAACGAAAAAGTGCTCCATTTTGCACACTGGTTCTGATTGTTCTAGGTACCGTATCAGGAGTTTGCCAACATTTAGATGGTGAAGAAGGCGGGAGTCTTCAGAGTCCTTACGTTCATCTGGAAATGGCTTGATTCAAATGAAGCTCGGAGACCACATTCGGGAGGAAGGAGGGGACGGTGTGAAGCTGTATCATTCCTGGAGTGAACCTAAGGAATGGGTCTCGGCAAGATAGTGCCTGTAGCTCAGAGATGCAACGGGCTGAACATATTGCCACCAGGAATACAGTCTTCATTGTTAAGAGACGTAGTGACAGACTGCGCATTGGTCTGAAGGAAGACCCCCTCTAGAAAGTCCAATACCAGACTGAGCTTCCATAGGGGGACCGGCTACTGTAGGAGTGGTCGAAGTTGTTTAACCCCTTTTAGGAAATGGGCCAAGTCCGGATGAGCTGAAAGACGGATTCCGTTCACTTCGGCTCTGAAGCAGGAGAGGGCTGCTTCATATCGTCTTGTAGGAATTCCAGAATCATGGGAATCTTGGCTGTTCAAGGGGGCACCCCGTGGTGCTCATACCAAGCTTCGAATATCCTCAAGATCCGTATGTATGCCAGAGACGTTGAGAAATTCCGCACGTGGAGCAGGGTGGTGATCAAATAACCCGCTTCTTCAGGCGAGCCCTCTTAAGGGCCAGACCATAAGAGAGAATCGAGACGGATCTTCGTGAAGGATTGGGCCCTGCTGGAGAAGGTCCCTGTGTGGAGGTAGGCACAGAGGGCTCCCCGCAAGGTGTCTTTGCATGTCTGCATACCATGGGCATCTTGGCCAATCTGGGGCCAGTAGTAGGATCAGTCCCCTGTGGTGTTCTATCTTGCGGATGATCTTGCCCAGTAGCGGCCATAGGGGGAAGGCGTACAGTAAGTCCTCCTCTGGCCAGGTCTGGATAAGGGCGTCAATTCCTTGGGAGTGCGGCTCTCGTCTGCGGCTGAAGAATCTGGAGACTTCGGCATTGAGAGATGTGGCCAGTAGGTCCATGGCTGGGAGGCCCCAGCGATTTACTATCAGTTGGAAGGCTCTGGTCGACAGCGCCCATTCCCCCTCTGCTGAGGAAGTCCGCTGAGACATTGTCTTTCCCTGCGATGTGGGAGGCCGAGATCCCCTGTAGGTTTACCTCTGCCCATGCCATGAGGGGGTCTATCTCCAGAGACTCCTGCTGGCTCTTGGTTCCTCCCTGGCAGTTGATGTAGGCAACCATTGAGGCGTTGTCCATCATTACTTGAATCGCTTGCCCTTAAAACCTGTGGCTGAATAGCAGGCATGCTAATCTGACTGCTCGAGATTCCAGGTGGTTTATGTTCTATTCCGCCTCTTCCTTGTTCCACTGTCCCTGGGCCATTGGTTCCTGACAGTGGGCTCCCCACTCTCAGAGGCTCGCATCTGTGGTGAGCATGACTCAGTTTGGTGGGGACAGGCATACGCCTCTGCTTAGGTGGCTTTCCTGTAGCTACCACTGAAGCTTAGAACATACCTCTGCTGGCAGATTGAGGCGAATCAAGTAGTCTTGGGACAGTAGATTCCAGCGTGATAGTAAGGAGTGGTGGAGTGGCCGAATGTGAGCCCTTGCCCACGGTACTACTTCCCAAGTTGATGCCATGAACCAGAGGACCTGAAGGTAGTCCCATACTTTGGGCGCATAGTGGTCATCAATCAGCATACTTGATCCATCAGTTTTCTCCTCCTCAGGGAAGGGATGAAGACCCTGTTCTGTTTGGTGTCGAAACGGGCACCCAGGTTCTCTAAGGACTGAGAGGGCTGCAGTCTGCTCTTGACCGTATTCACGACCCAACTGAGTTTCTGTATGAGGTTCTTGACTCTGCTGTTTACCTGCAGGCTCTCTTCCGAAGATTTCGCCCAGGTCAACCAATCGTCCAAGTAAGGGTGTACCAAGATCCCTTCTTTCTTCAGTGTTGCTGCCATGACTACCATAATTTTGGAGAATGTTCTGGGGTCGGTTGCCAGGCCGAAGGGTAGCACCCAGAACTGGTAATGGAGGCCTAGCTCCATAAAATGTAGAAAACGTTGGTGGTCTTGATGGACTGGAATGTGAAGGTAGGCCTTGGAGAGATCCAGGGAAGTTAGGAGCTCTCCCGGTTGCACTGCCATTATTACTGAGCGGATAGTTTCCATGCGGAAGTGTAGGATCCGTAGATGACGATTGACGTTCTTGAGGCGCAGGATGGATGGGAATGACCCCTCTTTCTTGGGCACAATAAAATAGATGGAATAGCGCCCTGTATTTTGCTGGGGTGTAGGCACCGGAGCTATAGCCTTCAGACTGAGTAGTCTTCTCAGTGTGGATTCCACTGCCAATCTCTTGAGGTGGGAGTGGCAGGGTGATATAATAAATTTGTCTCGAGGAATGCTGCAGCATTCCAGAGAGTTGCCTTCTCGTATTATGTTTAGTACCCATTTGTCTGACGTGATCTAGACCCATCGTTAGTAAAAGAGGAGGAGTCAAACCCCTATTTCCTCTTCCTGTGGATGGGTTGGCCCATCATCATTGGGAAGCTCGGGTCGATCCTGCCCCCGGACCTGTTCCTCGCTTGAGTTGTCTGTTCCAAAAGGACTGAGACTTCCTGGATGGTCGAGGTGCCTGGAATGATGAATTTCTATAGGGTTGGAAACGTTGGGAGCCTCTGCCCCTAGGTCTCCTAGGGGAGGGGCGCTGGGATCTTTTTCCTCTGTCTTCCGGTAGCCAAGGCACTGGAGATTCGCCCCACTTGCTGGCTAACTTCTCTAATTCGCTTCTGAATAGGAGGGATCCCTTAAAAGGCATTCTTGTGAGGTTCACCTTAGAGGTCGCATCTGCAGACCAGTTCCGCAACATAATTGCCTTCTTGCCGCTACTACCGAGGCAACTCCTCTGGCTGAGGTACAAACCAGGTCTGAGCTTGCATCCGCCAGAAAGACTGCGTCAGGTTCAATCGCTTGTCAGGCAACCGCTGCAGAACTATCTGCTTCTCTCGAGAGGAGTAAGCAGGAGAGAGCCATCAGCGTGCAGGAAGAGGCGATCTGCAATGTCATTGCTGTCACATCAAAGGCTTGCTTAAGGATGGATTCTAATTGCCTATCTTAAGCATCCTTTAATGCTGCCCCTCCTTCAACAGGAATGGTCATTCGTTTTGAGACAGCACAGATTATGGCGTCCACTTTGGGGAAACGCAGGCATTCCTAGGTCGTGGGTTGCAGAGGGTACAAAGATTCCAAGGCCCGCCCTCTTTTAAAGTTCGCCTCCGGGGCATCCCATTCCAGGTCGATCAGTTCCTGGATGGCTTCCAGCATCAGGAAATAGCAATAGACCTTACAAAGGGACATCAGGATGGGGTTCTTCCTTGGTTCCATCATAGGGTCCGTGCCTGGGATCCCCAGAGTCTTCAGAGTTTGAGAGACAAGGGCTGGCAATTCATCCCTGTGGAAGAAGCGAAGCATGGTTCTGTATGGCTCCAGGCCTGGAGAGATTTCCTCTTCTTCCAGAGAGCCCTCATCGTCATCGATGGTGTCAGAGTCCCTGTCAGGTAAACTCTTGGTAAGGCGGGGCATGCCTCGAGGCCCCCGGACTGGGCCGAGAGGATCAGGTGCTCCTGGCTGGGGTTCCACCCGGGTTGGGACCGGGGCTGACTGTGCCTGAACAAAGGCTTGTAGTCCTTGGAAAAATTCGAACCAAGAGAAGGCCCCTGAGTCCATGCTTATCCCTTAGGGTGCCAGAGTAGGGGTTACCGAAGAGCCCTCTAGCGGTGAGGAGGTCATTTCAGAATTGCTTAGCTCTGGGGAGCTGCTAGATAAGGTTCCTGCCAACCTATCCTCCAGCTGGGATGGTCCAGACTTGGAAAACTTCTGTGAATCTATTCCTCCCTGGGCTTCCTCACAATGTTGGCACAGGCAGGACTTCAGGTCGGGCTGTGCTGCTCGGATGTAGCAGGCCGCGCAAAGGGAGCGCCATTTGGGCTATCATCTCTGTGTGATTGGTATCCGGTGCGCACAGGTAACGTGCCTGGATATGCACGGCTGAGCCTGCAGTTAACTGTGTGGTTCTATGCGCAGGTATGCACACAGCTTTGTAAACGCGCCCATGAGACCGGCCTGCCATTGAGCGTACTGACGGCTGAAGGGGGAAAGAAGACGTTGGAGCCCACTGCGATCAAGATGGCGCCGCCGGGATAGCCACGTGGCTAATTCTCGGAGCCGAAAACATGGCCTAGCCCATCGGGGGCTGCTCAACCCATTAGGAGCCTCCCCTTATTACCTCGCCGGTATGTCATGCCGAGAAAGGAGACCAGAAAAACTGGCCGGAGTCCCTCTTCTTCTCTGTTTTAAAGAACTTACCTGGTCTCAGTGCTTACCGGCCGAGTGCAGAGACGATCTCCAGCTGCAGGGGGGAGAGGGCTTTGGCCTTCACCGTCATGCTTGGCTTTGCACCCGCTGCCCTTCAGCCGCTTCAGCAGCTAAGTCCACGCCGGAGACCGGCTACCAGACCAAGGCACTTCTGAGGGATCAGAAATCACCTCAGGAATTCTCGACTGGGGGAGGGATCGTTAGGTATCACCACAGGAGAGCGGGGCTACTCTTCCTAAAGTTGAAAATTTTCTTTTTTTTTTGTAATCCCGCTAGCAATGTGCTAGCGAGAGGATAGTGTCCCCATCTGCTAGGGAGACGGAAAAATACTGAGGAGCTGAGGTCACTTCAGGGGTATATCTAGGGTGACATCAGTATTGAAATCTGACTCCGTCTCCCATCTGCTGGCAGAGGAGCACATAACCCACTGGTCCTGAGTCCATCTGGCTACATGCTAGGAAATTTGAGTTGATCTCTATATTAGGGTTCAGAAAGGACATGTTTCACTGCATCGAAGAGCTGGCTAATGGCTACAGAACCTCAGTGTTTTCTGGACATTCTATAGAATTATCACAAAGGATGGCTGATGTACTAAAAGTATGATTAAAAATTAGCACCCTTTTTCTTAGTATGGGTGTTAATTATTAGGTTTGCTACTGATGTGGCAAACTAATTATACATATAAGAGTTCAAATTAATATACAGGCCCTGTGGGTTCAAATTAACCACATTCTCCTAATTGCTAAAAAAAAAAATATATATGCTAAACAGATTCATGGTGTCATATCTAATTCCAAATTGCTCTTCAAAACTGTTAAAAACTTAATCAAGGACCCATCTTCCTCAATCTCAAAGAGCTCATGCAATGAATATGCCACTTCTTTGTTAAATAAAATCAATAGGTTAAAAACACAATTCTCCACTTGCCTATTAACAAAGGAACATGAAGAAAAACATGAGCAAGCAAAATGGAACTCATTCGGCACAGTATCTAAACTCGAAATCATCCAAATCATCACAAAAATTAAGCCTGCTATACACCCACTGGACCCAATCCCTGCAAGTTCCCTGAAAATAGTACCCAGCGTAATTACGCCAACAATCACAACCATGATCCACCCCTCACTAGCAGAAGGACTGGTCCCAGATAAGGCAAAACAAGCTGTGATTAAACCCATCCTCAAAAATAAATCTGGCAGAAGTGACGCTTGGGACAATTATCGACCTGGAAGAAGAGGAATGGAAACTATGTTATGCTTTTATCAAACGTAGTTTTATATCATCTGCACTGATGAAAAATGGGTTACAAGCTACTATACCACCTAGAAGACAATAATATTCTATACCCTAACCAATTCAGCTTTAGAGAAGATTGCTTTACAGAAACCCTTCTCATTTCACTAACTGACCGTGCACTACAGGGGTTTAATAATGATGAATCCTATATCCTGGTCCCAATTGACTTAAACGGCAGCCTTCGACACCGTAGACCAGAGGTTCTCAACCGGTGTGTCACACACTTCCTGGTCTCCCGCTGGTCCACTCCAGCGAGACGCACACAGTTCTTCAACGAACATTGCTGCCATTCCTGTCCGAGCTATCAGCCCTTTCAAGCCCAGAGAGGAATGACAGCAGCTGTTGCTGGTTTCCACGAACACAACATGGCCTTTTCTTCTTCCCGCCCCCTGCGACCCGGAAGAGGAAGTAATGTTTAGCGGGTGCGCAGGAAGAAGAAAGAGCCGTGCTGCTGCTGCAGAAATCTTGTCCCAAGACTCCATCTCCTTTCTGAGGCAGTCCTTCACTGCCGCAGAACCAGGGCAGCTAATCAATGGATTTCCCAGAAAGCCAGGTGGCAGGAAATCCCTGTGGCCGCATTCTCAGCTGACTGCCCCTCTGCTCTGCACTGTGATGATCGCAGCACAGGAAGACTGCCGAATGCTGTCTTCTTACCACTGCGGGGCTGAGGGGAGTCACCCCTGCTGCAGTTCCCAGCCTGTCTCGACTCTGCTTTAATAGCAGCACACCGGCTACCTTGTGCTGTAGCTGCTATGTGTGCTGGGGGTGAGTGAGTGAGTCAGAGAGAGAAAGCATGTGCGAGAAAGATGGATTGGTCAGGGAGGTGACTGGTTTGTGAGACACACAAAGTGTGTGTGTGAGAGAGAGAGACAGAGAGAGAGTGTGAAAGTGTGAGAGAGAAGAGAGCTTCAGCAGCCATTGCTGCTTCTGGTGAGTGCTATTGGCCTACAAGGGAAAGGAGTAGGAGAGTTGCTGGAGAGGGTAAGTAAAGATGACTTTTGAAGTTTATTTTTATTTATTTATTTATTTATTTAGCATTTTTATATACCGACTTTCCAACAACAGAATTACTGATCAACTCGGTTTACATTATAACAGAACAATCACATTTACAGGTAAATGTCTTACAATGAACAGGACGATATAACTTGGATAGGTATATATGGGGTTAACCAGTAAAAGATACATTGCCTAATGTAGGCATAAGTAAAAGATACAGTGCCTAATGTAGGTTGAATAGGTATTTGGTTGAATAGGTTGAATAATGTATAGGTTGAATAGGTTGAATAATGAATAGGTTGAATAATGTAGGTTGAATAGGTATTTGGGCAACATTCTCTCCACCTAGCTTGTTGTTGCCCAGGTAGAGTGTCTATCAAGCTAGGTGGAGAGAACGTTGCCCAAATCTCTTCTTGGAGTGAGTTTCCTCACTCCGACGGCCAGCAAATCTTCACTAGAGACCACTGTTCTTTCCGTACGTCTCATGTTTCACTAGAGACCACTGTTCTTTCCGTACGTCTCAGCTCAACCTTCAAATTCCTCTCAAAAAATTCACGTCCAAAAGACCAATCAGAGAGTCCTATAGAGAAACCCTACAAATACCACACTCCAAAACCATGAAGCACATAACCGCCAGAGACAGGGCATTCTCCACTGCAGGACCAACTCTGTGGAACTCTATCCCACCAGATTTGCGACAGGAACCATGCCTTCCTACTTTTAGGAAAAGACTTAAAACGTGGCTATTCATGAAAGCTTTTCCTGAACTAAACTGAACTTATTACATTATCAACCAGTCGCCCAGACTTTGCCTTAATCATGGTAACTAACATCCCTACCTCATAAGGGCAATTCATCAATGCTATAAGCACATTGACTGGCATATATATTCTTTTAATTTAAACCCCTGCTTCTTTTCTCAGATCCAAGTTATTTTATTCCCTTGTTTTATTGTAACTGCATTCCTTAGCCTTCTCTTGATCTATGTTTTTTACTACTATTATTATTATTATTATTTATTACTAAATGTTATTTTTTGATTTTGTTCCTATCCACTTGTTAATTGTGAACCGACATGATGCGATATTTATCGCGAATGCCGGTATAGAAAAACTTAAAATAAATAAATAAATAAATGTTGAATGTGAAAGTGGCCCCCAACCCCCTACGCTCATACCTAATCCCCACCTCGAGTTACTAGGTGGCCCTCCCATAGGGCTACAAATACCTGTCTAGGGCATAGGCACTATAGCAAGTCTCAGTCTCAGTCTCTCTCTCTCTCTCAACATGTTGTAGCACCTAGGGGTGGAAATAGGCTGTTTGGACACTTTCGTGTACTGTGAAGATTCATTGGTTGTTTTATCGCGGTGCACGATGTTTTCGCGATTTGCGAATCCATTTCCGCAAATGGTGAAAACATCGCGTCATGCGATGTTTCCCCGCTGCACGAAAAATGCCTTATTTGCATGGGACACGCCCCCTCATGCGTTACCACTGCGATATTGGAAAATGAGGCCCTATGTTAGGTGCTATATTTCTGTTCCATTTCTCAGGTTTGCATGGCAGAGTGGCTTTTTTGGGTTTCCATTCCAGTTTCTGTCTCCATATTTATAATTTGTGGTACTTGGTGTGAAGGTCAGTTCTGGGTGTGTGACCGAAGTGAGGTATTTTACTAGCATGTAGGCATTTGTAGCAATCTTATTTGATGTGTTTTCTTAATAGGACATGCACTGGTGATATATTACTGTTTTTTTCATAAGGAAGGCTATTTTGCCTGGTAGGAGAGAGACTTTATATTGCTGTTACTGAGATCACACCAGAAATATCTTTTTTGTATGAAGAGTTATATGGGGGAATATCCTAGTTCTGCTCTGCATCCATTGCTGGGGGGGGGGGGGCGCGGGGGTCACTTCCTGTAGTTACAAAGTACATTTTTACATTTAGCCCGGTGATGATCACATGTCCAGCGTGTCACACATGTGAGAACCATCTGTCAGGTGTGCCCAGACAGAAAAAAGGTTGAGAGCCACTGCCGTAGACCATACCCTATGCCACCAGCTGAGAAAAGCTGGAATAGATGGAACTGTTATCAAATGGTTCTCATCCTTCCTAGCAAAAAGATCATTCCAAGTCAAACTGGACAATCACATATCCGACACCTTCCCAAGCGATACGGGTGTCACCCATGGATCAGCACTCTCAGCTACCCTATTCAAACTCTCTCAACACTGTCAACATACATGAAGGCAATACAACAAAAAGACTAACTCAGCAGAAATTAACACTAAAACCAAAAAAGACGGAAATTGTATGGTTAAGGAGAAATTCTGCAATAATCAATCAAACCACCAGTCCTAGACCTAAGAAAATGTAATATTACTCTCTCAGATCAGGTACAAGACCTAGGAATACAGATTGACGAAAATTTGTCAATGAAAAAGCACCTAAGCAAACTAATTAAAACAGCAAACTCTAAGCTTTGAATATTACATCAACTGAAACCTTTACTAACATCACAAGACTTCTGCACTGTTCTACGAATACTAATATTTTCCAACATATAGATTACTGCAACTCCCTAATACTAGGCCTACTCTCTGGACTCATAAAACCATTACAACTACTACAAAATGCCTCAGCCAGACTGCTACTAGGGACAAGGAAATCTGACCACATCACCCCCTCACTGATAGCACTGCACTGTACAATACAGATTTCATTATAAAGTATTGACTCTAATTTTTATTATCATCAACAACATTAACTCATGCCTATCAGGAGTGACTCTTCAACCATACACACCACAGAGAACCCTAAGATCGCAAGACAAAGGACTTCTAAAAAAAATGCCTACAACCTGGAGCACACACTTAATGCAAATAAGAGATCCATGTTTTCCATAGCGGGCCTCAAGTTATGGAACTCTCTCCCAGAGTCACTACGTCTGATAACAGAAAGAAAGAGTTTCAAATGGGAACTGAAAACATGGCTCTTTAGAAAAGCTTATAATCTAACATAAAGGCCAATAAACCGATAACCTCTCAATCAGATCTTTAGACAATATTAGTGAATTGAGCAAAAAGAATTGAATGATGTAAAGTGTAAGACACTACATTCTGAGTATGGCTTATAGGATAATGAAATGAAATAACACCTTAATTAACTCACACTTGATGCCGTTGTATTGACCTAGAATAGGTATTTATAATTGTAAGAAACTAGAAAATGCCTGAAACTAGATAATGCATGAATCAGTCTACGTATTAGCTATTTGTATTGATCCATAATATGAATGCTGACCCAGAAATTGAATGTGATCTTATATTGGAACGACAGTATATAAAAAACACCTAAATAAATATACAAATAAAATACGGAACCACCCATTCAATCAACATAAAACTTCCCACACCCCCTGATCGAAACAAAGACCTGCCTGTCCCTTATCTTTCATCCCTCCCAATAAGTCCCCGCCAAACGTTCCTAATATTGAGAAGGCAGGAGGACATAGCCTTACCTCCTAATAGTTTGGCATCCAGCATTGCTCTGCCTGCCAATGATTCAAGATTCAGGGCACCAGTTGGCGGAGCTACAGTAACGCTGGATACAGGGCCGGTAGGAAGTAAGGCCGTGTCCTCCTTCCAGCTCATTATCAAGGACCTTTGTGGTGGATCTTTATTTTGACTGGGGGATGGGTGGAGGAATCTGAAGTTGGATGGCCTTTTTTTATTTTTTTTTTACTTGTAGTCTGTGGGTAGGGAAAGGCTGAGGACATGGCTACCTCCCCCTCCCAGCTTACTACTAAGCGATTACCAATGGAAAAATGAACTGAACTCTACAGTACCTGTTAGATTAACATTTAACAAGCCAGCATCTTAGCTAGGGGGTTTTGTACATATTATGCATTTTAATTTTAATTCACATTTTGTGCATTGCCTCCAGAGATAGATGCTAGAGAATTAGAAGAAAGCAGGTCTTTCTGGACCTAACAATTAAGCAACATTCAACAAGAACACATTCCTACTCTGCATAAATGCACAATACGGAATAATGATAAACTGATAAAACATACATGGGAGGGTAGGATGTAGCATCTCGAACACCGTTCCAGGGCTCAGGAAGCTGCGGAGGAGAAAATCTCAAAGGTCCAACTGGTGGTTTTGCGAATGGGATCCCGAAGTAAGCCTCGACGCGTCGGTCTGTGCCGTTGACTTTAAGCTGTTCTCCTTGCAGTTTCCCGTATTTGGTGACCACAGTGGGCTGCGAAACCTCTTGCCCTTTGTAGGAAAAATAAATTAAAAGTTCTATCTACAATTAAGTTTCACCCACTGCCCTATGGGTATAAGATCTTTTGAAGAAAAGGTCTTACACCCAAGCTCCTTTCTTCAGCCAGATATCTTGGAATAGATATATAGATGATGTCTTCTTAGTCTGGACGGGAATTGAAGATCAACTTTTAGAATTTCTCAGATGGTTGAAAATGCAGGATATTAATGTGTTTATTCTGAACTACCATTGCGTCAGCATACAATTTTTAGATATTAACATACACAAAGAGGGTACATTTATATCAGCAACCTACGGAGTGAAACAATTTTTTACTTTTCATAGTTTTCATCCATGGGCATTTAATGAAGAAATTACTTACCTGATAATTTCATTTTCCTTAGTGTAGACAGATGGGCTCAGGACCAATGGGTAATGTGTTCTCCTGATAGCAGATGGGAGACGGAGTCAGATTTCAAAGCTGACGTCACTCTACATATACCCGTGCAGTGTGCTTAGCTCTTCAGTATTGTCTTCGAAAAGCCATTGTGAATATATGTTGCTTAATATTTATTTATTTATTTATTTTTAATTTTTATATACCGAAGTTCTTGTAGGGACTACAAATCACTCCGGTTTACATAAAACGAGTATTTACAAGGTTAATACTTGATTAACCTTGAACTGGTTCAACTGATTATATATATATATAAAAATTTTTAAACCGGAGACCGCCAGTACACTGAAACAATAAATGCAGACACCTGGGCAACTGCGGGAGTCTTGGTTTAGAGGTAGGCCGTGGCTTACGTGTACTTGTTCAGTCTTGAGATATGATATCCGAGGTTCTCTATTTCTGGAGCAGCCGTGGGTGGAATGCTGAGTCCATCTGTCTACACTAAGGAAAACGAAATTATCAGGTAAGTAATTTCTCCATTTCCTAGCGTGTAGCTAGACGGACTCAGGACCAAAAGCTACTCCCCCATAGGGTGGGAGGCTGCCCATGGCCCACTTAATGCTGCCCTTGTGAAAGCTGTATCCTCCCTGGCCTGAACATCCAGGCGGTAGAACCTGGAGGTGTATAGGGAGGACCATGTTGCCGCCCGACAGATCTCGGCTGGCGAAAGCAGCCTGGTTTCAGCCCAGGAGGCTGGGCCCTTGTAGAATGCACCTTGACCTGTAGAGGTAATGGTGTTCCTGCCTCTATGTAGGCAGCATTAATTACTTCTTTGATCCAGCGGGCTATGGTGGCCAGCTGCTTTTCAGCCATGCTGGGGGCTAAGTCCATGCCAGGATATCGAATCGACCTCTGGAAAGTCTCGACTGGGGGAGGGACCGTTAGGTTTCACCACAGGAGAAGCGGGGCTCTCTTCTAAAGGTAAATTTTCTCTCTTCTTTTTTGCTGTAAATGTTTGTTTGGGATGGTGTCCGCATCTGCTTTGAAATCTGACTCTGTCTCCCATCTGCTATCAGGAGAGCACAATACCCATTGTCCTGAGTCCATCTGGCTACACGCTAGGAAAACGTAGTTTGCTGTCAAGTCAATTTTTTCAGGTCAGATGCATTTGCTCAGATCTGTCATATTTTAAAATGTTAAGTCAAAGATCTCACTAACAAATTTCTCAATAAGCGATATTCTAAAAAAGGCAAGCAATCTTGAAGCAAGGTTTGTCGACTGTGATCAAGTACTGTGGTACAGACCTAAGACCAGTATAGAAGAAGTCACTTGTGTTTTACGATTTTCAGACAGAACACCCAACATTTTATCATCTATATAATGCCATTGGCACAAATACATTCTTTTTTCAATCATTAGCTGTCTATCTATACCACAAGTGGGTCACAAGAAATGTGGACATTGTGACTTTTGCCGGCAAACGCTGACAGGCGCATGCTGGTCTCATCCAGCTACAAGAGTAACCATCAAATTAAAAAGGTGAACTGATTATTATGTGTACAGTGGTCTATGTTGTACAGTACCCCTGCTCCTTGATATACATTGGTCTCACCAAACCCTCTGTGCGAGACCGGCTGATAGAGTATCACAGTTGTCATAATACTCAGAAGTTACAGTCACCAATACAATTTGCAGTACGGTCATTTTTTCACAGAGTGAAAATGGATGGTAATGGAACATGTCTACCCATCACCATGGGGAGGAAATATAGATCAGCTGTTAAATACAAGAGAACAATTTTGAAGTTTTTATCTGAATAGTGTATTTCCTAATGGTCTTAATGATAAAATTGAATGGCCTACTTTATAACGTATATTTGATCCAGTTTTGAAGTTGTGTCATTCTTTGTCATCTTTTGGTGGAAACTAGACTGTCAATTACAAGCGAGTATCTTTTAAATATGGTGCAATCCCTGCGGATTGCTTGTAACAAACAGAGGTAGCTTTAACATCATACCTACAGGTGCAGTTAAGTTACAGCAGCCCTTCAGAACGTGAGTGTATACTCTAACATTCATACATTAAAACGTATGGATGAATACACTGGAACATGGTAATCATACAGTATATTGCAAGATTGATCCTTCACACAAAAGACATCTTCAGCCATTTTGAAAGACTATTTCAGGGGATGCTGTTTCAATACAGTTTATTTTTGTTGGCTCACTGGCATTTCTGTTTATTTTTACATATTAGTTTTTTATCTATTGAATATTGTACACACCTGTGAATTCAGAATTTTGTTTATACATATGAAAAAATAAAGATTAAAATTTAATCTTCACTTTATAGGGAAATGGAGGATATAAACAATTGCTCACGAGTTTTCACCATCGTATGAAATGCAGCGTTCAAGATCTGCGATTCTTCTTTGATATACACATACCCCCGATGCAATAATGTTTATTTCGAAACACAGTACCAGTGTCAGGGACTCTTACAGCATTACATGGCTGAGGATTTGCGACAACGACACTGCACTTTTGGAATATTTACTCCTTGTAATACCAATGATTGCCTTGCTGGCCTTCTCCAGATAAGTTATTTTACTTGCAAACAAATTAAAAATTCTTAAAAATGAGTGGTTTTGAGTGAGCCATGATTATATCCACAGACCACTTGACAAACATTTCAGAAGCACATCTGATTTTCAATGCGCTGTTTGCAAATATGATGGTCACTATAGTAATTTAAATAGACATTTTGTATGTCAATGCCCCATAACATTCCGTGGTTTCATTTTTAAGCACCAGAGCCCTTCATGTATTACATGGATGTAATAAATAATTGATTCATGGAACACTTGGTTCAGGAACCAACAAGAGAGGGAGCTATTTTAGATTTAATTGAGTTCCATCAGGATTTGATGAGAGAGGTAACAGTGGTGGAGCCACTTGGCAACAGTGATCATAACATGATCAAATTTAAACTAATAACTGGAAGGGGGACAATAAGTAAATCTGCAGCTCTAACACTAAACTTTCAAAAGGGAAACTTTGATAAAATGAGGAAATTAGTCAGAAAAAAACTGAAAGGTGCAGCTGTAAAGGTTAAAAGTATTCAACAGGCTTGGACATTGTTTAAAAATACAATCCTAGAGGCGCAGTCCATATGTATTCCACACATTAAAAAAGGTGGAAAGAAAGCAAAACGATTACCGTCATGGTTAAAAGGTGAGGTGAAAGAGGCTATTTTAGCCAAAAAAACATCCTTCAAAAATTGGAAAAAGGATGCATCTTAAGAAAATAAGATAAAAACACAAGCATTGTCAAGTTAAGTGTAAAACAATGATAAGACAGGCAAAGAGAGAATTTGAAATGAAGTTGACCATACAGGCTCATCATAAAAACTTTTAAAAATATATCCGAAGCAAGAAACCTGTGAGGGAGTCAGTTGGACCATTAGATGATCGAGGGGTTAAAGGAGCTCTTATGGAAGATAAGGCCATTGCAGAAAGACTAAATTCATTCTTTGCTTCCATGTTTACTGAGGATGTTGGGGAGATACCAGTTCCGGAGATAGTTTTCAGGGATGATGAGTCAGACGAACTGAACGAAATCCCTGTGAACCTGGAAGATGTAGTGGGCCAGATTGACAAACTAAAAAGTAGCAAAATCACTTGGATCAGATGGTATGTATCCTAGGGTACTGAAGGAACTCAAAAATGAAATTTCTGATGTATTAGTTAAAATTTGTAACCTATCATTAAAATCATCCATTGTACCTGAAGACTGGAGGGTGGCCAATGTAACCCCAATATTTAAAAAAGAATCCAGGGGCGATCCAGGTAACTATAGACCAGTGAGCCTGTCTTCAGTGCCGGGAAAAATAGTGGAAACTATTCTCAAGATCAAAATCGTAGAGCATATAGAAAGACATGGTTTAATGGAACACAGTCAACAAGGATTTAACCAAGGGAAGTCTTGCCTAACAAATCTGCTTCATTTTTTGAAGGGGCTAATAAACATGTGGATAAAGATGAACCGGTAGATGTAGTGTATTTGGATGTTCAGAAGGCGTTTGACAAAGTCCCTCATGAGAGGCTTCTAAGAAAACTAAAAAGTCATGGGATAGGAGGCGATGTCCTTTCGTGGATTAGAAACTGGTTAAAAGACAGGAAACAGAGAGTAGGATTAAATGGTCAATGTTCTCAGAGGAAAAGGGTAAAAAGTGGAGTGCCTCAGGGATCTGTACTTGGACCGGTGCTTTTCAATATATATATATATATATATATATATATATATATATATATATATATATATATATATATAAATGATCTTGAAAGGAATACGACGAGTGAGGTTATCAAATTTGCGGATGATACAAAATTATTCAGAGTAGTTAAATCACAAGCGGACTGTGATACATTATAGGAAGACCTTGCAAGACTGGAAGATTAGGCATCCAAAAGGAAAATTGGTTCTTACCTGCTAATTTTCGTTCCTGTATTACCACGGATCAGTCAAGGACAGCTGGGTTTTGCCTCCCCACCAGCAGATGGAGACAGAAGAAGACTTTGTGGACTCTGTCCTATACCCCTGAGGTGCCACCTTGTGTCTGCCAGTATGATTCAGTACCCAAGCAGAAAAAACAGATACAAAAAACCATAACACCACCTCCCTCACAGAGCAGAGGATATGAAAACACTACATAAACCGCATGTAACAAATAACCAATGTCGACACCAGACGGAGCCCGAATGTAGATAACAGACGGATCCCAAAAAAATGCAGAGAATAAAACTTGCATAGAGAATGACCAGCCACCAGCCGAGCGGACTCTCCGTCATCTTCCTGGGCGGGCATCTGGACTGATCCGTGGTACTACAGGAACGAAAATTAGCAGGTAAGAACCAATTTTCCTTTCCCTGTACGTACCCGGATCAGTCCAGGACAGCTGGCATGTACCAAAGCTATCTTAACCAGGGTGGGACTGAGAGAGTCCCGCTCGGAGCACACTGGCCCCAAAGGAACCGGGCTCTGGAGCCCGGACATCAAGACGATAATGTCTTGCAAAAGTATGCGGAGACTGCCAGGCGGCCGCCCTACAAATTTTCTGTGGCGACACCTGCTGACACTCTGCCCAAGAAGTCGACTGCGAACGAGTAGAATGAGCCTTAAGGCCAGAAGGAAGTGGACGACCCTGAACCAGGTAAGCAGAGGAAATTGCCTCCTTCAACCATCGGGCAATCGTTGACTTAGATGCCTTCTGCCCTTTTCTGGGCCCACTCCAAAGTACGAAAAGGTGGTCTGAAAGCCGAAAACCGTTCGTTACCTCTAAGTAGCGTAACAGAGCCCTTTTCACGTCCCACTTCCGCAACTCCTTTGCCTCTGGAGAAGAAGAATCCACCCCCGCAAAGGAAGGAAGTTCCACGGACTGGTTCACATGAAAAGAGGACACCACCTTTGGGAGAAAAGAGGGAACGGTTCTCAAGTAGACTCCCGCCTCGGAAATCCGCAAGAAGGGCTCCCTGCACGACAAGGCCTGAAGCTCGGACACCCGTCTAGCGGAAGAAACTGCCACCAGAAAAACCGTCTTGAAGGTCAGATCCTTCAAAGTCACCTGACGCAATGGTTCAAAAGGAGCCGAACAAAGCGCCTTGAGTACCAGGTTCAATCTTCAAGAAGGACAAGGACTTCGGACCGGAGGGCGAAGGTGCTTAGCGCCCCGCAAAAAACGAACCACATCCGGGTGAGAGGCAAGAGGCACTCCCTGCACCTTCCCCCGAAAACTGCCCAGGGCCGCCACCTGCACCTGCAGCGAATTGAATGCCAAACCCTTGGCTAGGCCTGCCTGTAAGAAATCCAGAACTTCTGGAATAGACGCCTTGGCGGGCTGTACACAGTGGTCGATACACCAGGCCTCAAAGACTCCCCAGACTCGGACATACGCCATAGACATAGAAGTCTTGCGGGAACGTAAGAGCGTGGCCACCACCGCATCAGAGTAACCCTTACACTTCAACCGACGCCTTTCATAAGCCATGCTGCTAGACAAAAGCGATCTGCCTCTGTGAAACAGATGGGCCCCTGCCGCAGTAGCGTGGGAGATGGATGAAACCTCAGTGGACCGTCCACTGCCAGAGCCAAAAGATCCGCGAACCACGGGCACCTCGGCCACTCCGGGGCCACTAGAATCACTTTTCCGGCGAGTCTTTCGATGCGGCGCAGGACCTTGCCCACCAACGGCCATGGGGGGAACACGTACAGGAGAATGTCCCTGGGCCAGGGGAGGACCAGGGCGTCCACCCCCTTGGCCCCCGGTTCCCGCCGACTACTGAAAAACCGAGGGGCCTTGGCGTTGCGGTGAGTCGCCATCAGATCCATAGCCGGCGTGGACCACAGACGATGAAAGGCGTCGGAGAGTTCCCACTCTCCGGGATCCAGTTGGTGGCGACTGAGGAAATCCGCTTGGACGTTGTCCACGCCAGCAATGTGGGATGCTGCTATCCGGTAAAGATGCGCCTCCGCCCAGCGGAGCAAAAGCTGTGCCTCCGCCACCACCAGACGGCTCCTGGTGCCGCCCTGATGATTGATGTATGCTACTGTCGTCGCATTGTCGGAGAGCACCCTCACCGACTTGCCCTCCACCAACGGAAGGAGGGCCTGAAGGGCTAAGCAAACCGCTCTGGTCTCTAAGCGATTGATCAACCAGGAGGCCTCCTGCCTGGTCCACTGACCCTGGACTGCCGTATCCCGACAAACCGCTCCCCATCCGGAGAGGCTGGCATCCGTGGTCACTACGGTCCAGCAGGGAGTCTCCAGGTCCATCCCCTGACGCAAGTTGTGCGGAGAAAGCCACCACTGCAGACTGGAACGCACCGCCCTTGACAGGGGAAGGACAGTGTCGTAAAGCTGCGAGTGAGGCTTCCAGCAGGACAACAAATCTGAGTGAAGAGGACACATATGTGCAAATGCCCATGGCACGAGATCGATGGTCGAGGCCATGAAGCCTAGGACCTGCAAATAATCCCAGGCCGTAGGATGAGAGAGAGATTGGAAATCAGTCACCTGTTGCATGAGCTTCCAGACTCTTTCCTCCGTCAGAAAGACCTTCCCTAAGACCGTATCGAAACGAGCCCCTAGGAATACCAAGTTCTGAGAGGGGGTCAAATGGCTCTTCGCGGGGTTGACCACCCATCCCAAGGAGCCCAACTTCCAAAGGACCCGTTGTACCGCGTCCCTGCAGACACTTTCCGACTTCGCTCGAACCAACCAATCGTCCAGGTACGGATGGACCAGGATCCCCTCCCATCGCAATGCGGCCGCAACCACCACCATCACCTTGGTGAATACCCTGGGAGCCGTGGCCAGACCGAACGGAAGGGCGCAAAACTGAAAGTGGCGCCCCAGGACTGCAAACCGCAGGTATCTCTGATGGTCTGGACGGATGGGGATGTGGAAGTACGCCTCCGACAGGTCCAGAGAAGCTAAGAACTCCCCTTTGTGCACCGACGCTATTACCGAGCGAAGCGTTTCCATCCGAAACCGGGGCACCTTCAGAGCGTGATTTACGCGCTTCAAATCGAGGATGGGCCGAAAAGACCCGTCCTTTTTTGGGACCACGAAGTAAATGGAGTAGCGCCCACGCCGCAGCTGCCCAGCGGGCACCGGAACTATGGCCCCTAGATCTTGCAGGCGTTGCAGGGTGACCTGTACCGCCACGCGCTTCTGGCTGTACGCGCAAGGGGACACTATGTAATGGTCCCTGACTGGCCGTGCAAAATCTAAGGCGTAGCCGTGCTCTATTATGTCTAGGACCCAATGATCGAACGTCAGTTGGACCCACACCTCCCGGAAAAGAGACAACCGTCCCCCAATCTTTGGAACGGAAGGGTGGGTCGGCCGCACTTCATTGCGTAGCCTTGGAGCCCCCATGGGACTGGGGGGCACCATCCCTGGCTGGGCGACGGCCCCGAAAAGACTGATTCCAAGAAGCCTGTCGGGGCATGTTCTGACGAAAGGACGACCTGGTGGACCGAGAAGACCGGAATCGACGATTCCCCCCGAGAACGATTTCGCTGAGGAAAGGTACTTTTGGACCGGTGTCTATCCTCTGGCAACCGGTGAACCTTGTTCTCACCCAGAGACTTAATCAAATCTTCCAACTTTTGCCCGAAGAGGAGCTTCCCCTTAAATGGCAAGGAACCCAGCTGCGCTTTTGAAGACGTATCCGCTGTCCAGTGCCTGAGCCATAGGAGCCTGCAGGCAGAAACCGCTGAGACCATTGTCCGGGCAGACATCCTCAGGAGATCATACAGGGCGTCAGCGCCGTACGCCACCGCCGCTTCCAGCCGACTAGCTCGCTCTGCTGCCGCACCAGATAGGTCGGACTCAGCCTGCCAATCCTGAACCCATCGGAGACAAGCCCTTTGGGCGAAGCTGGTACACATAGCTGCCCTGATTCCAAGGGCCGACACCTCAAAAATCCTCAAACTGCAGCTCCAGCTTACGATCCTGCAGGTCTTTCAAAGCTGTACCCCCTGTTACCGGAATAGTGGTCCTTTTGGTGACCGCGGCATCAATCTTGGGAAGCCTGAGGAGCTCCAACGCGTCCTCCGGGAGCGGGTACAATTTTTCCATCGCTCGGCCGACTTTTAAACCTAGCTCTGGATTGTCCCACTCCTTATACAATAAGTCCGTGACCGACCAGTGAAAGGGAAAGGAACGAGCCGGACCTCGGAGACCCACCATGACGGGGTCCATAGATCCAACCCTGGAATCCTCAGGGGGGACTTCAATAGCGAGCTCCTCTAGAATAACCGGAATCAGCGGCCCCAGCTCATCCCTTCGAAACAGGCGCACCACCTTGGGATCATCGCCGTCTGTCGCCTGGACCGCCCCCGGCTTGGCCGGCTGAGGGTGAAGCTCAGGATCCTCTTCCTGTCCGTCGCCAGAAGGCAACGGGGGCGCTGGATCGTCCTCCGATGAGCCCGATTGAGAAGACTCTGTCAGCTTTACCTGAGAACGGAGAGGACGCTTCGGCTTGGGGGCATCCGCCCCCTCCGACTGCCTGGACCGTTTCCGTGACGAAGACTCCCGGGGCAACTTGGATCGTGACCTCCGTCCAGATCTACGAGCTTTGAAGAACTTGCACATCATGTCCACAAAGTGGGAGGAGAACGAAGAAGAAGAACCATCCGACTCTGGATCCTCCTCATCTGAGGAAACCCCAGTTAGAGCTATCGGCCCCATGCCCCCACCAGGAGCAGCTGGCCTCGGGGAGAGCGGAGGAGGAGAAGACCCATCACCCAGTGCATCCAGCGCTGTCTTCCTGGTCTCGGAAGGTTGCTAACAAAGCCTCCGAACCAGCGCTCAGCTGGAATGGAGCCGGGTCTTTTTCCCTAAGATCGGGCCTCCGGGGCTCCCGACGTGATCTTGAGCCTTACCCAGGCTCCTTTCCAAGTAAATCCCGTGAGGAGCCCTCCCCCCCCGGAGAGACAGGCCGTGCAAACCCCAGCGCGGGAAATCCGTGCGCGCGCACTGCCACAGGCTGAGCAGGCCGCACCACGCGGCATATCCCCGGGCTCGATTTTTTGAGTATCCGAAAAAAGAACAGCGGCATTCGGCGCAATTTCACGGTCCCCCCCGGGCCGAAAAAACGGTAACGAAGCGGCGAAAACGGAGCGAACACCCGGCCGGAGGAGGCTCTAACTCCAGGCAAGTTTTGAAAAGAATTTATAAAAAATTGTAAATTTTAACTTTACCTGAAGAAACGGCAGGCTGGACGAGGATGAGTGGCCGAGACCCCTGGCATCACCCCGAGCCACGGCAGAAGTAGGGTTCCCAACCCTCTGCTCTGCAGCCTCGATTACCAGGGGGGATGGTCCCACCAGGACCTGACAACCCCCTGGGAGGCTAGACGCTGCACTGCTTGCCTGCAGCCGAAAACTTCCTTTTTTTTTTTTTTTTTTAAATTTAAAGGAACCCTACCAAGATCCCTAACAACCCAGGAAAAAAGGCAGCACTAAGCTAAGAATAGCAAAAAACAAACCCCTAACTTAGCACCACCGAGAAACACTAGGCTTTGCACCTCCACCATCTGCTGGAGACAGAAGAATACTGGCAGACACTAGGTGGCACCTCAGGGGTATAGGACAGAGTCCGCAAAGTCTTCTTCTGTCTCCATCTGTTGGTGGGGAGGCAAACCCCAGCTGTCCTGGACTGATCCGGGTACATACAGGGAATGGCAGATGAAATTTAAATGTGGACAAGTGCAAGGTGTTGCATATAGGGAAAGATAACCCTTGCTGTAGTTACACGATCTTAAGTTCCATATTAGGAGCTACCACCCTGGAAAAAGATCTAGGCATCATAGTGAATACTTTAAAATCGTCGGCTCAGTGTGCTGCAGCAGTCAAAAAAGCAAACAATGTTAGGAATTATTAGGAAGGGAATGGTTAATAAAATGGAAAATGTCATAATGCCTCTATATCGCTCCATGGTGAGACCGCATCTTGAATACTGTGTACAATTCTGGTCACCGCATCTCAAAAAAGATATAGTTGCGATGGAGAAGGTACAGGGGAAGGGCAACCAAAATGATAAAGGGGATGGAACAGCTCCCCTATGAGGAAAGGCTGAAGAGGTTAGGGCTGTTCAGCTTGGAGAAGAGACATCTGAGGGGGGATATGATAGAGGTCTTTAAGATCATGAGAGGTCTTGAACAAGTAGATGTGAATCAGTTATTTACACTTTTGAGTAATAGAAGGACTATGGGGCATTCCATGAAGTTAGTAAGTAGCACACTGAAGACCAATCGGAGAAAATTCTTTTTCACTCAACGCACAATAAAGCTCTGGAATTTGTTGCCAGAGCATGTGGTTAGAGCAGTTAGTATAGCTGGGTTCAAAAAAGGTTTGGATACGTTCTTGGAGGAGAAGTTCATTAACGGCTATTAATCAAGTTTACTTAGGGAATAGCCATTGCTATTAATTGCATCAGTAGCTTGGGATCTTCTTAGTGTTTGGGTGATTGCCAGGTTCTTGTGGCCTGGTTTGGCCTCTGTTGGAAACAGGATGCTGGGCTTGATGGATCCTTGGTCTGACCCAGCATGGCAATTTCTTATGTTCTTATGTTCTTAAATTAAAAAAAACAATTTTCTGTTAATAGGAAGGTGAGGAGAAATAAGGATGCGCAGCGACCCTCATTCCATTTTTAAGTAACTAGCACAAAAAGAAACCAAATTAGCATAAATTTGAAGTTTTTGAGCAGCAGTGCCAATGAAGGCTTCAACCCTGGCTATTGGTGCCACTGCTCACAAATTTCAGATGTGTTATGATTCAATCCTTCTTTGTGTCTGTAGCCGTGTGTCCGATATGTGTGCAGATGTTTTTCTTCTGTAGCGACTGCAGTCTGTGAATTAGCCAGGCTCTGCTAAACGCTGGCCACAGCATGTCTTTCTTACTCTGCCTTTGGAAATTCACTATGCAGCAAAACTTGGGGTTGCCCCATTACTAAAGCTGCATTAAAAACGTAAGGGACCCTGGTCAAACCTTTTGGGTGGGTCCATTTTATTTTTCCATATTTGGATTTTAAATGACTTGCTTTTCCAAATCCAAACTCAAGGCAAGTTACAATCTGACACAGTAGCTTACCAGAAGGCTTACAATCTAAGGGCATGGTTTACTAAGCTGCATTAGGACTTTACTGCACCTTAAATGCTTTAACGCAGCGATAATACACTGAATTTCAAATACTGCGAGTTATCTTTCCCCGATATTAAAATAAGCCAATCTGCAAGCAAATTCATGCAAATGCAAGAAAATCAGTTCAAGCATAGCATGTTATGCAAATTAAATAACATGGCTTGTCTCAAAATTCATAAGCCACATTATTTGCAAGATAACTACACTTTTAAGAGCGATGGCTAAACTTTTCCCAGGATTATCAGGCCATTAACTCACTTCCCAACACTTCTAGTATGTACCCCTAAAGGTCTCAAGCAGCCCACATTCTGGCTACCCATCTTGATAGAGAGAAACCCTCTGTCTGTCTATTGAGATTCTAGCTCAACTTCCACCAACACCAACATGAAATAGCCAAAGTATAAAAAGTATCCCCAAAAAAGGTGTTTGTTTTTTTTTTAAATTTATTTATAATTTTTTAATACATAGACAATATTAAATTATCAATGAACCAGTCAGAACAGTTTACATCAATTTAACCTCTAAAGACAACAAAGGAAAATAAACAAATACTTAAGCTGGCTGTCCTGTAAAAAGAAAATTCTGATGCCTCACTACTTTTCATTATAGCACATAATTATTTGCAAAACTTCTAGGTAATAAAGCGAACTTTCATTTTAATTCTCCAGTGTTTGGATGGGTTCCTATACCAGTGGGAGCCCTTGCATTAATAAAGGATCTTAATTAAATAGGATCAAAAAAATATGTATCTATTATTATTTAGTCTAACCACACATTTACTTGGATACCTTACAATGAAATCCGCACCAACGTCTCTGACTTCCTGATACATTGCTAAGAATTTCTTTCTACGTAACAGTTTCCCTGGCAATATCTGGGTAGACCCAGACTTTCCCTCCCAGAAAAACTTTTGATCTGTTACGAAAGAAATGCTTTAAAAAGGAATCTCTATCTGAAGGAAATAAAAATGTAACCAGTAACGTTCCTCTAAATTCTATTTGAGTCTCCATGGACATTTTTTAAAAATCTGTTATATTCCCATCCTCAATTTGTATCTGGTTACTATTTCCTTGTGATGTTTTAATACCTTTTTTCCCTTCATTCAAAAAATATATTTTGGCAATAGGTGGTATTGCCTCTTTAGGAAATAAGAGAATCTCTGTAACATATTTCTTAAAAATATCTAGAGGGAGATTTAATTTTACACATGGAAAATTCACCATCCTTAAATTCTTATACCTAATCTCATTCTCAAGGATTTCTATTTTTCTGGTATTTAATGTTTCTCCCTGTATCACCTTATTTTGTATCTCTTGTATCTGAATTACCTGTTTTTCTATTACATTCATTTTATTTACATTTTCTTTAACTACTGGTTCCAGCTGACATATATGATTTTTAGTTTCAAACATTATATTTGCTAACATGGTAATAGAAGATTCTTAGGATGTCAGTGCCTTCCATACTAATTCCAAAGTAATTTCCTTTTTAGCTACTAATTGCAAACCCAAGGGTTGGATCCCCAGCTCAATCGTTTGAACATGATCACACATATTCAAGTCCCTTCTATCCTCAGATATTAATGTCTTAGGAGCCAAGTCTGGATTTTCTCCACCGTCTGCCCCAGAAATCTGTTGCTGCAGATGGGCTTTCTTTCCAGACTCTCCAAAAAGCATATTTAGGGACCCTTCCCCATCTTTTCCCACTCCGATGGAGGTAGCCTCAGCCATCAACTTTGGAGGGTTGGCTAACTCAGAGATTGGATGCTGGTGTCCATTTGGATTAGAGGGGGTCACTGGAGCTTAAATATATATGAGCGTCCAACATAGAAGACGTGTGCTCTGCGTCTATCAATGTAACGGACTGCCTACTCGGAGTCAAGTTGTTTGCTGGAGAGAAGAAGCCAGTCAAAGTAGATTGCAAGGTTGAGGTTATCGGAGTAGACGGAGTCTCTACTCGAACTCTACCTTTGCGCTTTGTATGCGGCATTAATTCAAAGAAAAATTAACTTAATTGACGGGGTTCTTCCTATCTCACTTTACTCACAGTTTGGCACCAGTGGAGGATGAAGGAGCTAGCCCTTGATCAATAGTGTTGTGAACCGCAGTTGAAAAAAACTTAGACGAATCCACACCAGACGAAGCCAAACAGACAAAGCCGCGTATGCGCCTTTGTCACACGCGGCTTCGTCAGCGCGCCGGCGTCAACTGCACACCACAGGAAGGCAGTTTAAATACCTTCCTGGTTTGGGAAAGTGACGTCAGCGTCTGCGAGGCAATGCAGGAAACAGTTCAGAGTTCAAAGAAACAAGCCGTCGGGGCCAGCTACTGCTAGACCCCAGGTCAGGTAAATCCTCCCAGTTCTCCTCAAAAAATTAGCCTCGGAAGGCAGTTTAAATACCTTCCTGGTTCGGGAAAGTGACGTCAGCTTCTACGAGGCAATGCAGGAAACAGTTCAGAGTTCAAAGAAACAAGCCGTCGGGGCCAGCTACCGCTAGACTCCCAGTCAGGTAAATCCTCCCAGTTCTCCTCCCCAAAAAAGGTTTTTAAAAATACCTTGGCCTGTCCTCAACACTCCTTCCAAAACCCCACTCCCTTGAAGTAAAATAATTCCACCCCACCCCACCCCAGTCCCCTGATCCCCTTCAGTATTCACTACAAGCCCCCAGTGGTCTTGTGGAGTCTGGAGCTTCCCCTAGGGCCCTGTGACACCATTTAAAAAATGGCATTGATTGGCTGCATAAACTTTCCCTTTTGTATACTGTATCTTGTTTACAACCACAACATCTCAAGATGCTGCACATATAGGATGATGACTCCAAGAGGTCATCAAACCCAACTAGGGCTCATGGAAAAGCTCTTAAGATTAGATAAGTCCAAGTCATCTGCATCGGCATTGGAGGTATCAATGTTGCTGGTTCATTAGTGTAACCCCATCTTTGGGTGGCTGCTAAATACTAATGGGATCCTAAAAGTATTTGTCATTTCTTTGGGGCTGGATCACTCCTAGCTAGCACTCTCACTGTCTCTTTTCCCCAGGGTCGGGATTCTTTGCTGGTAGGGGAAAGACATCTTTCAGAGCCTGAAGTGACAGGGATGTTTTTTGTGACCCTAGGAGAGGGGTATTTGTCCCTCCTTGTGGGTGCTGTGAGTGCCAAAAAATACACTGAAACCATGGATAGTGTCCAAAAGAAAAATACTTTACTGGAGATAAAGCAGGTGAAATATGGTACAATTAAATCAGTCCTCAGCACCACAGCGCTTCTAATTCAGTCTTTTTCCTCGCTCTCTGTGCAAGGGTCTCTCAGCTCCAGGAAATGAGAAGCACTCACCTTCCCAGGCTTGGCTGCGCAGGATATCCTTGGTAAGGCAGGAAGAACCCCTTCCAAAACTGGCAAAAAAGGGGCAGTCTAATGCACTCAGAGTCTACAATTCCTTCTCTCCCCAGGGGTGAAGACTCCAAGAGGTTGTCCTCAAAAGTCTTAAATGTCTCTTGCTCTCAGTTAGATGTTTCACTTCTCTCTCAGTCGAATCCTTGATGTGAGCGATCTTCTCTGGGGCATGCAGTTCTCAATGTCCCCTGGTAAGGGAAGAAGAGGGACAGCAAATTTTTCTTTCCAGTTCTTCTCTTAACCAAAATCCTTGTCCCAAATGGAAGATAACACCAGCGTGCCCTTGCATCAGGTTACCAGCATATCTCCTTCCTCTTTGAGGGTATAGAGGGGTAGATCTTTCCTATCCTGGGAACTCCAGGTACAGGGTTCCTTGTGTCCTGAATCGCGGTGACATCGAGAGGTCTCACAAGGCCTCCTACAACAATAAAATACTGATTCCGAAAAATAACCCCAAGATAAACTCAACCAGCCAGTGAGTGGACTGGAAGTGCAACCTTCTGACCTTGCTTATGTTTTGCCTGGATCTTCCAAGTGCACCTGAAAATCAAACACACTCTCCTATACTGCCACCTAACAACTCAAAAGGTACTGCCTCCAGTCTCTCTGTAGAGAGCTGCTTATAAATCCCCTTCCAAGGGGACAGCTACACCAGCTCCTTCAAAGGGAGGGGCAGTATGTGAATGCTACCTCTACCCTATTTAGCAAACTCACTGCCCTTAGCTAAAGGAGTAAACCAGGGCCTTAATGGTAATGATCCCGAAGGGTCCATTACATCAGTATTGAAGAAGCATCAACCTTCATTAACATGGAACACAGATAGAGGCTGAGGGGACAGAACATCCTCAGGCTCCTTTCACCCAATGAAAGCACAGGAATCCACCTCATTGGTACTGGCACCAAGGAAAACTGATGTGGCAAACTGAGTGAAAGCAAAAAAGCATCGACACGGATCCCAGTTGATACTTGGCGACGAAAGCAGTGAAATATTGGCAGCAGAGATACATCCTCCCAAATGTTCCTGCAGAGAAAGCTGCTCATCTTCAAGAGAACATGAGGAAATGTGACACTTCCAAAGGCCCAGGTCACAGCTTCCGATACATTTCAGGTGACCCAGGAAGATATGACTCCTCCTCGTCTTCCACCCTGTGTTGGCAGCGACAATTTTTGAGGAGTATGAAAGCAAGATCCAGAAAGTACTGAAGCATCAACTGTCTTAATTTGGTATAGCTGTATCAAGTGATGCAAACTGACATCCAACTTATCCTGGAAGCTCTCTGTGCATTGTCAACTATGGCACCTGGAGGGGCACTGGCATTGACACTATCAAAACCATTTATTTCCAATGCATCAGGAGAGGAAACATTCCAAATGCACAAGGATACATTGGAGTCTATGGCTCCCTCTCCCTACTCAAGTCCTTTAATAGGTGTTGACAGAGACAGGTGCACACCAGGTAACCTCACTGATCCAACCATCAGATTCAAAGTCTGAGGTTTCCTGGGAGTATGATTATGGATCTGAAGATCTGAGTCTGCAAGTCTTCCCTCCAACCTCTCTCCTCAACAGGAAAGGAAGAGATCCCCATCTGAGGACTTCTCTGATTTTGTAAAGGAAATATCTAAGAACATTTCAGTTGATTTGGAGGAGGTGGCAGAACTCTGGGCCCAACTTTTGGATATCCTCCAATTTCTCAATCACCTAAAGGAAATTGTGGCTGTGCCCAGCCAAGATATCCTTGAGGAAGCACAGATGAGACCCTCCTTTGTTGCAGACCGGTTAACAAGGTGACAGAATTTATTGTAATCAAAAAGCTCATACATTCAACAAACAGCAGCTTATGCACCAGTCTGTGGTAGTCAGATTGGCCTCTTGGCTTTCTAGAGAGCCTAAGTCCCCCAGGAGAGAGTTTCATATTCTTGATACTGTTGGGAGAAAATGTTACTAGAATGCTATGTTAACATCCCACATAGCATCCTACCAACTCTTTGAGTCAGTACTTGTTGAACATTATGGAGAAAGTTATGGCCCTCTTGGATGGTCTTTCTCAATAGACATCTGATCACCCAAAAGCACTATTGGAGAGGGTCAGGAGTGTGGAAAACACATAGTTCATTCGAATTGATGATGCTGAGACAGCATCGAGAGCCTCTACTATAGGAATCTATGTTCACAGATTTTTATGGCTATGAGCTTCTGGCCTTAGAAAAGACAGACTTGTTGATGTAAGTTGTCCTTGACCACCGAAAGTACTTAATCAAGCTTGATAATTTTGAATCTGCTCACATTCCCCTCACACAAGGCGTACCCCAAGGCTCCTCTTTATCGTCCACCCTCTTCAATATATACTTACTCCCACTCTGCCACCTACTCTCTAAACTAGACTAAAATTCTTCTTATATGCAGACAACGTACAAATACTTATTCCCATTCAGAAATCCATCAATGAAACCCTTCAGTACTGGGAAATATGTCTGACATCCATCAATTCTCTCCTCTCCAATCTACACCTAGCACTCAACGCCTCTAAAACTGAAATCCTCATTCTAGCAAATCAACCAATCGACGCAATCCACCAAATGATTCAAAACGCCTCACAAGCTCACACACTACCGCCCAGTGTCAGAGACTTAGGAATCTCCCTAGACAATCAACTAAGCTTCAAACCCCACATTAAATCACTTCTAAAAAGGGGCTTCTATAAACTTCAAATCCTCAAAAAACTGAAGCCCCTCCTCCACGCCCATGACTTCCGCACTGTTATGCAAACCACCATACTATCTAAACTCGACTATTGCAACTCCCTTCTCTTAGGCCTCCCAGCCTCCACCACCAAACCCCTTCAAATCCTTCAAAATGCTATGGCAAGAATCTTAAACACCAGGAAAACTGACCATATCTCTCCCATACTCCAAGATCTCCATTGGCTCCCCATCACCTTCCGTTCCCAATACAAAACACTTACCATCCTCCATAACACATTATACAATAACAATTCACCCTGGCTTGAAGATATGCCACAATTCCGTCAAGCTAATCGCCCCACCAGAAACTCCCTTGCTGGCACTCTCCAAACCCCCTCACTTAAAATTGGGCACCTTACCACCACCAGGGATAGAGCCTTCTCCATTGCGGGCCCCACCCTCTGGAATTCCCTTCCCGCCAAACTCCGCTTAGAACCGTCCCTGAGCCATTTCAAAAAAGGAATCAAGACATGGCTCTTTAAACAGGCATACCCCAATTCCTCTCAATCCTAGTCATTGTCCTCCTTGAACCATCCCAG
Organism: Rhinatrema bivittatum; assembly: GCF_901001135.1. Lineage (NCBI taxonomy): Eukaryota > Metazoa > Chordata > Amphibia > Gymnophiona > Rhinatrematidae > Rhinatrema > Rhinatrema bivittatum. Next base: position 53,126,124 of record NC_042621.1, read on the forward strand.
CTCCCGCTCAGCCTATATACCTTCTCCCTTACCTCCCATTTACCATCCCAGTACCCCCCCTGCTCCCTCCTCCTAGCGCCCCTTAGCCTCCCCTACCCCCGCCCTTTCACCCCCTAACAACTGCTCCTTGAAAGTACCCGTGCTTTAATGTACCCCCTTTTCCCTCTACCCCTCCGCTCCTTCCCCCTTTTCGCTCCCTCCCTCTCTACTCCCTTCCTTCTGCACCAGCATTTAACTGTAATTAAGTGCACTTGCCTCCTTTATACAGTAAATATGTTTCATATGCTAAGTTCTTAAGTGCACATGCCTCCTTAACATTGTTTATAAGTTCACTTGCATATCTAATCCTAACATGAATGCAAAATGTTGTAACTCTGCTCGTTGACTCTCTTCTCTTGTACATTATCCAGTTAGCCCTCTTTCCTCGTTCATTGTAATTTCCTTTCTTAGTTACTTGTAAACCGACATGATGTGTCCTACGAATGCCGGTATAAAAAAGTGTTAAATAAATAAATAAATAAATAAATGTAAGAGAGATAAAAATCAAGGAAGCAGGGATCAAATAAAAAACCATGTCTCCATGCTTCAGACTCTCTCTATGGCCACTTCTGACTCGCCCTCATCATCTATAAGGTACACAAGTAGGGCACCCAGGAGACACTTCTATCCTCTAAAAAGACATTATCCTCCACCCCCTCAACATGTTCCTTGCTCTCATTCTAGATAACAGAGGATCTAGAAACCACAGACTGCTCCCCAACCAAAACCCGGGATGGGGTTTTGACAGGATCCAGGAAGACATAACCAGTATTCCAATGGCCATTCCAGAGAACCTCCCTGTTGGGGAAAGACTAGGGTTTTACATAAACCATTGGTCCAGTATAACTTCAGACACCTGGGTTCTCACCATCATTTGAAATGGATAACGACCGTCTGTTGGAAAATCCACAAAACTGCTCAATGACTGTAACAGTATACCTTTCAACATCAGGAGCTACTTCTGAAGGAGCAACTGAACCTGTCCCACCTGGGGAAACAGTGGGATTTTATGTCAAGTATTTCCCATTCAGACAACTACCAACAAAGACTGAATTGCATAGTCTGGGTAAACAAATAAGTGTGGGAGTAGCTTGCTTGTTGCGGTGGTTACTACTCCGAACCAATTATTTATATTCTTTTTTTTTTTTTTTAAGCCTGATACTTCACTTTGAATACATATACAGCGTAGCTCACTGCTTCAACGGCAGGGGAAATGAAGAAAAGAGGATTTATATTAAGACAACCAACAAAGACTGAATTGCATAGACTGGGTAAACAAATAAGCGTGGGAGTAGCTTGCTTATTGCGGCAGTTACTACCCCTAACCAATTAGGCTTGATACTTCACTTTTATGCAGCTCCAGCACAGCTCTCTATATCAATGGCAGGGGTGGAAGGAAATTAGAACCAAAAAGTTACCAATAAGGGCCCTAACCTCAGCAGTCAGAGTAACAGATAAGTATGAGAAAAATAACCGTGAAAGCTGCTGGGCAGATTGGATGGGCTGTTTGGTCTTCTTCTGCCATCATTACTATGTTTCTATGTTAATACCAAAGAAAATGGGAGGCCTCTGTCCCATCCTAGAGCTAAAGGACTTGAACAGATACTTAGTAAGAGAAAAGTTCAAGATGATTTCTCTGGGCATAATTCCCTTTCTTTAAAAAGGAGATTGGCTAAATTCCCTGGATTCAAAGGATGTGTATACTCACATAGGGATATGTCCAAGTCACAGGAAATCTCTCAGATTTATGATAGGGAGCACCACCTCCAGTATTACATCCTGCCTTTCGGCCTAGCGTCTGTACCTTGAGTACTCACAAGCTAACAATGGTCGTAACACACCTAAGCATGCAGAGATGCATGTGCTTTCCTATGTTGATGATTGCTGGTCAAGAGTACTTTTCAGGAAGGTGCAAACAAATCAATGCGCAAACCCATTCAGGCACTGGAGTTGCTGGGGTTCATCATAAGTCATCTAAAATTCCATCTATGTCCGTCACCTCAACTGGAATTCATAGGAGCTCTATTAGACACGACTCAGGCACAGGCCTTTCTTCCACAACAAAGTGCCATTGCTCTGATTGTCCATTGTGGTAGAAATTAACAAAAAAAAAAAGAGAGAGAGAGAGAGAATCAGCAGTCATCAGCACGGCACTTGTTGAGAACACTGAGCCTAACGGCATCAACATCAGATATAATACCTTTGGCAAGTTTCTGCATGAGATGAGCCCAATGGACCCTAGTGATTTATCCACCCTATACAAAGTGTTCATAATAGAGTGGTTTCTACACACGTCCCAAGTTCCTTCACAAAGGTAGTGTCAGACTTCCAACTTAACCAGTCAGTCATCGTGCCAGTACTTTTTTCCAAACCACATGTTCACAAAAGGTAAACAGGCCTTACACAGTCTGGACCGCAAGACAGCTTAAGCCTTCTATGTGAAGCGGACTGAAAGTCCACCGACCTATTTGTTTCTTTTGTCTCAAATAGACCTGAAATTACAGCAGCCCAATGCATACGGTCTAACAGGATAGCAGACTGCATCTCTTTCTGTTGTGCCCTGGCAAGCCTGACTCATTGTTTTAGACCTATGACAGCATCAGTGGCCTTTTTGAGCTCAGCCTCCACGGAAGAGATTTGCAAAGCTGCGACTTGGTTTCACTCCACACATGCACATCTCATCATGTTTTGGATAGGGACACCCAAATGACAAGTAGGTTAATCAATCTGTCCTGAAAGATTTATTTGAGGTTCACAAACCAACTCCATCATCCCTAGGACCCATTTTTATTTTCAAATTGCCTTAAAAATTTTTTCAAAATGGCCTGTTGCCAACAACAACATTGTTGTGCCCATTGTCACTGTTCATAAGAACATAAGAAATTGCCATGCTGGGTCAGACCAAGGGTCCATCAAGCCCAGCATCCTGTTTCCAACAGAGGCCAAACCAGGCCACAAGAACCTGGCAATTACTCAAATACTAAGAAGATCCCATGCTATTGATGCAATTAATAGCAGTGGCTATTCCTTAAGTAAACTTGATTAATAACCTTTAATGGACTTCTCCTCTAAGAACTTATCCAAACCTTTTTTTAACCCAGCTACACTAACTGCACTAACCACATCCTCTGGCAACAAATTCCAGAGCTTTATTGTGCGCTGGGTGAAAAAGAGTGTTCTCCGATTAGTCTTAAATGTGCTACTTGCTAACTTCCTGGAATGCCCCCTAGTCCTTCTATTATTTGAAAGTGTAAATAACCGAGTCACATCTACTCGTTCAAGACCTCTCAAGATCTTAAAGACCTCTATCATATCCCCCCTCAGCCTTCTCCAAGCTGAACAGCCCTAACCTCTTCAGTCTTTCCTCATAGGGGAGCTGTTCCATCCCTTTTATCATTTTGGTTGCTCTTCTCTGTACCTTCTCCCTAGCGCCTCTTTTCGGACAGGAGCGGCGTCTGTCAGCGGGTTTGACAGCCGACGCTCAATTTTGCCGGCATCGGTTCTCGAGCCCGCTGACAGCCATGAGTTCGGAAACCAGACGCCGGCAAAATTGAGCGTCCGGTTTTCAACCCGCGAGCCGCTTTTAAATTTTTTTTTTTTTGTTTACTTTTTTTTTTAACTTTCGGGACCTCCGACTTAATATCACCATGATATTAACTTCCAAGTTAATATCACCATGATATTAAGTTGGAGGGTGCACAGAAAAGCAGTTTTTACTGCTTTTCTGTGCATTTCCCCGGCACCGGCAGTAATTAGCGCCTACCTTTGAGTAGGCGCTAATTTCTTAAAGTAAAATGTGTGGCTTGGCTGCACATTTTACTTACTGTATCGCGCGGGAATACCTAATAGGACCATCAACATGCATTTGCATGTTGCGGGCGCTATTAGGTTCGGGGGGGTTGGATGCGCGTGAATAAGGGGTAAAGCTAGCCCGTCCAAAACGCGGGTTAACAGTGCGCTCCGCTGGAGTGCACTGTACTGTATAGGCCTGTGAGAGGGTCCTCAACGGTAACGGTAACATGGAATAGAATTAGTTTTTGGGTACTTGCCAGGTTTTTATGGACTGGATTGGCCACTGTTGGAAACAGGATGCTGGGCTTGATGGACCCTTGGTCTGACCCAGTATGGCATATTCTTATGTTCCTCACAGGATGCAGAACAAAACTGCAAGTTTGGTAGAGCTTTGGAAAGCTCTAGAAGCTATGAGGTCGAAGTTTGTCACTGGGACTCTGTCTGATAACATCAACCACCAACTCTCCTTGGAGAACACCTGTGACAGGTAATTAGTTTTTGTTTTCTCCATGGAGCGGAGGAGCAGGCTAATAAAGCAGCAGGCTGGGAACCAAGGAAACCAGGATTCAAATCCCTCTGCTGCTCCTTGCGACCTTGGGCAAGTCACTTTATCCTCCATTGTCCTAGGTACAAATGTCGATTGCTCTGATGATAGGGAAATACCTACAGTGCCTGAATGTAATCAGCACTTTAGTGCAGAAAGGCAGAATAAAAGTAAACAAATAAAAATTCTGTGAAACTATATTCTCTTACCTATTCTTCAAGTTAGATCAGGGGCAGGCAACCAGATCTGCCCAAACAGATCTGGTTTTCAGAACATTTATCTCATGCATAATCATTATAGATATCTTAAAAGCCAGACCAGTTGGGTGAGCTTCCAGCAGAGGGTTGGGAAACATTGTGATAAGGCATAGCATGTTTCACATCAGAATGGAGGCCTCTGTTAACATAGAAATAAAGCACTTTCAAGATCTGATGCTGTTCAATGCTTTTAACACATAAATACACCAAAATACCTGCATATATATTAAATACAACATGCGGAGGCAATTTTGAGTTGTCCACATAGTTACAAATTAATCAATACTTTTATCATGTGCACCTTGTAGTTAATCTGCAACGAGAAATCACCTAATTTTTGAAAATTAGCATAAAACTACAGTACACATCCTAAAGTGCCTGCGTGCTTTGCATTTTGTGTGTGGGGTGGGGTAAAATAGCACATGTGCTTTCCTCCACTACCACCTCTTCCGGGAGCACTGATTTTTAATCCAGCTGAAGAAATATGCATGCTGTGGAAGGTTATCGCCAACCAGGTCCGTTTACCCGAGCAATCGGGTTTGAATTTTGCCCCGGCGGCTGCAGCCACGTGAACGGGGTTGAATGAGGCCACGTTGGAAGCTTTATGCCAAGTTGACCCCTATGTTAATACGTAAATATCAAAGCTGGGCAAATTCCTTTTGATCTTACCCTGTGCTACTGCTGTAACAGCAGTGAAACAGAAGCCAGACGTCAGGCAAAGAAGCAGCAAACTCCTGGCACAGGGAGCCATTCTTCAGATCTGGAGGGAGAAGGAGAAGACGAGTTCACAAGCGTTGCAGGCTGTTGCAACATTTGGAACGGTTACAAGTCGATGTTGTAACTTTGCAGTGAACATGCAGGAAGGGGATGGAAAGCTGGGACCTACGGGCAGGCTCGGGAGCTCATGCTTAGTTTAAAAAATGAGCCTCATATTAGGTGGTCTAATTCGTGTCACATTTTCTGGCCATTCACTTTTTTGTGCTCCTAATACCGTGTGTCCCACCCCACCCCACCTAACCTACATTAAAGGCTCGATCCCACCTCGGTGTTGAAGGGCGGCGCATGGTTGAAATGGTATCCACGTCCGTTTTTGTTTCTTTAATGAATAATTTTAGCAAAGCTAACAAAAAAAAGTTAAGCACATGAGTAACGGGGTTTTTTTTTTCAAGGCCAAGTTTGTTTGCCCTAGAAAGAGCCTTCTATACATTTCCTATCTTTGGTCGCATGCCGTAACTTAACGCCTGATTTTCTGTATAAAGCACCACCATTCCGAGCTTTAAAAGTAAGCGCTTTGCCCTGCTCCTCCTCGCAAACGTGAGCGGCTGTTTGCCGGTACTGACCTGCAACAGGGCCAGCCGCGGCTCCGTGGTGCTGCTTCCCCTCCGACCTGAAGGGCGGCGGCTGCGTTTGCCCTCCGTGCACCTTTCCCCCTCCCTTGTTTGGACTTTGTTTCGGGCAGTGCGATAAGAGTTGGCCGCCTGCGGGACCGACGAGAGGCGGAAATCTGTAATAATCCAGGGGTGTGGGCGACTCTCCGGCGTCTGGGACTCAGCAGCAGCTCGCTGGCGCCCCCCGGCTTCTTCTCTTTCTGACCCTGTGCTTTCGGGCTCTCTCCTCCCGCTCCGATAACATTTAGTATTACAGTTCTTTACACTAAACCGTGGCAGGGGTGCGAGTGAAGTTGCGCGCATTTTCTCGCCCTGTACTTCGCGAGCCGGCAGCCCCCCCCCCCCTCGGGGGACGTGGTTCTCGGGCGTTCATGAAAGACCTAAGGCAGGCAATGGCAGAATCAGAGGCACTGAATTATTATGCAGCTCATTCTCCTTTCAGATAGGGGTAGATATGTGACATATAGTGTTTTGGACAGTGATCCAGATGTGTGGCTTAATGTGAACATGTGGCTCCAGGTAATAAGGTGCAGGGGAGTCATCGTCTCTTGTAAAGTATTCTGGAAGCTTCTCAGCATGAAAATCTTTGCTGTACAGAAATTGAAAAACGAGAACTGGTTTTCCCTCCCTTCCCTCTGACCAGCCCCTAAGGAAACATGCTACGACTACCCCTTGACCTACTGTTTGTTTGTTTTGGGTTTTTTTTTTAGTGTACTCACATTACATATAATTACTGTGTAAGCGCAAGCATTAAGGGGCCCTACCACAAAGGACTTACAAATCTCAGAGCAACCACAAAATATAGAGAAATAAAGGGAACATAAAAGCAAGGAGTAAATTTGTAATGATTTAGCAGAGAAAGGAACAAGAGACTCGATGGGTTTCAGGTTAGCAAAATACTTTGCAGAGGAATTGGGATTTGATGGCGTGGTGAGGAGATGGATTTTCTAAAGCAAGTGGGGAAAATGGAGACCTGAGCATGCTGCAAAAAACAAAAGGAGGCGAGAAAAACAAAAGGAGGCGAGAAATAGTTTAAAAACAAGCGTAACATCAAATTAGATTTAAAAAAATTATTGAATGTGGGATGTAAGAAACAAATAAACTTTCCCTTCTCTGGAAGAATTATTTATTTATTTAGAACTTTTTTTTATACCGACCTTCATGTAAGAATACACGTCACATCTGTTTACTGCGAAACATTCAACATTGGCTTACAGTGATATAACTGTTTGTAATACCATTACATAGAATAGGAATTACATCAACTGGGGTGGGGGGTTATAAAATAAACTGATTAAAAATAAAATAACTGATCAACATGTGTAACTTAGAAACATAGAGTTGACGGCAGAAGAAGAAGAGCAAATGGCCCATCCAGTCTGCCCAGCAAGCCTCGCACTTTTTTTTTTCTTATACTTATCTGTTACTTTTGGCTCTTAGTAACCTTTTGGTTCTATTTCCCTTCCACCCCCACCATTCATGCAGAGAGCAGTGTTGGAGCTGCATCTAAGTGAAACATCTAGCTTAATTAGTTAGGAGTAGTAACCGCCGCAATAAGCAAGCTACACCCATGCTTATTTGTTTACCCAGACTATGTAATTCAGTCCTTGTTGGTTGTTATCTGTATATAGATCCGCTTTTCTTCATTCCCCCTGCCGTTGAAGAAGAGAGCTATGCTGAATATGCATTGAAAGTAAAGTATCAGACTTTCTCCCCTGCCGTTGAAGCAGAGAGCTATGCTGGATATGCGTGAAGTATCAGACTTTCTCCCCTGCCGTTGAAGCAGAGAGCTATGCTGGATATGCTGGTAGCAAAAGAAAAACAACATTGTTTGAATAAAGAGATAATGGTGAAAAGGGAGGGGAAGATGAGGAGATAAGGTTACAGCAAAAGGGTAAGCTAATGGATAAACTAACAATCTGATAATAATCAGATTATATCCTGTCAAGACCTGTCAGGTCCCATGTATGAGAAAGTTCCTTCCTTATGGAAATACTTGTCTGAAGAGCCACATTTTGAGCTTTTTTTTGAAGGTTAATGGGCAGGGTTCCAGACGAAGATCAGGGAGGAGAGCATTCCATTGCTGTGGATCTGCTGTCGATAAAGCGCGCTTCCTTAATGAGGTTTTTGCTTGGGGGGGGCGTAGAGAGTGCCTTTGTAGGCTGATCTTATAGGTCTATAGGATGTGTGGAGTCGAAGAGCGATATTTAAGTCGAGGGGGGTTTGATTGTGCAGGGATTTATGAATCATCGTAAGGACTTTGTGGATAATTCTGAATTTAATGGGAAGCCAATGCAGATTCCGAAGTATGGGGGTAATATGATCTCCTTTGCTGGTGTTGGTCAGTATCCTGGCGGCGGAATTCTGTACCATCTGAAGGGGTCTGGTGGTGTTAGCAGGGAGTCCGAGAAGTAGCGAATTACAGTAGTCTAGTTTTGAGAAGATAATGGATTGAAGAACCGTGCAGAAGTCCTGAAGGTGGAGGAGAGGTCTCAGCCTTTTTAGAGTTTGTAGTTTGAAGAAACAGCCTTTTGTGGTGGTGTTAACAAATTTATGCAGGTTAAGCCAGTTGTCTAAAATAACTCCAAGGTCTCTCACCTGGGAGGTGTCCAACTTTTGGGAATTGATGGATTTGTTGAGTGCCCCGCTTTTGTCATCCTGTGCTATAATAAGGATCTCTGTTTTATTGGTATTGAGGACTGTGTTGAGGCTAGCGAGGAGGTGGTTTATAGACTGTAGACAACTGTTCCAGAAGCTAAGGGTTTTGGAGAGGGAATCTGTGATCGGGATAAGGATTTGCACATCGTCTGTGTAGATAAAATGAGTTATCTTTAAGCTTGTGAGTAGGTGGCACAGCAGGAGAAGGTGGATGTTGAAGAGCGTCGGGGACAGAGAGGATCCTTATGGGACTCCCAGAGTGGATCTGACTGGGTGGGATTCTTTGTTATTGATTCTAACCTTGAAGATCCTGTTGCTTAGGAATGATTTGAACCACCTGAGAGCCATACCCGAAATGCCCATCTGAAAGATGATCTATGAGCATTGAATGGTTCACAGTGTCGAAAGCCACAGAAATATCTAGAAGAGCGAGAAGATATGGTTGTTTATTGTCAAGGCCCAGGAGAATGGAGTCTGTGAGCGATATTAATAGTGATTCCGTGTTTAAGGATTTGCGGAATCCGAATTGGGCAGGTGCGAGGATCTTATGTTCCTCAAGGTATTCTGTGAGTTGGTTATTGACTATTTTTTCCATGAGTTTTGCAATGAATGGAAGGTTGGCTATTGGGCAAAAGTTGGAGGGATCAGCTGGGTTCAAGTTAGGTTTCTTTAATAATGGTTTGAGGATGGCAAGTTTTAGAGAGTCTGGTACTAATCCTTGAGATAAGGAGCAATTGATAATTTCTGCCAGAGACTTAGCGATGGTTTTAGGGATTGAGATGAGAAGTTTAGAAGGTATAGGGTCTGCTGGATGAGAGGAAGGTTTCATTTTCTTGAGCAAGGATTCTATCTCAAGAGATGAGGTGGGTTCGAAAGCTTCAAATATTGTTGACTGAAGATTGGGGGAGTAAGGAGGAGGTGGTTGGGGATTGGATGCAATAAGAGGGGCTAGAAGGTTGGTGATTTTTTTTCTCAAAGTAGGAGGCGAGTTCTATCGATTTGAGTAAAGCTTGGTCATTGGGGATAGCAGGAGGGGAAGGTTTGATGAGCTTGGAGACATAGGAGAACAGGGCCTTTCGGTCGAAGATGAAGTGATGGATTTTTTGGGCGAAGAAATCTCTCTTGGTGCGGAGGATGGAGTTCCTGTACGAGTGCATGAGGGATTTGTAGGCAGCCAAAGTCGCTGTGTAGGGTTCTTTGTGCCATTTGTGTTCTCTTCTTCTTAGTTCATGTTTGAGATTCTTCAGTTCCGGGGTAAACCAGGGTTTCCTGTTGTCAAGAGAGGGGTTAAGAACTTTAGTAGTTAAGGGGCATGATTGTTGGGCTACATTGTTGGTGATGTTTAGCCAAGAGGCAATGGCTGAGTCGGCGTCTGAGAGATCAAGGTGGACTAGTTCACTGGAAAGCTGGATGCTAAGGTTGTCCATATTGCAGGGTTTCCTGAATTGAATAGTGGTTTTGGGGAAAAGGGAGGAAGGGGACTCGGTAATCTTTAGGTCGGTTGTGATCATCCAGTGGTCCGACCAAGGAACTGGGGAGCATGAAGGCGTGGAGGAGAGGGTAAGACCTGCATTTATGAAGATTAGATCCAAGGAGTGACTAGCTTTGTGCGTGGGACTGTTTATGATTTGTGTGAAGCCCATGTATCTGAGGGAGGATAGCAAAGTTTCACAGTTGGGAGATAGGGGAGTAGAGTCCACGTGTAAATTGAAGTCTCACATGATGATAGCTTGGGCATCAGTATTGATGTGTTTGGCTAAGCGTTCAATTAGGGGGGAAGGGTCTGAATCTAGTAGCCCCGGGGGGGGGGGGGGGGGCGTATATTAGACATATTTGAAGATGTTTTGATTTAAAAACAGCGAATTCGAGTTTAGAAGCTGGATTTGAGAGTTGGGGAGATAATCTAAGTTCTTTTTTTGCTGCTAAAAGTAGACCGCCACCTCTTTTCTTAAGTCTAGGGATTGAGAATATATCATAGAGCTGTGTAGGTGGTTGGTTAGAGGTATGTCAGTGGGTTTCAGCCAAGTTTCTGTAATTGTGTAAATGTTGGGTTTGACGTCCAAAAGACAGTCGTTGAGGATATGGGTTTTTTTTGTAAGCGATTGGGCATTATACAGAGTTAGCGAGAAAAGTGAGAGTCCGAGGAATTGAGTAATGGGTGATATCATGATGGGATTCAGCCTCTTCTGATGGATGGTGGAGAAGGTAGTAGGTTTTGTCCGGTTTTTGAAGAGATTTCTGATAATGGGGATGGGGAAGGAGCGCATTATAAGTTATAGGGAAGAGGGGTAGTGGGTAGGAAGGGAGCTGGAGGTAGGATAAGTTGGTGGACTGGAGAAGTGGGGCGCAAGCCTGAATTGAGAGCCTTGGTTGAAACGAGAAGAGGGTGTTTTGTGGCACTCAGAAGCTGCACTATGGTGGTGCACAAAGGGGCAGGCCCCTTTGTCGCACCTCTTCAGCACGCGACGCCCGGCGCGCAGCACCTGGAGGAGACTGGGATTTAAAGCCCAGTGAGAAGAGTCGCAGCGTTATGTGCTCACCGGCGCGCCCTGCCCTGGATTGGCTGCGGGGCGCTGCCGGCTGCTGAAGGAGGCAGGGCTGGCGTCCCGAAGCATCCCGCAATGGAGTCTGCCTCGTGGTCGGCAGCACGAGAGACGTCGGAGGTAAGTGGTTTTTTAAAGGCCTTACCCCGATGGGCTCTCAGCGCCGACTGCGCAGGCCTACCCTTCCGCCGTCCGTCGGGTCGAAGAGTTAGTCTGTCTTTGAACACCAAAGTATCAGTGAAAGAAGTTTATTTTTCACGAACTTGCAAGTATGGGTGACGTACAGACAGTAGGCACAAAGTACATTGTGCAGGTTACAGGTTATATACCTTTTCTTATTCCCCTTTTCTAATCTCTGCGGTCAGCGTTTTAGCTCTGTTTCCTTTTTTCTATTTCTCTTTTCTTGCCAGCTGTGGCAGGCTGTCCTAGCTTGTGTAAGAGTTGGGGGTTTGCGGGGGGGGGTTTGCTTCTTCAGCATACGGCTCACAATTTCTCAATACTCAGAAAGAACAAGAGGGGGATTTCTTAACTTGGCAGTTTAGCTTCTACAAAGCAAAGGGGAAGGGGGGGGGGGGGTCTTGGGCCTGTTCCTGCTTTTTGTTCACAGTCTTTCCTCTCAACAGAGGCCTAGCAGAGTCATTCTGTGGTATACTAAAGGGAAGAGGAAGGAATGGCTCAGTCTGTCAGTGTTTTATATTGTGTTTAGCAGCAGTGGAATGGAATTGCAGCATGTATAAAATCATTAAGATTATATTTTAATCTCCTGCCACATTACTGAAATAGTAACACCTGGAGTCATTTCTCACAACTTGCCCCTTTTTCTTTATATTATTTCTGTTGCTATTCCATTCATACCTTTCAGGGCTCATTTCTAGAATCCCAAGCATTTCTTCATAGATTGTTTGTTTGTTTGTTCTGAGATCCCTTTTACTGCATCTCTGGTCCAATCTACATTTTTGTGTGGCCCACCAGAAGAGGGCGGACTCAAACCCTGATGCTATCTGATTTCAAGCTTTGTACTCATCTGGGACTCCTCTTGGGACTCCTATAGAGTCTAAATATATCCTGTCATCAAAGGACCCTTTCCCCTTGCTATCTCTCTTTCCAGGCCTAAGATGTCCCTTCTCTCTCTCTTGGGCTCTTTTCCTTCTTTCTTAAATGCCAGGGTGAAGGGAATTGCCAGTTGTACAATCGCACAAGTGCCAGTCCAATTGGAGGGCAGTGCAGGTCTTATCATTCTTCCTCTGCAGCACCACCACAAGTCTGCTCTGGCTACTTGCAAATTGGAATAATTTCCAACCTCCTTCCACCCTGTCACATTCAAGGTGGCGGTACAGGCACTCAGTTCTCTTATTTGTTGGGTGTACATTGACCCCCTGCCGTGAGAGGCAGGCAGTATATTCCCCAGAACTTGGGGAGAATACTGGAGGTGCCCGTTGCTCCTGTTTCGGCTTCAGGGCAGGGAATAGGAGGGCCAGAGACTTACAAGTGGGGTTGTTCCAGGCCGTCTCATCCTGATATAAAGCCAGGATGCATTCCATTTCTTCTGGTTGTTGTCCCAACCAAAAGGGAATGGCACTATCTGTGCTGAGCATTTCCCAGAAGCACAAGCCTAACAGTCGCTTTTGTTCAGGGTTTTCACAGTATATTTTACCCACTCCATCCAGGCATTTATTTCTACATATCCTGTCTCTATCTCAAGGGTTTTTCTTAAATCATTAACGGTCATAGTCTCTACTGTCTTGGGGTTATTTAATGGGGGTCTGAGTGGTTGAATTCCGGGCATTACTGTGGAACTAGTATTAAAGTCTGGGGTTTCTTCAATCAATATCTGGAAGCAGCAAGCTAATGGGTCCTTTCAATTTACTGATATACCCATCCCAAACTTCTTGGTGTGTAATTCCCCTCTGTCTTTGCCCTGGTGACTATTAAATAAATTTGATTACATTTCTTGTCAGAACATTGTGGATAGATTGTGTCTTTAACTATAGAAATTAACTGTCTCAATTCTCTGTCTCTGTGTCCAGCGGATGCTATCCATCCCTTTGCTTCTGTTGTCCACCCCACTTGCAAATCCAAGTGTGCAAATCCAATTCTCTGTCTCTGTGTCCAGCGGATGCTATCCATCCCTTTGCTTCTGTTGTCCACCCCACTTGCAAATCCAAGTGTGCAAATCCAAGGCTCTCGTGCTAAACTTTCAAAAGGGAAACTTTGATAAAATGAGAAAAATTGTTAGAAAAAAACTGAAAGGAGCAGCTACAAAAGTAAAAAATGTCCAAGAGGCGTGGTCATTGTTAAAAAATACCATTCTAGAAGCACAGTCCAGATGTATTCCACACATTAAGAAAGGTGGAAAGAAGGCAAAACGATTACCGGCATGGTTAAAAGGGGAGGTGAAAGAAGCTATTTTAGCCAAAAGATCCTCATTCAAAAATTGGAAGAAGGATCCAACAGAAGAAAATAGGATAAAGCATAAACATTGGCAAGTTAAATGTAAGACATTGATAAGACAGGCTAAGAGAGAATTTGAAAAGAAGTTGGCTGTAGAGGCAAAAACTCACAGTAAAAACTTTTAAAAATATATCCGAAGCAGAAAGCCTGTGAGGGAGTCAGTTGAACCGTTAGATGATCGAGGGGTTAAAGGGGCACTTAGAGAAGATAAGGCCATCGCGGAAAGATTAAATGATTTCTTTGCTTCGGTGTTTACTGAAGAGGATGTTGGGGAGGTACCCGTAATGGAGAAGGTTTTCATGGGTAATGATTCAGATGGACTGAATCAAATCACGGTGAACCTAGAAGATGTGGTAGGCCTGATTGACAAACTGAAGAGTAGTAAATCACCTGGACCGGATGGTATACACCCCAGAGTTCTGAAGGAACTAAAAAATGAAATTTCAGACCTATTAGTAATAATTTGTAACTTATCATTAAAATCATCCATTGTACCTGAAGACTGGAGGATAGCAAATGTAACCCCAATATTTAAAAAGGGCTCCAGGGGCGATCCGGGAAACTACAGACCGGTTAGCCTGACTTCAGTGCCAGGAAAAATAGTGGAAAGTGTTCTAAACATCAAAATCACAGAACATATAGAAAGACATGGTTTAATGGAACAAAGTCAGCATGGCTTTACCCAGGGCAAGTCTTGCCTCACAAATCTGCTTCACTTTTTTGAAGGAGTTAATAAACATGTGGATAAAGGTGAACCGGTAGATATAGTATACTTGGATTTTCAGAAGGCGTTTGACAAAGTTTCTCATGAGAGGCTTCTAGGAAAAGTAAAAAGTCATGGGATAGGTGGCGATGTCCTTTCGTGGATTGCAAACTGGCTAAAAGACAGGAAACAGAGAGTAGGATTGAATGGGCAATTTTCTCAGTGGAAGGGAGTGGACAGTGGAGGCCCTCAGGGATCTGTATTGGGACCCTTACTGTTCAATATATTTATAAATGATCTGGAAAGAAATACGACGAGTGAGATAATCAAATTTGCAGATGACACAAAATTGTTCAGAGTAGTTAAATCACAAGCAGATTGTGATAAATTGCAGGAAGACCTTGTGAGACTGGAAAATTGGGCATCCAAATGGCAGATGAAATTTTTTTTTTTTTTTGTAATATCTGTTTATTGAATTTTAAACACCAACATCGGCAGGTACATGTTCATAATTAAACAGGTGAACAAGTATACATCAGGAATTAGCCTTAACACAGTAAAACCCAATCTGGGTGCACATTTGTTAACATTCAGTATATCAGAAACATGGACAATAAACAACTACTTATACAGCAATAGAAAATTTTTTTAAAAACAACCAGTGATTGGGTTTGTCTGTTCATCAAACGGTCAGTAGTTAGGTAACAATGCCAAAAGTTCGTGCTTACATGGTGTCTGTACCTCCCATCTATCCCTCCCTCCCCTTCCCCACCTCCCCACCTCCCCTACCTTCCCAAGTAACCCATCTACCGAGTGAGGGACTTGCATACCCTGTATCAGGGCGACTTTGGTGTGAGCTCACATTCTGTCCAATAGAAAATACAGAGTCTGGTATTAAGATAATCCATGTGTAAAAGTAATTCTTACACAAAAGAGCCTTCAGAAACTCCAATTCAATATAGCGATGGTCAAAAAACGATACATACATTAGACTTAAAGGTGGTTGTAACAATGGTACATAGCCCAGAACCCACTAGTGATCATTAGAAGATTGCCCATTAGCATTGATGGTGGGTTGCAAATAAGTGAAAAAGGCTTCCCATATTTTTTGGATTGTACAAAGTTTCTTAAATGATGTGCTTCTAGCTGTGGCATATTCAAGGCTACTCAAGGATATCATCCTTGAGTAAACCAAACATCCACACTTGGAATATTCTCTGATAGCCAATGCAGTAGGATTAATTTCTTTCCTAATAACCCGCTCTATGCAGAAAAAGTACTGTGTGTGGTGTGTGATCCCAAGGTAGGTGAGCAGCATAACCAAATAACCATAAGTTTGGGTCCATGGGCAAGGAATGACCTAGAATTTTGGAGCATAACATGGCAACATCTCCCCAAAAGAGGGTAATACGTTGACACTCCCAAAAACAATGGACATATGTACCTAACTGCGTTTTACATTTTGGGCAACGATCCGTAGTACCTAGGCGGATCTGGAATGCTTTAGCGGGAGTAATAAAGAATCTCCAGATGAATTTATAAAAAGATTCCTGTAAGAGAACATTATCCGTTATATATCTGGTTACCTCAAATAACCGCTTAAAATCCTCATAAGACAGTTTAAACACCAGCCAATCCACCCACTTCCTATAGAGTCGTTGGATAGGTTCCTGTGAGCCCCGCTTGGAAAGAATCGTATAATACCACGTAATGTTCATTTTCTGTTTTGGATACTCAGGAAATAATTCGATAAGTTTATTAAAGGCGTGAGTTGGAGTCAAAATCGTCCGTCGACTAGCTAAATAATGTTGAAGTTGTATGAAGGCATATAAATCTTGTGATGGCAACTCAAATTTGCTTTGTAGTGTCGAAAATGTCTGTGGTCGTGCTGTATTACTGTCTTATAGCTGGTACATGTATCTCAAACCATGATCACACCATTTATGAAAAATGGAGCTGGTATTCCCTGGTGGAAACTCGGGGTTATGTACTATAGAGATAAATGGGGTTAAACGGTGACAAATATCGAAGAATTTTAGGATTTGTCTCCATGTCTTACGGCATGAGGTCAGAAGTATGTGAGATTTGAGGTGATGTGGAATACTACTGGCATCAAGCTGCAAAAGAGGATTTAATCCCGATACCTTATACCAAGTCGTTAAGGTTTTGTAAGGTACAAAGGCCTGTGTGGCAAGCAGCCAGTCTCGCACCAGGCGTAGGTTACATGCCATATTGTACCAGAGAAGGTTAGGACAGCCCAATCCCCCCTCTCCAACCGGTCTGCATAAGACCTCCATAGAGATCCTTGGCTTTTTCCGTCTCCATATAAAAGTGCGAAGTGATCTGTTAAAGCATTGCATATCTTGTTTATTCACCCACAGGGGAACCATTTGGAGTATGTACAACCACTTGGGAAGTATAATCATCTTAAATAGTTGTATGCGTCCTCTTAAGGAAAGTGGTAAGTTCTGCCAAGTCTCTAGTTTGCGAAGGGTATGTTGTAATAATGGTTTGATATTAGCCGCGTACAACTCATCTATGTCAGTGGGGATTCGTATACCTAAGTACTTTAACTCTGAATCAACCCATCTTAGTGGAAAAGGGCCGGTCCACCTATCCCGCACCGTCCCCGTGACATCTACAGCCTCAGATTTTTCCTGATTAATCTTTAAGCCAGCAAAGGTGCCAAAGATATGTTGGAGGCGTAAAACTTCTGGTAAAGAGACGTCAGGATTTAGCACAAAGATCAGAATGTCATCCGCGAATGCTGCGACTGTAAATGGTTGTGCGGAGCCTCCAAACCCTGTTATCTTAGGATTCGTAGTAATTTTCCGCAGTAAAGGATCTATAGCCAGGATATACAGTAGCGGGGATAGGGGGCAACCTTGGCGTACTCCCCTGCATATAGGTACATTCCCTGATACATATCCATTAGCAACGATTCTGGAGATTGGGGATCGATAAAGTAGAGAAATGTAGTTTAAGAAGGGCCCTTCCATCCCCAATTTTTGCAGCAGAAAGAACATATAGTTCCAGGAGACTCGATCGAACGCTTTCTCCGAATCGAATCCCACGGCTAGTGCAGGGGTATGATTAGATCTGCACAGTTTCATAGCTGTAATCAATTTAAGAATATTAGCGTTCCCTTTACGCCCTTTCACAAAACCCACCTGGTGGGGGGAAATTAATTGGGGGAGAAGCATGTTGAGGCGTTCTGCTAGAATTTTAGCTAGTAATTTGAGATCGCAATTCAATAGCGATATTGGTCGATACGACCCCGGGAGCAAAGGATCTTTACCAGGCTTTGGCAGGACTGTGATATGTGCGAGATTAATGTCTGTGGGAAAAACATTTTTATCAAGCCCATCTCTAAAAAAAGCGGTAATGTGATCTACTACCTGAGTTCTCAATATTTTGTAGAAATCATATGAGAATCCATCCGGTCCTGGTGACTTCCCGGACTGGACAGCCGCTATAGCACGTAAGACTTCTAATGTCGCTATGGGGCGATTAAGAAATCCCACCTGTGTCTGCGAAAGCTGTGGGATGGAGATGTCTTGGAAGAATTCCGCTTCCGCAGTGCGATTCTCATTCTGTTCGGCCTTATATAGTTGTGTGTAAAACTCCCTGAACACCTCACAAATGTCTGGTTTCTGTGTAACCTCTTTGCCCTTAGCATCTTTCATATGTGATATGAAAGTTGTAGACCGTGCTGCTTTTGCCACATTAGCCAGCAGTCGTCCAGCCTTATTTCCAAATTGGAACAGTGTTTGTTCCCCCTTGTGTAGTTGTCGTTGTGCCCGTGTATGCAGTAGGGTGTTTAGCCGTGATAATGTATTGTAATATTCTGTCTTGGGGTGATGTGGGTGAGCAAGCAGTACCTTTTTGTGACGCTGCAGCTGTTGTTCCAAAGCCAGAATATCTGAATCGGCCTTCTTACGTAATGTATGTGTGTATGAGATGATTTCGCCTCGGAGTACAGCTTTTGCAGCCTCCCAAAAGACCTGTGGGTTGTCCGTGTGCTGTTGGTTGTGGTGAAAGTAATCATCTCACTTAGTTTGCAGAAATTTCTGAAATTGTAGATCTTGCCTTAAGTAAGCAGGGAAACGCCACATTTTCGGACCATCCCCAGGAGGTGTCAGAGCAATTTGTAGGGCTACTGGTGAGTGGTCTGATATGGCCTGTGCTTCGATGGTGGCGGAGGTAACGTTAGCAAAATGAGCATGTGGGATTAGGATATAATCTATTCGAGATAGTGAGGAGTGTGCCCTGGAAACGTGCGTGTAGTCTCTCTCTGCTGGGTGCAACACTCTCCATATATCCAGGAGGCCTAACTGAGAACAAAGATATGCGATGCCCTTCAACTTTTTGCTTGGAGTCTTTAATATCGGGGGGCTTCGGTCTATACCAGCATCATGCACACAATTGAAGTCTCCCATAAGAAAAAGGATTCGCTGTGTGTGTGTTAATAAAAGGTTCCCCAAGTGTTCAAAGAAACTGTGTCTGTACTCATTTGGGGCATATACATTGCATATGGTGACCGACTTTCCCTCCCACACGCCCGTAATCACAGCATCTCGTCCCTCGGGATCTATAACTTGGCCTGTGATGTTGAAATTGAGGTTTTTGCGAATTAAGATCGCCACGCCCCCTTTCTGGCCATGTGCCGCTGAAAAAATACAGGTCCCCACCCATTCTCTGCGGAGTTTTGCACTCTCCGTTGGAGAGAGGTGCGTCTCCTGTATACATGCAATATCCGCCTTTAAATGTTTCAGGTAGTTAAGAGTTTTCTTTCTTTTAATCGGAGTTCCTAAACCGTTGACATTCCACGATATCACTTTATCCATTGTCATATAGTGCCCTATAGTCCGGGGGCACTAGCCCCTGATACTGTAACAAATTAATATGCAGGGGGATCCCCAGCCAAATCCCCCCGCCGACCCAGGACCCGGTAAGATGGTGAGCATGGATTTCAAGCCATTGCGGCCCCCACCCTCGGTAGTCACCCACCCTAGCATCCCCCCCTCCCTCAAACCTACCCCCCTTTCCCATCCCAAAAACTAAGCATAGCCACATCCACAGCGGCATGGGGATCACGTGTTGGTATGTGTCCGGGTGTCCTATCCCTGTCCCAAGTAAGGTGATGAAACAGAATTTATACTCTGCACATGGCAAACTGCATATAGAATATGACGGCCTACCTCTGGTATATCAAACAACCATATAAACTCCATAATAGCAAAACCTCTATACTGTTCTGGACTCAGATCCCGCTATCTCCTGGGGTCAAGTTCTACATCCAGGGTCTGAGCCAGTTAAGATCAGTTTTCTCAGGCATAACATAACCATCCATAGGTAAAGATCACTGAAAACTTTTCTTTAGAGTGTCAATCTTCCGCCACCGGCGTCCTAGGGGAAAGTGAGCTCTGTTCTAGTCCAATGCCAGTTTCCACAACGAAAAGGTAGGTAAGTGAGGAAAAAGGAAAAGCAAAGACAGTGCATCTGCTGTGCGTCCCGTGGCATTCTCTAAGTCTGGCTACTGCCAACCGTCGTCATCAAATGAGAAGCCGAACGAAAATGAAAAAATAAAGTGGCGTTTTGGCAATTGATTATGTAGCCGCAATGTATACATTTTTCTTAAAGACAATATTGTCCTTGTCGACGGCATGCTAGTATATGGCACTGCATTCTTCGTTGTCATAGTAGTTATTGCGTGTAAAAGCTAAGTAGTATATAACAAAATGGAAAGCCAGTTACCGTGTTCCGCGGCTCCCCCGTTTTCCAACGTCCCATGATCCGGTGACGGGAACCCAAAGAGAGAGAAAACAGTTCCAAAAGCCGCACTCAATCTTACTTCAGCTGTTGTAGGTAGTTCTGGGCCGCCTCGCGGGAGTCAAAGGTAACCTGTTTTTCCGCGTTCCAAACTTTCAATTTCGCTGGGTACAGCAGGGAGAAGCGGATCTGGCGGTTATAGAGCTCCGTGCAGACAGGAGCGAATGATTTCCTCAGTTCGGATACTCGCAGCGAGAAATCCTGAAACACTCGTATCTTAGAGCCATTATAGCTCATGTATTTCTTCTGTCGATATGCTTGCCAGATGTCTTGTTTATGGCGAAAGTTCAGGAGTTTCGCTATTACAATTCGCGGCCTATTCACTCCGTCTTTCCGAGCTCCGAGCCTGTGAGCTCTCTCAACCACGAGGCAGCCTTGCAGCGTGGTGAGCCCAAGTTCCTCCGGCAGCCATTTTTCTAATATGGCGCATAGCTCACCCTCAGCTACGCTTTCAGGAAAGCCCAAGAAGCGTAAGTTGCTTCTGCGATTGCGATTCTCCAAATCGTCTAACTTTTGTTCTAGGGCTTGTATCTGGGTGCCGTGCGTGACTATGGAAGTTGGTATTGTTGACCTCTCATCTTCTAAAGTTGAGAGCCGGGTTTCTACCTGTTCTATTCGCGGCGTGAGTTCCGTGATCGCCGAGCATACCTCGGTGAGCCTCTCTTCTATCCCTGCCAATTTCTCACCAAATTTCTCATCCAAAGCCGCTCGCACCGTATCTTTAATATCAGCCAGGGTGATGCTTGTTCCTGCTCCGTCTCCCGCGGGGTCGCTCCCGGCCGCCATTTTAGACTCTCCGCCGCGCGGTTTCTCCTTGTCTTTTTTTGCACTTTTTGCAGCCATTCCCAGCGGCGATTTGTTCATATATCGCACGATGGACATATGCTCTTCCCCAGTTAGGGTTCAATAAGCCAGTTTTCGCAGGTTTGAAGCAGATGGTAGGAGATTACCAGGGTGGACACCCGGAGCCCGAAGAGAACCCTCCTTCCGGCTCACCACATCACATGATCTCCGCTGGCAGATGAAATTTAATGTGGATAAGTGCAAGGTGATGCATATAGGGAAAAATAACCCATGCTATAATTACACAATGTTGGGTTCCATATTAGGTGCTACAACCCAAGAAAGAGATCTAGGTGTCATAGTGGATAACACATTGAAATCGTCGGTGCAGTGTGCTGCGGCAGTCAAAAAAGCAAACAGAATGTTGGGAATTATTAGAAAGGGAATGGTGAATAAAACGGAAAATGTCATAATGCCTCTATATCGCTCCATGGTGAGACCGCACCTTGAATACTGTGTACAATTCTGGTCGCCGCATCTCAAAAAAGATATAATTGCGATGGAGAAGGTACAGAGAAGGGCTACCAAAATGATAAGGGGAATGGAACAACTCCCCTTATGAGGAAAGACTAAAGAGGTTAGGACTTTTCAGCTTGGAGAAGAGACGACTGAGGGGGGATATGATAGAGGTGTTTAAAAAATCATGAGAGGTCTAGAATGGGTAGATGTGAATCAGTTATTTACTCTTTCGGATAGTAGAAAGACTAGGGGGCACTCCATGAAGTTAGCATGGGGCACATTTAAAACTAATCGGAGAAAGTTCTTTTTTTACTCAACGCACAATTAAACTCTGGAATTTGTTGCCAGAGAATGTGGTTCGTGCAGTTAGTATAGCTGTGTTTAGCTATTAAGTTCACTTAGAGAATAGCCACTGCCATTAGCAATGGTTACATGGAATAGACTTAGTTTTTGGGTACTTGCCAGGTTCTTATGGCCTGGATTGGCCACTGTTGGAAACAGGATGCTGGGCTTGATGGACCCTTGGTCTGACCCAGTATGGCATTTTCTTATGTTCTTATGTTGCTCCCAGGTGGGGTAATATATATTGTAGCATGTATACTTGTCACTCCCTGTATATGACCGCTGATACTGAACATTTCCACAATCTATCAATTGGCACACATCAAAAACAGCTGTTTACCCTATTCCTTCCATTCTCCATGTCAACCTCATTCTCTCTTGGGTTAAGGTATATGTAACTGTCTCCTCTATATACCTCCCCGTGTTCTTTTCCCCACACAATCTTTTCTATATACCCAGCAAAAGAAAATTAATGCAATCACAAACAATGGTATTTCTAATTCCTCTGTCTACATAAGAACTGAAGGTTTTAAGCAGATTTCTCAAGGAGAATGCCGACTTATGGCCTCTTAGGTGGGAGCCAAAAGTTTGTCTCCACAAATTAATTCAAAGTATTCGAGAACTGTTTCCCCTTTTCCTTAAGAAATACCACAGGTACCTTCTACCTCCTAAGTCTTTAGGTGTACCAAAATATTACCAATTCCCCAGTGTTAGGTCTAATTAATGACACATCCCCTTGTTCAATTCTTATTCCCCTTAATCCGTAAAAATCCCCCTCCCACACTATAAATATTCCTGGTCCCATTATCCATATATCACAAAATATCAAATCTAGTCACTGGATCCCTGGCTGGGTCATCATCTGGACCTGGATCCCAGCCCCAAGGAACATTCGGCGAATTATTGTTCATATAAACATTTTTAGTCTCTTTTACTAATGTTTATCTTGAGTGCATTGTCAGTGCTTATCACCACTGTCCACTGGGGAGGGCTTGCAGGTGGTTCCACGGGTCCCTTGACTCGAGAATGAGGGTCCAATCTCTCTCGGCTGTCTGTACGACAGTTTCTGTGGTCAAAAGGATCTGGAACGGACCTTCCCACTTTGGCTGTAACTTGGACTCTTTCCACACCTTTATCAGCACCCAGTCTCCTGGCTGAAACTGGTGCACAGTAAAGTCCAGTGAAGGGGTCTTTGCCAATAGGCCCTTTTTCCTTAAATAAGATAAGAAGAAAGTGCCAGTATATAATTCTTTAAAGATAGGTCCTTTGTTTTGAACACTGGTATTTCTCCAGCCCCTCTCAGATAGGGCAATCCAAGCATCATCTCATAAGGGGATATTCCCAGGGGCAAGTACTTAGTCCAGGGCAATTTTGTTTCCACATTATCTTTTAAATTTGTTGTTTCAGGGTTTGGTTCATTCTTTTTACCTTCCCTGAAGATTGTGGGTGCCAGGGAGTGTGGAAGTGCCAATTGAGCCCCAACCTTTCCATAACTCCTTGCAGGATCTTGGAAGTGAAGTGGCTCCCCTGATCAGAATTAGTATGTTCAACCAACGCATATCTTGGGACAATTTGTTCCAGGAGGACTTTTATAACTCTCTGAGCTGTAGCAGAGGCCTTAGGGAAAACCTCATCCCATCCAGTGAGGTGATCTACCACTACTAGTAAGAATCTTAGTCTCTGAGAGAGGGGCAGTTCAGTAAAATCTACCTGTAGGCTTTGAAAGGATCTTAAGCCTGGGTCCCTTCCCCTGGGAGCCACTTTTCTTAGAATTTTCTTATTTACCTTCTGGCATACAGAACACCTCTCACATATTTGTTTGGCCACAGTATAAATCCCTATGCAGCCATATTTCCTGAGAACTGTATCACAGAGGGCCTGGGCTCCCCAGTGGCTCCCCTGATGAAGGATTGCCATAATTTCCCTCACCATTGGTTTTCTTAACATCTGGCGTTCATCTGGAAGGAGCCAGGCCCCTGCTTCATTTTGAACTGCCCCTTTCTCAATGAGCTTTGCCTGTTCCTCCTGGCTAAATGTGGGCAGAGCTTTGACTGGGGTCAGGGTTGGCACCAATGTACACAGACTTATACAATCTTTCTGTAATGCTGCTTCCTTTGCAGCCTCATCAGCCAGCCTATTTCCCCTGGCTTTCGGGGTTATAGGCTTCTGATGACCTGGTATATGAACCAGGTCAGGTAACATCAAATGCTCCAATAACTGGATGACCAGTTCCTCATGTACCAATTCCTTGCCCCTCCTGTTTATTAGCCCCCTCTCTTTCCAAATCTTTCCAAAGGTGTTTACCACCCCAAAGACATACTGCGAGTCTGTGTATATTCTTCCTCCCACCCCCCCTTTTCATCAGCTGTAGAGCTCGATCTAAAGTATACAGCTCACAGGTTTGAGCTAACCAAGCACTAGGTAGTCTCCCTGATTCTACTACCTCTAGGGTTTCCCCATCCACCACGGCATACCCACTATGCCATTTCCCTGGAAGGCACCTGGATGACCCATCTACAAACAACCTCCTTTTATGTAAGGGTTTATTAGCCAGGTCCATTCTAACTTTAGTCTGATATTCAAATGTATCTAGACAATCATGTGCTACATCTGTTTCTCCCCTTCCCCTTTCAAAAGGAATTCTGTGGGGTTTATACATGAATCCGTGGTTAGGATTAAATCATCCTTTTCCATCAAAATAGCCTCATACTTCAATATCCTAGAGTCTGTGAGCCACCTTACTGAGTGCAGGGTGCTCACTACCAGTGCTCCCCCAAAGGTGAGTTTCTGACTCTCTTCTACCAATATAGCTGTTGCGGCAACGGCTTGCACACAAGCTGACCATCCTCTGGAAACTGGGTCTAGTAATTTAGAAAGAAATGCTACCGGATGCTTCTTCCCTCCCCATGTCTGTGTGAGAACCCCCAGTGCTGCTCCCTCATCTACTGTTACAAATAAATGAAAAGGTTTTTCTAATGAGGGCAAGGCTAACACCGGAGCAGTTATTAAATCCCTTTTCAGATCATCTAGTATCTGTTCCTCTTTTGTCCACTGCAAGCTGGTCCCATCCCCTATCAATTTAGCTTAAAGAGGCTTCGTTTACTGGGCGTATGAATCTATCCACAACCTACAGTTTCCCACAAGCCCTAGGAATTTTTTCAATCCTTTCTTAGTACCTGGCACTGGCTGTTCTAGTATTCCCCGTATTCGTTCAGGATTTATCCTCCTCTTTCCTTTACTTATTGTGGAGATGCAAGCCTTTTCTCTTCTGTTGGCAAACCACGGAGACTGAAGGGCCTGCATCAGCACTTCTCACTGAAAGGCCTACATTAGCACTTCTCGCTGAATCTGTTTATATAAACATTCTCAGTATTTTGTTTATCTCGCTCTGAACAGACACAGAGCCTGCTTGTCTCTGCATTTCTTAAGCTCTTGTTTTTACAGACAAACTTTACTCTTAGTACAAATAACCCTTTGCTCTAGATACAGTATATCTGCCTGTTTTTCCCTGAAACCAGCACAGCATGAGATATGGTAACCATAGTAATCACGTAGCACGTTTAGCCAATAATATACTGTAGACTGTGTGGAATTCTGTAACTCGAGATAATAAACAGAACATCCTCGGACAGAGATCAGGGGATGATCGGAGGATGATGGCTCACTAAGAATCCTGTCTGAAATGTCTCCTTTCCCTGCGTTTCATGCGTCGTGACATCTGGTGACCCCGAGACGTGAAAGACCCGTACTCACTCGAGCTGGAAAAGCTTAGGTGCACCTCTTCAGCAAACTCGCTCCCACAGATGTAAGTATATTCCAGCAAATTTGCTTCCACATTCGTGAGTATGGGAGGGCAACTGTCAGCTCAGAAGTCGTGTCATGCACAAGAGCTGGCGCAAATAGTAAGAAATCATTTCTTGATTAACAAAGGAGAGGCTATTAATGTCAGACTAGGAGATATAAAAAATCTGTTGAAAGAAATACAACACAGGTGTCCATGGTATCCAGAAGCTGGTTCTTTTGAGATACAGAATTGGATTAACTTAGGGAATGCTTTACACACATCCCCGCGTGCCTCACTACAACATCAATTGCTTTGGCAAAAATGCACAGAAGCCATAGAATATCTGGGGCCACACACTCACAAGACACCGTCCCCACCTGAGGCTCCGGTGGCATCCTCAGAATCTGCCTCAGGGGAAAAATCCCAGCACATTAAAGACCCTGAAATCCAAGAGCCTGAAATCAAAGAAACTAACTTTCCTCCAACCCCCTCATCATCGACTTGTCCAGATGAATTACCATCTCAAAACACTGCTCCCAGTAATGATTTATGTGGTGCAGTCTGCATGGAGTTTCAACAAGAACAGGTGAAAGAAAATCTCACAGGGGAGGAATTATTAGAGGGGCTTCCAGCATTTCCCATCACGGAGGTACCTAATGCCCAGGGTGAGATTCAGTATCAGTGGTCAGCCCTGCCTTACACTATTTTAACAGAAACAGACATTCATTCCATCTATACTCATGGGCTGTTAGAAG
Source organism: Rhinatrema bivittatum (assembly GCF_901001135.1). Lineage (NCBI taxonomy): Eukaryota > Metazoa > Chordata > Amphibia > Gymnophiona > Rhinatrematidae > Rhinatrema > Rhinatrema bivittatum. The sequence goes on from NC_042621.1 coordinate 53,152,514, forward strand.
GAATTGCGAAAGGCTATAAATTAATTCCCCAAGATTGGAAAGATCTGGCACATATCCCTGATCAACTTTACGGGGTGGGACAATTTGCAACGCTGGAACAGCAAGCAGTGGGGATGCCTGCTGCAGCCTTTCCAGCGATCCATCGCTGTGTGACCAAAGCCTTTAAGAAGGTTCCTGATTCAGGTACAGCCACAAAATCATTTACAATGACTCATCAGGCAGCTACAGAATCCTACATACAATTTATAGAACGGCTGCAAAAAGCCATTCAGCGTCAGGTAGACAACCCAGAGGCGAGCGCTGAACTCCTAAAGAAATTAGTCTTTGACAGTGCAAATGCAGACTATGGGAAAGCTTTGCAATCCATAGTCAGTACAATACACTACACCTTAGCAGACATGTTAAAGGCTTGCATGAACATTACTACTCAGGCATTTCAAATGAACGCTTTGGCAGCTGCGTTGCACAAAGGTCAATTTCAAAAGGCAAAAGGGACATGTTTCAATTGCAAACAACCTGGTCATTTTGAACAGCAATGCAATGCCCCGGGAAGGGAATCATACCAAGGCACTGATTCTTGCATGTACAGAGATGCGGGGTGAGCAACATTACCCCGCCCTTAGGAATGCCATTATATCAAGCAGCAGGAAAAAAAAACTAGAAGCAGAATGTATTACAGAGCAGAAAGTAACTCCCAGGAAAACTATCTTTCCTGAAATTCTTCTTCTGACTTTTTCTTTGCTTTACTATCATAAAGAGTATTATTGAGAAATATAAAGACTGCGAGTGTTTTCTATAGTAAATTAAGGTTAACTGCCGGCCTTCTTTGAATTCTCTGTGAGTGTGGGATCCACAGATAATGATTTGAACTCCCTGCAAAAAGCAGATAATGATTCCTTTGAAATCTCAGAGTATCGCAGTGCTCTGAAAATGAACATAATATCCTTACTCCTTTTGTCTGATTTACAGGATCAGATTCCCAAGTGGCCATATCAGTTCTATGCTCCCGTCCTCCTTGGGACAGTCAGGACTCAGAATTTAACCCTTGCATAAGCTATAGCACAAGGAAGCCTTTCTCTTATAGAAGTAAAAGATTTTCTTTTTCAAATTGTCCAGCATACTTAATGAATGTTTAAGCAGAAGTGATACTAGTTTATTTGCCATGTTTAGATTTAATTTCTGAGGTTTTTTTTGGAACGGAGTGGATGTTTGGCCAAAGTTCTAAAATGAGATAATTTCTTTTTATTTTTTTTTCTACTTCCTTCCTATCCTGTCTTGTTTAGTCCTACTGTTTTGCTTTCTGCCCTGTACTATGGCATTGTAAGAACAATTAGATTTAATTTCAGGCATTGTTTGATATTGAAAAAGTACTTACTAGTGTTTAAAAGTTTAGAACTTGAAAATGCTCAGTCAGTTAAGAGTTAACAGCAAAAATCAGTGGCTAGAGAGAGAAGAGGGGGGGGGGGGGGGGTTGAGCTAATGTGGGTGAATGCTGAGACATGCTTTCTCTAGTGAGCTGAAAGAAAAAAAACCCTTAAGTTTTGTTTAAACACAGCAGGCAGTCTATGTAGAGTTAAAGCATGAAGCAAATATAACGCTTGCATTTATGACGCAATTCAATAATTGAGATACTTATTTTATATGCATGTGTAATCTGTCCTTTTTTTCATTTCTGTTTCCCAGAATTCCTGTTTCATTTCTGGCTGTTAGCTTTAAGTTGGTAAATTGTTTTTCATAAAGCATTCTACATTTAAATTTATTATATCACAGATACAGGAAAGTTCTGCCTTCCCTGGAATGCAGCACAGCATTTCTCAAATAAACAGAGGAGAGAACTTCATTCAATGAATTAATCCTTTAACTTTAGAAACTGATTTCTGTAGAATTTAAAGATATTAAGAATCTTAATAGCCATAGCCAAAATTTAGCAAGAGAGTTTAATTTCTTTTACAGTGAATACAAATTCTGTTTGCCAGTGCACATAATTTGCATTTTTACTGCAATTTTCGTTTTAGGACAAAGTAGGTTAAGATAGAATCTGTTACCAGAGACCAGCAAATCCTTGCCAGATTTATCGTTTCTGATTGACGTCATCTAGTTATGGTATCATTTGCTGGCACATTGTTAGTATAAGGATTTTTAGTTTAAGTAAGTTAATGTTATACGGTACCAATGCTGAACATTTATTACATTAATATTTTCAAACTTCTTTAATACTGAACTGAGGTTACTGACAAAGACATTTACTAGTGTAAAAATTTAGAATCTGAGCTACTAAAATCTGAAAGGACATTTTATAGCGTGTGGTAGCAGGCATAGCACTGCTTTTACAGAAGTGCTTTTGTCAGTTAGTGTTGAGCAAACAGAAAGAAAGAAAAAAAAAAGGGAGAAAAGTTACTTTTCTTTAAACGGAACATATTTAAGTTCTCATTATTCTGATTATTTAGTATTTAGTATTGCACATTGAATTTAAGTTCAGAGTATTATTGATTGAATTTATTGTTCCAGGTTACAATCCATAAAGTGATGATAGTGCATCCACTAGGAGGCACTGTGCTATTCTACCAGTTGTACAATATTTGTTATTTTAATAATTCTGTTGTATACTAGTTTTTACCTTTCAGGTCTACGGCCCTCCTGTCTTAAGGAAACTTCAGTTTTATTTTCTTTTTTTAAATTTTATTCAGAATTCTGAACTTTTATTTTTTTTACTGTTAGAAGTTGCTACATCTAAAGCAATCCCTCCCAAGCTTTTTTCTTGCAAATCCAAATTGATTTTATTAAATTGTATAGTAGAATTGATTCTCCAAGGTTAAAAAGTAAAAATTTCACTTCATTACCTTAATCTTTTGCTGTGTGCCAGATTTTAATATTTTCCAGATTGACAGCCTTCCTGCCATGAGAGATGTGAAGATGAACACTTTGCAGCTTATTTTCTTTTTCATTTTTAAACAGAATTCTGATTTTTGTTTTCTACTGGATCGATCCAAACATTTTTTTTAACCTTATCCAAACATTTTTTTTATCCAAACATTTTTTTTTAACATTTTTCAAACATTTCTCACACACTTTTTGATCTTTGATCTAATTTTATTTCTGATACATCTTGATATGAATTTTGAGCTCCAATTATGTGTTATCTGTTGTCTGTTTGATGTTAAGAAGATGAATATTTGTAGGATGGATGAATATGTGTCAGTCTTGTGTAACATATGTTTAATGTAATGTCTGAAATACTTGTTGTTTGTGGTTCAGCCTACTGCAATTGACTTTTCTTTCACATGATTAATTTGAATTTATGCTATTTTACTATAAGAACCGCCAGTTCTTATTTACTTAACCCTATTCTGTAGACGTAAACTTTTCATGAAGACTGTAATCTGTAAACACCTGTATTTATTATAAGAATTTGTATTTACTATTTATATTTATTATTTAGCCATTAACATTGTTCTGTTACCACTTGGTACTATTTCTCTCCTTTACCTCAAACTCTAAGTTCCTACTAAGTTAGCCATGTTATTTATACCCAATTGTTGGATGTAATTTGTATATTTGTTTAATTGTTCAATCTGTTTGATGTAATTTTCTGTTCCTTGTTCTGTGTAAACCGAAGTGGTATGCACAAGTGCATGAACTCCGGTATATAAAAGCCTTTAAATAAATAAATAAATTAGGAACACATACCACATTTAGGCCTCGATGAATGAAAAATTGATACACCTTGCTGAAAGATTGACTACAACATTTTTTCAATCATTTTCCAACCACTTTTTGATTTAATTTTTTTTAGCTCAAAAATATGTGCTCATTGTTTGTCTTCTGTCTTTTGTCTTTTGTGCTATGTGTATGTCCTGACACCTGGAGAATACTGTGAGTGAAATATATGTTTCAATGTAATTGTCTGTACACTTAAGTTGTTTCTTCATTGTTTTTAATAATAAAGTGGGAAAACATTATATAAATTAGTATAGTAGAGTTATAGCCATGATGAAATCTTCCCATTAATTAATTTGAATTTGACTGAATACACCATTGATTTTCAGAAATCATCCCATCAAGCCTTTTCCATGCCTTTGCCACAGAGGACATCCTGCAGCCATCATTAGGAACTGCACTGTTGATACTTTTTGCCTAATTTTCTCTTTGTGTTTGTTTTGCTCTAGATGTGTTTCCCTTGTTTAGATGAGAACCTGTTATTCCTCTTTCTGACTCTACAATCAGTCCTCCAAGGTCGCACACACCAACTTTACATTGCCCACATTAGGAGCCACTTACATGCTAATGCTATCTGGCACATGGATGTTACTCAATATCCTCCTTTTGCCCCCTGGAAATTTTTATATGTAACCATTGACACTTTCTCGCATTTTCTATGGGCCACCCCCCAAAAAGGGGAGGCCACCAAGCATGTTATTAATCACTGTATAAGAACCTTTTCGGTCATGGGATTGCCTTCTGTTTTAAAAACTGATAATGGCCCCGCTTATAGCAGCCATTCCTTCACTGATTTTTGTCAACAACGGAACATCAAACATATATTTGGCATCCCTTACCACTCCACTCACTGATAGGCTATCGTGGAGCGAGCCAACCTTACTCGTAAGACAGCCTTTGACAAACACAAACTAAAAGCAGGAATTGCCCCTAGTACTGTTTACCTTAAATCATTTAAATATATCACATTCCATTCAGGCCACAGCTGTGGACAATCATTTTGGGAACAGGATTAGCAATCCACAACCATCAGTTTTGTATAGAATGTTACCTAACCCTGTTTGGCATGGCCCTGTCCCCTTGTTAACATGAGGAATAGGATATGCTGCTGTGCTTGCTCCCTCAGGTCCAGTCTGGGTTCCTTAAGCCGTGGAGAGATGGCGTAGCACCAAGGACTGCAGAATCAGATTCCAAACTTCTCCCTGAGTCTTCACAACCCCCAATCCACACAGCTCCTGGAACAGCAGGGACTTGAAAAAACTCCAGAGAACTTTTTGCCTGCTGCAGAGAACTTTTTGCTTGCTGCTTTTTCTTGCTTGAACGCCAATTCATTGACAATTGTGATGTGCATCTTCTTATTCTGCATTATCCCTCCTGCCATGGCAATCTCTGAACAAGAACTATTGGCAATCCAATATGTACATTACCGATGCACAGACTTTATCACAACTATTGAACCAAACAGATTGCTGGGTTTGCATGCACATGCCAACCCATTCCAGAGAAGGACTATTGATGCATGCAGTTCCATTTAACCTATCAGGATGGACTACTTACCCGTGGACTTACAGAGGGGTCTTTATAAATTCACCAGTCAATTGCACAGTAATGCATTTGGATAGTAGGGTACAAGAGAATGCTGCTTTTTGTTGGGAATATACTAATGACAGTATCACAGGGCTCCGGATAGGGAAATACCCATATTGCAATCAAACATTCACCCTGCAACACATCATGTCTAGAAAATACTCCTTCCTTAATGTAACCATTACTGAACACATGCACAATCTCATAACATCTGACTTGGCAGGTCTCAGAAAGATTATTCTCATTGTATTACTTTGTATTGTTATTTTAATATGTTGCTGTTGCTGTATTCATTGCTTACCCAATTTTGCTAACATACTTTTTACCTAATTCACTATGTAAGGATTTCCTTTAAATTTAGAAGGAAAAGGTGAGAGGTGGAGATGCAAGCCTTTTCTCTTCTGTTGGCAAACCACGGAGGCTGAAGGGCCTGCATCAGCACTTCTCACTGAAAGGCCTACATTAGCACTTCTCGCTGAATCTGTTTATATAAACATTCTCAGTATTTTGTTTATCTCGCTCTGAACAGACACAGAGCCTGCTTGTGTCTGCATTTCTTAAGCTCTTGTTTTTACAGACAGACTTTACTCTTAGTACAAATAACCCTTTGCTCTAGATACAGTATACCTGCCTGTTTTTCCCTGAAACCAGCACAGCATGAGATATGGTAACCATAGTAATCACGTAGCACGTTTAGCCAATAATATACTGTAGGCGCTGTGGAATTCTGTAACTCGAGATAATAAACAGAACATCCTCGGACAGAGATCAGGGGATGATTGGAGGATGATGGCTCACTAAGAATCCTGTCTGAAGTGTCTCCTTTCCCTGCGTCTCATGCGTCGCGACACTTATCAAGTGTCCTAAATATTCCACCTCTTTCTCTATGTATTTTAACTTCTCTTTGGATACTCTCAAACCCTGTTTTCCCAAGAAATTCAGCAGCTGGTTTGTGGCCTTTCTTCATTTTCTTGCTTTTTCTCTGAGACTAATGAGTCATCCATATACTACAATAGGTGAGTCTCCGGTGTTAATGGGAATCCTTCCAAAATTTGTTCCAAGACCTGCCCAAATAGGTTCAGGGATTCTGTAAATCCCTGGGGGAGAACTTTCCACCAGTATTGCTGTTTCCTTCCAGTATGGGGGTCTTCCCATTCAAATGCAAACATGTCTCTACTATCGTCTGCCAGAGGGCACGCCCAAAAGGTGTCCTTCAAGTCTATCACGCTAAACCACTTATGTTCCTGAGGGATCTTGCTCAGCAGGGTGTATGGGTTTGGACTACCGGGTGTCTAACTTGCACTACTTTATTTAACTCTCTCAAAACTTGTACTAGCCTATAAGTAGCGATAGGCTTCCTTACAGGGAGGATTGGAGTATTATACGAGGACATACAAGGCTCAAGCAGCCCACCCTGCAACAAATCACTTATCACTGGTTGCAGGCCTTTTCTTTTTTCTAAGGAAATAGTGTACTGTCTCCGGCATACTACACCTTCTCCTTCCTTTAATCTAATTTGTAAGGGCGCTATGTCTAACCTTCCCCTATTACTGTCCCACACCCATACTTCTGGTTCTATTTCGGCTTCATCCCGGGGGGTAAGGAGTTTCATTTGGACTACCAGCTAGTCTCATTCCACCTGAATTTGCATTCCTAATCGGGTTAAGAGGTCCCTCCCTAATAGATTGCACCCTGCCTCTGTTATATAGATGAGGTTTCCTCTGACCTCTTTTCCTTGACTTCCTATATTCGTTTCTTCTAACACTGACTGAAAATTTCTCTCCTTTTACCCCTGAAACCAGTAATTTTTGAGACGTTATTCCGACCCCTACTGGTAAGTTCACAACTGAAGATCTAGCAGCTCCTGTATCCACAAAAAAGATTATCTCCTCTTTCTCCAGTCCTACCTCCAAATTTACCAAGGGCTCTCAGTAGGACCTAAAAGTGAGTAGCCCCTGACCTCCCTATTCACTTTCATTTTCTACTACTGAGAAAACTCTCTCCTCCCTCAACGTTTAAGGTCACTCCCTTTTGAAGTATCCTTTCTGTCCGCAATGAAAATATCCTGCCTGATTTGAATCCCATCCTTCTTGGAATCCCGGGCTTCCACTGTAACCTCTAACTCCTTGTCCTCGTCCTCTACCCCCTTGGTCAACCGCCCGTTTCTCCCTCTTCCACGTCCCCCTTCCTTTTCTTGTGTCTCTTGTTTCATTATTTCATTTACTGTATTTACCATTATTTTAGCTTTTTGCTTTTGTTTCTCTTCTTCCCTTCTTACAAATACTGGGCTTCCTTTAATAATTCTTCTATGGGTTTCTCATGCCACCCCTCCAGTTTCTGCAATTTCTTTTGAATGTCTGGCCAGGATTTCGTGACAGAATTTATTTTTTTTAATAATCCCTGACTTATGGGATCATCTGTTGGCAGGCCAGCGTATTGTCTCATTCTGGCCCTGACACGTTCCAAAAACTTGAAGGGGTCTCATCACATTCCTGCTGGATCTCAAAAGCTTTTGCTACATTTTGACTTCTAGGCACCGCTTCTTTTATTCCTCTTAATATTAGGGTTCGCAGATCCCCCATATGACCCCTATCTACTTGTTTATTGTGATTCCATCCTGGATCCCTGACTTCCCCTCCCCCTAGGTGTTCCCTTTCCCATATCTTCATCCCGGCTACTCTAATCATCACCCTTTCTTCTGCCGTAAACAGATGCCCATAATTGATGTTAATTCCCCCCAGGTAAATATTGGGGTCTAAGAATTGCTCTATCTGTTCTGCCAACCCCACCGGATCATCCAATAAAGATTTCATCTCCTTCTGAAAACTTCTGATCTCCGCCCTTGTGAGTGGACTACTAACGTACCCAATATTGCCCCCTCCTACGGGTACCTCCCTCAGAGGGTACAGGGGTTCTGATTTCTGATTTTCTCCGATTTCCTATCCTTTCTCCTGGTTCCCGAATCTGAGGTTCCGGGAATGGGATATTGCTCTACATCTTTCTTTAACTGTTTTACCTCCCTTTCTCCCCGTCTCCGTTCTTCCCATTCTTCCTCCTCTCTCTGAGCCCTAGCTGCCTTTTCTTCCAACTGATCCCAACCTACCCCTGGGTTATTTGGATCATCCTGCTCCCCCCCCCCCCCCAAGCCTCGATCCTGCTTCCTCGCCTCCTAATCCTGCCACTAATACTGCCTGCTCGTTACCCTTCATGAGGAGAAGGGGCATTAGGAAGTGGATTCCCTCCAAATACTGGGTTGAATAGTTGCAGGTGTTCTAAGAGGTCCCATTTCTTTAAATTTTCCGGCTTCCTTACATGGCCTGTTAGATTCCTGTTTGCCTCTAACTCCGGGCCCTGCTACATGTACTGGTAACTTGGTTTCCCTATTTTCTGTCCAACAGGCAGCATAGGCTTACTCCTCTAGGGAAAATGGCACTTTCCCATTTACATACATATTTAGTGTCTGGCACAGCTAGTTTTCCTCTGTCCCATACGTAGGCCAAAAATCGGCTGGTGGCTTTATGCTCTGGCTAGGCCAATCGAAACAGTATTTTATCATCATCTTCTTATTTTTCCCTTTTGTACAAGGAATGTCATCCCATGACTTCAGCATCCTCCCTAACGGACTATCTGGTGGAATGTAATTGGGGCTTTTCCTTTCCCCTTCCTTACTTCTAGGTACCTTATTTCCCATTGTGAATGTACTGGAATTTGTCACTGTCACTCAAGTGTCCATACACTTCATCCTTCTCTGACCGTGACCCTCGTGGGACAGCGGAAATGCAAATCCAGACTCCCCTCTCACTTCGTCTCTGGGACACGTCTCATTCACCATTCACTTCTTCCAGGTTCACAATCCCAGCCACCAAGGTAATGCCCAATAGTCACTTTTCTTACCTTGATGCCGTGCACGGAGTTTCTGGCTGCAGCTGTACCTACTTCATTTGCCTGAGACCGTTTCACTGAGTTCACTTATCTCGGGATCTCTGTCTGTCGAGACACCGACCTCCGGTGGTGAGGCAAGGACTGTTGAAATCAACAGGACGCATCTTCCTCCCTTCAGTCACCAGCCTCCGGTGTCATCGATGACATTGTGATCCCGGACCGAACCCCCAATCTTTAAGAAACAAATAAACTTTCCATTCTCGGGAAGAATTAGTCTGTGAACTCCAAAGTATCAGTGAAAGAAATTTATTTTTCACGAACTTGCAAGTACGAGTGACACAAAGACAGTAGGCACGAAGTACATTGTGCAGGTTACAGGTTATATACCTTTTCTTATTCCCCTTTTCTAATCTCTGCGGTCAGCGTCTTAGCTCTATTTCCTTTTTTCTATTTCTCTTTTCTTGCCAGCTGTGGCAGGCTGTCCTAGCTTGCTGTTCTGCAAAAAGCTTGTGTAAGAGTTGGGGGTTTGAGGGGGGGGGGGGGTTGGGGTTGCTTCTTCAGCACACTGCTCACAATTTCTCAATACTCAGCGAGAACAAGAGGGGATTTCTTAAGTTGGCATTTTAGCTTCTACAAAGCAAGGGAAGTGTAAATTTGCTAAAAGTTAGAACCTGGACTAGCTGCTGTCGCATAAGATAGCTGGATTCAAATTAGTATTGGGATATATTAGGTGAAGGCTGGAGTTTAAGGATAGGGAAGCTACATTTTACAGGGCTCTTGTTGGGTTACATTTGGATTAAGTTCAATTCTTATCTTCAAGAAATATATCAGAACTGAGAACATAAACAATGGCATGTTGGGTCAGACCAGGGGCAACAGAATGCCTTTTTGGCTGGGGAGGGGGGAGGGCAACCAAGCTCTGTCCCCACAATCCATTTCTTACGTTATGTATATAGTTAATGTCATTCTTTCTTATATACATTCTTTGTATAAATCAGATTAGAATTATTCATTCCCAGACCCACCAATAAAAGACTTGATACTAGAAAATTGTTAGGATCTCTTTTTCTGCCTGCAGGCAGGGATGATTTGTCCCTGAGATAAAGTTGGATGGACTAGGACCTGGATGGCCACCATGTTCCAACACCTTTGCAATGTTGGCTAGGGATGTGAATCGTTTTTTGACGATTTAAAATATCATCCGATATATTTTAAATCGTCAAAAAATCGTTAGGGCCACGATACAATACCAATTCCCCCGATTTATCGTTAAAAAATCGTAAATCAGGGGAAGGGGGAGGGCAGGAAAACCGGCACACTAAAACCCCCTAAAACCCACCCCCGACCCTTTAAATTAAATCCCCCACCCTCCCGAACCCCCCCCCCAATGCTTTAAATTACCTGGGGATCCGGCGGTGGTCCAGAATGGCGGCGGTCCAGAACGGCCCCCTCAATAGAATCGTGTTGTCTTCAGCCGGCGCCATTTTTCAAAATGGCCGCCGCAAAATGGCGGCGGCCATAGACAAAAACGATTCGACGGAGGAGGTCGTTCCGGACCCCCGCTGGACTTTTGGCAAGTCTTGTGGGGGTCAGGAGGCCCCCCCAAGCTGGCCAAAAGTTTCCTGGGAGTCCAGCGGGGTTCCGGGAGCGATTTCTTGCCGCAAATCGTTTTCGTACGGAAAATGGCGCCGGCAGGAGTTCGACTGCAGGAGGTCGTTCAGCGGGGGTTCCGGACTGCCGCTGAACGACCTGCACTCGATCTCCTGCCGGCGCCATTTTCCGTACGAAAACGATTCGCGGCAAGAAATTGCTCCCGGAACCCCGCTGGACTCCCAGGAAACTTTTGGCCAGCTTGGGGTGGCCTCCTGACCCCCACAAGACTTGCCAAAAGTCCAGCGGGGGTCCGGAACGACCTCCTCCGTTGAATCGTTTTTGTCTATGGGCGCCGGCTGAAGACAACACGATTCTATTGAGGGGACCATTCCGGACCGCCGCCGTTCTGGACCACCGCCGGATCCCCAGGTAATTTAAAGCATTTGGGGGGGGGGTTCGGGAGGGTGGGGGATTTAATTTAAAGGGTCGGGGTGGGTTTTAGGGGGGTTTAGTGTGCCGGCTCACGATTTTAACGATTTTTCACGATAGTTTACACACCCGAACGGCAACAATACGATTCCCTCCCCCTCCCAGCCGAAATCGATCGTTAAGACGATCGAGGACACGATTCACATCTCTAGTGTTGGCAACTCCTACTTGAAGAAAGCCATTAGATCCACTGTGAAATGTCTCTAGATTTCAGTAAAAAGCAGCTAAAACGATCTTGTTGCACAATGGTGAGCCTAAGGGGAAAGAGGGGTGGCTTACACACACACTCTTCCTACCTCAGAAACTGACACACTCATACTCGCGTTCTCTGTCACACACACTTTCTGAGACATGCCCAGAGCCTGACACACATGCTTGCAGTCTCTCAGACACACACACTTTCTCAGATAATATGATACACACACATATGCTTTCACTGTTGTTCGGGTGCTTACTTAGCAAGTATCCACCCCTCTGGGCTGGCACTCACTGTTTCCATTTGCTCTGTCAAATGGCCCACTGCATTGCCTTTCTCTGAGGTCAGCTCAGACAGAGGCCTGAAAAGCTGGGCAGTGAACTCCCCCCCCCCCCCCCCCCCCCCCCGACTCCCAGCAGCACAGCAGCAAAAAAGAACAAAAAAAAAAAAAGTTACTGATGATAAACCATAGCCCTGGCCTTGTCTTTTGTTCTTCTGCTGCTGTCAGCCAGTCACAAGAACATAAGAACATAAGAAATTGCCATGCTGGGTCAGACCAAGGGTCCATCAAGCCCAGCATCCTGTTTCCAACAGAGGCCAAAACAAGATGATAATAAAGTTACAATTCCTGTTTTTTTTTGCTGCTGGCTGTGATTTGCTTTCCTCCCAACAGAGACAGATCTTCCCTGACCTCATCCAATTTTCTAGCGTGGGGGTAGGAGAGAGAGAAGAGAATAAACCAGCAGAACCTGTTTGGAGGAGGGAGGGGTCTGGATCAGCAAGCATGGCACTCTAGCCAGAGGTCTCATGCATGGTCCTGCAACACTCTAGCCAGAGGAGGTCTTACTCTCTTGTACTGTCCTGCAGCTCTCAAGCGGGAAAAGGTTTCACTCTTTTTCTGTGGACAGCCATCACATCGGTCACAAATGTGATGCATCAGGCTTGATCTGTAGCTGAAAATTCTGGAATCTTTCCACCCATGAGCAGTGGGGAAGCACCAGAGCCAACAGCTGTTTTCATTCCTTCCTCCTCAGTCTCGTTCTGTCCGCTGCTGTGAACAGTTGGGTCTGAATTGCTCCCATTCCTTTGTCTGAGACAAGCTTCCGCAAAGGGGATTGCCCCTTCCAACTTTGTCCTAGATGCCATAAAAAGATGTCAAGGGATCTCCATGATGTCTGTCTCCTCTGCTTAGGACCTCATCATGTAAAGCATGCGGCTGCATGTCTCCCCGAGCACATTGCTACCATGATCTTAAAATCAAATATGAATTCCTGCAGGCAAAGTCATCCAAGAAAAAGTTGGCTGACTCCCCTGCTCTCATCACTCTAGCAGCAGGGACTACCACAGTGACTCCAGAGTTCCTCCCTCCCTGTCTCCAGTAGTGGAACTTTGGTAGCTCTCACTAGTAACCCATCCAGGGCGCATCATTCACTAATGGCTCACTCATGCAAGATGGAGAGCGATCACTGGCCCTTTCTAGCTTCAGCACTGAAAACTTCCACATCTTCATCTTCTTTGGGTTACAGAGGTTCCAGCTCTTCCAGAATGCATGGGCACTCCCAAGCCAAAATGATGCCAAAACATGCACCCAAGGTAATGGAACCTCCTAAGATGTACAAAAGCCTTGAGCCATCTAAATGCTCAAAGGGCTGTGCACTGACAAAACCGAAAGAAGCCTCGTTGGCATAAGTGCCAAAGGATACCGTGCTAAGGGTGCTGACAAATGTCATGCCACAGAGGTGTCAAAGGATGCCACATCATCCCAAGCACCAAAGCATACCGCACCATCAAAAGCACTGATTTGAGTCTGTGCTATCAAAGGCGCAGAAGACTACACTGTCAGTGGTACCATCAAAGGCGCCTACCTCACCAATAAAGACTCACAAAGATGCCACACCATCAAAAGCAGCACAGGAACTCAAAGCCTCGAAAGCAACGACAGCTTCAGTGCATTCGTCCTTTCATGCACCTCTCAGAGGTACAGACTCACGATATTCAAGAGACGTGTCTCTTGCATCAATCACTGATTCTTGCATCCCCTCCAGGTTTAAACCAATGTTACCAGTTCGCTACTTGAGTCTACTCAGGATTGGTTTACTCCATTGGGTTATTTGTCTGACTTGTCCTCCTCTTCCTCAAATCACAACCCAGATAGGACTCGCATGCCACCAATCTTGTCGGATCCTATTACTCGGGATCGTTGACAGACTTTCTTCCACCATTTTTTCATGGATGTCCCAGAGCAGCCTTTGCCTCCACATTCTCCATCACGCACATCTCCAGCTTGCGTCACGCCAGCTTCCTCTCTTTTCTCCATCACCATTGAGGTCTCCTCAACCATCACTAACCATGCAAGCTCCTTCATGGCCTAGACCATATTCCAGATCTCTGGACTCATTCCACTCTCTTTATTCTCCAGTGTGTTCTCCAATTCCTTCTTCTTTGAATCACTTAACCTTACCAGAAGACATTGGGGCTTCACTCTTCTGTTTCTTGCTAAATGGCTTCAATCTTCTGGGGCATGATGCATTATCTAAGACGTATGAGGGAGTCTTCCAGTTCTGCAACCACCCAAGTAAAAGAGAGCTGTTCCAGTACATGATGCATTTCAGGATGCCCAAATGAAAATCTGGTCCATGCCCTTCACTGGTCTCCCAGTTTCAAAATCAGTGGACACAAAATATAAAGTCCAACCCTGCTCGGGACATTTTCATTCTCAAAATCCTTTGGATACCATCATTGTTGAAACTGCCCTCCTACAAGCAAAGCGCTTCATGTCTCGTGCCTCAACCCCACCGGGGAAAGACCCTTGTTTCTTGGATACCATGGGGAAACATGTTTTTCAATCAGCAGCTCTCATTGCCTGCATTGTGTCACATCAAGTGCAGATAGCATAGTACTTCTTTGGCTTGCTGCAACAGATACAAGACGTTGCTTCCCAACTCCCAGAACCTGGGTAGGCTGATGCTCAACAATTGTTGGCAGATGCTAGAAATTGCACTAAACATCTTACCCGATTTCTTATGACATTTTTTAATCTGCATCCCATGTCTCCACAATGGCTATCGCTATAAGACGTCTTGCCTGGCTTAAGGCTTCAGGCCTGCGGGAAGATGTCCATAAAAAGTTAGCAGTTGCCCCTTGTTCAGGGATAAAATGAAGGAAGTGGTCACTCATCTCAAAGACCAGGCCACAGCTATAAACTCCTTATCACAGCCTTTTCCATCTCAACAGCACAGACAGCAGCCATATTATTTCTTCTCCAAGAAGCCTTATTATCCTCAACAATGTCATCGCTTCTAGCCATCTTCTTCTCAGTATTGCTCTCGCCAGTCACATCAATTTTCATCTCAAGGTCCTCCTGCTCAATCGCAAGTAACCAATTGTCCTTGCACCAAGGAACAAGGCCCTCGCCAAGCTCCGCAATCTGTTATGCCATCCTGCTTGTCTTTTTGACAGTGCTGCCTGACCTCCGAATACGCACCTATCCATCCCAGTAGGAGGTTAGTTAATTTATTTTTTGGAGGCATAGCATACTATCACAACAGACGGTTGGGTGCTAAGCATCGTTTCAAAAGGCTATTTCAGTGATTTTTTTCACTCCATCTACCCCTCTGGCTTAATTTCATTGCCTGCCGGATCAACTTCCCATTCTTCACTAAGAACTACAGAGGCTTCTTCTTATGAATGCAGTGGAACCAGTTGCCCTGAGGCAGTGAGGTCAGAGATTTTACTCGCGCTTCTTCTTGATTCCCAAGAAAACGAGCGATCTTCGTCCCATTCTGGATCTCAGGGTGCTCAATCATTTCATCCACTATGAAAAGTTCCGCATGATGTCATTGATGTTCATCTTCCCACTGCATTGCCCTGGAGACTGGCTCATCTCTCTCAACTTGAAGGATATGTACAATCACATCTCCATCCATCCTTCCTAATGTCGCTATCTGCGATTCCTAGTGCAGATCCTTCATTTCCAATTCACAGGTTCTCCCCTTCAGCCTCTTGACTGCTCTCAGGGTGTTCTTATGAACATGCCATACTGGGTCAGACCAAGGGTCCATCAAGCCCAGCATCCTGTTTCCAACAGTGGCAAGTACCCAAAAATTAAGTCTATTCCATGTTACCATTGCTAGTACTAGCAGTGGCTATTTTCTAAGTCAACTTAATCAATAGCAGGTAATGGACTTCTCCTCCAAGAACTTATCCAATCCTTTTTTAAACACAGCTATACTAACTGCACTAACCACATCCTCTGGCAACAAATTCTTGAGTTTAATTGTGCGTTGAGTAAAAAAGAACTTTCTCCGATTAGTTTTAAATATGCCACATGCTAACTTCATGGAGTGCCCCCTAGTCTTTCTATTATCCGAAAGAGTAAATAACTGATTCACCAAGTGCCTCACTGTAGTAGTGGCTCATCTTCGATGCAGAGATATTCTGATCTTTCTCCTATGTTTCACAGGTTGTGACCAGTATGCAACTGGGTTCTCTCATCAATTTTCCAAAATCTCATCTCACCTCGACAATCCACTTGGAAGTCATTGGTGCCCTTCTGGACATGACATCCTTCTGAGCTCTATTTTCCCCTCAACAGAAGCCTAGCATTACACACCCTACTCTCTCATCTCCAGTACTAGGCCTTCATGATGGCCTGCCTTTTCCTACGAGTGTTGGGTCACATGGCATCCATGATAGCAATTGTCTTGCTCATTCGCCTCTTCATGATACCATTAGAATGGCACCTAAGGCTTCATTGGTACCAACTCCTTCAGCCTCTCTCATTCAAGCTTCCAGTGCCTCATTATCTATTTCCAGGGCTTCACCATTCGTTCTCTGATGATTATCTCTTCTTAGGCAGGAGCATTCATATGCCTTCAGTGACTGTTCTCCTGATGACGGATGCCTCCCTGATAGGATGGGGGGGGGGGTGGAATTGTCTGCACTTGATGACTCAGGGTACCTGGACCCCTCAGAAAGGTGCCTTCAGATAAACCTGCTCAAACTCAGAGTAGTCTACAGGGCACTGTCGACTTTCGAGCCTTGGCTTCTTCACCAATCTGTACAAATACATCTGGACAATATCAGAATGTCAGCATTCTACCTTCCAGGATAAGCAAACGTCCTTGTGAATGCACTTAATCTTCAACCAACACCATAGGTGAAGACTACATCCTGAGGTGATGCAGCACATTTTTCAACAATGGGGTTCTACATGTGGACCTGTTTGCTTAGTCGCAAAATCGTCATCTTCCCAGCTTCTGTTCAAAACTGCTTGCCCCAGATGCAATCACCCAAGATGCATTTGCCTTCTCCTGGTCAGGACATCTCATGTATGCCTTTCACTCTCTTCCTCTCATTGCCAAGACCCTGCTCAAGATATATACAGTGGACCCTGGAGTTACAACTGGCTTGACTTACAAACAACTTGGGTTACAACCAAGATTTTAGTTTTGAGTTACAACAAAAGTCTTGAGTTACAACCTGAATGCCGGCCAAGGCCGTGTATCCGCTCGTGTGTGCAATCTTTTCTAATTGGGCATTTTTTCCTGTCAATCACGTTTTTTTGGGCTTGGTGGGTGGGACTTCTGCTCTGCTGTTGCAGTGATTGGCTGCTGCTGCTGCCGATGAGGCCTGTCCATCTCAGGTGCACCCAGAGCTGCAAATGTTCACAGGAGCACATAGGCAGACCCGGCACGGCATTGCAGCAAGCAACAGCATCACTGGTGGGAATCCTCCCCCTCCTGCAAACCAAAGATGTCAACTTGAATGATGAGTACAGTATGAAATTGTTGTTTCTGGTAGGCTAGGCACATTTTATAACTTTTTGGTGAGTATACTAGGAAAATTATAGGTGTTTCTCATAATTATGCACATTATACAACCCTTTTTTATTATGAAAATGTTAGGTAAGCGGTGCTTTGGGAGGTTCGAAACGCATTTTGGGTATTTCCATTATTTCTTATGGAAAAAATAGTCTTGACTTACAATCAACTTGAGTTACAACCAGCCCTCTGGAACAAATTGAGTTCGTACGTCAAGGTTCCACTGTACAGATAAAGCTCGAGTTATCTTCGTGGCACTGACCTGGTCACATCAAGTGTGGTTTCCTTGGATTTGGCGCCTCTCTGTGGCTCCACCACTCATTCTACCTCTGCACCCAGACCTTCTCAGGAGGGAGGAATCCTCCATCCCAACCTGAGTCATCTAAACATCAAGGTATCGCTTCTCGGTGGTTGAGTGGTCTTCTGTGCTCGCCTCAACTAATTCAAGACATATTCTCACTGCCCATAAACCATCCATGAGATGTTCATATTCCAGCAAGTGGAAGAGATTCTCGATCTGGTGCTTCTTTCATAGTATTGCCCCAGCTGAGTGTCCCACATCTCTCCTGCTTCACTACCTCCTTCATCTTTCTGATGAGAGTCTACAAACATCTTCAGTGTGAGTTCATCTGGCTGCCATTGCTGCTCAACATTCTCACATCCAGGGTCATTCAATCTCCCAGGAGCCAGTGGTCACCCAATTCAAGAAGGACTTTTCAATATTAAGCCCCCTCTTCCACGTCCATTGGTTCAATAGGACTTTTTTTTTTTTTTTAATATGACCACCTTTTGAGCCCTGGAATCAGTCTCGCCTGTCTACTTGACTTGGAAAATTGTCTTCTTCATTGCGATGATTTCAGCTTGCAGAATCAGTGAACTGATGGTTTATCTCCCTTACCTACAGTTCTTTTCTGACAAGGTGGTCCTACAAACTCATCCACAATTTCTACCCAACGTGGTGTCTAAATTCCACCTACAGCAATCGATCTTGCCTGTATTTGTGCCTCCACCTCAAGATTCCACAGAGGTTGAGCGACTTCATACCTTAGATTGTATTCATGCTGTCAGAATCTACCTTCACCACACCCAGGACTCCAAAGTGTTCCCAACTCTTTGTAACATACAATCCTAATAGTCCTGGCTCTCTGGTTCTCAAGCAAACTGTGTCCCATTGGATCACTTCCATTTCTGCTACTCTTCTTTTGCTCACTCCTCTCCTGGTCGGGTCACTGCCCATCAGGTATGTACTTGGGCTACCACTACTATTTTTCTTCACTCTACACCTATTCTGGACATATGTAAGATAGCAATGTGGTGCTTCCTCCACATGTTTGCCAAACATTATTGCCTTGATATGGATTCTGCTTCTGATTCTTTTGGCTCTTCTGTCCTCTGTGCCCTTCTCTAGAGCTTTGTGACTGTTTTTTCCTTCTGGCTCCTCAGCTAGGGAGTCCCATCTGTGACTGATGTCCTGCTTGTCCACGGAAAAAGTGAAGTTGCTCTAGTGTAACCGGTGTTTTCTATGGACAGCAGGACAATTGGTCATTGGTTTCTGCCCTCCTTCCCAGTGCACTTCTTACTCCTAAACTCTCTCTTCTGGTGTTCTCTGCTTTCTTCCTAGCTATATCACTGACTGAGGAGGGAGGAGTGTATAGCAGCTACTGGTTCTGGCACCTGCTTACTGGGCATGGGTTAAAAGATTCCAGAAGTTTCAGCTACAGATCAGGGCCTAACTCGTCACCATCAGTGACATATCTCATCTGTGAATTGTCCCATTGTCCACAGAAAACACCTGTTACAGGTGAGCAACTTCACTTTGCACTCTCATGTAGCATTCTAGCCATAGGAGGTCTACTCTCTTGCACTTTTCAGATTCCAGATCTGATCAGTAAGTAGAGAACCTGATGGAAATTTAGGAGAAGAGGGAGCAGTCACTGGTAGTGGCCCAAATTGTTTGGGGGGACCACAGCCCCTGTTGCACCCCACTTTCTGCTGCTTATGGGTCAGACCTAAAGTCAATTGAGCCCAGCATTCTGTCTCCCAACAGTGGCCAATCCCAAAAGGTAGATCCCCTTTCTTGCTGCTCACTCCCAGCAGCAAGTGGTGGTCTTCTGGAGTCTCCTGGTTATTAACTATATATCGGCTTCTCACCACTGCACACTGTCATGCAGAGGATATGGATTTGATTCCCTGGCCACGACTTTACTCTCTAGGTTGACAGGGAATGCTGTGGAGGCAGCATTCACAGACTGGGAGTGGGAAGTCTCAGCCATAATTTTGATGTAGACACCTGCAGGCTGCTAAAATAAGCCACAGCCTATCCAATAGACAGAGTTGTAGCTGTATCAATGTGTGCTATGAAAAAACTCAAGAAAGAGTCTGCAAGACACTCGGAAGAAAACCAAACAGCAGTGTACAGGGATGGGCAGAAAGTCCAGAGGTCAGCTAAAGAAATGTGAAAGGGAGGTGAACTGAATATCATTATATACCTAGGTATAAGTCACCTAGCAAAAAATGCTCTTGAATCTAGTCAAGATTCAAAAGCAGTTTAAGGAAGTTTGCAGGCATATTAGAAAGGTAAATGCATCCTTGACCTTCTCAGGCATGGTAGAAGGAATTGACTTTAAAGAGAATTTTAATTCATGTTGAAAGAGTGTTGCAGGGAGGAAGGTTATGGGAACATTGTGGATGCACCTGAGAGGATAAGGATGTTTATAAATGGGATAGTTTATATCCTCATGGTACTGTGGTTTTCAGCCATTGTTTCAAGTTGTGCTTAGACTGGAATTTAAACTGAGCAAGGGAGGAGACAAGCAAAAACAGGTGAAATAAACAAGGTGAGCCTTGAAGGGATAATAGCTCCAAATTATTCACTCAGCACATAAACCTGCAGAGGATGGGATGCGAAAGCAGAGTTCTGGCCAGATGTTTTGGACAACAGCCTCTCCAAGTTTGGTTGCTGTGTAGATTATGCATTGCTTGTTGATAAGACATGGATGGCCTTGGTGTTAGATTATGGATGGGTCTTGTAAGAACCAAAAAGGAAGGCTATAGCATGAAATAGCCTAACAGTGGAGATGGTGTAGGCCAGGCTGTAATGTAATTTAAAATGCTTTTAACAGATATAGAGGAGCAGGGTTGGGGGAAAAAGACATGGGATAAGGAGGTGTTAGTTTGGTGTAAGTATAAGAATTTATCTGCTCATCTACTCAAAGTGGAAGAGAACTAAAGAGGAAAATAATTGGGCGGACTGATGGGCTAACTGGTCTTTATCTGCCTTCATTTCCTATATTATGATGGACAAATGTTTTTATTCAGTGCCATGAGCTCTATCTTTTCACTAACCTCAGTACATGGTGTACATGTAGTACAACATTAAACAAATTGACAAGTTCATTATTAAAAGTTTCACATTTAGCTTAAACAATCTCATTTTGTATTAAACCCCACAGTTTTCAAATTGCAGGAGTTATAATTCTGTATGGTTTTCCTTTTCTTTGGTTATCTGCTTGATCTTTTCAGGCAGGATCTCAGTCCAGAACATCATGCGATGATCTTTCAGTTTT
This sequence comes from Rhinatrema bivittatum, assembly GCF_901001135.1. Classification (NCBI taxonomy): domain Eukaryota; kingdom Metazoa; phylum Chordata; class Amphibia; order Gymnophiona; family Rhinatrematidae; genus Rhinatrema; species Rhinatrema bivittatum. Next base: position 53,173,366 of record NC_042621.1, read on the forward strand.
GTTCCTCTCTTCTGCTTTAAGTCCAGCTCCAGGTAATGTTCGTGCTCATCATAAATTGGCCATTCTACCAAACCTTTGCCATTAGGATTTCTGAGGAAAAAACACACACTAGAATTAAGAATGAAGTGTGCTATTCAATCACTTAGGGGCCTATGCAATAACCTTAACAGTCCACATTAAGGCCCTCTTGTGCATGCTAAAAATAGTGACTGCAGGAAGGCCTTACAGCGTATGTTAAAGGTGTCCTTGAACACACAACTCAGGAGCCAGATTTCCGCTTTCCTTTGGCAAAATAAAGTGCCTCGCATTAAACATGTTACATTGCAGTTTCCTAAAGATTGTGGAGATCTTGAATTACCAAATTTGTATTATGTGGCAGCACGGCTTACGTGTTTGAGGAGATGGATAGGGTGGCAGGATGGTATGAGTTGGAAATAGAACAACAGGCTGGGGGACATAGCTTAGCTGTTCTGTTGCAATATGCTCCACAAAGTTCAGTGGTGACAAGCTTAAGAAGAACTGCTCCAATTTTAGGACATACACTGAAAATGTGGTATGCCTTTCTTAAAATCAGAGGTACAGTGGAGGCACGGTACTCTCCACTTTCACCACTTATTGCTAATGCTAAGCTCTCCCAAGTTACTTTTTCTGTTGATATGATGTTGTGGAAGGTGTTGGGACTGCATTTTTTGGGACAAATTTGGGAGAGCGAGATTTTTAAAGATTTCAACATCTGCAGGAGGAGTTTGGGCTACCAAGTCATACCAATTATCTGTATTTTCAGTTGAGAAGAGAGATTTTTAAGGATCTTATGGGTCCGACTTCTTTGAGAGAAAGGACAAGAGTGGAAAATGGAGAAATTACTTACCTGATAATTTTGTTTTCCTTAGTGTAGACAGATGGACTCAGGATCAGTGGGTTATGTGCTCTTCTGCTAGCAGATGGGAGACAGAGTCAAATTTCAAAGCTGATGTCACTCTAGATATACCCCTGCAGAACCTCAGCTCTTCAATATTCTCTTTGAAAAGCCATTGTGGATATATCTTTGCTTAAATAACTTGATTAAACTTAATTAAAACTTGATTGAACTGGTTCAACTGATTTCAAAACTGGAGACCGCCAGTGCACTCAACCATTTAACGGCGACACCGAATAAACTGTGGGTGTTTTGAACTAGGGGTAGGCAACGGCTTACCCATATTTACTTAGTCTCGAGTTTTGCTTTCCGAGATCCTCCTCCTCTGGGGCAGCCGTGGGCGGGATGCTGAGTCCATCTGTCTACACTAAGGAAAAAAAAATTATGAGGTATGTAATTTCTCCATTTCCTAGTGTGTAGCCAGATGAACTCAGGACCAGTGGGATGTACAAAAGCTACTCCCAGGCAGGGCGGGAGGCTGCCTGTGGCCCACTTAGTACTGCCCTTGCGAAGGCTGCATCTTCTTGGGCCTGAACATCCAGGCAGTAGAACCGGAGAAGGTGTGTATGGAGGACCACGTCGCCGCCCAACAGATCTCGGCGGGCGACAGCAGCTTGGTTTCTGCCCGAAACTGCCTGGGCCCTTGTAGAATGAGCCTTAACCTGCCGTGGTAAAGGCTTTCCTGCCTCTATGTAGGCTGCCTTGATTACTTCTTTGATCCAGCGGGCTATGGTCGCCCGCGAGACTGCTTCTCCTTGCTTCTTCCTGCTGTGAAGAACAAACAAGCGATCCGTTTTGCGCACTGGTTCCAATCTTTCTATGTATCGCACCAGGAGTCTGCCGACATTTAGATGGCGAAGAAGGCGGGAGCCTTCTGAGCCCTTATGTTCATCCGGAGATGGCAGGGAGATGGCCTGGTTGAAATGAAACCCGGAGCCCAGTTTCGGTAGGAAGCAGGGGATGGTGCGCAGGTGTATGGTTCCAGGAATGAACCTAAGGAACGGTTCTCGACAGGATAGTGCCTGTAGTTCGGAGATGCGATGAGCTGAACATATTGTCACCAGGAATACTGTCTTCAATGTTAAGAAGCGTAGTAACAGACCGCGCATTGGTCTGAAGGAAGCCCCTGCTAGGAATTGAGATTCCATAGGGGTGGCCAGAGTTGTTTAACCCGTTTTAGGAAACGGGACAAATCCAGATGAGTTGATAGCCGGATACCATCCACTTCGGCTCTGAAGCAGGACAGTGCAGCTACTTGGACCTTGAGGGAGTTGAGTGACAACCCCTTCTTCATACTGTCCTGTAGGAACTCCAGAATCATGAGGATCTTGGCCGTCTGCGGGCGTATCCTGCGGTCCTCGCACCAGGCTTCGAATACTCTCCAGATCCGCATGTATGACAGGGATGTGAAAACTTGCACGCGCGAAGTAGGGTGTCAATCACGGCCTTCAAGTAACTGTGCTTCTTCAGGCGAGTCCTCTCAAGGGCCAGTCCATAAGAGAGAATCGAGATGGATCTTCGTGAAGAATCGGGCCCTGCTGGAGAAGGTCCCTGTGTGGAGGTAGGCATACAGGTTTTGGTCTGTGTAAATATCACCTTTGCTTTAAAATCTCAACTTGAGGTTTATGACAATGTCTGGGGAAAATTTTGGAAGTGGCATAATTCAAATTAGAGTATTAAATATGATAGTTGATTGCAAGAAATTATTTTTTGCTGTAATGCTTGGGGGTTTCTGTTTTTGTATTAATTCATTATTTAACCAGATATATATGTTGAGAAAGATTGTCATGGATCATGTCTATGACTTGTATTTCTTTGAAAAAAAAAAAAAAGTTAAAAAAAAAGTGTTCTTAAAGATGTTACCATGAGCACACAAACATTTACCAGCTTATGCATGCAAATGAAGGAATGACACATGTAAATGAGGGCTTAGCAAGTACTTGGTAAATAATGTGGTATGCTCATCATTCTATTTAACAAGCGTTTGCTATATAATACCTGCCTCAAACTGTGTTAAGTAAAATGCTCACATTAGTAAGTTATCGAGGAAAAGCTTAATAGCCTGATCAGAATAAACTGATCAAGCCTTTGGGAGGACTCGGCTAACTGCAAACGGTAGCACTGAAGACCGAAGACCATGCACAGGAGAGGATACTGCAATTTCAACCACAGACCCTTGGCATGAATAGATTCATAATGACACAAAAATGGAAGGAGAAGCAAATCAACCCCCACCCCCCAAATCCACAAGAACTAAATCACATAAAAATACAGCGGGTACCATACATCAATAATTTATATTATAACCAGTGCAGTACAATTAAATAAACTCCATTAAAAACATTATAAGTGTTTGACTCATATCACAGGACTGTTTAACTCTTGCCCTTTGCCTTCCAGTGATGCTGAACTCCAGTCCTCAAGTGCCAGAAACAAGCCAGGTTTTTAGGATATCCAAAATGAATATGCACGAGAAAGATTTTCATGCAACGGAGGCAGTGCATGCAAATCTATCTCATGCATATTCATTGTATATATCCTGAAAACCTGGCCTGTTTGTGACACTTGAGGACTGGAGTTCAGCATCACTGCCTTAAATGATGAGCTTAAGGGTCTGTATTTTTGTGAGCACTTGCACATACGTTTTATTGTATTATTTTGGATTCAACAGTACTGGGTTTTGCTGCTGCCCTCTCACTGAATAAGGAATTTTGACTGATTGTTTTCTATCAACACAAAGCCATAAATTGATATATTGAAATTCAGTTTTTATTAACCCACAGTTAACAAAAAGTTTGACATCTGGTTCCTGCATTTAATTTGAAGAAAGGAGATGTTTACTCCAGATATGTCCTTTCTGTGGAAGTATCCCACATGAATTATTTCTTGAGCTCATTTATTGGCATTTCCCACAAGGAGGCACTCTTGCACCGAAACACCGGTGTTGGGTTTCTGGACATCTGGATGCTATATGCCATTTTTTTGGATGCTTACCCTTATTTTTCAAGTTATTTCAAATGAGTTTCTCTTCAATACCTATTTGTGAGCCTGTTCGATGATTACAACTAGTGCCTCTGTGCTGCAAAGGTATGGTAAAGCTATGCCATGATACTGGCTTAAATACGAATAATATTTTTAAAGGAGTTCATTTAATTGCACTGCACCAGCTACCATATCAATTATTAATGCGTGGTATGCACCATAAGAGAGATTTTTAGAGTTGCGCACGTTTATGGATGCACCGATTTTTTTAACGTGAGCATCTATGCACGCACATTATCAAATCTGCTACCCGCACGCACGTGATTTTATATTGCGCGAATGCCATCTCACGTGCGCAAGTGCGAGGATTTTAGTAGATGTGTGCGATGACGCATTAGGGCTTATTTCCCTCCTCCCTCCCAGTTCGCCCCTGTAAAGCAGCGGACTTCCCAACCTGCCTCCCTTTTACCCTACTAGCCATGACCCCTAAAACACTGCTGAGTATCCTAAATTTTTTAATTTTACTATTTACCTGCAATCCATAGCAGCAGCAACTTACGCAGTTGTCAGATCCCTGTGTGCGCTTGTGCGCAGCTCTGTCTTAATGGCGCTGTCCTGGCCCTCCCCCGCTCCTTTTTGTGAAATGCTTTCCAATGCCTGTACCGGGAGATGTATGCGTGGCTGTGGGCCTCTTAAAATCTGCATGCATCCCAGTCACGTATATATCTCCCGAATTCGCTGCGCGTAGAGCTTTACTTTTTATGTCATGAATGCATTTGACTATATTTCTCCTTTTATTTATTTATTTAATGTTTTTACTATACCGACATTCGATGGAGACATCAGTTTATCATATCCTTGCCAAAACAAAATACAGTTAAGACACTTTTTGAGGAAATTCTTATACACGTACACATGCTCATATCACATATCTGTCTTCTCAAACAGTGACACAACAGAGATTCTTCCAGCATTGCTCCACACCTCACAATGTCAATAGTTTCATACTGGTATGGAAACAGGTTCCAAGGCACTGGCCTGATTCTCCGAGTCATTGCCATCATTGCTGTGTTTAGTCTGGCCACTGAGCTCAACAGGTTCATCCCGAACAGCAGTGTTTATGAAATCTACCTAGTCACAAAAGCAGAGGTGCTACCCCCAGGAGCAAGTGCCTAGCTAGTGGCCCCTCTTCTCCCAGTCCTTCCCCCATTCCCCTCTCCAATGGGAAAAGAACATTTTCACAGGATACCAGTAAGACAGGGGAGACATGCAGAGAGGGTGAAAATGATGAGGGAGAGGGTAACAGAAGAGGCACATGTGAACTCTTCACCTTTGTTGTCATTCAGATTGTTACTGTGGCCAATGACCACTGTTATGTATTCAGAGGCTTGAGGCTGAAGAGCAGTCTGAACCTCAGAAGCTTTTTTTAGCTGCTCAGTTGTTTTGGTTTGAGTGCAGAGCTCATTTCTATGAGCTCTGAGGCAGTAGAAGGCTGTGTGGTGCAGCCATTACACTGCCTACACTACAGTATGGTTGTAGAGATGGGAATGGTCAGAAGTCAGTGTCTTTCTGAATCAGGGCAAGCAGGTTCCTCCCTGTGTCTCCACTTACATGCTCCCTTCTATCCTGTCACATCACTCTTTGAAGATTGTTACTGACACAGAAGACGGATGGTTCTAAACATGCAGGCGCGTCAGTTTTCTGCTCTCTACTCTCCTTTGACCTCCTCATCTGAAATATACAAGCTCTCCTGTTTTTCCCTCTGCAATGAGGAACAACTCCCATGTACCAGGCTTAATTGTAAACACTTAGACACCATCAGGAGGAGCTGAGAGGAAAAAAGAACTGAGCATGCTCAGCTTATTGTGTTCATGCTACTTAGGATGGCCTGGGTAAGTAACATGCTCATGCTATTTAGCCAATACATTTTTGAGCTTCTGTGCATGAGAATAGCATGTCTTGCTATTTCAGACTTTTTTTTACTGTGAGCATGCTAAATCTTTTTGCATTACTCATTAAGGGGTAAATTTTAAGGCCCGTGCACGGGCGTACATGTGAGCCCGATTACCGGCTCGCACACATGGACGCAGCGATTTTAAAACATAGGCGGGTATATGCGTGTATACATGCACGTGTTTTAAAATCGGCTATTCATGCGTACATGTGCGCACAATTTCATATTAACGCGTGCATGTGTGCGCAAATGCCACCTCACTCTCGTAAGTAGTGGGGATTTTACTGGACACGTGCTGACGCCATTACCTCTTTTCCCAGTTCGCCCCAGAAAAAGAGAGGACTTCCTAACCCCCCCTAGTTAACTTATTATTATTATTTAAAGTTTTTTATATATACCGACATTCGTAGATACATCCTGCCGGTTTACATAGAACAATGGTAACAGAAACAAAAAAACAAATTACATAGAACAAGGGAATTTGTAACAAGGCATTAAAGGTATTTCAGAAACTAGATTGAACTAGATTGAACTTGCCTGCCTTTTACCCAATTAGCCCCAACCCTTAAAACCCGGCTGACTACCCTATTTTTTTCTAATTTCACAACTTACACGCCGTACATAGAAGAAGTAAAGTTACACAGTATGGGACCCTGGCGTGCGCTTATGCGCGTATATACTAATGCGCTGAATTCATGCTTCAGACCCATCCCGCCCAGACCACACCCACACACTGCCCTTTTTTTTTCAGAATAAAATGTGCGCGTAACGGGAGATGTGCGCGTGGTCACGGGCCTTTTAAAATCTGCGCAGCACGCACGGGTCCGAGACCCACGAGTATCTCCCGGTTTTGGCACACAGAAAGCTTTTTAAAATTGACCAGTAAGTGACTTTTTAACCTGCCTGTTGAAAAGTTTTTGCAAACCCATACTGAGAATTGTTTTACACGAGTTTAATTACATAGGCCCCTTACAATTATCTAAAAAAAAAAAATCAGATTCAAATGCCACAGACCAGTGAGTTACAATACTGGTATCACATGCACTATGGCTCTTACCCAGTTCGAGCAAAATTAGCCCAGTACGTCATCATTGTTCTGCTTAAATGTTTTTCATCATCTGTAGAGTTACCTGCAGGAGAAAATATGAAATGTAACACATATGTCTTAGTATAATTAACAAAACAGAGCTGCATACCTCCTTCTTGGGCTGCTGGTGTGAGTGTGTTTAAAAATGAGTCATTTTATTGAACAGCAAATGATACTTAAAAGAAGCAGTGGTGACAGATAGAATTTCAGAGTCAACATTCATTATTTTTCCAGCTTATCGTAAGCTCTGTCACATGGGCTCTTCCCTCGCCTTTTTTTTTTTTTTTTTTTGGTGAAGTAGCAAATCTATCAGTCCCACAAATGTAGATCCCTAAATGTCACCTATTTTTTGGTGGTTGCAATCAGTACAAGTGGTGCTATCAACGAGAGCAGCGCATTGTATAAGGTTTAAATCGGACTCAGAGGTGGCAATAGTAAATTGTTTATTAAGTCATGTGGTACAGTTTTAAATAAAAAAAATGACTGTTGTCCTCTAAAAGAACCATACATCGAAACCACACGTGTTGCATTATGAACTGGGTGGAATGATCTGCTCATTTTAACTGAATTTTTCACTTCTAATGCTAGTTCATTACTTACTTTGCAGGGTCAATCCAAACACAAAGCCAATGTCATCTCCATGGTCTGCCTTTACAAAATCTGGTCTTGAATCACCGTATTTGCTCGGTCGATGCTGAAATTCATAAAGGTAGACGGGAAGGCCAGAGTCTAGCAGAATACAGAGGAGGAGAAACAGCTCCAGTTATGAGATCAGGATCATCTGGCACAATCACATTTAATCCAGAGCACCAGGGCTGTAATTCACTTGGAAGACCCTTGTTAAAAAAGTTTTCTTTTTCAGCAACTACCTTTAATGAAATTTAAAACATGCCCTAAGAAATTCTGGCTGTGTTTTTAGATGGGGATTGTAGCCCCAGCAGCTACTCTCTTAATTCCACTGCGTTATATTGGAGATACTGGTGACTGAGCTGATTCCTGATTATCCGCTGCTGGAGTCAGAGGGTAGATGAGGAAGTAAGAAGGAGATCTAGAAGAGAACATTACTGACTTTAGATTTTCAATGGTTTCCTTATAAATCTGTATGTAATATGTTCATATGCATGTATCAGAGTACATCTGTCTGCATAGGATCTGCATAAAACTGGATTGTTTGCAGGTCATTCTTTTTTTTTTTTTTGCACCAACGTAGGGATTATCCAAGGATGTTCTACATGAGCTTTCAATACTTCATAGGTCTCTCCTTTGTGCTGTTCTACCTAGCTATTGATCTCTTTTAAAATTGTTTCTGTTGGGGCTGTAATGCAAACTGAATTTCTTCTGTGTTCATACATTTTTTCCTCCTGCTAATTAAGAAGAACATAAGAACATGCCATACTGAGTCAGACCAAGGGTCCATCAAGCCCAACATCCTGTTTCCAACAATGGCCAATCCAGGCCATAAGACCCTGGCAAGTACCCAAAAACTAAGTCTATTCCATGTTACTGTTGCTAGTAATAGCAGTGGCTATTTTCTAAGTCAACCTAATTAATAGCAGGTAATGGACTTCTCCATCAAGAACTTATCCAATCCTTTTTTAAACCCAGCTACACTAACTGCACGAACCACATCTTCCGGCAACAAATTCCAGAGTTTAATTGTGCGTTGAGTGAAAAAGAACTTTCTCCGATTAGTTTTAAATGTGCCACATGCTAACTTCTATAACATGAATGTGAGCATGTGTTGCCTGTACTTAGTTGGCCGACTCTGTTTTTCAAGAATTGGATTTGAGGCCACTGTATTTATAACCAATCAGTAACACTCAATCAGTTTATAAACTGAAGGGAGGCTTAAAAATCTAGTAAGAAAGGGGTCAGTTTTTAAATGGATCTAACCAAGGAGTTTCACTAGGCAGCTGCATTTATCTTCTGAAAACATGGGTGTTCCTGGAAATAAGATTGGCTTGGGTTGGAGGGGGAGATGTATTCAGCCAGCTACTGCTGAAGTTTCCAGTCGACAATGTCATAGCTCGCTAATTTAGGCCAATTTACAGCCACAACCTAGCAGACCCCCAATTACTGTATTCCTCCCTGCTACTGGGCATCCTGATTATATCTATTTATATTTATTCTATCTATTTATTTAATTTATATTCTGCTTTTTAGCACTTCATAGCAGATCACATTCAGGTACTGGAGGTATTTCCCTCTCCCCAGAGAGCTCACAATCTAAGCTTGTACCAGAGGCAAAGGAGGGTGAAATGACTTGCCCAAGGTCACAAGGAGCAGCAGTGGGATTTGACAACCTCCCAGCCAATATTCAAGCCTCTCCTTCCTTTACATACAAATTGAAAACATGTTCCTTTGCTTAGCTTTTTCATAAATTGTCATAAATCATTCATCCTTTGTACTGACTGATTTTGTTGATCATTTGTTGTAAGGTACCCTGTGCAAGGGCAGCAGAGAAATTAATGAATTTAATGCTGTGATAAACAAAACATAAAGAGAGTTATTGCTAAAGTCCTGGTATCAAAGATAATAGATTTCAGGCTGGCGAGGAGACTGAATTGGCATCAATTGGCTTCTGCTAATCCAACCTCCCCTAAACACCACCTCACAGCAGCTGCTGTGGCAACTGCCACCTCACAATCAGGCCGATGCAATATCAGCGCGGGGGAAACAGGCGCTCAGCTCTCCTAAATGCGCGCCATCAACCTTTCCGGGGTGCCTGGTTTAATATTTAAATCGGCTGCCGTGGTAAAAAGGAGGCACTAGGGGGAATTGTGTGCACCTAAGCGCCTCCTTGGTAGCGGGCGCCCAGGAGAGGTTGGCTGTCAGTGGGTTAGGAAAACAGATGCGGTCAGCCTACGAAAGCCGACGGTCAGGTTAGGAAAACGGATGAAAATGACTCGCTTTTTTTTTTTTTTAAATCGGGGAGAATAGTTAATAGCCTCACCAACATGCATTGGTGATGAGCGCTATTAGCTTCGTGGGGGGCTGGGCGCGCATTTTGGATGCGCTAATCGCCTTATAGCATAAGGGTTTGTGGACGGGCGTCCAAAACACTCATCTAGCCAAGGGTTAATAACCAGTGCGTTCAGCTGAGCACGCTGCATTGCATCGGCCTGAGCGTCTTTCTCCGGCCTTGAAGAAGGGAACCCTGTGGTTTGGAAAAGCTCATGGAGATCTTGATGATGCTCAAATAAAAAGTTTTACGACCTACCAAGATTGTGATCAGATCATACAAATACTTAAGCTTCCTTAGCTGCAGTCCTGAATTCTTTACAGTGACAAGTATGTAGCATCTCCTTGTAAGTCTTCTAGTCCTTCCTGAGATTTATTACATTTTGAGTTGAATTTCTGGAGATATCTAGGTAACTTTATTCACACAGACATTCCTTACAGTTATTATGTCACCACTTTATCTTTTATTTTTCTGAATATGCTCTTCTAATTTTGCAGCCCCTCCCCCCGCCCCCCCCCCCCCCCCCCCCGACCTTGGGCCCACTGATACCTTTACACGTTCCTTACCCTTCCCTCCATGGTCTTGGCCATGAAGATATCAAAAGAGCTGCAATTGGTCATCTTTCTTTTCATGTATAGTAAATTGGGGACTCACCTCTGTGATATCTAGCTGTTTTGACAATTGGGACCACAAAGCTCATATCCCCAAACATTTCAAGCGCCAGATCTCTCAGTTGCTTGGGGTTCTCAGCTTTTCCAAGGTACTCCTCAGTCACCAGAGAGAAGTGATCAGAATTTTTACCCTGAGATAAACAAAAACACTAGCATCAAATATTCAACTGATTGCTGTGTTCAGAATGCACTGGTCCCACCAAATGGGTCAGTCAGCAATATTCTGGAAGCAATAAACTTCATGGTGGAAGCGCCTAGGCAAAGAAGATACCGATGAGTGGGATCAATTCCGAGACCTTACCAGGGATGCTCAGCACTTACAGCAGATACCATCAGAGAATGTTAATTTCTTTAATTCTGACGCACAGGTCGTGTGTGCCAGCGGGTATCTGGTTTAATCATGCATACTGCTATCCTGCTGAACACCGTGTTGGCTTGATTAGTCCCTCCCGGAGTAGCACAGTAGCTCAGTACTCTACCCCCAGATAATGCTCGATGGCTCGTCACAGCATTAGATTCCATCGTTCCCGATGGCAAACGAGGACTGCTCCTTGAGCACAATGGCAGCACTAAAGCAGGGTATCAACGTCATAAAAGTTTGCAGTTAATCCATGGAAGAAAAATATAGCTGTTAAATCTGAAAATCTAGAGGGCAATTTTCAAAAGGCATTCACCCATGTAAAATAGCCTGGCACAAAAACTGCCTTTCTTCCAATGTGGCTAACGTACTCCTGGGTTCCATAGTGCGCATACGTTTAGCAGTGTAAAAAAAGAACTGTTCCTGTGGGTGGGTGAATGCATTTGGGTTGGAGAATGAAAAATAGCACACGTTCAAGTGATTTTCAACTCTTTTGCCCCTGCTCGGTCACTCATGCTAGAAGTAGGTGCAAAGCGCACAGACCCTTTTTTTTTTTTTTTAACACATGCACTTTGTAGCTGCTAAATTTTGTAGGGAAGCAACCAGAGTCACTTCCCTTTGAAAATTCGCAGAGGTAAACATGAGTTAAAAGAGCCTGCACCCAATGCGGGCTTCTGTAACTTTCCAGCTTAAGTGAGATGCCAGCTAAAAATCAATCAAGACCTATCTAACCCATGGTAAAAAAAACCAACTTCTATATGGGATGAGCGTTCAGCAAAGGGCTATGTACTTACAGAAAAGGCCAAGACTGCTGAAGAATTACAGCACAATAAGAGTCTAACTCTTCTAATCCTTGCCTGGGTGGCTGCACCAATTCAACTTATATAGGACTGTTGACCAGAAATGTATAAAATGGGCTATTTGAGTGCATTTCTAAAGTACATGAGATATAAGTAGATATGTTATGAACAATATTTATTTATTTATCGAGTTTTATATACCATCATTCGGTTTCGCCATCATAACGGTTTACAAAAAATACGATGTTAGGTTCCATATTAGGATCTACCACTCAAGAAAAAGATCTAGGCATCATAGTGGATAATACTTTAAAATCGTCGGCTCAGTGTGCTGCAGCAGTCAAAAAAGCAAACAGAATGTTAGGAATTATTAGGAAGGGAATGGTTAATAGAACGGAAAATGTCATAATGCCTCTGTATCGCTCCATGGTGAGACCGCACCTTGAATACTGTGTACAATTCTGGTCGCCGCATCTCAAAAAAGATATAGTTGTGATGGAGAAGGTACAGAGAAGGGCAACCAAAATGATAAAGGGAATGGAACAGCTTCCCTATGAGGAAAGACTAAAGAGGTTAGGGCTGTTCAGCTTGGAGAAGAGACGGCTGAGGGGGGATATGATAGAGGTCTTTAAGATCATGAGAGGTCTTGAACGAGTAGATGTGACTCGGTTATTTACACTTTCGAATAATAGGACTAGGGGGCATTGCATGAAGTTAGCAAGAAACATTTAAGACTAATCGGAGAAAATTCTTTTTCACTCAATGCACAATAAAGCTCTGGAATTTGTTGCCAGAGGATGTGGTTAGTGCAGTTAGTGTAGCTGGGTGCAAAAAAGGTTTGGATAAGTTCTTGGAGGAGAAGTCCATTAACGGCTATTAATCAAGTTTACTTAGGGAATAGTCACTGCTATTAATTGCATCAATAGCATGGGATCTTCTTAGTGTTTGGGTAATTGCCAGGTTCCTGTGGCCTGGTTTGGCCTCTGTTGGAAACAGGATGCTGGGCTTGATGGACCCTTGGTCTCACCCAGCATGGCAATTTCTTATGTTCTTATGTTTACAAGGTTAAGGAGGTTAACAAGGTTTTCAAAAAGGTTCAAATGATTGTTAACATGAATATGAAGTAGAACTTGATTCAGATGGAGTTCAGCTCAGGTGGGTTCAAGTTAGATGGAAGTTTTGAATTTTCCACAAATTCCTTGGCAAAATCTATTTTTTTTTCCCATGGCGAATCTGAGGCACATCAGAAAGCAAATGCTCACTCCCAGGGATAAGTAGTTGTCTTTTCCAACTGCACCTGGCTAATGATTGTTTAGGGACTCTTCCAACTTGTACAAATCCATTTGTACCCAGCTATCTTTGATGTTTTGACCACAATCTTTGTCAACAATTACAGAGCTTGATTGTGCATTCAGTGAATACTAGGGGTGTGCATTCGTTTTGAACTTAAATGGAAAACGCAACTTATTTTTTTTTTTTAAATTAAAAAAATGATGAGGCGTAAACGATCGGATTTCCAACTTATTCAACATAGCTATGTTGAATACGTTGGAAATCGCGATTGTTGATCTAAATAAAAATTTAAACCCCTCACCCTCCTTAATCCCCCCCCCAAGACTTACCAAAACTCCCCAAGCTGGCCAAAAGTTCCGTGAGGGTCCGGGAGCGGACGCGTGGGGAATCACGTGACGTCCGCGTCACTCCGACGTGACGCCGACGTCACGTGGTCCATCGCGGTTCCGCTCCCGGACCCCTCGTTGGACCCAAACGGCACTTTTGGCCAGCTTGGGGGGCCTCCTGACCCCCCCAAGCTGGCCAAAAGTGCCTTTTGGGCCCAACGAGGGGTCCGGGAGCGAACCCGAGGGGAATCACGTGACGCCGCGTCACTCCGACGTGGCGCCGACGTCACGTGCTCCTTGCAAAGGAGTTCAGGAATGGCGTCCTGACCCCGCTGGACCACCAGGGAGTTTTGGTAAGTCTTGGGGGGGGGGGCGGGATTAAGGCGGGTGAGGGGTTTAAATTTTTATTTGCACATATGGACATAGACTCAACTTATGGAATTCTCCATATGTCCATATTGACCGCAAATGGGACCCTCTTTCGACTTATGGACTTATGAACTTAAACTTTTGGTCTGCACATCCCTAGTGAATACATACTTTCTGCAATTTATTTAAAATCTGCCTCTTGTTAATTTCATGGAGTGCCCTTAGTTTAAGTACTATTTGAAAGTGTAAATTATCCGTTCCCTATTTATTTGTTGCACCTTATTCATGACTTTATCAACCTCTAGCATATCTCTGTTCAGTTGCCTCTTCTCCCAAGTTGAGCAGGCCTATCCTGTTCAGCCTTTTTCAGAAGGGAGCCATTCCATCCCTAATATAAGTTTTGTTGCCTTTCTTTGCACCTTTTCTAGTTCTGCTCTATCTTTTTTGAGATAAGGCAACCCCAACTGTACCCAGTACTCAAGGTGCAGTCGTACCATAGATTAAAACTGAGGATTGAAAAATGTCTCTGCATCTGTCTCCATTCCTTTCCAAATCATTCCTAACATTCTGCTTGCTTTTTTGACCACCACCACCATCACACACTGAGGTAAGGATTTCAATATATTGTCCACAATAACTCCACGATCGTTTTTCTGGGTGATGACTCCTAATATGGAGCCCAGCATCATGTACTTATAGTTAAGGATTATTTTTCACATGTTCAGGCACAGGCCATGTAGGCAGCTGTCTCCGGTGCCAAATTCTTGCAGGCGCTCGAGCATCACCGCAACTGCCTATGTGTTGGATTCGTGGACCCTTGGGCCGATCGGAACCAGAGGATGAATTGCTGTAGATGGTCGCAGCAGTGGCCCCGACCGGGAGGCGGCAAAGACGGACTTGGAGATGGCCGAAGGAGGAACTCTGGAAGCCCTATGCGACCAAGGGCTTTGGCGAGGAGGGAGGAGACGATGGAGCTGGCCCAGTAGTGGGAAGATCTTCGCCCTGGAAGCCGATCCTCCCCCGAGAGGAGCTCGTAGGAGTTCGGCCGCTGGGACTTAGGAGATTCACCCTGGAAGCCGGAGTCCCCCAGGAGAGGCCTGTAGGGACCTGGCTGCTGGGACTTAGGAGGACCCGCGGGGGCCGAGTCAGGTGGAGTCCAAGGTTGAGTGCCTGGGGGTCGTCGCTCGCCAGTCCAGAGTCAGGAACCAATGGATCACCGTGAGCCAGTCCGAATCCAAGAGCCGAAGAGTCAACGTAAGCCGGTCCGGGGTCAGAAGCCAGAGGATCACCGTAAGCCAGTCCGGGGTCAGAAGCCAAGCAGAACCAAATGACACAGGAATGCAGCAACTGGAGACAGGGAATACCTGGGAACCTCGTTGCAAGGCACTGGAGAGGAGCAACTGCAGGGCTTAAGTAGCCCTGCAGCGTCTGACGTCACCGGAGGCAGTCTTCTGAGTTTCCCGCGCTGGCCCCTTTAAATTGGAGGCAGAGACGCGCGTGCGCGTCTAGGGGGCGGGGCCAGCCGCCAAAGAACGCCGGCTGCTCCGGCGGGGCAGAAACGAGGCGGCAGAGGACCCTGCAGGCCCGGGTGAAGCTACCCGACGTCGGGGCTGCGGCGGCAGAGGTCCCCGGAGGCCTGGGGAACGCGGACTGACGCTGGAGCTGCGATCGGGTAGGCGGCGATCCCGGGGCCGACCCGGGATCCCAACACTATGCCTAAATCCGAATCTTCTGCCACACCGCCATTTCCCCTTTTCCTGTGGCACAGATTCTGGTTAGTACAAGCAAGACAAGAATAATCAGCGTGGGCCCTTCAGCAGCCCTCTTGTGCCCACTGACTGTTATGCCCCACCCCTCGCGTGGGTTTCCCTGGTAACAGGAAGCCCATACGGGAGGAGAGGGCGGGGCGCCAGAGAGTGCAGTGGGATGACATCATGCAGAGGGGACGCCCCCGAGGTTCCCGCCATGATGTGTACTTAGGAGGCCCTGACGCGCTCGCGTGATGCCGGATTCAAGATGGCGGTTGGTAGCACCCATGCTGTCTCAGGGATGCCGAGGAAGGCAATGTTTGTGGGCGGAGACTGCCAATCTTCCGAGGTTGGCTGGAGATGGGAAAAAGGAGGTGAGCAACAGAGGTCGCAGCTGTCTGCAACCGATGGGCGCAACAGTACCCCTCTTCTTAGGGCTCCTCCCTGGGGATTTTGGCTTCGAAGGGTGTGACAAGTGGAACTGTCGTATTAAATCCTTGTCCAGCATGTTGTCTGCTGGCTCCCAACTGTTCTCCTCCGGTCCATAACCTTCCCAGGAAATAAGACATTCCCAGTGTCTTCCACGCTTCCGCACATCGAGTACGTCATCTTCCTGATAGGTGATATCCTCTTCTGCTGATAATGGTTTAGGCTCAGGTATCTTCTTAGAAAACTCAGATAGGATTAGTGGCTTCAGAAGGGATATGTGGAAGGCATTATGGATCTTTAAAGATATGGTAACTGAAAGCTGTAGTCAGAGGTCCCAGGCAGCAAGTTATAGCAAAAGGCCCAATGTAGTGTGGCGCAAAACGAGCAGATGGCAGTTTAAGCTGGATGATCCGGGTACTGAGCCATACCTTATCTCCGGGTTGTAGCTGTGGAGCTGCTCTATGATGAGCGTCATAGAATCTTTTGGCCCTTTGTCCTGCCTTTTCAAGAAGGCCTTTGGTGTGCTGCCAAAATTTGTGGAGTTCTTGAGCAGATGCCTGGGCTGTCTCCCATACATGAACTGGAATGGCAAATATCCGGTAGATGCTGATGGGTGTGAATTCAGAGCGAACTTGGCCCAGGGGAGCAACTCAGACCAGATGCTCTGTCTGGAGTTGACGTATGATCGGAGAAACTGTTTGAGAGTGTGGTTCGTTCTTTCAGTTTGTCTGTTGGCTTGCGGATGATAGGCTGACGTCAAGTCCAATGAGATGTTGAATTTCTTGCAAAGGTTACTCCAGAACTTAGCTGTGAACTGGACCCCTCTGTCAGAGAGGATGTGCTTCGGCATACCGTGAAGATGAAAAATGTTTTATGAACAGTTTCGCCAATTCTGGAGCTGATGGTAGGCCTGGCAGGGCCACAAAGTGCGCCATTTTAGAGAAGCAGTCAACTGTGATCCATATGGTGTTGTTACCGCAGGATACTGGCAAGTCGACGACGAAGTCCATCGTGATGTGTATCCAGGGTTCATGGGACAGGTAACGGATGGAGAAGACCCCAAGGACAACCGGCTGGAGGTTTTTGTCTCACACAGGTGGAACATGAGTCTACATAGGCCTGTATGTCCTTCTTCATTGAAGGCCACCAATAATACCTCTCTAGCCACCAATAATACCTCTCTAGAGTAGACAGTGTACGAGCTTGCCCAGGGTGACTGGCAAGTAGGGAATCATGGGCCCATTTGAGGATCTTCTTCCGAAGGTTCTGTGGAACCACCATTCTCCCAGGTGGGACTGTGTGTGTGGCGGCCAGAATCACCTTCGCAGGGTCGATTATATGGCGTGGTGCGTCCGGGGTATCTTCTGGTATGAAGCAGCATGAGCGTGCGTCTGCCCGGACATTTTTGTCAGCATAAGAACATAAGAACATAAGAAAATGCCATACTGGGTCAGACCAAGGGTCCATCAAGCCCAGCATCCTGTTTCCAACAGTGGCTAATCCAGGCCATAAGAACCTGGCAAGTACCCAAAAACTAAGTCTATTCCATGTAACCATTGCTAATGGCAGTGGCTATTCTCTAAGTGAACTTAATAGCAGGTAATGGACTTCTCCTCCAAGAACTTATCCAATCCTTTTTTAAACACAGCTATATTAACTGCACTAACCACATCCTCTGGCAACAAATTCCAGAGTCTAATTGTGCGTTGAGTAAAAAAGAACTTTCTCCGATTAGTTTTAAATGTGCCACATGCTAACTTCATGGAGTGCCCCCTAGTCTTTCTACTATCCGAAAGAGTAAATAACCGATTCACATCTACCCGTTCTAGACCTTTCATGATTTTAAATACCTCTATCATATCCCCCCTCAGTCGTCTCTTCTCCAAGCTGAAAAGTCCTAACCTCTTTAGTCTTTCCTCATAGGGGAGTTGTTCCATTCCCCTTATCATTTTGGTAGCCCTTCTCTGTACCTTCTCCATCGCAATTATATCTTTTTTGAGATGCAGAGCAGTACTTCAATAGGAAATTGAACCTACTAAAAAATAGAGACCAGTGGGCCTGTCTATGGTTCAGTCTTTGTGCATGTCGCAAATATTCCAAGTTTTTATGGTCCGTGAAGACCGTTATCTGATGTTGGGCTCCTTCGAGCCAGGGGCGCCACTCCTCAAATGCCATCTTGATGGCAAGCAGCTCCTTATCTCCTATTCCATAATTTCGTTCGGCTGGTGAAAAACGCCGAGAAAAGAAAGAACAGGGATGGAGTGTGTGGTTGTCACTGTACTGGCTGAGGACGGCACAAACATCAACGTTGGAGGCATCCACCTTGACAATAAATGGTCATCGAGGGTCCGGGTGGCAAAGGCAGGGCCCTTTGAGGAATGCTCTTTTGAGCTCTTGAAAGGCACTAACGGCTTCTTGAAACCAGTTGGAAGGATTGGCTCCTTTGCATGTCATGGTGGTAAGAGGTGCAGTCAAGGTGGAGTAATGCGGGTTGAATGTTCAGTAATAGTTGGTAAATCCGAGAAAGCGCCGGAGAGCCTTGAGACTAGTGGGTTGGGGCCAGTCCTGGATGCTTTTGGTCTTTTGTGGATCCATCTGAAACCCTATGCTGGATACCACGTAACCCAGAAAAGGAACCGACTCTTGATGGAAAGAGCATTTTTCCAATTTGGCATAGAGCCGATTCTCACGTAACCTCTGCAGGACTCTAGCAACGTCCTCTTGATGGGTCTGTAGTTTCTGAGAGAACACCAGTATGTCGTCTAAGTATACAACAACATATTGATACAGCATGTCTCGAAGTATCTCACTCATCATATTTTGGAAGACGGCAGGGGCATTACAAAGGCCAAAGGGCATCACCAAATACTTGAAATGGCCGTCGCGGGTATTAAAAGCCGTCTTCCACTCATCTCCTTGATGTATGAGAGCCAGATTATATTGCCCCTCTGAGGTCCAGTTTTGTGAATATCTTGGCGCCTTGGACCCTGTCGAAAAGTTCAGCTATCAAAGGTAAGGGGTATCTGTCCTTTAAGGTGATCTCATTTAATCTGCAATAGTCTATACATGGGCAAAAGGATCCATCCTTCTTACCCACGAAAAAGAATCCGGCTCTGGCAGGTGACTTGGAAGGCCGAATTAATCCTTTTTGTAAGTTTTCCTTAATATAGGCCGACATGGCCTCAGTCTCAGATAGAGAGAGTGGATACACTCGTCCTCTGGGTGGTTCGGAATTCGGTTTCAAGTTGATAGCACAGTTAAATGATCCATGTGGTGGTAATACATCTGCTGCCGTCTTGGAGAAGACGTCCTGGAATGACGAGTATTGCGGAGGTAGACCCAGAAGGGATGTGGTGGTCATCATGCAAGGTATGGGGGTTACCTTCCTCATGCATTTTTCATGGCAAGTTGCGCCCCATTGTGTTAATTCCAGAGTACTCCAGTCAAACTGAGGTGAGTGCGCCTGTAACCACGGTATCCCAAGGACTATTGGATGGATAGCCTTATCCAGGACTAAGAAGGAAATGGTCTCAGAATGAAGAGAGCCAATGTGAAAGCAAATTGGCTGGGTGGTAAAAGAGACATCTCCTGGCAAAGGAGATGTCTCCATGTATCGAGGATAACAGCAGTGGCGTGGGAGTTCGGACAGTGGGGATTCGTAGGTGCTCCACGAGTCTTCTGATTATGAAATTGCCCCCAGGACCAGAGTCCACCAGTGCAAGGGTTTGAAACTCTAGGGTCCCAGAGATAATTGAGACTGGTAAGGTTAATGGAGGAGCTGGAGAAGTTAGACCTAGGACGAATCCTCCAGCGGGTCCTAGGTCTGCAAGTTTCCCGGACAAATGGGGCAAGAGTGAACGGCGTGGCCAGGTTGTTCGCAGTACATACAGAGACCTAATCTCTTGCGGTAACAGCTCTCCTTGGCTTTTAAGTTGCTGCGGCCTAGCTGCATGGGTTCTTCTTCTTCAGAACTGGGAGTAGAGGTGGTTATAGTTACAGGCAATGGATGTGAGCGTGGAACTCCTGAAGCAGATTTCTTAGAACTCTTTACCTCCTGAGAGCGTTCACGCAAGTGATGATCAATTTGCCCAGCAAGGTCAATAAGCGAGTCCAAAGTATCTGGTAGTTCACGTGCTGTCAATTCGTCCTTAATGCGGGAATTAAGACCTTCTAGGAAGATAGTCCATAGACAACCTAGGTCCCAGTGAAGCTCTGAAGGTAATGTCTTGAATTCAATAGCATAGTCTGTGAGGTTTTTAGCACCTTGTTGTAGATGCAAAAGAACTGATCCTGCGACAGTCTTGCGAGCCGGGTCATCGAACACAGACCGAAAGAGAGCAAGAAAACCAGTTAGGTCGCTGAGGATAGGATCATTACATTCCCAAAGGGGTGAAGCCCAGGCCAGAGCTTTCCCGTCTAGAAGAGACAACACATATGTGGTCTTGGCTACCACAGTAGGGAAGTACAAAGGTTGTAGCGCAAAGTGCATGCAGCACTGGTTGAGAATGCCCCTGCACATCAGGGGATCTCCTGAAAAGTGAGTGGGGGCTGGTAAAGGCACGAGGTCTGTACAGGAGTTGCCTGATGAGAAGAAACGTCCTTGTCAGGTGACGAAGTGGAATTTAGTCAGGAACTCGATTAAAAGCATTCGCCAGATACTCCAAAATCCTCTGTTGTTCAGCTAGATCAGGGGTGGGCAATTCCGGTCCTCGAGGGCTGCAAACCAGTCGGGTTTTCAGGATATCCTTAATGAATATGCATGAGAGAGACCTGCATACACACTGCCTCAGTTGTATGCAAATCTATTTCATGCATATTCATTAGGGGTATCCTGAAAACCCGACTGGTTTGCAGCCCTCGAGGACCGGACTTGCCCACCCCTGAGCTAGATGTTGGGCCAGGCCAGGGATGGTCTGGAGGGCTGAGACCTGTGCCGGGTCCATGGAGTTAACAGTCTGTTATGAATAGTTATGGTTGTGAACCCTGGGTCAGTGGTGAGTGATGACTCCACCCACAGAGTGGGTGGGAACTCACACTGATAGGCATGGTCTCAGCAGTGTCAGACATGCTGTAATGAAGGCTTTATTATGTGAGAAAATGGCAGAGCCCGCAGAGCAGGGATAACACAGTTCAATGAAGATAATCCCAGCAGACAAACTCCGGTGGAGGCCCGCGGAGCGGGGTATTCCAGAGAGGTCCTTTCATGATGTACAATCTCTTGCAGCTGCAGATCCGAAGGTGGCTCGCGAAGCAGGGAACACCTAGGATACTGTCAATGGATGGTGAGGCAAGGCAGGAGTCCGTAGATACAGCTGAGCGGTAAAGGTGCACTCTGCAGTGCAGAGTGGGCTGAAGGGAGAACAGTAGTGTTCCGAGGCACGGGGTACTCCGCAAGGATTCCCCAGCAAGATGGAGGCAAAGATGAAGAGATGTACTCACTGAGATGTCCGAGGTAAAGTCCCGAATTGTGAGTAGAAGGGTCTGCAGTCAGGAAGGTCCTCCGAGGAGCGGATAGCTAAGACACGGAAAGGCCCCCAAGAAGCGGGTACCTAGAGCGTCCGAAGCAGGATCAAGTCCTAATGTAGAGTGGAATTAAGCAAGATGGAACTCCTTGCTAATTCGTAGAAGGAGAGGGCCAAATGCCTTAAATACACCAGCGGGATGACATCATGCGGAGGGGACGCCCCCAAGGTTCCCGCCATGACGTGTACTTAGGTGGCCCTGACACACGCATGCTCGCCTTAAATGATGCCGGTTTCAAGATGGTGGTCGGCAGCGCCCACGCTGTCTCGGGGATGCCGAGGAAGGCGGCGTTTTTGCTGGTGGAGACTGCCATTCTTCCGAGGTTGGCTGGAGCTGGGAAAAAGGAGGTGAGCAACAGAGTTTGCAGCCGTCTACGACCAACGGGTGCAAAAGGGCCTCCCCCAGTTCACTCCCAGTTTTTATACTTTCTGCTTCTTTGGAGCAGAAGTAACTTGCATGTGCTGGCTATCTGCCAGCGCACGCTTCCCTGGTACAAGGCCTAATGGTCGCTGTCCTGGTAGGCCCCAGCCCCACCCGTCTTCACCCAGGCCCTGCCCCCCGCCCACCCCTTTTCATTGGCCCAGCACTTCCCCCATGTATTGGGTGCTACGTGATTGGCTGGACCCTTTCTAAAATGTGCTTGCTGCGCACAGGGCCCGGTCACGAGCGAAACCCCCGGTATTTGCATGTGCGGATCATCGAAAATTCGGGCCTTAGTGAAAAATACTTTCTTAAATTTAAGTCTGCTACCATTTCATGTAATGTTCCCTACTCCTGGTACTATATGAAAGTGTAAATAACTATTCCCTATTTTCTTGTCCCAGAGCACTCTTGATTTTATAAACTTCTATCGTATCCCCAAGCAGTCATCTGTTACCTGTCTGAAATACCCCAACCTGTCAAACCTTTCTATCCCCTTTATTATTTTTATTGCCTTTCTATGTACCTTTTTAGGTCTATTTCTGATGGTAGCCAATCCAAATATGATCGCACGGCTCACCTCTACGAGGTGAGCCGTGCAGGAGAGACCAGAGGCAAAGGAGAAACAAAAACGAAAACGAAACTAAAACTTCTGCCGCTCCCGAGCTGAGAACCAAGCCCGCAGGACATAACATGGTGAGTGAGCCGCGCCCCTAAGCAGGCATCAGGCCAATCAGAGGGCGGCTACTGCTCCCTTTAAACCCCGGCGCATCTCGGCGGCGTCCTTTTCGGCGGCCCACAGCGCGGCGACCACCCGCACCCAACCGCCTCCTCCCCCCTGCCGAGGCTTGCGCGATCGGCGCGGCCCATCCGGGGCAAGAGCCTGCTCACCAGCCTCTGTGAGGTGAGCCGTGCAGGAGAGACCAGAGGCAAAGGAGAAACAAAAACGAAAACGAAACTAAAACTTCTGCCGCTCCCGAGCCGAGAACCAAGCCCGCAGGACACAACGTGGTGAGTGAGCCGCGCCCCTAAGCAGGCATCAGGCCAATCAGAGGGCGGCTACTGCTCCCTTTAAACCCCGGCGCATCTCGGTGGCGTCACGCGCCCGAAGGAGCGCGACCTAAGGGGCCTGCCCCTTAGCGCGCCCCTTGGAGCGTCCCAGAGCCAGGGCCGTTACTCATCCCTATCCATTTATCCAGCGACCACCCATCCAGCCTCCAGCGGCACTCATTCAGTCTCCAGCGGCACTCATTCAATCTCCAGAGGCACTCACTCAATCTCCAGAGGCACTCATCCAGTCTCAAGAGACACTCATCCAGCCTCCAGCAGCACTCATCCAGTCTCAAGAGGCACTCATTCAATCTCCAGAGGCACTCACTCAATCTCCAAAGGCACTCATCCAGTCCCAAGAGACACTCATCCAGCCTCCAGCAGCACTCATCCAGTCTCAAGAGGCACTCATTCAATCTCCAGAGGCACTCATCCACTCCCAAGAGACACTCATCCAGCCTCCAGCAGCACTCATCCAGTCTCAAGAGGCACTCATTCAATCTCCAGAGGCACTCATCCAATCTCCAGAGGCACTCACTCAATCTCCAGAGGCACTCATCCAGTCCCAAGAGACACTCATCCAGCCTCCAGCAGCACTCATCCAGTCTCAAGAGGCACTCATTCAATCTCCAGAGGCACTCATCCAATCTCCAGAGGCACTCACTCAATCTCCAGAGGCACTCATCCAGTCCCAAGAGACACTCATCCAGCCTCCAACAGCACTCATCCAGTCTCAAGAGGCACTCATTCAATCTCCAGAGGCACTCACTCAATCTCCAGAGGCACTCATCCAGTCCCAAGAGACACTCATCCAGCCTCCAGCAGCACTCATCCAGTCTCAAGAGGCACTCATTCAATCTCCAGAGGCACGCACTCAATCTCCAGAGGCACTCATCCAGTCTCAAGAGACACTCATCCAGCCTCCAGCAGCACTCATCCAGTCTCAAGAGGCACTCATTCAATCTCCAGAGGCACTCATCCAGTCCCAAGAGACACTCATCCAGCCTCCAGCAGCACTCATCCAGTCTCAAGAGGCACTCATTCAATCTCCAGAGGCACTCATTCAATCTCCAGAGACACTCACTCAATCTCCAGAGGCACTCATCCAGTCCCAAGAGACACTCATCCAGCCTCCAGCAGCACTCATCCAGTCTCAAGAGGCACTCATTCAATCTCCAGAGGCACTCACTCAATCTCCAGAGGCACTCATCCAGTCTCAAGAGACACTCATCCAGCCTCCAGCAGCACTCATCCAGTCTCAAGAGGCACTCATTCAATCTCCAGAGGCACTCACTCAATCTCCAGAGGCACTCATCCAGTCTCAAGAGACACTCATCCAGCCTCCAGCAGCACTCATCCAGTCTCAAGAGGCACTCATTCAATCTCCAGAGGCACTCACTCAACCTCCAGAGGCACTCATCCAGTCTCAAGAGGCACTCATCCAGCCTCCAGCAGCACTCATCCAGTCTCAAGAGGCACTCATTCAATCTCCAGAGGCACTCATTCAATCTCCAGAGGCACTCATCCAGTCTGAAGAGACACTCATCCAACCTCCAGCAGCACTCATCCAGTCTCAAGAGGCACTCATCCAGCCTCCAGCAGCACTCATTCAATCCCCAGAGGCACTCATTCAATCTCCAGAGGCACTCATTCAATTTCCAGAGGCACTCATTCAATCTCCAGAGGCACTCATCCAGTCTCAAGAGACACTCATCCAACCTCCAGCAGCACTCATCCAGCCTCCAGCAGCACTCATCCAGTCTCAAGAGGCACTCATCCATCCTCCAGCAGCACTCATTCAATCTCCAGAGGCACTCATTCAATCTCCAGAGGCACTCTTCCAGTCTCCAGCAGCTCTCATCCAATCGCCAGAGGCACTCATCCAGTTTCCAGAGGCACTCATCCAGTTTCCAGAGGCACTCATTCAGTCTCCAGAGGCATTCATTCAGTCTTCAGCAGCATTCATCCAATCTCCAGCGACACTCATTCAATCTCTATCAGCACTCATCCAATCTCTAGCAGCACTTCCAGTTTTCAGCAGCTCCCATCCTGCACCGATCCAACCTTTAACAATAATGCAATACCGCCCACGCACCTACAAATCACTCATCCCAATCATGATTTCCCCCACTACACAGTTCCTAGGTCTCTCCCTATTCACCATAATCCTATTCAATGCCCAATCGCTCACCAACAAAACTCTGATACTTAACGACATACTGCAGGACACAACCCCAGACTTTTGCGCCATAACAGAAACATGGCTCAAATCCACAGACATCGCACTCATTAACCAACTACCAACACAGACTTACGATTTCTTCTCCATCCCAAGACAAAAAAAAAGAGGAGGGGTATCTTCCTAGCTGCTAAAAAATCCTTAAGGTTCACACACCACCCCCCATCAGTACAGCTACTAACTTGAACTAGGATTGTTCAAATCAGAACATCTCCAAATCCTTCTAGTCTATGCCCCTCCAGGCTTACTAGTCAGACTCCTCACCTATTATCGAAACTATAACTTTGCATCTCAATCTTGACTCCCCTGCTATAATCCTGGGCGACTTTAACTTACATGTTGACAAAGTCCCCCTTTCAACAAACTGTGAAGCTCTCCTCACCGCACTGTCAGCGATGGGTTTCAGCCAACAAATCAACAAACCCACTCATAAAGCAGGCCACACGCTCGATCTCCTCTTTATAAACTCCGGTATTTCTCTTACAAAACAACCAAGTTGCAAAAAAGTCCCATGGTCAGACCATTCTCTAATCTCCACCAGCTTTTCTCTACCTCGATCAGACTCTAACCTCAACTCAAGACCCGCTTTCCTATACAGAAAACCTTGCACCTCGGAACAACTCAGCAAACTTCTAACTGCGGAACTACCACACATTGATGTCTCTACACCCAACTCTGCCCTCCAATCCTGGTCCAAAATAACAAAATCTATAGCAAACACTCTCTGCCCACTGACAACCAAAATAATGTCTTCTAATGCATCTAAACAACAACCCTGGTTTAATGAGGAACTACGAAAGCTCAAACAACTACTTCGGCAAAAAGAAAGAAAATGGCGCAAAGCACCTTCACCGACCTCTCTCTCTGATTACAAACGATCACTCCATCTATACAAAAGTACCACGTTGAAAACCAAAAGAGACTATCATGCCCGGAAGATTCATCATCTCATCTTTGACTCAAAAGCCCTATTCGCCTTTGTTTCAAGCCTCACCAAACCCATCACTCCAGATATCCCACCCGAACAAGCCCAGACTAAAGCAGACGAACTTGCCCTTCATTTCAACAAAAAAATATCGGATCTCCTTAATCAGAGGATTCCAAACTCTATTTCTCCAGTTAACACATATTTCACCCAAAACAAAGACATCCAGCTTAATGCTTTCGAACCCATAACAATCACAGAGATACAAACAGCGTTAAGGAGAATGAAACCGTCATCACACCCATTTGATCAATCCCTTCTAAAATGCTTCTTCTCATCCCTGACACAATAGCAAAAACCCTTGCAGATATCATAAACTGCTCTCTAGTACATGGTATCTACCCAGATGACCTACTAAAATTGCCTCAATCAAAGCCATTACTAAAAAAAACCAAATCTAAATGCATGTGATCCCAATAACTTCCGCCCTATTTCTAACCTCCCTCTAATAGCCAAAATTATGGAAAAAATTGGTAAACACCCAACTATCCAACTACTTAGAAGACCACAGTATTCTGTCCCCAAACCAATATGGTTTTCGCAAAGCAGCAAGCACAGAAACGCTTCTACTCTCACTCACGGACTTCCTTCTCTCTGGTATTGATAAAGGCCAAGCATATTTACTAATCCTCCTCGACTTCTCGACGGCCTTCGACACCGTCAACCACGCCCTCCTTCTAAAACAACTGGCAAACATTGGTTTAACAGGTACCACATTAAACTGGTTCAAAACATTTCTAGAAAACAGAGGATACAAAGTCAAAATTCACAATAAAGAATCCCAATACCACCCTTCTAATAGAGGGGTGCCGCAAGGTTCATCACTTTCACCCACGCTCTTCAATGTCTACCTGCTACCACTATGTCAATTACTTACAAAATTAAGCCTGAAACACTTCCTTTTCGCAGACGACGTACAGATCGTGATCCCCATAAAAGAATCAATCTCAAAAACAATGGAATACTGGGACACTTGCTTATTAGAAATTAAACTTCTCCTCAACAGTCTAAATCTTGTGCTCAATGCTTCGAAAACAGAATTCCTGCTCATATCACCGGACAACAATAACATACTTCCAAAACCACCCACACTCCTTCAAACAACCCCATGTAAGAGATCTAGAGCCATCCTAGACAATCGTCTCACCTCAAACCATTCATTAACCAACCAAACCACCAAGGATTGCTTCTACAAATTGCATATTCTGAAAAGAATTAAACCACTTTTCCACGCTCAGGACTTTAGAACAATCTTGCAAGCAATAATCTTTTCCAAACTAGATTATTGCAACTCGTTACTACTAGGCCTCCCAGCTTCTTATACCAAACCTCTATAAATGGTTCAGAACTCTGCAGCCAGAGTCCTTACAAATTCCAGGAAAATTGACCATATTTCCCCTATCCTCAGAAACCTCCATTGGCTACCAATCCACTATAGAATCATGTACAAGACCATCAACATCATTTACAAAACTATCAACCAACACACGCAAATCGACCTACAAATACCACTTAAAAAATACACTTCCGTCAGACCCATCAGGGAATATTACAAAGAGTCACTCCAAATTCCAAAGGCCAAAACCTTCCAACATAAATCCTTGAGTCTCAGAGCCTTCTCTTCAGCGGGTCCAGCCCTCTGGAACTCTATCCCACCAGATTTGAGACAGGAGCCATGCTTGCTAACATTTAGGAAAAGACTAAAAACTTGGCTTTTCAAAAAAGCATTTCCAAGTCCTGAATAAAACCTTCACGCAACAGCACAATTGGATCTATATACTGTGTCTTATTTATTCATATTCTATGGCATCTTTAGCCATCCGGTTACTTATGTTCCGTTTCATAGTGATGTACCGTGATTTACTCCGTTTCATAGTGATGTACCATGATTTACTCATCTTGATTTACTCATCTTGATTTACTCATCTTGCTACTCTATTACATTAATTGTCTGAAATGTAATTACATTAATTGTCTGAAATGTAAATATTGCTCTGTTCTTTCTCTCCCCTCTTCCAGTTCCAAGTTAATTTTTCCCCGTTTTATTGTAACTTTCTCACATCCTTTTTCTGATTCCCTGTATTTAAAAGTTCAAGGTTCTTATTGAGAATATTGTTTATTACGCTACGTTATGCTTTCACACTTTGTTAATTGTAAACCGGGTTGATGTGATGCCTGTCATGAAACTCGGTATAACAAAAACATTAAATAAATAAATAAATAAATAAATAAATATTCTCTACTCTTTTCTGAACAAACATTATGTTTGCTTTTTTTGTGACTGCTGCTGCACACTGAGCTGAGGATTTCAATGAGTCCAGGGTCCTTTTCCTGGGCAGTAACTCTTAATGTGGAACCCAGTAATTGTGGACATTGAGCTGGGATTAATTTTTCCTGATGTGCACAAGTCTGCACTGGTTCACATTATGTTCATCTAAACAACAGATGAAATGAAATGTTAATTTTGTTTATGCTGTTCTATGGTTCTGATAATAAAATTTTAGACCTGACCATAATTGTGTGTGTGTGTGGGGGGGGGGGGGGGGGGGGAGCGCTGATGGAGTCAAAGCAGTGGGGGTATCGATTCACTCAAATTGTTGATTGCTAATGCAAAATTTAGCATTGTGTATGTATAGCTGGGATTATTTTTCTCCTATGTACATCACTTTGCATTAAATTTCATCTGCCATTTAGATGAACTCACTGTCCATTCTGTTTATGCTTCTATGAGAAATGACTAAATACTGAGCAAAACAAGACAAAAAAAAGCCTCATGCCATACAAGATCCTTGAATTATTTCTTACCATGGATTGCTGGAAATTCTGCAGGAAAGAGGCGAGTTCATCTTTATCTATTCCATCTTTTGTCGCGGGAAAGTGCATAAACTGTACATTAAATATATTAAGGTATGAAAAGCTGATCATTTTACACATAATTCTGTCATGAACATAAAATAGGAAACACTACTACGAGGAATGATTTTACAAACCAAATAATTATCAATCCTCAGCACTAAATTGCTCTCCCCTGGTTTGGAGCAGAGCTTCTGCTGTTGTGTAGCGCAAAACTTTAAACCTGGGCATGAATTTGTGTGCATGTGTTTGTGAAGAGGGGCAGCAGGGGCGATGATGCACCTAAATTCAGCGCATGCAAACATTTCTGGTAGAAAGGTATTTATCAACTTCAGAGAAAAAAAAAATCCTATAAAAAAAAAAAAAAAAGTTGTTCGAGGGCCCATGCGCCTGTTGGGAACTCCCCCACCCACCACCTCATTCTGCTGGTTTTCACAGAGAGTAACACTTTAAGCAGCCTCCTTATAGTGCTCATTACCCCTTTCCTGACTTCACCAATACAACTGTCTAGTATTAAAACGGAAAGTAATTCTGTCTCTGCACACTTTGTATTGGTCATGAATATTCTGTTCGTAAACACATCTCTGATCATCCAGCCTCTAATGGTGCTTGCATTTCATCTAGACTAGTTCTGCCACCCATACACACGTTACAGTATTGCAGTGTTTTCACCAGGCAAGCAGGGCTTTATCAAATGAAGAGAATAAGGTATAGGAAACCAGCATACCCAAGTTCAAATCCTCTCTCTGCCAAGTCACTTCATCTTCACCTTCCATTGCCTTGGTTACTCACTCAGATTATAAACTCCTGAGGGTGGGGATTCACAATTCCTGTGTAGTTTGTTGTATGGCACCCCCTGGTTTAGAGTGCCTCATAAATACCAAAAAAGTGCAGACTTATATTGAGGGTGGCCAATGTAACCCTGATATTTAAAAAGGGCATGGGGGGTGGGCCGGGAAACTATAGACCGGTGAGCCTGATTTCAGTGCCGGGAAAAATAGTGGAAACTATTCTAAAGATCAAAATCACAGAACATATAGAAAGACATGGTTTAATGGAGCACAGTCAGCATGGATTTACCCAAGGCAAGTCTCGCCTCACAAATCTGCTTCATTTTTTTGAAGGGGTTAAGAAACGTGGATAAAGGTGAACCGTTAAATGTGATGTATTTGGATTTTCAGAAGGCATTTGACAAAGTCCCACATGAGAGGCTTCTAAGTAAACTAAAAAGTCATGGGATAGGAGGCGATGTCCTTTCGTGGATTCAAGGAATTAAACTTTTGCGGTCAACCCATACAAATGTTCCACGATGTTTCTAGAGTTACCCAAGTGAAGAGAAAGCACTTTCTGTCCCTAAAAACTAGATTACTAGCTATAGGGGCAACTTTCTTTTTAAAGTACCCATCTTCATGTTTTGTAACATATCAAGGAAATAAGTATAGTTTTAACGATCCGATGCATTTGGAGACCTTTTTGCAGGATAAGACTAGTGTTGAAGGAAGTAATGTGGCCCAATAAAGGTAGGGAATCTCTCTCATCGAATCTTTGTTAATATGGGAAAATTTTGTTGTTATCTCTCCCCCTATTATGGGTTCAGTAATTACAGTTATGAATGATTTGTGTATGTATCTTGGATAGTTATGATCTGTAAATTGCTATCTGTATATTTTGTTTAAATGGATTTTAAATGAAATTCAATAAAAATTTAAATTACAAAAAAAAAAAAAAAAAAGTCATGGGATAGGTAGCGATGTCCTTTTGTGGATTACAAGCTGGTTAAAAGACAGGAAGCAAAGAGTAGGATTAAATGGTCAATTTTCTCGGTGGAAAAGGGTAAACAGTGGTGTGCCTCAGGGATCTGTACTTGGACTGGTGCTTTTTAATATATTTATAAATGATCTGGAAAGGGATATAACGAGTGAGGTGATCAAATTTGCAAATGACACAAAATTATTCAAAGTAGTTAAATCTTATGTGGATTGTGATAAACTGCAGAAGGACCTTGTGAGACTGGAAGATTGGACATCCAAATGGGAGATGAAATTTAGGGGTAGATTTTAAAAAGCATTTACTCGAGCAAAACTGGTTTTTGCTCGAGTAAATACACTTTACTCAAGTAAGTGGGCTTTTCAAAATTGCTACAATATATGCCATTGAATTGTCCATAGGATTTACTCAAGTAAGTGCACTTTACTCGAGTAAATAGCTTTTGAAAATTGCTACGATAGTATGTCACATTTACATGCGTAACTCCTTTGAAAATGACCCCCTTAATGTGGACAAGTGCAAGGTGATGCATGTAGAGAAAAATGCCTCTGTATCACTCCATGGTGAGATTGCACCTAGAGTATTGTGCAATTCTGATCTCCACATTTCAAAAAAAATATAATTGCACTGGAGAAGGTATAAAGAAGAGTGACCAAAATGATAAAGGGGATGGAATGGTTTCCCATGAGGAAAGGCTAAAGAGGTTAGGGCTGTTCAGCTTGGAGAAGAGATGGCTGAGAGGGGTTTTGATGGAGGTCTATAAAATCATGAGAGTACTAGAACAAGTAACTGTGAATTGGTTAGTTATTCTTTCATGTAATAGAAGGACTAGGGGACACTCCATGAAGTTAGCAAGTAACATATTTAAAACAAATAAGAGAACATTATTTTTCACTCAATGCACATTTAAGATCTAGAATTCATTGCCAGAGGATGTGGTCAAAGCAGTTAGTGTAGCTGGGTTTAACAAAAGGTTTGGATAAGTTTCTGGAGGAGAAGTCCATAAACCGATATTATGCTATTACTGGCATTAAGCATGGGATCTACTTAGGGGCAGATTTTAAAAGCCTACGCCCGAAATCCAGGTGGATTTACACGCGTGGGGGGGTTAAGCGTGCTGGGCCTATTTTCAAAAGGCCCAGCGGTGCGCGTAAAGCCCTGGGCTTGCGAATAAGTCCCAGGGCTTGAAAAAATGGGCAGGGTTGTGGGCAGGGCGTGGGTGTGGCTAGAGGCCTCTCCACTGCTGCTGGGCCCGAGGATCGTGCGCCGGCCAAGGTCTGTTGTGCGCAAGTTACGCCTGCCAGAGGCAGGCGTAACTTTGGAAATAAAGGTACCCGGGGTTTTTTTGTTCAGGCTGGGAGGCAGGACAGGTAGGGGAAGGTGGGGGGGGGGGGGAGAGAAAGGAAAGTTCCCTCCGAGGGAACGGGGAAAGCCAGCTGGTCTCCCCGAGGGCTCGGCATGCGCAAGGTGCATTAATGTGCACCCCCATGCGCGCGCCGACCCCTGATTTTATAAAATGCGTGCGGCTGCGCACATGTTATAAAATCGGGCATATGATTTAAAATAAAAGCTCCATAAATTTAGACCCAACAAAAGTTGAAAACATTTCTTAACACAGATCTCTCTGGTAAACAGTTTAAAGGATGGTGTGAAAAGTAATTGCGAAATAACTTACCATTGGAAGGATCCAGCCAAATTCATGATTATTAACTCCTAGCAGGTAAGGAACAGGATTGCCTTCTTCCCCTGGTAGAAACTGTTCAGGACTCTTTTGAAGAAAGATGCCATCCACAACTATTGGTACCAATGGGACTTTCTAGGGGGAAATAAAAGCTTGCTAATTTTAAAATTCTTTTTTTTGAAATCCTGGCCAAGATGGCCTCCTGAAAAGCAAACCAAATCTAGAGAATGTCTTTCAGTTCTATAGACTGTTTACACAGCGAAGGAAAAATGTCGACCGGCTGATCACTGATTTCCTGAGATGCACAGATTTTTATAATTGGGCTTGTTATCCTAAACCTTGTGCTACAATGTAAGAAAACTGTTTGGCACAAAGAGGGTCATTTTGCAAGGGACCTCTGTGGGTAACGTAGTGCTGATATGCACTTAAGATTATGCACGCATGCATTACATGCGTGTGTTTTTAAGCACATAGAGGAGAAGCGTCCTCGGGGGTGGAGACCAGGCAGGTGGGGACCTCCGCGCATACCTTTTGATTTTAAAAAGCATGCTGGTAACTTATCTCAGGAAAAGTTTGCGCACCAAACAGCGGGTGTAATTGTGTGCGTGCCGTTTTGTCGGGGGGAGAGGGAGGGATTTTGAAAGCGGACATATCCATGCGAGTCTGCTTTGAAAACTGGGGAAACGAAGGCACATACTTGCTGGCTAACTCATGCACAATGTTCCTAAATTGACCCCCGTAAGTGTGCAACTGCCCAGAGGGGATGCAATTTTAATTAGAGGCGGAAGAGAGGCCTCTTGGGCCACCCCTTTCACATGTGTTACTGTCAAATTCAACTGATGTTATCAATAGCTTCACCTACTTTGGGGAGGGCGGGATCCAGAATCTCCTCCTGTGTTTTTTTCCTCAAGCAGCTCACCATGGCAGCAGAATCGGCTTCTTTGCAGCCAGAAATGTTTGCAATTGTCTGCAGAGCAAATACAGGGAAAGAAAGTACATGAGAACAGTTTTCATTCGTTCCTCAGCTGCCCTCGGGGAATTTATAAACAAAATAAAAACCATGAGAACAATGCTGATTTCAAATTTAAAGCTGAATTATGATCGTAAAAGCATAGCTAGAAATGTCAATTTACATTGACCTATTGTGTTCTAGTAATGGGCCAATCATATTTCTGAGAACATTATGATTTGTTTTTATGCAATCAAACATACCGTGATGACAATAAGACATGCCTATTGATCTTTTTATGGGAGTCGGGGATTTGATGGTGAAGTTTTGTTATTTTCAGTACCAAATAGCATTTCACGATCGTACAAGGGATAAATAGAAATATATTTAGGAACAAAGAGGTGCGGGAACATTTCCTGCTACTCGGTTTCCTTCTGTGGTACAGAAAATTTGCACTTGGTTATGATGACATTTATGTCTAAGTACATCCTTAAACATTAGAGACAGGATGCCAGGCAAGAAATGAAGTCAATTGGTGTCCACAGGCATTAACCAATGGCAGGGCAGCTTTAAAATATACAATGTCAACCAATTTCTGAGCAGCTTTAAAAATGCTTGATGACATCACAATAAGCTGTGACTTCGCTGAGATGTCAACAGAACAGAGCTGTCATTCTCCTACAGGAAACATGGGGAAGAAGGGGTTGTATGGTGGGAGGCATCAAAAGCACATAAAAGTTGTTATCAGGGGGTCATGGATTGCTCAGCAATAACTGTGGCACAAATCTGAATGAAATTGGAAAAGGTTAAAAAATTATAGGGAGACTGGAGAGGGGGAATACAAACACAATGATTTTGTAAGGCTAGTTTCCCTACAGGCTAAAAAAAAATCATAATTTTCCACTATTACATATTTACAATCACTTTGGGTGAGAGTTACTATTGACTGATTGCGTTTTGGTTCAACAAAGATTGGCAAAATCCCAGGCTTCATGAAAAGAAATTGGATCATTAAGATCTTGCGAGAGTCCTGCTAAATGACTTGACCGAAGATATGTGCAAGAATTTGAGCTTAGTTTACCATCAGAGCTGCCGAGGAGCAAGTGGAGGTCATGCTCTCAGGGGAGGGGCTTGGAAGAGAGAGATCCTCTACTGGTACCAAGCACTACTGAAGGGTGCAATCTCAGGAAAGGCTTCTTCTCTTCAGCCACTGGCCAGTTTAGGGACTCAAAATTGTCTAGGTAATTGTGCTGGGGAGGTGAGAAATCAAAATCTAATGACTGGTGGTGGGGCTGGAGAGGAGAAAACCATGTAGAAGGTAATTTTCAAAGGTAGTTCCCTTGGTAAAACAGGGCTTTGCCCGAAGACATGGCCTGTTCTAAGATTGCCCTCCCGATATGAGGGTAAACTTACACCGGTATGTCCTGTATGCACAGAAGCGTGCTTTAACTGAGAGGAGGCGGGTTGGGGAGGGGCTTGCACATACATGTATATTTTTATTTTCAAAAATATGCATCTAAATGTTTACAAAAAATTTCAGCATACATATTAGCAGGGCTGGCGGAAGTACTAGGCGAACTAGGCCTGGGCTTAGGGTGCCCCATAATGGGGGTGGTGGCATGACTGGGGGTGGGCATGACCAGGTGGGGGCGGCACAATGAGGTAGGGTGGGCTCATGGCAAGAAGGTGCCTAGGGCACCTAATCCCCTTGCACCGGCCCTACATATTAGCAGGTGTAATTGTGTATGGGTGGTGCTGGTGAAATCATTTTCACTTTGATTTTATAGTCTGTTAAAAAAAATTACCCTCTTAAAGGAAAAGAAAAGAAAAAATGTGAATGGCATCACCAAGAAAACTCTAAAAGCTTACATTTGCCAAGGAAGCTATTGCTTCAGGATCGGAGAGAAGAACACTAGGAATGCTTGCAACTCCACTCTCAGAGATGGCTTTCTGGAACAAACCCTTGGATAAAGGACAGAGAATCTGGAAAAAAAAGTGGGTTACAATGAGCTCAAGGACTGGAAAGTGCAATAAACTCTTGGCTGAGGATCAGCCAGACTCAGGCCTCACACCTATACAATCATAACACATTCTTCAATAGAGTCATCATCAGATGATCACAGAGAAGACCAACCCTGCTTAGATACATTTATAGATTGCCCTAGTGTATGTGTTGTTCCTGTGCTTTCCTACATATAAAATGTACATTTTATATGTAGGAAAGCACAGAGATGTAGAGATGGTGTTGCATAATTCAATGCATGCATATGGAGTAGAGGAGTCGCCTAGTGGTTAGAATAGAGGGTTGAGAACTAGAGATTCAAATCCTTCTGATGCTCCTTGTAACCTTGGGCAAGTCACTTCAGCCTCTATATTTTCAAATTGCGTCCGTTAAAGAAATTATGCCCTTTCCTTGAGCTGGTTGATTTCTGCACAGTGCACCAGTCTCATTCCTATTGTCAGGACTCAACTACTCAATGCCTTAATATACAGGTTTGCCCCACTTCTATTTTGCACCCCCTCCAACTGGTCCAGAATGCGGCTGCTTGGTGTACTTCTCTCCACGAACACATTTCTCCAGTTTTATCATCCGTCCATCGGTTACCTATTAAGGACAGGATCCAATTTAAGCTGGCTTCCTTAATTTACGGTGATCCAAAATTGTTAGGTCATTACAATTTTGTGCTTTTATAAACCTGTGCGCTCACTAATGTCTGAAAATAAAGCATTGCTGGAAGTTAGCACATCTTGAATGCCCCCGAGAATGGGCTTTTTCTGTTGCAGGCCCCGCATTGTGGAACTCCCTGCTTACCCAAATTAGGCTGGCAGACTCTCAGGCTTCCTTAAGAAAGCATTGAAAACTTTTTTATTCGAGCAGGCTTATGGTCTTGATATGCTCAGGCTCTCTTGATATGCATTCTCAAAATGTCTATCCCGTTTAGTTTTTACTTATTTTATATGTATCCTCTTTTTTTGTCTCTACTATTATGCTGTTTGTATTTAGTATTTTGTAATCTGCCTTGAACTATTATTCGTGATATGTACTGATAATACATTTTAATAAACACTAAATACTAAAAAATATTAAATTGCCTCAGGTACAACCATACCTTGGATTCATGAAAATGCTATAAATATAGCGGAAATAGGGCTCGTAATAAAAAGAAAGGGCGTGGTTATGCTAATTTGCAGCCTGCCACATCGCATAGGTAAATACCGCATGCGGCGTTGCATCAGGGCACACGGTGTTGTGTCAGCGCGTTGCTTCACACATGGTGTGTCATTTTACGCATTGTGTGCATTATTTTACGCATGTGTGTGCATTATTTTTTTCAGTTTATATATCCAGGTTTCTTGTAGCTGCCTCTTGAGCGTGTGTCAGGAGTTTGGAGAGAGGAGGTAGGTAGGCGATGTTGGTGGCAAGTTGGAGGTTCTTTATAGTGATTACTGAGTGAGTTGTTTTGTTTTCTGTTGCCATCTGTTTCCCTTTGCCTTGGTCTTTTGTCTTCTTTGATGGAGTGAAAGTTTTTGTTTGCTAGTACAGTTTCTCTGTCTGTCTGTTTTTTGGTGTTGAGGAATGGTGGTGGAGGTGTTGAGGAATGGTGATGGAGGAGTGGAGGAGTGGTGGTGGAGGATTGTGGAGGTGTGGAGGAGTGTGTGTGTGGAGGAGTGAGGAGGAGGGGTGGTGTGGTGGAGGAGTGTGGAGGAATGGAGGAGTGAGTGGAGGAGTGTTGGTGCATGAGTAGTGCTTGTGGTGAGGAGGAGTGAGGAGGATGGAGCATGAGAGGTGTGGGGAGAGAGGACAGGCGAAAGGAGAGGAGGGGGAGGAGGGAGGAGACAATGTGGGAGGACGAGGGCAGGAGTGCTAGGAGATGGAGGAGTAGGAGTAGGGACAGGACCAGGAGTAGAGATAGGAGGGAAGGGACAGGAGGAGGCGGGAGGGGGAAGGGAATAGGCAGGCGAGGACGGAGGGAGGAGAATGGCAGGCTAGAGATAGACAGGTAAGGCAGAGGGGAAGGGAGTTGGCAGGGCAGGGCAGGGACGGGGAGGGGGGGGGGGGGAATGGAGAGGAGAGGGGAGTGGGAGGGTGAGGAAAGGGAGGACACCTCTCCGGAAGCAGAAGGACGCCCCCTTCTGACAGGCAGGCAGCAGGACGCCCTCATCCCAGGGCTATGAAATTCAGTGTCCAGGATAATGAGATGGTCATTGCAGGGGTCCTGGAGCATTATGCCATGCTGTTTAGCAATCGGGTGGCTAAGAACTCAAAGGTATCTAAGGGCCACATCTGGCACAACATAGCCCAGGGTATCTCCAGGCACAGCAGAGTCCAACAAAGTGGGGAGCAGGTGGCCCACAGGTACTGGGACATCAAGGCGCAGCTGAAAGCCAAGGTGGTGGCCAGAAATAAATATATACGGCGGACCGAAGGAGGAGCCCCTTGTCCCATCATCCTCACCCCCAAGGAGGAGCACCTCGAGCAAAGGCTGGGACTGGATGTCTTCGAGGGCATGGCTGAGCGGCTGGACGCCATGCAAGCCGCAGCCAGTAAGTTCACCTCACCTGTAAATGGGCAGGCAGCAACACCCCCAAATAACTGGACTATTAGGCCCATTCCAAGTCCTAGGTGGAAAAGCCTCCATGGCGGGGCTTGCATGGTGTGCATTACAAGCAAATGTCAACTAATACACACACTTGTAAACTGCATATATGATGTCTTATGCTGTCAAGTTTCACACCTCCACCCCTACCTCAACACTAGGTATAAACAGTGAGCAGACTAGGGGAAATTTTAGAGTACAAGGCCTGAGGCCATGCATGCTGCAGCCCATATGGTCAACTCTCAGAGGCGCCCCTTCTCAAGAGTGGAAGCACTCGATCCCTGCTGCTCAAAAGCAGTGTGTGCAAAATGAATGCACACACACTGCCTGTTCTGAGGTATGGATTGCTGTGGTAAGGGAGGGACTTCCTAGTGCAATATTACCCCCAGAGACAGAGACTGACAGAGGGTAACACAGCACGTCACTCATCGAGTTGCATACTGCCACATATCTTTTGAGTATGGACTACATGCAGCACTGTGCACCTACACATGGGCAATGCATATGTTCCTGGAATGTTTGTCATCAAACAACATTGATGTATGTGACTGCTTGCCAATAACTGCTACTGAGGTATTGCTAGCAATGATCATGTATACCTGGCCTCATAAAACACATCTGTCAGAGCCATATATGATACCTACTTTGTTGGAGGTACTGACAAGGGCCTCTCAAGGCCTTAGGTGGCACTAAATGCGTGTTTGTCAAGAGAACAACACAGAAAGGCCATCAGAAAGGCATCAGAAAGGCCTGTTTGTCAAGAGAACAACACAGAAAGGCCATCAGCCATCATGCCAACCACATGAGACCTCTGGGAGCAGTAAGCCCTTACATTCAGCACTGTGTGCCATGTACTATGGAAGCAGCTTGAAGGCTCATGAACTCATCAACTGACAACAGTTTCTCTAACTAATGCTTTACACAGAGCAGATCATTGAGAGTGTAGGAGCACACCTGCCCTGCTCACCACTAACTGTAAAAGTGACTTATACCACATGAGGCACAGCATAGAGGACATTAGCTCTTCCTGATTCCCCACCAGCGAGACAGGCATGTGAAGGACCTGCAACCATTAAACCACAGAATCGAGTGGATGACATTGCAAATGGAACTATCTGCAAGCTGTTTGGCACAGGAATGCTCAGCCTATGTGCTTTAAGGGTGGTAACAGATCGCACCAGGACTGTAAGAGATACTAGCTATTGCTCAAAGCAAAATTCTCTGCATATTTTCTGGGTAGGTACATACGTGCATACAGCTGCACCACATGACTATCAGTGAGCCATAACTTATAGCACCCAGACATCTCAATATCTCTGTAAGGCTGTCTGTTCAAACACTCCTAACCGGTGGCTTCTATAACATCAACCTTTGCTCAGGATAGATAGGTGTACTCTTAGAGTCATTAGAAACTATATGGCGATGGTGACATCTCTGAGCTCATAGGAAAATACAAGTGAAGGCAGGACACCATCTGATTCCCAATCCTGCCTTCAAGAGCCAGACGTGCATCCTGGTGTGGGCTCACCGAGAAGCTAACCAAACCTACATGACATCATTTGATAAAGGCCCTCACCTACAAATTGCATAGGAAGGAGTAGTACGGTGAATGTGTATTGGGGTGCATGCAACCACCAAGAGGAATGCTAGCTTGGAAGGACCTGTGCGCCTTGTGGGAATGGCACCAGGTAGCACAGGTCCTTTACCCAAGGCTATAAGGGAAGGTGTGGTACTAGAGCACTCTGATGTCAGCAAAAGGGTTGACAACTGGCTCCAATTTTCAGGACAGGTAAATCCTGTTTTAATTTGGAACACATTACATGGAGGGATTTTATCCGATTTCTCTATAGCTTTTCCAAGCAAAACTAAGACTATCAATACCTGCATTCATGCTTGGGAGTAAGACCAGGACTGGATCAACATATCCAGGAAATCTGGATCCAGTTGAAAAACTGAGTCAGCAGTGGCTCTAAAACTAGTGATGCAGTGGTGTCAGCTGTGTCTTGGCAAGCCCATGTGACAATAAGCAGACCCAGTACAGGTATACAAGCTCACATGCACACGTTCGTCAGCTACCAAATGAAGCAGTAAAATGGGAACTCTGTCACTGAAACCTTTAACTGTCTACCTGCACCTTTAGGCTGTGCCTTTAAGCTTTAGAGCTATTTGATATTTACAGCATTTCTAGAGCTGTAGCTATCCATGCTCGGGGTGGCATCACACTTGTGGCACTATTTCATCTACTATCTCATCCACATGGCATCAGTAGTGTGGGATATACTTGGTTTTTGGGTACTTGCCAGGTACTTGTAGCCTGGATTGGCCACTGTTGGAAACAGGATGCTGGGCTTGATGGACCCTTGGTCTGACCCAGTATGGCATGTTCTTATTTCTTTCTTATGAGTGCTAGGATGGGGTCCGCAGGGGATGGCCAGCAAGCCAGACAGAATTAGCTAGACCAAACTATGAACTCTGGGTTTGTTATGCTTCTGAAGATGGACCCTTGGTCCGAGGTAGAGTTAGGTCCCTACCGTCAGAAGGCAAGGCTGGACACTGGTGGACCCTTGAAGACAGAGAAGAGATCTGGATGCAGGCGCCTGTAGGTCGTGTAGTCCAGATAGCTGGCGCCTCCAGCAGGTCGAACATCAGTCCAAGAGCCGAAGCTCGAAGGATGGTCAGACGCTGGTCCAAGGGTCAAAGCCTGAAGAATGGTTGGCAGCCGGTCCAAGGGTCAATACCTGAAGAATGGTTGGCAGCCGGTCCAAGGGTCAAAGCCAGAAGAATGGTCGAAAGCCAGTCCAACGGTCAAGCCCTGAAGAATGGTCGGCAGCCGGTCCAAGGGTCAAAGCCAGATGAAATCCAACCAACAGGGAGAGAAGCGGAACCAGGAACGGAGAAGCCAGGAACTCGAAGCACAGTGATACACCAAACTAGGAGCCAAGAAGCCAAGGCAAGGTCTGAGGAGCATACCTTGCCTAAAATAGCAAACCGGAAGGTGGAGACCACAGGGAGGAGTCATGACAATTTCCTGTCATGGCCCCCTTTAAGTGTACAGTCTCTACCGCGCGTGCGGCTCTAGGAAGGCCAGAGGGGGAGGAGTCAGCCAGGCCGAGCAGGTAGCCATGCGGCCGGGCCCAGCAGCAGCAGCGGCCTTGAAAACTACCCTAAAGGGACCTGCCTGCTTCAGCGGGATCCCCAGAGGCGACCCGATGCCTCGGGTAAGTCTTTGGCCCCGGTTGCGGACCGCCGCGACCAGCGGCCATGACACCTGGCTCCGGTTGCGGCCTACCGTGGCCGGCGTCCATAACAGTACCCCCTCCTTTAGGCCTCCCCCTAGAAGGTCTGGGTTTTTCCGGGTGTTCAGAGTGAAAGTTACGGAGAAGATTCTTATCCAGGATGTTAGTAGCAGGTTCCCAGGAATTCTCTTCTGGCCCAAATCCTTCCCAGGCTAGGAGGTACTCCCACTTGCGATCTCGTCTCCGGACATCAAGAACCTCACGAACCTGGTATATAGTCTCCTCCTCAGCCCTCAGTTGTAGAGCTTCTGGAGCCTTCCGAGAAGGCCAAGTCAGGACCAATGGCTTCAACAGCAACACATGAAAGGAATTGTGGATTCGCAGTGTGACAGGCAAACGTAGTTGATAGGTCACGGGACCTAATTGTCGTATCACTGGAAAAGGGCCAATATAGCGGGGGGCCAATCTCATCGAGGGAACTCTTAAGCGGATATGTCTGGTGCTGAGCCTTCTCCCCTAGACGAAACAGTGAAGCCGGTTGTCGATGTCTGTCTGCAAATTTTTTTGCGGTATTAGCTGCTTTGTGCAGCATCTGCTGGGTGTGAACCCAAAGTTTCTTCAGTTGCAGGGCTGTAAGCTGGGCAGCCGGGGATGAAACAGGCAGAGATAAAGGCAAAGGCGGCCTGGGTTGTCGCCCGAAAACAATTTGAAACGGTGACGCCCCGGTCAAGGTACACACATGAGAATTATGGGAAAACTCTGCCCAGGGAAGCAATGCTGCCCAATCGTCCTGACGAGTATTAACATACATGCGTAAAAATTGTTTTAAAGTTCGATTAGTATGTTCCACCT
The DNA here is from genome assembly GCF_901001135.1 of Rhinatrema bivittatum. NCBI lineage: Eukaryota > Metazoa > Chordata > Amphibia > Gymnophiona > Rhinatrematidae > Rhinatrema > Rhinatrema bivittatum. Next base: position 53,215,414 of record NC_042621.1, read on the forward strand.
GACCGTTAGCTTGAGGATGGAATGCTGTGGTGAAGTCCAGAGTAATGCAAAACTTGGTACAGAGGCTCCACCAATATCGGGCCGTGAATTGTGAACCACGATCAGATGTGATGTGCTGAGGTATTCCGTGAAGACGGAAGATATGTAACATGAATAGATGAGCCAGACGGGGAGCAGACGGGAGGGAGGGGAGCAGAATGAAGTGGGCCATTTTCGAAAATTGGTCCACTACTACCCATATCACAGTATGTCCTTCAGAAGATGGAAGATCCACAATAAAATCCGTGGAGATGTGAGTCCATGGTCTCGTAGGAGTTGGAAGTGGTTATAATTGCCCCCAAGCCTTCCCTGTAGGACTCTTGTGCTGAGCACAGATAGGACATGAATCTATATAAGCACGAATATCTTTGCACATCTCAGGCCACCGATAATGTTGTTGGAGAAGGGCCTGCGTCCGTATACATCCCGGATGTCCGGCCAACTGGGAATCGTGTCCCCATTTTAATACTTTATTACGAAGCCTCTTGGGCACCACAGTCTTGCTAGGTGGGACCGTGAAAGTTGCAGAGATGATGATGCGAGCTGGGTCAATAATGTTTTGAATTGGCTCCTCAATGTCCTGATTGGAGAAAGATCAAGACAATGCATCAGCCTTGATGTTCTTGTTAGTGGTCGATATTGCAGTTCGAAATCGAAACGTGTGAAAAAAAGTGCCCAGTGAGCCTGACGTGGATTCAAGTGTTGAGCTTGTTGGAGGTATACCAAGTTCTTATGGTCCGTGAAAACAGTGATACAGTGTTGTGCTCCTTCTAACCACTGTAACCACTCCTCGAATGCGAGCTTGATAGCTGGAAGTTCCTTGTTGCCAATGAATAGTTGTGTTCAGCTGAAGAAAATTTTCTAGAGAAGTAGGAGCACGGATGAGATGTCCCTGATGCATCAATCTGGCTCAGGACAGCTCCTGCCCCTTCAGCGGAGGCATCAATCTCTACTGAAAACGGACTTCTGGGATCAGGGTGTCGGAGGCAAGGTTGTAGTAGAAAGGATTCTTTGAGAGCCTGAAAGACTTCTTCATTCTTGTTTTATTGTAACTGCAATCTTTTGTTTTGAGCACCTGTTAAAGTTTCTTATTATGTGTTATCTTCTTTCACCCCTTGTTAATTGTAAACCGGCATGATGCGATTCCCATCGCAAATGCCGGTATAGAAAAACTCTAAATAAATAAATAAATAAATAAATAAATTCTCTAAAGGCCAGGCCTTAATGTTTGCCCCCTTACGGGTGAGTGCAGTAAGAGGCACAGCCAGCTTGGAAAAGTTCTGGATAAAACTACGATAGTAGTTTGCGAATCCAAGGAATTGCTGGAGTGCGCGTAGACCACTAGGCTTAGGCCATTCTTGGATGCATTTCAATTTAGTGGGATCCATTTGAAAACCTTGCCTAGAGATGATATATCCCAAAAAAGGTAATGATTCTTTTTCAAAAATACATTTCTCTAATTTGGCATAGAGTCGATGCTCTCTCAGACGTTGCAATACTTGAATAACATGTTGACGATGCATCTGTAAATCGCAGGAAAAAAATCAAAATGTCATCTAGGTAGACTACCACACAGACGTAGAGCAAGTCTCTAAATATTTCATTAACAAAGTGCTGAAAGACGGCAGGAGCATTGGTTAGTCCAAACGGCATGACAAGATATTCGTAATGGCCGTCTCTGGTGTTAAAAGCCGTTTTCCACGCATCACCCTCACGAATCTTGACTAGGTTATCTGTTCCTCGAAAATCCAATTTGGAGAATATCCGGGCTCCCTGTAGGAGATCAAATAGTTCAGCAATAAGGGGCAATGGATAGCGATCTTTGACAGTAATAGCATTCAGTCCTCAGTAGTTCATACAAGGACGTAAAGTTCCATCTCCTTTCCCGACAAAAAAAACAAACGGCCCCAGCAGGGTATGTGGATCTTCGGATAAACCCCTTCTGAAGATTGACCTGGATATATTTGGTCATGGCACGGATCTCAGAAGTGGACAAGGGATAGACTCTACCCCGAGGTGGTGTGATCCCGGAAGCAAATTAATCGCACAGTCAAAATCTCGATGGGAGGCAGGGTATCTGCGGCCTTTTTGGAAAAAACATCCGCAAATTGTCTGTATTGAAAAGGCAAATTCTACAAAAGAGAAATACAGATAAAACTACTAGAAAGAGTAATTCCTTTTAGGCAAGTTTTGTGGCATGCTGGGCTCCAATGAGCGAGTTTTAAGGATGTCCAATCAAACTGCGGATTGTGGCGTTGCAGCCAAGGAATACCAAGAACAACTGGATGAATAGCTTTCTGGAGGACATAAAAAGTGATCTGTTCTGTATGGTTGGGTGCAATGTGACAATGCAGAGGTACCGTATGGTGTGTTATTCTTCCAGGCAAGGGTTCTCCCTGGATAAAGGCGATAATCAACGGCCTTAGACAAGGACGAGTGAGAATATGAAGTTATTCCACCACTTCTTGCAAGATAAAGTCTCCAATGGCCCCAGAATCTACTAAAGCCAGTGTGGTAAATTTATGTCCTCCGATGATAAGAGTAACAGGCAAGGTGAGTGGGGGAACTGGTTAAGTGATGCCTAGAGTTACTTCCCCCGTGGATCCTAGGCTTTGTAATTTCCCAGACTTGTAGGAAAGCCCGCAATGTGATGACCCGACCCTCCACAATAAGGACAAAGGCCAGTCTTACGTCGTTTTTGACGTTCTTCCGGTGAGAGAGGGCCTCTACCCAACTGCATGGGTTCTTTGGCGATCCCCTCAGTGGTTAAGGAATCTCGAGAGGCCAAAGAGGATGAGTGTGAAGCAACAGGAATTGCCATGCGTCTTCTCGAACTCAGGCCTTCACGAGCCCTTTCCTGTAGACGGTGGTCGATTCTGGTGGCTAATTCAATGAGAGAATTTAAGGAGGACGGAAGTTTCCGAGCGGCCAGCTCATCCTTAATCCTGGCTGACAGTCCTTCGAGGTATATAGTCTGGAGAACACTTTCCTCCCAATGGAATTCAGTTGCTAGGGTTCTAAATTCGATCGTGTAGTCCGAGAGTGAACGTCCTCCTTGACGGAGATGAAGAAGGTCGGAGCCAGCGGCTGCTTGTTTTCCGGGGTCCTCAAACACTGTCCGAAATAGTTCCAGGAATCGTGGGAAATCTTGCAATACCGGATCCGACCGCTGCCACAGCGGGGAAGCACAAGCCAGAGCCTTGCCCTCCAGTAAGGACAATATGTACATAGTCTTAGTTACGTCATATGGAAAAAGGGTAGCTTAAAGCCGGAAATGCATGCTGCATTAGTCGAGAAATCCCCGGCATAGACGTGGTTCCCCGGCATAACGTGGGGGAGCTGGCAGTGGAATTACCGGCCGAGGGTAGCCATGTATTGCCGGCAGTGCTTGTGCTGGTGGAGGACTTGCGTGTGTTGCAACTACTGCATCCAGACGGGCGTTGAGTCGGTCCATAGATGCTGCCATGGATTCCAACATCCTCTGTTGTTCTATTATCTTCTGGGCCAAATCGGGAATGGCTTGCAGGACTGAAGCCTCTACCGGATCCATGGCCTTGGCTTACTGTTATGCTTCTGAAGGTGGACCCTTGGTCCGAGGTAGAGTTGACACTACCTAAGAGGGTAACCCCTCTTGGGTCCCTACCGTCGGAAGGCAAGGCTGGACACTGGTGGACCCTTGAAGACAGAGAAGAGATCTGGATGCAGGCACCTCCTGCAGGTCGTGTAGTCCAGATAGCTGGCGCCTCCAGCAGGTCGAACATCAGTCCAGGAACTGAAGCTCGAAGGATGGTTGGACTCCGGTCCAAGGGACAAAGCCTGAAGAATGGTCGGCAGCCGGTCCAAGGGTCAACGCCTGAAGAATGGTCAGCAGCCGGTCAAAAGGTCAAAGCCAGAAGAATGGTCGAAAGCCAGTCCAAGGGTCAAAGCCTGAAGAATGGTCGGCAGCCGGTCCAAGGGTCAAAGCCAGATGAAATCCAACCAACAGGGAGAGAAGCGGAACCAGGAATGGAGAAGCCAGGAACTCGAAGCACAGGGATACACCAAACTAGGAGCCAAGAAGTCAAGGCAAGGTCTGAGGAGCAGACCTTGCCTAAAATAGCAAACCGAAAGATAGAGTCCACAGGGAGGAGCAATGACAATTTCCTGTCATGGCCCCTTTAAATGTACAGTCTCTGCCACGTGCGCGACTCTAGGAAGGCCAGAGAGGAAGGAGTCAGCCCAGCCGAGCAGGAAGCCATGCGGCCGGGCTCAGCAGAGGCCGTGAAAACCACCCTAAAGGGACCTGCCTGCTTCAGCGGGACCCACAGAGGCGACCCGACACCTCGGGTAAGTCTTCGGCCCCAGTCGCGTAACGCCGCAGCCGGTGGCCATGACACCTGGCCCTGGTTGCGGCCCGCCGCGGCCGGCAGCCATAACAGGGTTGGCAGGTGTTCACCAACTCACATGCCACACATGCCTCTTTTGGTGTCACTATGAGGCAAAACACATTATGGCAGCCACATGTATTTTATGTCATCTTTACTTTCACAACTGTTTTTCCAGTACACTGTTCGGCTCCATTGTCAAAACAAATCCAGAGTAGGCATACGTGTGTTCTGTTACACACTGACCCAGACAGAGAAGCAGTGAGAGAAAGAAAGATGATAGCGAGCAGCAGCTAACACTCTACTGGCCTGGAAGGGGATGTTGTAGGTAAAGCCTAACATGCAAAGTAACGTTGAATAAGGTTTTGGCAAAGCTGGCTGCCACTCAGGGTGGTGTCCTCGGCTCATGGGGTGATACATGGGGGATAAGAACATACGAACATGCCATACTAGGTCAGACCAAGGGGTCCATCAAGCCCAGCATCCTGTCTCCAACAGTGGCCAATCCAAGCCATAAGAACCTGGCAAGTTCTCAAAAACTAAGTCTATCCCATGTTACTGTTGCTAGTAATAGCAGTGTCTATTCTCTAAGTCAACTTAATTAATAGCAGGTAATGGACTTCTCCTCCAAGAACTTATCCAATCCTTTTTTAAACCCAGCTACACTAACTGCACTAACCACATCCCTTGGCAAACACTAACTGCACTAACCACATCCCCTGGCAAACAAGTCCAGAGTTTAATTGTGCGTTGTGAAAAAGAACTTTCTCCGATTATAACTTGTTAATGAAAGACAGAGAGGACAGGACAGAGAGGACAGGAAAGGGGGAGGAGTGGCTCTTTATGTCAGAAACAATATCCAAGCATCTGAACTGGAAGGAAGATGGGGCAAAGAAGCACTATGGGCTGACCTAAAAAAAGATGATGGGGCATCCATTTTTATTGGAGTAGTTTACAGGCCTCCAAATCATATGGAAGAGCTTGACAGAGATCTGGTTGAAGACATCCAATAGATGGGAAAGAAGGGAGAAGTGGTGATTGCGCACGGTTGGCTGGGGCGCCATCTTCCTCCCTTGGCCGTTGGTACACGCGGGGCAGGCCAGCCTCTTGAGCGCCTAACGTGCGCGTATATACACGCATAGCTGACGTATATACGTGCATAGCTGCGCACATAACTGAGCACATAACTGAGCATACAACCGCAGTCAGACATACATGCACCGAGACAAATCTGTGCGCGCCCGATAGACCTAACTGCTAAACGGGCAAACCAAAGAGGCCATGGCCCCAGCAGCAAAGAAGATCAGGCAACACTCCCTTTGCGCGGCCTGCCATATTAGAGCCGCACAGGTTTACCTGGAATCCTGCCTGTGTCAGCACTGTGAGGAGGCCCAGGGAGGGCTAGATTCTCAAAACTTTTCCAAGCCGGGCCCATCCCAGTCAGAGGACGGGTTGGCCGCGACATTATCCGGCAGCTCCCTGGAACTGAGCAATTCTGGGATGGTGTCCTCCCCTGGAGAGGGCATTTCAGTAGCCCCTACCACGGTTCCCCCTGGGACAAATATGGACCCGGGGACCTTCTCTTAGTTGGAATTTTTTCAGGGCCTCCAAACTTTTGTTCAAGCGCAGTCAGCCCCTGTCTTGGCCCGGGTTGAACTCCAGCTGGGGGGGAGGCCAACAGTATCCCTGACAGGGACCAGACACCACAGATGATGACGAGGACTCACTGGAAGATGGTGAAATCCCTCCAGGCCTGGAACCATACAGAACCATACAGAACCATGCTTTGTTTCTTCCACAGAGATGAATTGCTGGTCCTAGTCTCCCTGACCTTGAAGATTCTGGGAGTTCCACGCACAGACCCTATGGCGGTACCAAAGAAGAACCCCATCCTGGTGTCCCTTTGTAAGGCCTCTTGGTATTTCCCAATGCTAGAAGCCATCCAGGAGCTGATTGACCTGGAATGGGACACCTCAGAGGCGAGCTTTAAACAAGGTCGGGCCTTGGAAGCCTTGTATCCTCTGGACCCAGCGGTCAAAAAACGCCTGCATTTCCCGAAAGTGGATGCCATGGTCTGCACCGTCTTGAAGCGAACAACCATCCCTGTTGAGGGAGGGGCAGCCTTGAAGTATGCTCACGACAGGTGGCTAGAATCCATCCTTAAGCAAGCCTTCGATGCGACAGCAATGACATTGCAGATCGCTTCCTGCTGTGCCCTGGTGGCTAGCTCCTGCTTGCTCCTCTTGAGAGAGGCAGATAGCTCTGGGGTGTATGCCAGAGAGGCGATTGAACCCACCACAGCCTTCCTGGCAGATGCAAGCTCGGACCTAGTACATACCTCAGCCAGAGGAGTAGCCTCGGTGGTGGCGGCCAGAAGACAGCTATGGTTGCGGAACTGGTGAGTGGATGCAACCTCTAAGGCAAAACTCTCAAAGATGACCTTTAAGGGATCTCTCCTAATCGGAAGCGAGTTGAAGAAGCTAGCCAGTAAGTAGGGTGAATCTCCAGTGTCTCACCTACTGGAAGACAGAAAAAAGACGTCTCAATGCCCCTCTCCTATGAGGGGTCAGAGCAGAGGCTCCCAATACTTCCAGCCCTACAGAAACCTGTCATTCCATTCACCTCGACCCTCGGGGAGGCTCAGACCTTTCGGAACTGGCAACCCAAGAGAGGAGCAAGTTCGGGTTCAGACTCGACCCGAGCTTTCCAATGAAGTTGGGCAGACCCATCCACAAGAAGAGGAAATAGGGGACCGACATTCCCTCTTCTATCAGTGGTGGGTCTAGATCACGTTGGACAAATTGGCACTAGACATCATACGAGAAGGCTACGCTCTGGAATTCCGCAGCATCCCTCGGGACAAGTTCATGTTACCACCTTGCCATTCCCACCTCAAGAAACTGGCAGTGGAATCCACACTGATAAGGCTCCTCAGACAGCCCAAGTAAATATGGGGCGTTATTCCATCTACTTTATCTTGTCCACGAAAGAAGGCTCATTCAGGCCCTTCCTGGATCTCAAGAGCGTCAACCATCATCTGCGGATATTGCATTTCCGCATGGAGACTATCCGCTCCGTAATAACTGCAGTGCAACTGGGAGAGTTCTTAATCTACCTGGACCTCTCCGAAGCTTACCTTCACATTCCAGTCCATTAAGACCACCAGTGTTTTCTACGCTTTACTGTACTGGGCTGTCATTACCAATTCTGAGCGCTACCCTTCAGCCTGGCAACCGCTCCCAGAACATTCTCCAAAATTACGGTGGTCATGGCAGCAGCACTGAGGAAAGAATAGACCCTGGTACACTCCTTCACGAAGATCCATCTCGATTGTCTCTTATGGTCTGGCCCTTGAGAGGACTCACCTGAAGAAGCGCGGTTACTCAATGGCCGTGATCGCCACCTTGCTCAGCGCATGGAAGATCTCAACGTCTCTGGCATACATACGGAGATAAAGAATATTTGAAGCCTGGTGCGAGGACCACAGGGTGCCCCCGCGAACGGCCAAGATCCCCATGATTCTGGAATTTCTACAGGATGGCCTGAAGAAAGGGTTGTCCCTCAATTCTCTCAAGGTACAGGTAGCAGCCCTCTCCTGCTTCAGAGCAGAGGTAAACGGAAACCATCTGACAGCACATCCGGACTTGGCCCGTTTCCTAAAAGGAGTTAAGCAACTTCGACCGCCCTTAAAGTGGCCGGTCCCCCTATGGAACCTCAACCTGGTATTGGACTTCCTAGGAGGACCTTCCTTCAGGCCGATACGCAGTCTGTCACTACACCTATTAACACTAAAGACTGTATTCTTGGTGGCAATATGCTTGGCCCGTCGCATCTCGGAACTACAGGCACTATCCTTTTGGGAACCATTCCTTCGATTTACTCCAGGAACAGAACAGCTTTGCGCTGTTCCCTCCTTCTTAACAAATGTGGTCTCAGAGTTTCACTTCAATCAATCCATTTCCTTGCCATCACCAGAGGGACACAAGGACACAGAAGATTCCCGCCTTCTTCGTCATCTAAATGTTGGCAGACTCCTAGTGCGGTACCTAGAACACTCAGAACCAGTGCGCAAGACAGATTCTTCACAGTGGTAAGAAACAGAGCGAAGCGGCTTCGCGAGCTACTATAGCACATTGATTCAAGAAAGTAATCAAGGCAGCTTACGTAGAGGCAGTGAAGTGTTTACCCTTCAGGTCAAGGCTCATTCTACTAGGGCCCAGGCAGTATCCTAGGCAGAAGCCAATCTACTGTCACCCGCCGACATCTGTCAAGCTGCAACATGGTCTTCCCTACACACCTTCTCCAGGTTCTACTGCCTGGTTGTCTAGGCTCAAGAGGATGCAGCCTTTGCAAGGGCAGTGCTAACTGGACCACAGACAGCCTCCTGCCCCCAGCTGCCCAGGAGAGGTGCCAAAGAATCGCCCATGAGGCGAACCTCGAATCCATACAAATATGGGTAAGCCATTGTCCTACCCCTAGTTCTGGGCATCCACAGTACGGATGGTTTTGGCATTTATGTTGGTTGAGTACACTGGCGGTCTCCAGTTTTTAATCAAGTTTTTGTTAACCAAGGGTTTAATCCAGTTGTATCCAAATTCTAATCCAGTTATCCAATATATATGTCCACAATGGCTTTTCAAAGAGAATACTGAAGAGTTGCAGTCACTGCAGGGGTAAATCTAGTGTGATGTCAGCTTTGAAATCTGACTCCGTCTCCCATCTGCTAGCAGAGGAGCACATAACCCACTGGTCCTGAGTCCATCTGGCTACACGCTAGGAAATAATTTATTATCACCCTAGTTTTGTCACTCAGTTTCACTCGGCAAGCTGAGTTTCAAAGAATTGTTTTCTTATTTTCCTTTTCAAATATAAGCATCTACTCCATTGTATTCTCTGCAGTTCTAACATTTTGTGATGTTTATGAGCCTTCCTAAAGAGTCACATACAGCTCCTAGTCAGAGGCTGAGTAACACTGACATACTTCTGAGGTTTTATAAATCAGTTTCTTAAAGACTCTTTGTAATATTTACCAGTGTGGAAACACTTATTCCACCTGCCGACTCTCCAAATATGGTCACAGAATCTGGATCTCCTCCAAAATATTCAATGTTTTCCTGAATCCAATGTAAAGCTGCGAGTTGGTCCAAAAGCCCCCAGTTACCATGGGCATGTTCATCCCCAGTGCTGGAAGCAAAATCAGGAGGGAAACGCTGTTTCAAATGAGTCATTAGACATGAAAGTGTTAATAGGACAAGCATCAACATACAAGAAGTAATATGGTCTTACGACAATATTAGATGTTAAACAAAGTGGTGACTAATCAGTTATCCAAAATATTACCAAACAGAACATTTTGAAAAGCCTTTTCAGACACAATTAGCAACATATATAAAATTTCACATGAATATCACCGCAAACATATTAAATTACACATAAAAGATATTGTTCCAGAGACCTAGACAAAATTCAGTTTCCAAAGAACAGTTAATACATATTAACCCCAATAAATACACCCCTCTTCAAGAAACAAAAATATTAACAATGAAAGATATGTGTTTTTTGAGCCTTCCCAACTCAGGTTTTTCCTTGATTTGCATTTGCCATCCTAATATCACTCACTAACTTGGTTACGGCAGAAATTTATACTCTGTTGTCTCCTCAATTAATGCATTTTTTCTTTGCCGCTAATTTTGCGCTTAATGACCCTTGGTTCCCCCATTTTCCTTGTACTTAAGTCTTAGGGGGTTATCATGTTTATTTCTTTATAAGAGAATCCTCTTCTCTTTTTGTTTTTTGTATTTTTTCCTATATGGCTCTGTATTTCATTGACACGCTTGTTTGTTGTCTTATATTGTTATCAATAAAAATAAAATTAAAAATAAAAGAAACAAAAACATCTACCGTAAAATCCTATAATTCAATCAGTGTGAACTCTTGTTTATATGGAGTGTGCTCCACATATTTGATTGGTTGCCCTGACGTATTTTGATTTAAATCTTTGTTTTGGAGTGCGGACATGAAAGCTGGTTATTGGCATGGGTATCATGTGACCTTTTGGCGCCATGACATAAATGGGGGTTATTTTGTGTGACTGGTATTGGCATCTCTTTGAAATGCTGGTAATAATGCTAGAAGAAACTTGCTTTAAATATGGGATATGAAAGGTAGGGCTTATGCACAGTTCTTTGCTTTTGAATTTGAATTGTACAATCTGACCTTATGCAGACTTAATTGTTTGTGTGATGTGTATTATAGGAATAAAACAATGGCACTATGAATTTGGCTCAGCAACATACAGGTAGGTTATTGAATGAAAGACCCTATTTGGTTTACATGTTAGGTATGATCTTATGGCATTTTTCTTTCTTGGGTTTAGTTATGGTTTGGGATATATAATTGTGGTTGGCTTGATTGACAAACTGAAGAGTAGTAAATCACCTGGACCGGATGGTATACACCCCAGGGTTCTGAAAGAGCTAAAAAAATGAAATTTTAGACCTATTTCAATTAATTTGTAACATCATTAAAATCATCTGATGTACCTGAAGATTGCAAGATGGCCAATATAACCCCTATATTGAAAAAGGGATCCAGAGATGATCCAGGAAACTATAGACCAGTGAAACTGACTTCAGTGCTGGGAAAAATCATGGAAACTGTTATAAAGAATAAAATCACAAAACATTTAGATAGATATACTTTGATGGGATATAGCCTATATGGATTTACCCAAGGGAAGTCTTGCCTCACAAAACTACAATTTTTGAAGGGGTGAATAAACATGTGGACAAAGGTGAGCCAGCAGATGTGGTGTATTTGCATTTTCAGAAGGCTTTTGACAAAGTCCCACATGAGAAGCTTCTAAGAAAACTAAAATGTCATGGGATAGGAGGCGATGTCCTTTTGTGGATTGCAAGTTGGTTAAAAGACAAGAAACAGAGAGTAAGATTAAATGGTCAATTTTCACAGTGGAAAAAGTAAAGGGTGGATTGCCTCAGGGATCTGTATTTGGACCAGTGCTTTTTAATATACGAGGGTAAGTCAGTAAGTAAGTCACAAATCTCTCTACTAAGGTAATAAAACATATATCTGTAATGTTGTCATATTCCATAGATGGCAGCACCTTGAAGTGCTTATGTACATAAATAGTTATTTAAACTGTGCATGCGCAGGGGCTGTGTACACAAGGAAAATGGCTGCCGTGTTGACAGATTGTACGGTCGAAGAATAACGTGCTGTTGTCCGATTTTTATGGGCTAAGGGCTTAGTGGCAAAAGACATTCATAAAGAAATGTATCCAGTATATGGAGAGAAATGTCTCTCGCGTAAAGCAATTTACAACTGGACCGATAAATTTGCACGACATGCCAACGTGAACGACGAAACCAGACCTGGTCGACCTGTAGAGATTGCGACAGAGGCAACTGTGAAGCAGGTTGAAGAGATGGTTCACACTAACCAGAGAGTAACAATTGATGAAGTTACCAAAGAAATTGGGTGTTCTCACGGATTAGCATATTCCTTAGTGCACGATGCATTGAACTTTTGCAAAGTCTGTGCAAGATGGGTTCCCAAACAGCTGACTGAAGACAATAAGAACAACCGGATGGGTGTCTGTTTGGAAAATCTCTGCCGTTATGCAAACAAAGGTGAATCAATGATGGCACGTATTGTTACTGGTGACGAGTCGTGGGTGTACCACTATCAACCAGAAGCGAAACGCGATTCCATGCAGTGGAAGCATCCACTATCACCGACACCGAGAAAGTTCAAGCTTGTGCCTTCTGCAGGAAAGGTGATGTTGACTGTGTTTTGGGACCGAGATGGGATACTCTTAACCAGTTTTCAGAAGCGTGGTGAATCTGTTAATTCGGCTTCCTACTGTACTACTCTATTAAAGCTTAAAGGAGCTATTCGTAGAAAATGCCCAGATCTGGAAAAAAGAGGAGTGCTGATTCTTCACGATAACGCCAGACCACACACTTCGAATGAGACTCGTCAGACAATTGCGAACCTGCACTGGGAAGTTCTTGAACATCCACCATACAGTCCGGATTTGGCACCCAGCGATTTTCACTTGTTTGGCAAACTGAAAAGCCATCTCGGTGGTAAACATTTCACCAAGAAGTGGAACAAGAGGTGAAGCGCTGGTTACGATGCCAGCCAAAAGACTTTTACACAGAAGATTTTGACGGACTTTTCAAATGCTGGGACAAATGTATAAATGTTTGCGGCGATTACGTTGAAAAGTAGTTGGTTTTTCCAGAAAAACTGTTTGTGACTATATTCTGTATATTTCACAGTAAATAATTCATCTTTTGCATTTAAATAAATTTCATGAATATTAATCCCATGTATGTTTGTGACTTACTTACTGACTTACCCTCATATTTATAAATGATCTGGAAAGGGGTATGACGAGTGAGGTGATCAAATTTGCGGATGATACAAAATTATGCAGAGTAGTTAAATCTCAAGCGGATTGTGATGAATTGCAGGAGGATCTTGTGAGACTGGAAGATTGGGCTTCTAAATGGCAGATTAAATTTTATGTGGACAAGTGCAAAGTGATGCATATAGGGGAAAAATAACCCATGCTGTAGTTACACGATGTTAGGTTCTATCTTAGGAGTTACCACCCAGGAAAGAGATCTAGGTGCCTCAGTGGATAATACATTGAAATTGTCGGCTCAGTGTGCTGTGGCGATCAAAAATGCAAACAGAACGTTAGGAATTATTAGGAAGGGAATGGCAAATTAAATGGAGGCCGTCATAATGCCTCTGTAAAGCTCCATGGTGAGACCACACCTTGAATACTGTGTACTATTCTGGTCGCCGTATCTCAAAAAAGATATAGCAGCACTGGAGAAAGTGCAGAGAAGGGTGACCAAAATGATAAGGGGCATGGAACGTCTGCCCTATGAGGAAAGGCTAAGGAAGTTAGGGCTGTTTAGTTTGGAGAAGAGATGACTGAGGAGGGATATGATAGAAGTCTACAAAATCATTAAAGGACTTGAACAAGTTAATGTAAATCGGTTATTTACAGTCTCAGATAATAGAAGGACCAGGGGGCACTCCATGAAGTTAGCAAGTAGCTTGTTTAAAACAAATTGAAGAAAATTCTTTTTCACTTAGTGAATAGTTAAGCTCTGGAATTCATTGCCAGAGGATGTAGTTTCAGCAATTAGTGTAACTGGGTTTAAAAAATGTTTGGATAAGTTCCTAGAGGAAAATCCAGAAACTGCTATTACAGTAATTAATAAGCAATAGTAGCTTGTGATTTATATAATGTTTAGGTACTTGCCAGGTACTTGTGACTTGGATTGGCCACTGTTGGAAACAGGATACTGGGCTTGATGGACCCTTGGTCTGACCCAGTATGGCATATCTTATGTTCTTATGTGATTCATTTGGAGAGATGATGGATCCTAGCTGGTTCTATAATTTATGTAAACAGAACTGCGTCTCCTTTTTCAGATGTTTGAAAACGATTGAGTTCAATGATTGCATACTGAAGGTATTATGCATTAAAGGATCTATGGTCCTTTCTGATTTTTTGAAAAGCAATTTGATACTATAGGATTCTTTTAACTTGCATGCACAACTCCCAATTCATTAAAGTGCAGTTTTGATTTGTGTTGTTTTTTGCCTTTTTATTTTCTACATAAAACCTGCAATTCATTGCTGGAGTTAATATGTATAATTGATGACTTTACAAAATATCGATAACTAATATTGCACTAAATCCCTCTGATGCAGCTCACGAAGAGCAACTGAGATTGTTGGAATGTATATATTTAGGCTGATAGGCATTCACCTTTCTTCAGCTATTGGATTTTATGCGGGTCTCTGGTGTAATATTTTCTATGTGTGATTTAATGTGAATTTGTTTATTGTGATTTCCATGGGGAATTTTATAGATGGTGTTAACTGTGTTTGAATTGGCTTTTCAAGTAAATTATTCTTTATAGTAAGATCTTGAATAACTGATTGATCACCATTCTAGGTTTAATATCTAATGTTAATAGGACATGTAAGAAAAATACTGATTTATTTCCAAGTATTTTGAGATATGCTAAGCAGAATATAAAATGATCTTACCTAAAGAATCCCAGGACTCCTAATCTGTACTGAATTGACACCATCACCACGTTTTCATAGGAGGATAATACAGATCCATCAAAAAATGATGCCCCTCCACTTACAAAACCTCCTCCATGGATCCACATCATGACCTGAAGACAGCAGAAATAGTTCAGATACAAAGGGAGGGTTTTGGTTTGGTTTTGTTTTTTTTTATCATACACCATGCCCGTCATCCATTAGTTCATTCTCAGTCTCGCCCTTGGCTCACACCTTCAGTTCCCACAAAGCTATACATAAGGAGAAGGCGAGCAAGAAGAGGATGGTTTTTTCCAAAGGCCTTCACCCAAATACCAATTCATCTGGGTAAGAGGACTGCTTGAAAAGTTCTCAGACTGGCTGGAAATACACACGAGCCGTGCACACATTTTTTTTTTTTTTTTGCCGCCTTAAAAATAATGTATCCCCCAAGGGCGTGTTTAGGTGGAGGGGAATAGAATGGCACGCGCAGGCTTGTTGTTATTTCACAAGCACGTGCCCCTTGTATTTTCCAAGCAAAGTTATCCTGAAAGAAAAAGCAACTGCAAAGTGTGCAGCCACTTTTAGCGCCCTTTTTTTTTTTTCCCCGCTCATTTTACAAAGTGAGAGGTTTCGCTTCGAAAATTTGCATAGAGTACACCTACTGAAAGTGGCTGCGCGCTTTACGCCCATTGCAGACTGTTTGAAAATGCACCCCAAGAGATTGTGATTCTTGCGCGTGATCTTAAATCCCACCCATAGCCTTGGTATCTGCCACCAGGCAGGGTATATTGCAGTGGGTTTTCAAACATATTTTCTTTGGATCCGATGAAAGAAAGCCACTTTGTCGCCATGACCCAAACCATAATATCTTCTGAAGTGAGTTTTCATTACATAAAGATGAAAGGCAATAGTTGATAACTATAATCCGCTTCACATTAAGTAATAACTGAAATGAGACACTGATGTTACTTGTAAACCACTTTAAACCATATAAAATAACTAAATGTAAAGAAAACAAGAAAAGATCAGCTTGTTTAATGTGACGGGTGGGCTTGCCTGTTCCTGATCTTCTTCTAAAATGATCAATCAGTACTGGGGGAAAGGAGGAACCTGCCCCCGGTGTCATCAGCAGAGGTTACTTCTACAATTGCATGAGCACACAAGGCTCTGGCCTGATGACTCTATTGACCAGTGCCCCAACCTCAGGCAGCGGAAAACAGCCCTCTGCTTCCTGCTCCAGCCCTTCCCCTCCCATGTAGCATGCATGGGACAGGTGTCGGGAGTGGTGAACCTGGAGCAGACAGAATTCAGTGAAAGCAGAGAAGAGCTCTCTGCTCCCTAAGCTAGCTCCTCCTCGCCTCTTGTTCACCTCCTCCTGTCTGCAGAGAACAGGAAGGGAAGGGGAGAAACTGAAGTGGATCGCAGAACAAAGAATAATTCAGTTCTTGTCTGCATATTTCTTTTTCTAATTTAAAATCCCTTATTCAGTATTTGGTGAGGATGTATGAACAAGATGAGGTACTCTGCTAGCGTGTTGGTTTTGTGCAGGGGTCTGTAGCAATCCAACTTGTTCTTTTTTCCCAATAGGAGATGTATTGGTGTTTTAGGACCCAGTGTAATATTTACATTGCTGCCTTTTCATAGGTAGGGTTGTTGCTGTTTGAGTTCTGGCAGTTAGTACTGTTTTGGTATGGTAAGTTTGCTATATAGATTCTGAGTAATTTTTTTTTGCAGGGTTTTGTGTTACTTCACAAATTGCCTGGTAATGGAGGGACTTTGTTTCACTATTAGTGAAGTGACAACATAATTAAAATATTTTTCTTATGGTGAGTAGTAAGGGAAAACATGGTAGTTTAGCCCAGCCAACCATTTCAAAGAATATCTTCTACTAATGTAATATGACTTTCTTCTAATTGATAAATGTAGGTATTTCTTGGGATTTTATCTTTTGTAGCCTATCCCATTTTGAAAACAGTTGCCCTAACCTGATAGGGTAGGAGTGACTGGTGATCGCTTTTGCTCCATTTGGACCACTAGAACCCCATGGAGGGTGTAAATTATGTTGGGAGGGGGAGTGGAGAAAGGAAAATTGGTTCTTATCTGTTAATTTTTGTTCCTGGACTACCACAGACCAGTCCAGACAAGTGGGTTTTGCATCCCTACCAACAGATGGAGGCAGAGAATAAAAACTTTTCAGGCACTGCTACTTAACTGAGCGTGCCACATGCAGTCCCTCAGTATTGACCTGTACCCAAGCCAAGATGTCTACTCCCAAAAACCCAAATGATTTCCCTTCTGGGTCGAGCAGAGAATCCAAGTTGGAGCCTCCTTATAACTCTGGAACTCCAATCTCCAGGGTAATAAACACTTCTAACCTTAACTGTTTAACCTATATACAATCTTTGCAAAAAATGTATTTTTAACATCCAGAAGCAGGAAAGGTCTTTTGCAAAAATAAGGAGGTGGGCACCTAGACTGATCTGTGGTATTCCAGGAACAAAAATTAGCAGGTAAGAACCAATTTTCCTTTCCTGTTCATACCCCAGATCAGTCCAAACAAGTGGGATGTATCCAAGCCCCCTTTACACTGGGCAGGAAACCAAAAGACAAGTGCGCAACACACTTTCTCCAAATGTCGCTTCATCTGGCACCTGAACATCCAGGGGGTAATGCTTGGTAAAAGTGTGCGAGGAAGACCATGTCACCGCCCAACAAATCTCCTGTAGAGATACCATCTGATACTCTGTTCAGAAGGCTGCCGGCATCCTAGTAGAATGCACCTGCATCCCCTCTGGAACCGATTGACCCTTACAGAGATAGGCTGAAATAATCACTTCCTTCAACCATCACGCAATCATGCTCTTAGCCGCTTTACATCCCTTCTTTGCGCCACTGAATAAAACAAAGAGATGATCCGACCTCCAAAACTCATTAATGACCTTAAGATATCGCAACATAGTTCAACGAACGTCCAATAAATGAGGTTTTTTAGCACGCAGTATATCGAGATGCCATTGGTCTCCTCTGAAGCTTTCCTTGAAAACAGCCTAAGTCTTCTACTTGAACTCGGAGTGAATTATAGGCCAATCCCTTTTCTAAGCCATCTTGCAAAAATGCCAAAACCTGGGAAACATCAGCTTGCAAAGGATCAAGGTTATGGTCCCCACACTCAAACACTCTCCACACTCGGATATACGCCAGAGAAGTGGATGGTCTCCTAGCCTGAAGCAAAGTAGCAATCACTGACTCTGAATACCCGTTCAAGTAAAAATGTCACCTCTCAAAAGCCAGGCCACTAGATAAAAGCGATCTGCCTGTTCTGAAAAGATGGGCCCCTGTCAGCAACCTCTGCAGTTGCCCTAACCAGATGGCACTGTTCACTGCCCGAAGAACCAAATCAGCAAACCACGGATGACACGGCCACTCTGGTGCCACGATAATCACTCTTCCTGGATATTGCTTGATGCCTCATAACACTTGGCCTATGAGAGACCACGGGGAAACACATACAGCAGCAGCCTTGTCGATCAAGGTTGAACCAGAGCCGAACTCCCTTCTGTGGCTGAAAAACCTGTCTAACTTGGCATTTCTTCGAGACACCATGAGATCAAACTGGGGCTTGCTCCACCTGCACCAAATGAGGGCAAAGGATTCCACTGACAACTCCCATTGCCCAGGATCCAGCTGCTGCCTGCTGAGATAGTCCACTTGCACATTGTCCACTCCGGCTACTTGAGAAACTGATATCCCTGCTAGATGTTTCTCTACCCAGACAAAGAGCTCCTGAGCCACTAGCTGACACTTTGTCCCACCCTGTCGATAGATGTATGCCACCGTTGTCACATTGTCTGAGAACACTCATACCGCATGCCCCTGAATCTGCAGGAGAAAGGCAAGTAACACCCTAAGAACCACCCTTGATTCCAACTGGTTGATCGACCAGAACGCTTCCACTGGCGACCACTGCCCTTGAGCCATCTGTCCTTGATACACTGCTCCTCAACCACTGAGGCTGGCATCTGTAATCACTGCCACCCAGTCCGAGACCTCCAGGTCCACTCCTTTCTCCAAATTGGGACGCGACAGCCATCACGAGAGACTGGATCTGGATTCCCTCTGAAGTGGTAACGGTAATTGAAACTCCTCCGACAATGGATTCCAATGGGACAAAAGAGCTCACCGGAAAGGCCACATGTGAGCAAATGCCCATGGGACCAACTCCAGTGTAGATGCCATAGAACCCAGAACCTGAAAATAATCACAGACTCTGGGTATCAAAAGATGCAGCAGATGAAGCACTTGAGCCTGCAACTTGACCATCCTCTCCAAGGTATGGAACACCTTGCCTAATCTGGTATTGAACTACGCCCCCAGATACTCCAATGTCTGGGCTGGCTCCAGGTCGTTCTTTGCTAGGTTTATCACCCAGCCCAGGGACCTCAAGTGCTCCATGACGCATCAAATCAAACAGCGACAATCTATCTCCGACTACGCCCAGATCAGCCAATCATCCAGGTACAGATGCACCAGGATCCCCTCCTTTTGAGGGCCGCCACCACCACCACCATCACCTTTATAAAAGTCCTTGGCACTGTTGCCAACCCAAAGGGAAGTGCTCAAAACTGAAAATGCTCTCCTAGCACCGTGAATCGCAGAAATGTTTGACAGTCTGAATATATGGGAATATGCAGGTATGCCTCCATTAGATCCAATGATACGAGAAACTCTCCTTTGCAAACTGCTGCTATCACCGTCCTCAGCATCTCCATATGAAAGCACGGCACCCGCAGCACTGCATTGACCTTCTGCAGATGGAGAATGGGCCGAAAAGTGCCCTCCTTGGGAATCATGAAGTAAACTGAATATCTTCCTAGTCCTTGCTCCCTTAGGGGAACCGAGACAATGGCCTCCATTTGCTGTAGCTGCAGCAACGTGTCCCACACCACTGCCTACTTGGCACGAGACGCGCAATAGGCCTCTCTTAATGGTCACAAAAATTCGAAGGCGTAGCTATCTCTTTTACAAGGAGTGATCTTAATCCACTCCTCGTAAAAGAGGGCTAGTCTCCCTCTGATGGCTTCCAGGGAAGAGTGGACTGCCCCTCCTTCATTGGGAGGTCTTACCTGGCCGGTATCTTTGGAAGGCCTAAGCGACCCCTGAAAGGACTGCTGCTTTCCAGAACCTTGTTTCTGCGTTGATACAGAAGAATTCCTATTGCAGTGAAACTTCCTTATATCTCAAAAGCGAGAACATGGCAGAAAGACCTTCTTGACAGTCTTCTTATCCTAGGGCAACTTGTTCCCGTTCGACTTCCCCAACTGCTTCATTAGTTGTTCTAGAACTTCTCCAAACGGCTTTCCTTCACGAGGGAGATTACACACCTATACTTTAGACCACACATCTGCCGCCCAATTGCACAACCTCAGGAGTCTCTGGGCTGCTACCATGGACACCAAATTCCTGGCCGCCATTTGGATCATGTTGTACAGGGCATCTGCCAAATAGGCTATCCCTGCCTCCAACCAAGCTGCCTGGCTGGCATCAACGGAAACACCTAATGTCTCCTCCTGTGCCTTTTGCACCCAGCACAAACAAGCTCTCTGCATCAGACTAGCACAGACTGCGGCACAAAGGCTCAACGCTGAGACCTAAAACAGTCTCTTCAACAGGATTTCCAACTTCAGATCCTGGACATCCTTCAGCATAGCCAACCCTGCCATGGAGTTGGTCGTCTTCTTGGAAGTCTCCAAAGCTCCAAGATCTCTTCCGGCAAAGGATACAACTTAGCCATAGCACTGGCCACCTTCAACCCTGCCTCAGGAGACTCCCACTCCCAGTCAACCAACTTCTTCATCTTCTTCAGCAAAGGAAAAACCTTTTGTGGTCCATGCATGCTGTCTAATACAGGGTACACTTCTTCATTGTCTGAATCCTCCTGTGTGACCTTGATCCCCAGTTCCTCCAACATGTGGGGAATGAGGGGATGCAGTTCCTCCTTACGGAATAATCTCACTACTCTAGGGTTATCCCCTTCTGCAACAGGAACCTCCACCACATCAAGCCCACTACCTGCACAGTGCTCACAGGATCAATACCCGGGTCATCTAGGAGCCGAAGAATCCCCTCTGACCTGTGCTGCACAACTACTCTAGGCTTCTTAGTCAAGCGCTGGGACTTCTGGATGGCTGGATGCTTACTCGCTGCCTCCCTCTTGGCCAAATAGGCCTTATGGAGCAGCAAGACAAAATCCATGGAAAATTCCTCCGATCCACTAGATCCCTTCACTGCATCCTCATCTGGCTCCCCTGCCCCTTCTATACCTTCTATAGGGCATTGTTCCACTGGAGAGAGCAGGGGAGGGGAGTCCCTGAACTCCCTAGCAACAGCATGCCTCCTGCCACATGGAGACAGGATGGCCGCCGTCTTCTCCAACCTCCCTGGGGTCTTCTGAATGGGGCCTGAAGAACGTGAGAGGCGACCACTTCCTGAGACCTCCGCGGAGGTCCCTTCACTTTCAGAGGCACAGCTGGTGCACAAGGAGGCTCCATTGAGGTGCGATTTCTTCACCCCCACAGGCCTGACACTTTCCCATGCTCCACAGGAGGCCCCGTGCTTCTGCTGCAGCCCACGGCAAAAATAACCTCCTGAGTGCTGCGATCTCTGTGACACTGCTGCCGGCGCTGTCTCAGACCCCCGGCACTGCAGGCGGGTCGTGTGCATCCCCTCTCACCCTCAGCAACAGCCTTAATGCTGCGACACAGCCAAGTGATCAGCACAGCTCTCAACCAAGCTCCTTTTTTTTTTTTTTTCTTAAAGAAACAGCAACCAACCAGCCCCGAGAAAAAGAAGGATATACTTTCCTGCTTCTGGCTGCTCCTGGTGGTCAGTGGAAGGTGAGAAGGCCTCAGAGGGAGCAAGGAAACTAGGACCCCTGGCTTCTCCTCTCTCTGGAAATCGAGGGCCGAGCCAGAATAGGGATAACCAAACCCCCCTGTTCTCCCTGCTCAACCCAAGGGATGGTCCATGAAGAAATCTAATACCTCGGGAAGCACCAGTCTTCACTAACTGCTCATCTTAAAATCCTTTTTCTTTCTTTTTTTTTTTTTTTCAATAATCTCAGATTGCAGGTTTGCACCTCTACCATCTGCTGGAGACAGAGAAATACCAGAGGACTAGAGGTAGCACTCTCAGTTAAGTAGCAGTGCCTGAAAAGTTTTTCTTCTCTGCCTCCATCTGCCGGTAGGGATGCGAAACCCATTTGTCTGGACCGATCTGGGGTGTGAACAGGAATTTCATTTTTTAATTCCTGCATGCTGGGGAGAGGGGGCTGGTGGTGGTAATGGCATTCTGGAATGAAAAGAAAAACAAATTTCGTTAGGCTTTTTTTTTTGTTTTTGTTTCATTTTCTAACAAAACAAAATGAAATGAAGTTTTTTGTTGCATTTTTTTCATTTTGTTGGAAAAGTAATGCAGACGTCTACCCCTTGACAGATTTGTTCTTGGGTCACTTTACCTCTGTTTCTCATTTATAGTGCTCATTCTCTCTCCCTTTTCTGCTCGCTCACTCTTTAAACCCACCTTCCCCATTCCTCTCTCTCTTATCACATACTGCTCACTTTCATCTCCCTTATAGCCCCCACTGCTAACTTCTCATGCCTTTTCCAGCTCCCACTGCTCATTTTCATCACTATCCTAGCCCCCCACTTCTCTTCCATAAACCCCAGCTCCCATTGCTCGCTCCGACATCCAGGGCTGTCCCTAAAAGTGGGTAAGATGGGTGCCCGCCGAGGCACTAAGCCAGGAGGTGGACAAGGGGAGACAGAGGCAAGCAATGCAAACCTACTCACCACCTGGCCCCCTTCCGTACTCTTTAACTCCCGCCCCCAGACTTATGTGTACAATTTTTGGGCTAGCCCAGCCAGTCCCAACATAGGGCCAGCCAAAGGAGCAATGCAAGGGGTGAGGGTGGATGGGAGGGGCACCATGTTTCCCATTGATGGTCTTGCTCACATCCCCCCATGGCCCAGCCCTTAACATTCCCCCACCCACTATTGTTCACTCTCACCCTCCAGCCCCCATTGCTCATTTTCACATTCCCCAGTGGGTGGCACTGTTATCTCCTCCATTCCTATTGCTCACTTGTCGACTTCCAGTTCGTTTTAGCTCTCAGTACCTGCAGGTCTACAAGCTGCAGTTGGCCAACGAAAACTGCCCTCTTAGGGACCAGTCCACTATCAGAAAAGTCCTTGATGAATCAGGCCCTCAGGGGCCTATGTAATAAGCATATTTCTGATTGACACAAAGTACCGGAATTACTTTTTCCTATTCTGTGTCTATGTGAAAAAGATTAATAAATCAGGCCCTACTAGTTAAAAAATAAATAGTCCAATAGTCTTGCTTACTGGCAACTTGGACTTCTTGCTGTGGTGTGCAGGAGTGTAAATATTTAGGAATAGACAATCCTCTGATAGCGGCAGGGAAGGAAAATCCACTTGCATAGCTTCCTTCATTAATTCTAAAAAATCCAGTGTCTGCAGGCACCTTTCAAAACAGAACAACAAAATGTTTATATTTATAACCAAATACATTCTGTGTCAGCCAATTTGCTAAGTTACTTGTGTTTATACATAAAAGAGATACCAAGAATGAAGCTGGTATAGCACAGGTCTTACTTGTGTCCAGCAAAGTTCAGCTGACTCATACGATTGCTGCCAAATTTAAATTTTGCTTCTACTCTTGGGGCCTTTGTACATAGTGTGCTAATGATGCGTTAAATAATTACATAGAAACATAGAAACATAGAAATGACGGCAGAAGAAGACCAAACGGCCCATCCAGTCTGCCCAGCAAGCTACGCACTTTATCCATTTTTTTCCCCTTTTTTTCTCTCCCACCTGTTACTATTGGCTTCCAGTACCCTCCAGCCCTAATTCCCCTCCATCCCACCACCAATTTAGAGAGCAGCGCCGTATCTGCATCCAAGTGAACGTCCAGGTCAATTAGGGGTAGCAACCGCTGTAACAAGCAGGCCACATGAAATCTGCAGTCTTTTGCCCGCAAGGGGCTTTAAACTGTAGTCATAAAGAGCATTCGATTTTTAATCATTTACAACCACCTCTTACAATTGCATTTTCTATTACCCCATACTCTTACCCACCCCTGTTTTTATTTTTTTGTTTGTTTTTTTGTTTTTTGTTTGTTTTTTTTTTGGAGATAGCAGCCGTCCATCCTTCCGCTCCGTGAAGGTGGAACACCAACTACTGGCCACTGGCATCCCGCTCCGTGAATGCCTCTGTGGCTACTGCCGCTCCGTGCAGTGTTTGAATGCCTCTGTGGCTACTGCCGCTCCGTGCAGTGTTTGAATGCCGCTGTGGCTACTGCCGCTCCGTGCAGTGTTTGAATGCCTCCATTTTATTCATGCCCTCTAGACTTGATGGATCCACAGTGTTTATCCCATGCCCTTTTGAAGTCGTTCACAGTTTTAGACTTCACCACTTCCTCCGGAAGGGCATTCCAGGCATCCACCACCCTTTCTGTGAAGAAATACTTCCTGACATTGGTTCTTAGTCTTCCTCCCTGGAGCCTCAGCTCGTGACCTCTGGTTCTGCTGATTTTTTTCTGACGGAAAAGGTTTGTCATTGTCTTTGGATCGTTAAAGTTTTTCAAGTATCTGAAAGTCTGAAAGTCTGAAATTAACATGCTATGTACCTGTTTAACATAGTCAAATATCTGGAAAAGGCACACCACCTCACACAAACAATTTACAAAAAAAATGAAGCGGTGAATCAATAAACCTTCAAAAACACACTATGGGCCTCATTTTCTAAGGCTATCGCACGCTTGAGCTACCAGCGCAAGCGTGCGTTAGCTGGAAAGCTTAGTGCAGGCCTGTGCTAGCTACATCGGGGCGGAGTCGGCCCCGGAAGAGGAGGAGTCGGGGCGTCACTGGGGCCGACTCCGCGAAGACGGTGCCGACAGCAAAAAGGTAAGGAGCCTTTTCGCTGCCTATTTCGCGCCGAATAACTACACATTGCCAGCTAGCGCAGGACCGTCCCCCACTTGGTCCCCCGTTAGCGCCGGGATTCACCAAGCCTTGTGGCATTAGTGAATCCAGGCCTATATGTACAAAAGTATCAAAATTCTATATAAAAGCGAGGGATTGTATCAGTCTTCAAAGCCACATGAAATCTGCAGTCTTTTGCCCGCAAGGGGCTTTAAACTGTAGTCATAAAGAGCATTCGATTTTTAATCATTTACAACCACCTCTTACAATTGCATTTTCTATTATAGTTGTCTATATCTCTTATCTATATCTATTAATTATTGTGTTTCAATAGAATTCTTCATGACTTATCTTAAATAATGGATATAAAGCTTGAACACACAAGCTGGCAAAAGACTGCAGATTTCATGTGACAATCCCTCGCTATTATATAGAATTTGATACTTTTGACATAAAGGGGCTGAAGTAATAAGACCCGCGCTGAAATCCGCGCTGATTTTTCTGCGCGTATATTTTTGGCGCGCACGGCAAAAAACAGCAGAAGCATGGGATGTAATAACGGCCGAGTATACTAATTAGATAGGCACATAAAATTGTGCACACCAAACATAAGCCCCATAATGTGCACAGTAACATGTGCTAATGGTCCTATGAGGTGAAACTCACAGACATCCATGCAGAAATCTGCACAGACACCCATTGGCATGTGAACACCCGCGATTGAGCCTTTCTTTTTCAAAAAAATGAATTAATTAGTGGTCCGGAAGTTGATGTGAAGGTGGGTAGAACAATATCTAATACCTTCATGACTGGACTCCGACCGCCAGTGAGGGCAATTCTGCCTCATTGAGAAGCTGCCTTCTCTCTACCCATTCCTTCCGCCACTTGGCTAACCCGCAAAAGCATTAAAAAAACGGTCTCCATACCAGCGCTTTCACTTACCTCCTGCCCTGACACAGGCCCTAAAAGTTCACATTAAAAAACCCGCATTAACTCGATCTCCCTGCTAGCATGGCTTCCTGCATAGATAATTGCCTCCTTTGTATGCCATTAGCATGCACTCACGCAGAAAACTCATGGGTCTCAATGAGCGTTTGTAAGCACTTTTTTCCTGCACATATAACCTTATTACATACCCGTTTAGGGCTTTGTGCACAAAAACGCATACAAACGCACATATAGACGTGCGCAAACCCACGATAACTTCAGTGCACCTTATTACATCAGTCCCATTGCGTGTTTTTGAAGGTTTATTGATTCACCTCTTCTTTTTTTTGTAAATAACCTATTTAGCATATGTCAGCATGTTAACAGTTAACAAGACTGCATATTAGCTAAACCATATTTCTGGAATAATCGAAGGCTCTTGCACATAGTGTGTTAATTAACGTGCATACACGTTTAGTATATTGGCTCCAGAGATAGCTATTAATGAATTAGAAGATAGGGATTGCTAACAATTAATCAACATTTATACATATGAAAATATACATATACAAGTATAATACTGAGTACTGACAAACTAATAACATAAAAACATAATAAATAAATAAATAAGTAAAAGTCTTACATGGGAGGGTAGGATGTAGCATCTCGAACACCTTTCCAGGGCTCAGGAGGCTGCGGAGGAGAAAATCTCAAAGGTCCGATTGGTGGTTTTGCAAATGGGATCCCGAAGTAAGCCTTGACGTGTTGGTCTGTGCTTTTTAGTTTGATTAATTTTCCTTGCAGTTTCCCATATTTGGTGGCCACTATGTGCTGCGAAACCTTTTTCCCTTTATAAAGATAGAATTTGAAGTGCTTACTAGGGGTTTTGATATCAAAATAGACTTTATTGATATTTTACCATCACTCACCAGTAGAATGAGTATGTCTGTCACACACACTCAAGTTCATAGACAGTTCACTTCAGTGCTTAGCTAGTACAAAGCCAATTTTCCAAGCAGAATTAACAGCTTGCTAGTGGCATTAACTCAGTATATCTTTCCAGGGCTATCCCTCATAGTGTGTGCAAATATTTTTGTCACATACACATACATACAAACCTGGACCAGATGGTATACACCCCAGGGTTCTGAAGGAGCTCAAAAATGAAATTTCAGATCTATTAGTAAAAATGTGTAACCTATCATTAAAATCATCCATTGTACCTGAAAACTGGAGGGTGGCTAATGTAACCCCAATATTTAAAAAGGGCTCCAGGGGCGTTCCAGGAAACTACAGACCGGTTAGCCTGACTTCAGAGCCAGGAAAAATAGTGGAAAGTGTTCTAAAGATCAAAATCACAGAACATATAGAAAGACATTAAATTAGTGGTACGGAAGTTGATGTGAAGGTGGGTAGAGCAATATCTAATACCTTCATGACTGGACTCCGACCGCCAGCAAGAGTATGAAATGCAGCACGGCTTTACCCAAGGCAAGTCTTGTCTCACAAATCTGCTTCACTTTTTTGAAGGAGTTAATAAACATGTAGATAAAGGTGATCCGGTAGATGTAGTGTATTTGGATTTTCAGAAGGCATTTGACAAAGTTCCTCATGAGAGGCTTCATGAAAAGTAAAAAGTCATGGGATAGGTGGTGATATCCTTTTGTAGAATACAAACTGGTTAAAAGACAGGAAACAGAGAGTAGGATTAAATGGTCAATTTTCTCAGGGCGGGGGTGGGCAGTGGCGTGCCTCAGGCATCTGTACTGGGAATCATGATTTTCAATATATTTATAAATGATCTGGAAAGGAATATGATGAGTGAAGTAATCAAATTTGCAAATGATACAAAATTATTCAGAGTAGTTAAATCACAAGCAGATTGTGATACATTGCAGGAAGACCTTGTGAGACTGGAAAATTGGGCATCGAAATGGCAGATGAAATTTAATGTGGATAAGTGCAAGGTGATGCATATAGGGAAAAATAACTGTTGTGTTTCCTAGCTGCAGCAGGCCCATGACCAGTTCCACTGAACCCCGATGCCTGGGTCCCAGACCTGGCCCTTCCTCCTTGACAGCAGTAGGCAGTTGCCTAGGCACTCGTGACCCTGCTTCGCTCCCTGGCTCCTCCAGCAGCTCTGCGGCCTCCTTTGGTCCTGGTCGGTTCTCCCCATGTGCGTCGAGGGGAGACGCCACCATCTCCTAGTTTCGACCTGCCTGCCTTAGCTGCGCGCATTCGCACCTTTGCTGACTTTAAAGGGGCCGCTGTGGGAAACCCTCCTGCGGCACCGGATGATAACGTCTCTCAACCTTGCGATATAAGGCAGGCTCCGCTATTCAGTCTTCGTGTTCCTGCTCCAGTACCTGATCCTGCCCCAGTCCATATTTTTCAGTTCCAGCTTCCTGTACCCCCTACCCTTTGGATGGATTCCTTGGCTTTGACCCTCCCTTGTACCTGACCTTGTCTTCAGCCGTATGCCCTGACTCCAGTTTGAATCTGATCTCGTCTCTAGCTAATTGTCTTTGGACTTGGCCTAATTTTAGGCACCTGCCTGCTCACAAGCCTGGACTTAATCTTATTCCTAATCACTTGCCTGCTTCTGTCTGTCCGGGCTTCTGGACCCTGGCCTTGTCTTCACTTTGCTCCTTCGGATCCTGTGCCTTCGCTGCTTCCTGGCACCCTGCCTTGGACACTCTCTCCGGGAACAACCATGTGGGGGCCCGCCTAAGACCAGCCAGCCCCGGTACCCAAGGGCTCAACCTGCGGGGAACGAGAGCTGGTATTGGTGAAGCTCCAGTCGGCCTCCGCTTCCATTTGGCCTTGACTCCTGATGGTGGGGACCCATGGGGGTTTCCCCATGGGTAGCGCCAACACCACCTCGGGCCAAGGGTCCACCTCCGCAACAGATTGCCAAGGTCATGGACCCGGCAGAGCCCTCCACTCTCCACGCCATCCCAGGCCTGGCCTGGCCTTGAAGATCCAGGAACAGCAGCGGTTCTTTGAGACGTTGGCTACCTCTATCAAACGTCTCAACGCCCATCTGGACTCTCATTCTGTTTCTGCGGCTACCACGACTGCACCACTCAGTTCTCGGGCACTGTCTACCTCAGCCAGAGCTCTGCTCACCCTGCCCGCTCCACCCTGCTTCAAAGGGGACCCGAAACTTTGCAGAGGCTTCATCAACCAATGCTACATGCAATTTGCTCTTCAATCTGCCGGCTTCCAAGACGACCTCATGAAGGTGACCTTCATCCTGTCACATCTGTCAATTTGTAACCTATCATTAAAATCATCCATTGTACCTGGATACTGGAGGGTGGCCAATATAACCCCAATATTTAAAAAAAGCTCCAGGGGCGATCCGGGTAACTATAGACCAGTGAGCCTGACTTCAGTGCCGGGAACAATAGTGGAAGCTATTCTCAAGATCAAAATCATAGATCATATAGAAAGACATGGTTTAATAGAACACAGTCAACATAGACTTACCCAAGGGAAGTCTTGCCTAACAAATCTGCTTCATTTTTTTGAAGGGGTTAATAAACATGTGGATAAAGGTGAACCGGTAGATGCAGTGTATTTGGATTTTCAGAAGGCGTTTAACAAAGTCCCTCATGAGAGGCTTCTATGAAAACTAAAAAGTCATGGGATAGGAGGTGATGTCCTTTTGTGCATTACAAACTGGTTAAAAGACAGGACACAGAGAGTAGGATTAAATGGTCAATTTTCTCAGTGGAAAAGTGTAAACAGTGGAGTGCCTCAGGGAAATGTACTGGGTCCGGTGCTTTTCAATATATATATATAAATGATCTGGAAAGGAATACGACGAGTGAGGTTATCAAATTTGTGGATGATACAAAATTATTCAGAGTAGTTAAATCACAAGCGGATTGTGATACATTACAGGAGGACCTTGCAAGACTGGAAGATTGGGCATCCAAATTGCAGATGAAATTTAATGTGGACAAGTGCAAGGTGTTGCATATAGGGAAAAATAACCCTTGCTGTAGTTACACGATGTTAGGTTCCATATTAGGAGCTACCACCCAGGAAAAAGATCTAGGCATCATAGTGAATAATACTTTAAAATCGTCAGCTCAGTGTGCTGCAGCAGTCAAAAAAGCAAACAATGTTAGGAATTATTAGGAAGGGAATGGTTAATAAAACGGAAAATGTCATAATGCCTCTATATCACTCCATGGTGAGACCGCATCTTGAATACTATGTACAATTCTGGTCACCGCATCTCAAAAAAGATATAGTTGCGATGGAGAAGGTACAGAGAAGGGCAACCAAAATGATAAAGGGGATGGAACAGCTCCCCTATGAGGAAAGGCTGAAGAGGTTAGGGCTGTTCAGCTTGGAGAAGAGACGGCTGAGGGGGGATATGATAGAGGTCTTTAAGATTATGACAGGTCTTGAATGAGTAGATGTGAATCGGTTATTTACACTTTCAAATAATAGAAGGACTAGGGGGCATTCCATGAAGTTAGCAAGTAGCACATTTAAGACTAATCGGAGAAAATTCTTTTTCACTCAACACACAATAAAGCTCTGGAATTTGTTGCCAGAGGATGTGGTTAGTGCCGTTAGTGAAGCTGGGTTCAAAAAAGGTTTGGATAAGTTCTTGGAGGAGAAGTCCATTAATGGTTATTAATCAAGTTTACTTAGGGAATAACCACTGCTATTAATTGCATCAGTAGCTTGGGATTTTCTTAGTGTTTGGGTAATTGCCAGGTTCTTGTGGCCTGGTTTGGCCTCTGTTGGAAACAGGATGCTGGGCTTGATGGACCCTTGGTCTGACCCAGCATGGTAAGTTCTTATGTTCTTAAGGCTTTAGCATGGGCTTCTCCCTTATGGGAGTGTGCGGACTCTCTTCTCCAGAAACTATCATGTTTTGTGACTACCTTTCGTCAGAACTTTGATGATCCAGGGAGGCAGCTGACGGCTAGTTCGAATCTTCTTCATCTGCAGCAAGGTCCCTGAGCACTCAATGAAAATACTATAGAATTCCGGACCCTCACAATGGAGTTGGGCTGGCAGGAGGATTGCCTTTGAGCCATTTACCTAGATGACCAGTCGCCCCAACTCAAAGATGAACTTGCAGCCCGTGAACTACCCTCCTCTCTTGAGGACCTCATCGACCTTGCAGATCACATTGATCATCACTTCCAGGAGCACCACCGGGAAGCTCGGGTACGCCGACGCCTCGCTGCGGAACGTTCTTGCTCTCCACCTGTGGTGAGCCCCGCAACCAGTAGAACTTTGCCGTCTATTAAGCTTGAGGAACCCATGTAGCTGGGACGTGGACATCTCACCCCTGAGGAGTGCCTTAGGTGGAGGCATTCGGGTCTATGCTTGTACTGTGGAGCTGCCGGACACCACCTGTCTTCTTGTCCCATCCGTCAGGGAAACTCGCTGGCCTGAGTTCAGTAGGGGTCCTGAACTTGGGCGCTACCTCTCCTGCCCCAGCTAACGCTACTGGCTACTTTGACCTTGAACTCTTGTTCCTTCCCCACCTTGGCTTTGGTTGATTCAGGAGCCGGCAGGAACTTCCTTGTGAAGGATTTGGCCCAACTCCTGGGCATTCCTATCTGTCCCATCGAGAAACCACTACTCATTGCCTCCATCCATGGCGACCCTCTACCTGGAAGGATTTCTCAAGTCACTATCCCTATCCACCTCCTCACTGGAACTCTGCATGAGGAGGAGGTAGAATGTTTCATCCTGGATGTCCATTCATCCAGTGGTGTTAGGATTACCATGGCTTCAGCGTCATTTGCCCCACTTTGACTGGGAAACCCTACAACTCACCGAATGGAGTTCTGCTTGTCATCGCACCTGCCTCAGGAGAGTGGAATCACCTTCTATGATCTCACTGGCAGTCACTGTCACTGCACCATATGCTGACTTTAGGGATGTATTCTCGAAGTAGAAAGCTGACATCCTTCCACCACACCGTGAGTTCGACTGCCCCATTAACATGTTACTGGGTACCACACCCCCTAGGGACAGGACTTACCCCTTGTCTGTACCTGAGACCCGAGCTATGTCTGACTATATCCGTGAAAACTTGGCTAAGAGCTTTGTCACAAAGAAGGATGGGTCACTATGACCATGCATAGATTATCGCGGCTTGAATGCCATCACTCGCAAGGATAAGTACCCTCTGCCTTTAATTAATGAGGTCCTCGATCACCTCCAAGGAGTGACCATTTTCACCAAGCTGGACTTATGAGGAGCCTACAACCTGGTTCATATCCGTCCTGAAGATGTCTGGAAGACAGCCTTTAATACCAGGGATGGGTATTATGAATATCTTGTGATGCCGTTCGGTTTTTGCAATGCCCCTGCAGTGTTCCATCGGATGATCAACAAAATCTTTTGTGACCTGCTCTACGTGAAGGTCGCCGCCTATCTAGACAACATCCTTATTTTCTCTAAGGATCTTGCTACCCATCGTTTGGATGTCCACACCATGCTGCAGCGCCTGTGGGAGAATCACCTCTTTGGAAAGCTAGATAAGTGCTTATTTGAGAAGCAGAGCTTACCCTTCCTGAGATATATCATTTCCTGACATGGCTTCTTCATGGACCTCGGTAAGCTACGAAGCATCCAAGACTGGCCCCGACCTATGGGCCTCCGAGCACTTCAGCAGTTTCTTGGTTTTACCAACTACTACCACCACTTCATAGTCAATTATTCTCTGGTTGCCGCACCCCTCACGGCCCTTACCCGTAAGGGAAGTGATACCAGAAACTGGACCCCAGAGGCTATTGCAGCCTTTCAAGTACTGAAAGACACCTTCTTGCTAGGACCCTACTTGCGACACCCAGACCCGAACCGCCCCTTCATCGTTGAAGTTTATGCTTCTGCAATCGGAGCTGGGGCAGTGTTAAGTCAGCATTCCCCAAAAGGGGCTCTGCGTCCTTGTTCTTGCTACTTCCATAAGTTCTCCCCATGGAGCAAAAATATAGCATCAGGGATCGAGAACTACTCGCTATCAAACTTGCTCTTGAAGAATGGCGCCCCTGGCTGGAGGGCACCCAACATCAGTTCACGATATTTACAGACCACAAGAACCTGGAGCATCTCTGGCACACCCAGTGTTTGAACGCTCACCAGGCCTACTGGGCGTTATTCTTTACTTGATTTGACTTTCATCTCCGATATCATCCAGCGAAGAAGAATTTCCAGGCTGTCGGCTTGTCTCGTTCGTTCGAACCCAAAGACTCCCAAGACGAGCCTCGGCATATTATAGATCAAGCCTGCATCTCTCTGTCTGCCACTGTGACTGTGCCTGCAGGGAAAACAGTGGTGTCCTGCAGGCTTCGTGAAAATGTGTTATAATGGGTGTTATGGTTGTGAGGTGTTTGAGTAATTCCTGGGTACTGTGGAGGATGACCACGCCCACAGGGAGGAGCCCCATGGGGAGCCAATTGGGCTAGACTCAGGATGCACAAACACTGAATTGTCTTTTATTATACAGTAGATGTAGGCCACCAGAGGTGGCAGAAGTGAGCAGGTTCTGAAAAAAAGCATTCCAGGGATCCTCAGCAGAGGGACCCTTCTCACCAAGTTGATATAGGGAGGTTCCGGTATAGGTTTCTGTTATTATTTGTAAGAGTTTTGGGTGGATCCTTGGACCTGTGGCAGATGACCACGCCCATGGGGGAAGTCCTGTGAGGGGCCACAGGTCAGGCTCAGTGTAGGACACACACACACACTTAGTTCTTTTATTATACAGGATTGGTGAACCACCAGAGGTGGCAGTAGTGAGCTGGAAAGTAGCCTGGTTGGGCTTGTAGTCCCTCAGGCTCTGGAACAACGATCCCACAATGGCTGTGCTGTAATGGAGAGAACTGATATTGTGAGTAGTAGCAGTATATGCAGAGTTCAGGAATAGAGCCTCGTTGGTAATGTACTCATGCAGCGGTCTCTCAGTATGGAGCACAGGATCTGGATTAAAGGCAGGCCCTCTAGGAGCGAGTACCTGGTTCCAGGGAACAGCTCTGAGAGACAGAGGTGGTAACTCACAGATGTTATAGGCAGTGGTGTCTTCCAGGCAGAAGTGAAGTCCAGGTAGCGAGTCCAGGAACATGGGCCCTCAAGGAGCGAGTACCGGTTCCAGACAGCGACCTGAAAGATAAGAAAGAGATAGACGCCCCTGAGGAGCGGATATCCCAAATAGAGTAGGTCCAAAGGAGGCAGAGTAGCAAGGTACGAAGAGCGAATCCCATCCATTCGGAAACCTTTGCTAACTCGATTAGCTAGCAATCGCGTAGGCCTTTTGTATCCTGGATGCATGACGTCATCTCAGGGGGACACCCCTGAGGTTCGTGCTACTGAAGGTACTTGAAGGAGGGCCGCGCGGCGCACGCCCTAAGGCAGATGAACAGCATGGCGAGAGGTAGCGCCCAAGCCGGTCCGGGGACGCCGGAGAGGACGGTAGGCAGGCGCCACGGCAGCCAAACGTCCATCAACCGCAGGAGGAGTCACCAGAGAGGTAAGGAGGGAGGACTGGAGAAGTCGGGCAGCGACAGTCTTAACAGTTTCCCAGCACGGCAAAGCTGTAGATGAGATAGACTGAAAGTTATATTACTCATTAGATGGTACCTGTGATGTAGAAGGTTTCCAACAGGCAGAAGTAGTTGGTTCCAGGCACCGAGGCAGGGAGAGCAGGCCCTCGAGGAGCAAGTACCAGATCCCAGTAAGGCACCTGAAAGAGGAAGAAGGGCCCCCGAGGAGTCGGTACTCAGGTTAGTAGTTATCCTGAAGGGCAGAGAGAGAGCTTCCAGCGGCTGCACGGAAGTGGCAGAGCAGCGTAGACCGGACGAATCCAATCTGTTGCTAACTCGATTAGCTAGCAAGTGAGGGCAGGCTAAATAACCGGATGTAGTGATGTCACTCGAGGGGGACGCCCCTGAGGTTCGCGCCATAGCCGGAATAAAGATGTGGGTAGCGCATGCGCATGTACCCTAGTAGGCCCTTGGGAGGAACATGGCGGAAGGCAACTCCATAGCCGTTCCGGGGATGCCAGAGAGGGCGGCTAGCAGACGCGGTGGTAGTCATTTTTCCAAGGTAAGCGGGAGGAGCCGAGAACAAGGTGAGGCATACGTGGCGAAGCCGTCTGAGACCGATGGACGCAACAATGGGCAAATGACTCTAGAGTAGCTGGCCATCCTGGACGCGCCCGGACTATGTTCCTCCTACAGCACTACTACTGGTGGCCCACCATGTCCTCCGACATGCATGCCTGCATAGACTCCTGTCTTACGTGTGCTCAACAGAAACCTGCTGTGGGCCAACCCTGGGGCCTGCTGCAGCCTCTGCCTGCCCCCGAAGAACCCTGTTCTTATCTATCCACCAATTTCAAGGTGGACCTTCCAGTGTTGATGGGGAACACTGTCATCTGGGTGGTCATGGACAGATTCTCCAAGATGGTCCATTTTGTTCTGCTTCCCACCTTGCCCTCGGCGCCCAAACTTGCGCGTCTGTTCTTTCTCCACATTTTCCGTCTCCATGGATTGCCTGTAGATATCGCCTCTGACAGGGGGCCTTAGTTTGTCGCCCGCTACTGGCGCTTGCTATGTAAAAAATATGGAATTTCCATCAGCCTAACCACTGCTTACCATCCTCAGGCCAACAGCCAAGCTGAGCAGATGAATCGCTCCCTCAAGTGCTTTCTCCATGCTTACTCCAACAACCAGCAAGACAACTGGGCCCAACTACTCCCGTGGGCCAAATTTTCTCATAATTCTCACATCGCTTCAGCCATGGGAGTCTCCCTTTTTTCTCTGGTGTACAGCAGACAGCCTCGGCCTCCTTTGCTGATTCCCTTTCCAGTGCCTTCTCCAGCAGCCCAGGCAACTGCGGACGCCCTCCAGGCCATATGGACGCGCACCAACCGATGATTACGTCAAGCAGACGTACATGCCAAGAAGTCCTCGGACGCCCTTCGCAGACCTGCTCCTGAATTCCAACCTGTGACAAAGTATGGCTGAGCACCCGCCATATCCATTTGAAGCTCCCCTCCCAGCGGTTCGCTCCCAGGTATATCGGGCCTTTCCTGGTTGCTCGACGCATTGGTCCAGTGACCTATCAGCTCCGTCTGCCATATTTGCTGGGAGTACAGAACTCTTTCTACGTCTCGCTACTCAAGCTTCTAGTACTTTCTTGGCCATCCCGTAAGGCTCCAGTACCTTCACAAGTCGTCTCAGAGACTGATACAATCTACTGAGTACAAGAAGTCCTGGATGTCTGGAGGAGAGGCTGCTGTTAGGAGTACCTCCTCTCTTGGGAGGGGTACAGTCCCAAAGAAAATTCATGGGAACCAGCTTGTAACATTCTGGATAAAGGGCTTCTTCAACAGTTCCACCAAACCCATCTGGGCAAATCCAGATCTCCGAGAGGGGGGCATAAAGGGGGGGGGGGTACTGTTGCATTTCCCGGCCATGGCAGGCCCGCGGCTGGCTCCACTCACCCCCAACGCCTGGGTCCCGGACCTGGCCTTTCCTCCTTGGCAGCGGTAGGCAGTCACCTACGTGATTGCGCTCCTGCTTCATTCCCTGGCTCCTCCGGCAGCTCCGTAGCCTCTACCAGTTCTGGTTGGGTCTTCCCACTTGTGTTGTGGGAAGACACCGCCATCTCCTAGTTCTGGCCTGCCTGCCTTAGGCATGCGCGCACCTCCATTGACTTTAAAGGGGCTGCGGCGGGAAACCCGCCAGTGGCCCCGGATGATGACATCTCTCAGCTCCACCATTCAGTCTTTGCCTTGGCAACAGGTCTCCACGGTTAGTGTCGTGTGCTTAGTTGCTGCTAGTTCGTGTTCCTGTTCCAGTACCTGTTCCTGTTCCAGTACTTGCTCCTGTTCCAGTGTTCACGTTCCAGTACCTGATCCTCTTCCAGTCCTTGTGTTCCAGTTCCAGCTTCCTGTTCCCACAACCCTTTGGACGGATTCCTTGGCTTTGACCCTTGCTTGTATCTGACTTTGTCTTCAGCCGCTTACCCTGATCTCAGCTTGTACCTGACCTTGTCTTCAGCCGCCTGCCCTGACTTCAGCTTGTACCCAACCTTGTCTTCCGCCGCCTGCCCTGACTCCAGCTTGAACTTGGTCTCGTATCCAGCTAATTGTCGTTGGACTTGGCCTACATTTAGGCACCTGCCTACTCACAAGCCCGGACTTAACCTTGTTCATAATCGCTTGCCTCCTTCTGTCTATCCGGGCTTCTGGAACCTGGCCTTGTTTTCGACTTTGCTCCTTCGGACCCTGCGCCTCCGCTGCTTCCTGGCACCCAGCCTTGGACACTCTCTCCTGATGAGTGGGCCTGAACAGAAAACCAACATGGAGAAGGAAATCTCCAGAATCCTCTGCTTTTCTTTAGCCTGCCTGGGCTGAATTAAGTCTAACGGGCTGATACAGTACAGTGCGCTCCGACGGAGCGCACTCTTAACCTGCCATTGGATGGGCGCGCGTCCATGGTGATATTAAGTCGGAGGTCCCGAAGGGTAAAAAAAGTAAAAAAAAAAGAAAAAAAAATTGAAGTCGGCTGGCGGCTGTCAGGTCGAAAACCAGATGCTCAATTTTGCCAGCGTCTGGTTTCCGAGCCCGTGGCTGTCAGCGGGCTCGAGAACTGACGCCGGCAAAATTGAGCATCGGCTGTCAAACCCGCTGACAGCCGCCGCTCTGGGCGTTTCTACTGCCGGGCCTCATTTAAATACTGTATCACGCGCACAAGCAGGTGGCCTGTGCGCGTGCTGGGAGAGCGGGCGTTCACCTGCTCTCCTGCAGACTTTACTGATTCGGCCCGTAAGTGACTCTCTGAGCATGACTTGCAGAATTTCCCTGGATATCTATAAAGGCAGAGAGGCTGGCACCAGAAAGGTGAGGCCTATTCATTGGGTCACAAAGAAGAAACCAACGGCGGGAGCTTCAGGCACTGTTCTCAGGAATTTTTATCAACACAGCCATAGATGTGTTAATTATCTTGACCAGTAAGATTTTAACAGAACAAAGGACTATCTCGAGAGTGAGGGCAAATGGGCCACGCCTGGGAAAACTAATCAGGGCAGTTCAGAGATAGTCACATCATGCTGTTGACATGACAACCTAGGTAAATGATTCTTTGGGCAGTCACGCAAGTCTAGAAGTTTCCACAATATTGTATATTATCTATAAAAGAAGGATTGGATGGGTTCTTGGAGGAGAAGTCCATTGCCTGCTGTTAATTGAGTTGACTTGGATAATAACTACCGCTATTACTAGCAATGGTAACATGGAATAGACTTAGTTTTTGGGTACTTGCCAGGTTCTTATGGCCTGGATTGGCCACTGTTGGAAACAGGATGCTGGGCTTGATGGACCCTTGGTATGGCCCAGTATGGCATGTTCTTATGATCACTTCCTGTATACGATGAGATGCTGGTGGACAGGTTGTCAGAGGCATTGTTCAATAAAAGATTATGTTTTACACTGAAAATCTAAGTGTTCTTATCTCCCTGGCCATAAGCGTCATAAAAACTGGCATGGCGCTTAACATTATGGCACCCCAGATGGAACTGGATGGCTGCGGCCATCGCTTGTGCAGTCTTACATCTGACTCTGCTGGACTGTGTCAGATCTAATGCTGATACTCGGACTTTAATTGGCTGTCCGAAATTTTGTTTATTGCATAGTAATTCCTAGGAACAGAGGTTTCTGATTTCTGGTGACTGGTTATTGAAATAGTAGTACCCGGAAGACAACAGTACCTGGAAGACAACAAAAGTAGTACCAGGAAGAAGTGAGTGCCCCATGGGAAGACAGATCTGTAAGTAGTTAATCATGCCTATATAATTAATTTGCAAATTTAATTTTCTAGGTAAGTAAGTAAAAGATTTCTTTTTTGGCCAATTGAAAATAACAGTGCACTATTTCTTTTGATCTACTTTGGAGACGCCCATTGTAGACCATTCTACTTATGGAGAACTTATTAAGAGTGATTGTGAATTATTTGTCTGTATATTTGTTAATAAAATGTGTACTGAAAAACTATACAAGGAGATTTAACAATAGTACCAGTTAGCTTATGATTGTAAGCCCTTGCCCTGCTTGCGAGGCTGAGGGATTATTAGAGGAACATAAAAAAAAGGGGGAAAGTATAGTTTGCAATCTGTTTTTTTTATTTATGTCTGATTGTTATGGCAGTTTCAGCACTTGAAAGGGCACTGGGAGCTGGAGAGTTAACTGAGTTGGCAGGTAAAGAAAAGGTGGAAGGGTAAAGCTCCAGGTGATTCATATGCATAGTAGGGATGTGAATCGTTTTAGGACGATTAAAATTATCGTCCGATAATTTTAATATCGTCTTAAACCGTTATGGAACACAATACAATACAGATTCTAACGATTTATCGTTATAAATCGTTAGAATCGTGAGCCGGCGCACTAAAACCCCCTAAAACCCACCCCCGACCCTTTAAATTAAATCCCCCACCCTCCCGAACCCCCCCCCCAAATAACTTAAATAACCTGCGGGTCCAGCGGCGGTCCGGAACGGCAGCGGTCCGGAACGGGCTCCTGCTCCTGAATCTTGTCGTCTTCAGCCGGCGCCATTTTCCAAAATGGCGCCGAAAAATGGCGGCGGCCATAGACGAAAAAGATTGGACGGCAGGAGGTCCTTCCGGACCCCCGCTGGACTTTTGGCAAGTCTCGTGGGGGTCAGGAGGCCCCCCACAAGCTGGCCAAAAGTTCCTGGAGGTCCAGCGGGGGTCAGGGAGCGATTTCCCGCCGCGAATCGTTTTCGTACGGAAAATGGCGCCGGCAGGAGATCGACTGCAGGAGGTCGTTCAGCGAGGGTTCCGGCGCCTCGCTGAACGACCTCCTGCAGTCGATCTCCTGCCGGCGCCATTTTCCGTACGAAAACGATTCGCGGCGGGAAATCGCTCCCTGACCCCCGCTGGACCTCCAGGAACTTTTGGCCAGCTTGTGGGGGGCCTCCTGACCCCCACGAGACTTGCCAAAAGTCCAGCGGGGGTCCGGAAGGACCTCCTGCCGTCCAATCTTTTTCGTCTATGGCCGCCGCCATTTTTCGGTGCCATTTTGGAAAATGGCGCCGGCTGAAGACGACAAGATTCAGGAGCAGGAGCCCGTTCCGGACCGCTGCCGTTCCGGACCGCCGCTGGACCCGCAGGTTATTTAAGTTATTTGGGGGGGGGGGTTCGGGAGGGTGGGGGATTTAATTTAAAGGGTCGGGGGTGGGTTTTAGGGGGTTTTAATGTGCCGGTTTTTCGATTTTTCGATTTTTAATGATTTTTAACGATTTTTCACGATATTTTACTCCCCCAAACGGCAACAATACGATTCCCTCCCCCTCCCAGCCGAAATCGATCGTTAAGACGATCGAGGACACGATTCACATCCCTAATGCATAGTAGGACACAGTGGGGGAGAACCGGTTTACCTGACTGGCTTTTTTTAAAAGGTATAAACAGACTATTGAGGAATTAAAGTTGTGGACAGTAAGTGAATTTAATTTAGTAGATTCTTACAGAAAGTTTGGTTTCGTCAGCTTTCTCTGGCTGGCTAACATTGAATCTGGGTAGAAGCTTATAAGATATTGGGTTTGCAAACACTAAATTTAAAAGATTTTAGAGCAGACATAGGAGATATATTGCATTTTTCATTCAGTTTTTTGTGGTGACAGGGAGTCATCTAGTAGATAATAGGAAAGCTCATGGAAACCAACCCTCTCATTAAATTGGTTTAAGTATGTAAAAGGACAGTCGTTAGATAAGCATTTGCAAGTCTTTGATTTATGGTATAGGCAAAGAGATTCTGTTTCTGATGATACTGAATGGAGTAAGATGCCCCCACCCTATGCTCCTGCTATGACTGCTCTGAATTCCTATCTTTTCAGGTGAACGTAGTTCTTATATCCAGCTTGCTGCATGCTTTTAGTCAGCTAGGTCAAATTACTTAGGCATCTTAAAGGCAGCCCTGCTAGTGAAAATAAATTGACATTAACTGCAGAAGACTCAGAAATTATACAGGATCTAGTACAGTCAGTATTGAATTTATTTATTTATTTATTTTGAATTCTTATATACCGACATTCCTGTAAAGTATACAGATCACACCGGTTCACAGTAAAACAGAAATGTCGCGGGAGGGCGTTTCATTAAACAATAAACATTAGAGCATAAGAACATTCGAAACGTTTGGAGAAACAAAGGAACAACTGCAAACCATTAGAAGCTTAAACCATTAGAAGCTGAATGCACCTAGTTTGGCTCTTGTTGATTTAAATTATGAGATTGATTTGTGGGTATATCATGGGTCTGAAGGATGGGCAGCGGCTGCTTCTCAGCATGACAATATAACCCCATGGCTTATTTCTCTGGTACTTTGGTGTGATAGAACAGGGGTT
Organism: Rhinatrema bivittatum; assembly: GCF_901001135.1. NCBI lineage: Eukaryota > Metazoa > Chordata > Amphibia > Gymnophiona > Rhinatrematidae > Rhinatrema > Rhinatrema bivittatum. Next base: position 53,256,258 of record NC_042621.1, read on the forward strand.
TTAATTAGGGGTTGTGGCATGTGCTGAAGCTATCTGTAAATTGCAAGCACATGTACCAGGGATTTTAATTGTCTTACATACTTCCCATGAAGTTAGAATACTTTTAGGGGATGCCCACATCTCCTTTACCACTACGAGAGTTGGTAAATATTCAGCCATATTATTGACTTCCACAGTATCACATCAAACAATTACAAGTAATTCCACTTTGCCTCAGCTACTGGAGTACCTCTCTTACATTTGCAGACTTTGCAGGTCAAGAGATTACTAAACAAGCTTGTTAATTAGCAGTTAAGGAATGTGTACAAACTAGAGCACAAAGGGTAGCAGGATTATGAACAGTGCAGCAGCTGCGTGAATCTGTGGGGAAATAGAAGCTGAGTACACCCAGCTGGTATTATCTGTTACACTTTAAATGTTTAAATTTGATATTACATGGTTCTCATTGGTCTATGCCCAACATGCACAGCCCATGTACTAGCATGTGGGTTCCAAATCTACAGACACTTTGTTCTTTGTGACCAGGGCTGGAACATAAGCTGTGGCTAGAAATGTTTCTCAACATTTGTCATTGTATGCTAGAGAAAAGAGTAAAGGAGCTGAAGATTTAACTAAACTCCCAATTAAGTTATATTCTAGGCAGATGGAGGAATTACATAAGCAGAAAGAGGGAAAAGTGTTTCTAGATAGAATACATGCTGAGAAAGTATCTGGGGTAAATGGGTTTTCGATAATGTGGAATATGGAACCAGTGGGAGTAATGCTTGGTATTCCCAGAATTAATTAATAGGTGCAGTAATCTAGAAGGATGGGAAGTATTAGAAGAATAAATGGCAGAGGTGTTTAGCCCTTCATAAGGAGCTAATTTTGATCCTGACAGGAGCACAGGTATTGAATGTTGATATTCATTTTGCACATAAATATAGAGCAAACCCTGAAAGAAATCCCCCATATAACATAATTAGTGGGAAAGGCAGACCAGGAAGATTTCCCGAGATTTAGAGATATAGAGCAGGGAATGGTTATATATAATGTCTGCTAGGAGTGGTGCAAATGAGGGCAGGAGCAGGAGAATACATGCTAAGACTAGTATACAGTTACAATGAAAAGAAGTCACAAGTCAGTTTTTATATGCACCAGATTATCCAGTAAATTTGTTAGGCAGGGATTTGTTACAAGCCCTGGAAATAGAGCTTTCTTTTGCACCAATCTCCAAAGTAGTGCATTCAGCCAGACAGTTTGTTAATTTCACATACAGACAGGAACAGTTTCTATAGGTGCCTGTTTCAGTATGGGCAACTGAACAAGACACTTATGGCAAAGTGCAAAGTATAGACTCAGTGGAAATTCAGTTGAAGCCCTTCTATTTTTTAAACCTTGTCCCAAGACCTTCAGACTTCCAGCTGGTGCATCTGTGATTATCTAAATGATCCATTAACTATAGTATTTACAGGATCTGTGTGCAATGTATACTACGGAACTACTTTTATAAACAGCATAGATAGGAAATAAAATAAATTCTAACAAAGTACAAAATTGTCTGTCCCAGGTTTCCTTTTTAGGAATTAAGCTAGGAGTTGATGGTACAAGTATTGACCGTGCATTGTATGACCCATTAACATAGGTGACAGATTTTCAATCTTTGAATTACAAAGCACTAACATTATCACCTTAAGAAAAGGAACACAAAGGGTTTTAAATCCCAGATGGAGAACAGCTCACTCTCCACACCTTGTGGTAGTTCCTCCCAGTTGCAGAACAAAAGAAACAAGAAATTCGCTTGACTGCTATTTGCTGAATTAAGGTATATCAGAATGTTAATTTCAATGATGCTGTAATTTCACTTTAACTATTACCTTACTTTATTGTATGCCAGATTTTATATCTTTCCAGATTGAAAAAGAAAACATCTTCTTTGCCATTTGAGCTGTAAAGCTTGAAGATTATATTTTTCCTCAGTTTGATTTTTTCATTTTTAAATGAAATTTAAAATTTTTTTAAATTAAATTAATTTTGATTTTTGTTTTATTCTGGATCGATCCAAATACTTTTTGAGCTCAAATGTGTTAATTGTTATCTGTCTTTTTGTGTTATGTGTGTCATGACACCTGAAGAATACAAGGAATGAATTTGTGTCAGTTTAGTGAAATGCATGTGTCTGTGTAATGACTGATCATTTAAGTTGTTTGTGGTCCTGACTATTGCATGTTACCTAATAATAAAGAAGGATTATTATGCAGATGTAGGGATTACCAGATGTAGGGAACTAAGGCCATGATGGAATTTGTCTCGTTGATTAATTTGAATTTGTTTTGCTCTTATATGAGGCTTTAATAACATATACATCTAAGACTGATTTAAGAGGCTATGCTCTGATGTCAGAAATCCACCCAGCTGAGAGAACTGCATACGTCAAATGTCATTGATTTCAGAAATCATCCCATCCTTTGCACAGAAGTCATCGTGCACCTTTCATTTTATATGGACCTTTATTTCATATGTGATAACTGATTGTCATAACAAAAAATATGAAATGATACACCTAGTCAATATTTTAGCTATGCACACATTTAAAAATGCCACTATTTAGATTTTAAGTTAATGATACAGACTGAATTGAGGCAGTCTTTAGTAGCCTTACAGTTCCAGCATTTTGTAGCATTATCCAGTCCTATACCTTATAATGAGTATATGCATTTACTTGCTGAGTCAGTGAAATGATTATTTGATATGTTCTCTTTTACTTTTATTTATGAAAGCTAATCTGATCACACTAACCAATTGCCCTGTCCCACTGCTGGCCACTTGACAGTGTGATATGTCTTGGTATAAATCAAATAGTCCCTTGAGGTAAATTCTGCCCTATTGCTGCTTCTGCACAAGTATTTTTCTGTACCCAATATACTGAATTTAGTGAGCCCCTTCTATTTTTCCCTATATACCTTTTTGGGCATTTCTTCCTGTAATACTACCTATCAGTTACTTAGAGTTTATTCACAACCTCTCACAGATGTGCTCTGGTAGTATGACACTTATGTTCACCTAGGTCGACTTCTGCCTATGACCAGAACATGTCTTATGCTTTGCAACACTTTTATAACTTGTCCCACATTATGTATGCACAACACAGTATGAGTCCTTCTGCTGATTCTTGGTTTTCCTCTATTTTCTTGGCTTCCTTCACTTTTCTGGTTATCTGCATTGATTATATCCCTGCTTGCCATTTTAATGAATATTATCCTGGGTAGTTGTTTACAATAACAGTATTCCTTGCATAGACTTGCCCAGTATACCTAGTATTATATGAGAAACATAATATTTTCATACTAGTCTCTCTTTGTTCTTCTTATCTTTACATGTTACACCACTATTATGGAATTACTTGACTCTGAAAGGTAACATATGTGGTCTTGCTATTATAAATTAAGTCCTTTTTATAACGCAGGTATCCTTATAGCTCAATTATAAAGCTATTGGATACCTAGTGACACTCAGTCATACTGCTACTATTTGGTACTTAAAGAGTGCGTGGCTATCTATGAGTTTCATTTACTTTAGTAGTGATCTAGAGGGATCACAACACACACACACAAGGTTAGTTGTTAGCCTACATACTTCAGCCCATTTGCCATAATCACTTCTCACAGTTCTGTTTTCACCTCTGGTACTTGGGTGTGCCACTTTTGCCATTTGTAAGTGGCACAAGAGGGAAATGATGAGTGGGCCTGAACAGAAAACCAACATGGAGAAGGAAATCCCCAGAATCCTCTGCTTTTCTTTAGCCTGCCTGGGCTGAATGAACTCTAAGTGACTCTCTGAGCATGACTTGCAGAATTTCCCTGGATATCTATAAAGGCAGACAAACTGGCACCAGAAAGGTGAGGCCTATTCATTGGGTCACAAAGAAGAAACCAACGGCGGGAGCTTCAGGCACTATTCTCAGGAGTTTTTGTCAACACAGCCACAGATCAAGAGTGAGGGCAAATGGGCCACGCCTGGGAAAACTAATCAGGTGTATATAGCAGTTCAGAGATAGTCACATCATGCTGTTGACATGACAACCTAGGTAAATGATTCTTTGGGCAGTCACACAAGTCTACAAGCTTCCACAATATTGTATGTTATCTATAAAAGAAGGATTACTTCCTGTATACGATGAGATGCTGGTGGATAGGTTGTCAGAGGCATGGCATCAGCATCTCCCAAGAATACTTATAGAGTAAAAGATTTTGTTTTACACTGAAAATCTAAGTGTTCTTGTCTCCCTGGCCATAAGTATCATAAAAACTGGCATGGCGCTTAACACTCTGGGATCAACCACACAGAGGCCCATCTAAGACCAGTGGGCCCTGGTACCCAAGGGCTCAACCTGCGGGGAACGAAGGCTGGTATTGGCAAAGCTCTAGTCGGCCTCCACTTCCCGTTCGGCCCCACCTCCCGATGGTGGGGACCCGTGGGGTTTCCCCACAGGTAGGGCCAACACCACCTCGGGCCAAAGGTCCACCTCCGCAACAATAACCCATGCTATAGTTACATGATGTTAGGTTCCATATTAGGAGGCACCATCCAGGAAAGAGATCTAAGCATCATAGTGGATAATACATTGAAATAGTCTGCTCAGTGTGCTGCGGCAGTCAAAAAAGAAAACAGAATATTAGGAATTATTAGGAGGGGAATGGTGAATAAAAGGGAAAATGTCATAATGCCTCTGTATCACTCCATGGTGAGACCGCACCTTGAATACTGTGTACTAGAGATGTGAATCGTGTCCTCGATTGTCTTAACGATCGATTTCGGCTGGGAGGGGGAGGGAATCGTATCGTCGCCGTTTGGGTGTTTAGAGTATCGTGAAAATCGTTAAAATCGTGAACCGGCACACTAAAACCCCCTAAAACCCACCCCATACCCTTTAAATTAAATCCCCCACCCTCCCGAACCCCCCCCAAATGCCTTAAATTACCTGGGGGTCCAGCGGCGGTCCGTAGCTAAATCGGGGGAAGGGGGAGGCCAGGAAAACCGGCACACTAAAACACCCTAAAACCCACCCCCGACCCTTTAAATTAAATCCCCCATCCTCCCGAACCCCCCCCAAATGCCTTAAATTACCTGGGGGTCCAGCGGCGGTCCGTAGCTAAATCGGGGGAAGGGGGCGGGCAGGAAAACCGGCACACTAAAACACCCTAAAACCCACCCCCGACCCTTTAAATTAAATCCCCCACCCTCCCGAACCCCCCCCCCCCAAATGCCTTAAATTACCTGGGGGTCCAGCGGCGGTCCGTAGCTAAATCGGGGGAAGGGGGCGGGCAGGAAAACCGGCACACTAAAACACCCTAAAACCCACCCCCGACCCTTTAAATTAAATCCCCCACCCTCCCGAACCCCCCCCCCCCCAAATGCCTTAAATTACCTGGGGGTCCAGCGGCGGTCCGGAACGGCCTCCTGCAATTGAATCGTGTTGTCTTCAGCCGGCGCCATTCTGCGCCGCCATTTTGCAAAATGGCGGCGCAAAATGGCGGCGGCCATAGACCAACACGATTCGACTGCAGGAGGTCGTTCCGGACCCCCGCTGGACTTTTGGCAAGTCTTGTGGGGGTCAGGAGGCCCCCCCAAGCTGGCCAAAAGTCCCTGGGGGTCCAGCGGGGGTCCGGGAGTGATCTCCTGTCGCGAATCGTTTTCCGTACGGAAAATGGCGCCGGCAGGAGATCGACTGCAGGAGGTCGTTCAGCGGGGTTCCGGAATGACTAACTGAACGACCTCCTGCAGTCGACCAGCTGAACGACCTCCTGCAGTCGATCTCCTGCCGGCGCCATTTTCCGTACGGAAAACGATTCGCGACAGGAGATCACTCCCGGACCCCCGCTGGACCCCCAGGGACTTTTGGCCAGCTTGGGGATGCCTCCTGACCCCCACAAGACTTGCCAAAAGTCCAGCGGGGGTCCGGAATGACCTCCTGCAGTCGAATCGTGTTGGTCTATGGCCGCCGCCATTTTGCACCGCCATTTTGCAAAATGGCGGCGCAGAATGGCGCCGGCTGAAGACAACACGATTCAATTGCAGGAGGCTGTTCCGGACCGCCGCTGGACCCCCAGGTAATTTAAGGCATTTGGGGGGGGGGGGTTCGGGAGGGTGGGGGATTTAGTTTAAAGGGTCGGGGGTGGGTTTTAGGGTGTTTTAGTGTGCCGGTTTTCCTGCCCTCCCCCTTCCCCCGATTTACGATTTTTTGACGATAAATCGGGGGAATTGGTATTGTATCGTGGCCCTAACGATTTTTGACGATTTAAAATATATCGGATGATATTTTAAATCGTCAAAAAATGATTCACATCCCTACTGTGTACAATTCTGGTCGCTGCATCTCAAAAAAGATATAGTTGCAATGGAGAAGGTACAAAGAAGGGCGACCAAAATGATAAAGGGGATGGAACAGCTCCCCTATGAGGAAAGGTTAAAGAGGTTAGGGCTGTTCAGCTTGGAGAAGAGACAGTTAAGGGGGATATGATAGAGGTGTTTAAAATCAAGAGAGGTCTAGAATGGGTAAATGTGATTCAGTTATGTACTCTTTCGGATAATAGAAGGACGAGGGGGCCTTCATGAATTTAGTATGTAGCACATTTAAAACTAATCGGAGAAAGTTCTTTTTTACTGAACACACAATTAAACTCTGGAACTTGTTGCCAGGGGATGTGGTTAGTGCAGTTAGTGCAGCTGGGTTTAAAAAAGGCTTGGATAGGTTCTTGGAGGAGAAGTCCATTACCTGCCATTAATCAAGTTGACTTAGAAAATAGCCACTGCTATTACTAGCATCAGTAGCATGGGACATATTGAGTTTTTGGGTACTTGCCAGGTACATTTGCCTGGATTGGCCACTGATGGAAACGGGATGCTGGGCTTGATGGACCCTTGGTCTGACCCAGTATAGTAATTTCTTATATTCTTATGTTCTTAAATTCAGTGACCATGTGTGCACTGCTTACTGATGCCTTTTGCACACACGCACAAAAAAAACCAAAACTGTTAGAAAGAGAACCAAGAAGGCTGGCAAGGCTATGCTTCTCTTCACTTCAATATGTCGATAGATCACCTGAGTGCAGTCAGACAAACACAAAAAAAAAATTAGTCTTCACTGGAATTGCTTCAAACGTCAGTCCTACCCTGCTCCAATGAACAGACAGAAAGCGGTGCATCTGTGTTTCTGAGTGAGAGCACTGTGATTACAGCAGTGAAGATCAGAAAAAGTCCTTTGCCAATGCTTTCTTTTCAAAAGCCTCTCTTTCAATCTAAGAGAGTTTTTGAACTCACAAAGCAGAGCAAATTGAGTTTCTTTGCACTTGCTTTGACCTTTCGGTTGGAGAATATCTGCTTCACTTAATCCAGGCGTTAGCTATAGGCTAATTAAAAAAATGTTTCACCTTTATTGTCTTCTGTACTATTTCCCTAGGTTTCCCACCCAATGTCCTCAGGCAAGGGTTGGTTGCTATAATTACCAGTTAGACCCAGCAACTTTCTCAATACAGCCGTTTTGAAAGTGCCATAGACTAGAATGGAAAGAAAAATGAATAAATGAGACAAAAATGTTTATATTTGTGGGCACTCTCCATTTGTTTGTGGGTCCATAAATGAAATGGAAATGATCTCATTTTTTGCATTTTATCCATCTGTTTCAAATGAATGCATATCCCTACAAAGTAGCAATTATAACCTTCTGAATCATTTTTTATTTACCTTTTAGGACCCTAAAGAACTACTGCCCTGCTTGTTACTGATAAGTAATAACATATTTCACATAAGTACCAAGCCCTCTCTTAACATGGAAATAAATCACTCAGGACAGCTGAGGCTGTGTTGCGGTCTGCACCGCTTCCTCTCCCTTGTGCCTGACCAGTGCCTACCTTCGCGGCTGGAGATGCCGCGCTCCGCAACCCCAGGATCCCAAGACGCCGATGGCTCCACGTGGCGTCCGCCATTTCCTGCCTGTTTCGCCGCGGCCTCACGCGCGCGAGTACGCTCACTTTGTGCGTCCAGCACCCGGAAGTCGAGCCCCGCCTGCGAGGATGACGTCACGCACCCAGGGCGATATAACCGGCGCCCGGACGCCGTCTCATCGCCTTGCAACGAGGTTCACTACTGCCTTGTAGTTCTGAGTTGCCCATCGTCTTCACTGAGTTCCTGTCGCTGACCTTGGATTGCCTTGACTACGCTTTGCCTGCTGCCTGCCTCTGACCCTGGTTTGTTCCTGACTCTGCTTGCCTGCCGCCTGCCCTGATCTTGGCCTGTTCCTGTTTGCCCAGCCTGCTGCCTGCCACTGATCTCGGCTCGTCTCTGGTCCTGCTTCAGTCTTCAGCTTGCTCCAGTTCCTGCTTGCTACGGAACCCGTTCCAGGTTACAGCGTGCGCCAGCTCTTGCTCGTCACAGACTTTGTTTCAGGCTATGCCTGCTCCTGTTCCCGCTGGCCACAGAGACTCTGTTACTATCCTCCGCCTGCCTCAGTATCCGGTCTCCTGCCTACCAAGTACCTTTGGACTTCCTTGCTCTCACCCCTGTTACTGGACTCTCTCTATTGCCCAAGTCCCAAGGAGCCAGAACCCTACGGGCTCCTCCTGGGGGGTTCCTGGTTCCCGGGTGAACACCTCGAGCCTCTGGCTCCGCCTCCCAGCCTACCCTATCACTCAAGGTAGGCCGGCCCAAGGGTCCACTACTTCGCCTGCAGTATCAAACTGCAACAGTTTGCAAGGCCATGGACTCGGCGGAGGCCCCTAGCCTGCAGGCCATTCCAGGAATGGCTCAACGCCTCCAGCAGCAGCAGCACTGCATTGACACCCTCGCTGCCACTATGGAACAATTGGTCTCCCGCCTAGAGGGTTCAGCTCGGGTGTCGCCTCCGGCACCTGCTTCCTCTACCGCCTCAGTAACGCAGTTACCCACACCCACCCGGTATGCCGGGGACAGCAAGTCCTGCCGAGGGTTTTTAAATCAGTGCCAAGTACGCTTTACACTCCTGCCTGCACAGTTTCCTTCGGACGCAGTCAAAGTGGCGTTCATTTTCTCACTGCTGGATGGCAAGGCCCCATGCTACAGAACCTGGAGGACTTCCTTCTTAATTTTCGGCTGGCCTTTGATGACCCTACATGCCAAACCACCGCAGCCTCGGAACTCTTGCACCTCAGGCAAGGAACACGCCCGGTGGCTGATTACGTCATCGAATTTCGTACGCTAGCCATGGAGGTCGGTTGGCAAAATGATTGTCTGAAGGGGATCTTTCTTGAAGGGCTAGCCGGCCATATCAAGGACTTAAATGATCTGATAGACGTAGCGGGTAGGGTGGATCGCCGCCTTCAACAGCGAGACAAAGAGACCCGCTCGGGCCGTAGGCCACCTCCACAGCCGTCTGCCTCTTCCAGAACCCTGGTCTCCAGGGCTCCTATCACTGTGCCTGGTGGGGAACCCATGCAATTGGGTAGGTCTCCATTAACCCCAGAAGAAAAGAGGAGACGTCGCACGCTAGGTCTCTGCCTCTATTGTAGAGGCAAGGGGCACTTTCTCTCTACTTGCCCGGAACGTCCGGGAAACGCTCCTGCCTAGGCTACACCGAGGAGCTACACCTAGGCGCTACTGGATCAGCTCTTCTGTGCACACTGCCTGTAACACTGAAGTACCCGGGAGGGGAACTCCAGATCCGTGCCTTCATAGACTCCGGTGCTGAAGGGAATTTTATTGTGGCCGATCTGGTGACTCAGCTGGCCCTTCCAACTGTACAAAAGGTCCCGCCGCTACGGATTTCCTCAATCCGAGGTACTCTACTCCCTGGGGTCATTACCTGCTCCACGGCCCCTGTAACATTACAAACCGGATTGTTTCACTCTGAGGAGATCTCCCTGCTTGTCTTGGAGCAAGCTGTGCACCCTTTGATTTTGGGACTACCCTGGCTCCGACAGCATTCGCCCATAATACAATGGGACAATTTTCAACTGGTTCGTTGGGGTCCAGCCTGCTTTGAACATTGCTTACAGCTTCCGCATCCACCCAAACCCTTGCACATCTGCTCCTCCCATCTGTTACCCGAGCCATAACAGGACTTTGAGGATGTTTTTTCCAAAGAAATGGCAGAGCTCCTTCCGCAATACCGGCCGTTTGACTGTCCCATTGATTTATTGCCAGGCACCACTCCTCCTCGAGGCCGCGTATACCCTCTATCCTTACCGGAGACAAAGGCCATGTCGCAGTATGTGACGGAGAACCTGGCCAAAGGGTTCATTCGGCCCTCTTGCTCGCCTGCTGGTGCCGGCTTCTTCTTCATGACCAAGAAGGATGGCTCTCTCAGGCCATGCATTGACTATCGTGGCTTGAATGCCATCACCAAACGAGATCGATACCCACTCCCGTTGATCCCAGAACTTTTGGACCGTCTACAGGGTGCCCGTGTTTTCACCAAATTGAACCTCAGGGGGGCCTACAACCTTGTTCGTATCCGTCCCGGGGACGAATGGAAGACGGCCTTCAATACCAGGGATTGGCATTACGAGTATCTAGTAATGCCCTTCGGACTCTGCAATGCTCCAGCCGTCTTCCAACACCTAATGAATGAGGTTCTGCGTGACATGCTTAATTCGCATGTCATTGTCTATCTGGACAACGTGCTTATTTTCTCTAAGGATTTGAACTCCCATCGTCATCACGTGAAACAAGTTCTTCAAGTCCTCCGAGAGAATCATCTCTTCGCTAAGATGGAGAAGTGCACTTTTGAGGCCGAGTCCTTGCCCTTCCTAGGATATATCATTTCGTCCACCGGCTTCCACATGGACCCAGATAAAGTGGCGGCCATCACCAAGTGGCCTCAACCCACGGGGCTCAAAGCCCTCCAGCGATTTCTGGGTTTCGCAAACTTCTATAGACATTTCATCCCACGTTACTCACACCGGGTTGCTCCACTCACAGCCCTGACCCGTAAGGGAGCCGATGCCAAGAACTGGCCTGACACCGCAGTTACAGCCTTCTCCGATTTGAAAGAGGCTTTTCTATCGGACGTCTGCCTCCGACATCCTGATCCCTCCAAACCCTTCATTGTGGAGGTTGACGCCTCCAGTATCGCCGTAGGAGCCGTGCTCAGCCAACACTCTGATTCCAGTCAACTCCTACACTGCTCCTATTTCTCTAGGAGGTTTTCCCCAGCCGAAAGCAACTACTCCATTGGGGACAAGGAGCTATTGGCAATCAAGCTTGCCTTTGAAGAATGGAGGCAGTGGCTCGAAGGGGCGTTACATACTACCACTGTATACACTGACCATAAGAACCTGGAGTTCCTGGCCCAGGCCCAGTGATTAAACCCCCGCCAAGCTCGTTGGGCTTTGTTCTTTAGTCGGTTCGATTTCACCTTACAATATCGACCGGCAGCCAAGAACGTCCGTGCGGATGCCCTCTCCCGGACGTCGTGTGTCGAGGAGGATCAGGAACCACCTCAGTTCATCCTGGACCCAAGTAAAGTCTGCTTGTCCGCTTTGACGGTCCTCTCTCAGGACAGGACCGTAGTCCCTCGCAGGGATTGCCTCACGGCGTTACGCTGGGCTCACGACTCCCTCGTCGGAGGGCACGCAGGCCGTGAAAGAACACTGGAACTCCTTAACCGTTTTTATTGGTGGCCCAACATCCGGCGTGATGTTGGTACTTATGTGAGTTCCTGCCCTACCTGTGCCCGTCAAAAGCCCAGTCCTGGATCCCCGTGTGGTCTACTGCAGCCCCTGCCGGTTCCCACCGAACCCTGGACACACCTGGCCACGGATTTCGTGGTGGACCTGCCTTCTTCCAGCGGTCATACAGTCATCTGGGTTACCGTAGACCGCTTTTCCAAAATGGTACACCTGGTCCCGCCACCCAAGCTGCCATCAGCGCCTGAACTGGCTTTTCTCTTTGCTCAACACATTTTCAGGCTACATGGTCTCCCACAAGATGTAGTCTCCGACCGAGGTCCCCAGTTTGTAGCACGCTATTGGAGGGCCCTCTGCAAGTGCTTCAAGGTAAAGCTCAGCTTCTCCACGGCCTTTCACCCGCAGAGCAACGGGCAGACTGAGAGGATGAATCGGACCCTGAAGGCCTATCTCCGGTCCTTCGTGAACGAAAAACAGGATAATTGGTCGGAACTACTGCCTTGGGCCGAGTTCGCCTACAACAACCAGGCTCATGCAGCCACTGGCAAGTCCCCGTTCCAGGTTGTGTATGGAAAACCATTGAGACCACCACTCCCTCTCGTCACCTCCAGCGCTTCACCTGCCACCCAAGTCACAGCACAACAACTACAGACGTTGTGGCACAGAACCCAGCGCAAACTGCGCCACGCAGCCACCGCTGCCAAACAAGTGGCCGACCGCCGCCGCCGACCAGCTCCTGTCTACCAGCCAGGAGATCGGGTGTGGCTCAGCACCAGAAACATCCATCTCCGTCTCCCCTCACGGAGGTTTGCACCCAGGTTCTGCGGTCCGTTTCGGGTGGCTGAGAGAGTGGGCCTGGTATCTTATCGGCTGAGACTGCCGTCCACACTCCGAATCCATGATGTCTTCCATGTGTCCCTGCTTAAACCCGTGGTCCTTTCTCGCTATCACCGCACACCTCCAGATCCGGCTTCAGCGCCCATCGATGATGACCCCACTTATCAAGTGCGTGAGGTTGTGGACATCCGCTTCCACAACTGTAGATGGGAGTACCTCCTAGCATGGGAGGGCTGCGGTGACGAGGACAATACATGGGAGCCCAGTCGTAATATCCTCGACAAGAGTTTGTTACAGCAGTTCCATCAGGACCATCCGGAGAAACCTGGGCCTCTCAAGAGGGGCCGTAAAGGGGGGGGTACTGTTGCGGTCTGCACCGCTTCCTCTCCCTTGTGCCTGACCAGTGCCTACCTTCGCGGCTGGAGACGCCGCACTCCGCAACCCCAGGATCCCAAGACGCCGATGGCTCCATGTGGCATCCGCCATGTCCTGCCTGTTTCGCCGCGGCCTCCCATGCGCGCGAGTACGCTCACTTTGTGCGTCCAGCACCCGGAAGTCGAGCCCCGCCTGCGAGGATGACGTCACACACCCAGGGCGATATAACCGGCGCCCGGACGCCGTCTCATCGCCTTGCAACGAGGTTCAATACTGCCTTGTAGTTCTGAGTTGCGCATCGTCTTCACTGAGTTCCTGTCGCTGACCTTGGATTGCCTTGACTACGCTTTGCCTGCTGCCTGCCTCTGACCCTGGTTTGTTCCTGACTACGCTTTGCCTGCTGCCTGCCTCTGACCCTGGTTTGTTCCTGACTACGCTTTGCCTGCTGCCTGCCTCTGACCCTGGTTTGTTCCTGACTCCGCTTGCCTGCTGCCTGCCCTGATCTTGGCCTGTTCCTGTTTGCCCAGCCTGCTGCCTGCCACTGATCTCGGCTCGTCTCTGGTCCTGCTTCAGTCTTCAGCTTGCTCCAGTTCCTGCTTGCTACGGAACCCGTTCCAGGTTACAGCGTGCGCCCGCTACTGCTCGTCACAGACTTTGTTTCAGGCTACGCCTGCTCCTGTTCCCGCTGGCCACAGAGACTCTGTTACTATCCTCCGCCTGCCTCAGTATCCGGTCTCCTGCCTACCAAGTACCTTTGGACTTCCTTGCTCTCACCCCTGTTACTGGACTCTCTCTATTGCCCAAGTCCCAAGGAGCCAGAACCCTATGGGCTCCTCCTGGGGGGTTCCTGGTTCCCGGGTGAACACCACGAGCCTCTGGCTCCGCCTCCCGGCCTACCCTATCACTCAAGGTAGGCCGGCCCAAGGGTCCACTGCTTCGCCTGCAGTATCAAACTGCAACAGGCTGTTCATATTTAACATGTAAACCTGCAGAAAAATACCTGCATACATAGTGGGCACATAGGTGTCAATTTTGAGTAGCCTAAATAGTTGCAAACTATGCAGGCTGCTTTTGCTAGGCATACTTTGTTGTTCCTTTTTGAAAGAGAAAGCAGCTGGGTAGTTCCTTTATGAAAAGTAGTTATTGTAAAGCACACATGCTAAAAGAACAAGTGTTCTTTGTGCATAGCATGTGTACTTTTGAGAATCCCATGTATATGCATTGTTTTCATTCTCCTGCCTCTACACAACCCCAGGAATGTCTCCTTATAACCCGGTTAAAGTTATGTGTGCCATGGGAGCTGAGTGTACCTTTATCCGGGCAGAGGAGGGCAATTGTCAGCCAGGTCCTCCGGATCGCTCCATGGTACAACCTCATCTTGAGTATTGTGTGCAGTTCTCAAAAAAGATATAGCAGAATTAGAAAAGATACAGAGAAGGGCAACCAAAATCATAAAGGGGATGGAACTATTCCCCTGTGAAGAAAGGATAAAGAGGTTAGGGCTCTTCGGCTTGGAGAAGAGATGGCTGAGGGGAGATATGATAGAAGTTTATAAAATAATCAGCGGTGTGGAACGGATAAGCATGAATCGGTCATTTACTCTCAAAAAGTACGAAGATTACGGAACTTGCAATGATGTTACTAAATAATACATTTAAAATAAAATATTTTTTTCTTTCCTGGGTAACCGGAGCTAAATCAGGGAATATTCTAACCCCCGGACCAGGAAATAAAGATGAAATGGAAAAAAGTATTTACGCATTACATTATCCAAATCTTGTTCGTTTAGAAAAGAAACAAGTAATGCAGTTCTTTCAATATTTTCTATTGCAGAACTCGCAAGAAATTCTGTTGAATTATTCATATCCACAGCAATAGGACATCACAGCAATAGGACATCAAGAGGCAGATTGAGATGCTAATGGCAGGAAATATGCTGTATATCAAAGGAACTTGCACTAGATCAAAATGTAAAACTTCAAGGAAATATCTTTTTAGGGTAACTAGAGGGACTTCCCCCATAACCCTAGGAAAATTAAGTATTCACAGGTTTAAGTGTCTATATCGATTTTCCAGAAGCTCCAGCCTTCTTGCATAACAATCATTAATAATAGAGTCACTGAAGGACTTAATTTCTTGAATCTGAGATTCAATTGTGGATATCTTGACATTTATCTCAGTCAACTGTCCTTCATGTCTCTCAAGCATAGGTCTAAACTTTGAAGAGAAGGAATTAAATTTTGCAGTGGAATCAGAGATTTGCCAAATCCCACCAATAGGTCTCAAAGAGAGTCCAGTGTTACCAGTGTAGGCTTAGGTGGAATAATAAAAGGCTCACCCAACTGAAGAGTCTGCTCGGTAGAAAAACCAGTAAAAAAAAAAAAAAAAAAAAGAAAAACCACCTCGGAGAATTCCCTCCTTATTCAGGATCCAAGATGGCAGTAGCACAATGACAGAAGATTCGGTGGGAGTCCCAAGCTGCCGAAGGATGGAATACTGCTGTGTCCCCTCCCGCTGAGGGTGCTCCAAGATCGTCATCATGGGGCACCTCAGGACCCAGATGCAGGTTGAGTCTCTTTGCAGCCTGGGGTCCAGTGGGGCCTGAGTGAAACTTCCTCCCCAGGTGAAAGAGATGCTCCCTCACCCCGAACGCCAACGGGACTTCAGCTTCCAAACTTTCAACCGGATGAGACATGAAAGATGTCATCTGCTGTTGCCCTGAAAGATACTAGCTCATTGGGGGGGGGGGGGGGGAAAGATCCACACTTTCCCTTTCTGCTTAGGAGGCATCTTGCAGGAAAATCGGGTCTAATGGAAAGGTAAGGCCACACAGCATTCATGCTTATCTGCAAGCCACCATCTTGTCCTCCAAGCACCTCAAATCTTATGTTGTTATGTCCATTTACCCGAGTAAATGGCTTTGAATTTTCTACTTTTGGTACAGCCACACAAAAGCAATGAATTAGCACATGTTGGAAGCTTGTTCCGATTCAACCCCTATGTGAATATGTAAATATCACTTTCGGAAAATTATTATTGATCTTACCCTTTGCTGTTGCTGTAACGGCTGTGAAACAGATGTCAGAAATTAGGCAGAGAATCAGCAGATGTCTGGTACAGGGAGCCATTCTTCAGATCTGGAGGAATAAGAAGAAGAGGAGTTTATTCACAGTGCTATAGTTTATTGCAACATTTGGCATGGTTACAAGTTAATGTGGTAACCTTGCAGTGAACATGCAGGGCGGGGAAGGAAAGCTGGAAATTGCACACAGGCTCGGGGGCTCTCTGTAGCTCATTATAACAAGAAGGAGGCTAATTTCTGGAACAAGTGCATGTGCACTTGTAACACATGGGTCTCGGATAGTTTTTAGATGATAAATCGCAGGTGCACAAACTGCTCTTACCTTCAGTTGTTCTTGAACGTTGGGGAGCAATGTTCAGCACTGCAGCAGGCTTTCAGACAGAAAGAGAACTCCCACGCCCATTGGTGTTCCAAAAGACCTTTGATTTATTTACGGAAGGCAGGTAATAATTCAGAAGTGAGGTCATTTCAAATCCATCACTCACACAGGGTAGGATTCAGTACTACAGGAAACTTGCAGGAGCAGAACATACACAACAGTCCACCTGAGCTCTCAGACATATTTCTGGCACCTCTAATTAATACAGATTGAATCAGGTGAAACTACTGGAGACTCCCAGCTCCTCGGCTCTCACACACTCCCCTTTTAGACCCCCTCTCTCTCCACACAGTGCATATCGCAGATGACAGTAGCACACTTTTGACCCATACCCTTAAAATACATTTTTAGTTTGTAAAAGAATTATGTTTTTTTTTTCTTAGTAATACACATGAATCTAAAAGAAACCCTGTTTTCATGTCCTCAACTCCCCCGCTCCCTGTCCCCAAAATGTCCTGAAAACTTGGTGTGACTAGGATACCAAACACAGAAGTTATTAGGGACACACACATCTCGCAAGCCTTCTTTCCTTTGAAAAGCAACTTAATAAAAATGAACTCCCATCTTGTAAAATTCTAATTCAGATCACATTGCCTGGTCACTTGCTTTTGTGCAAATTAAAGGAGCAGTGCTGCCAGTACCCTCCCGCCTTGGATTAAGGGCTGAGTTTCAGCATACCTTTCAGTGCCTGGAATCCGTGTCCCCATATGCACACACTTCTGAGAAGTAACCCTGCGAGTTTCTGCGACCTCATTCCTTTTTTAAATGAAACAGTTTTGATAAGCTTCAATCCCAGAAAGGCAAAAAAAACCATCCAAAACAAACAAACAACAAACCTTCAGCAAACTTTCAGTTTTTCTACCTCTAAGCTTTTTCCTGCCTTAGGCTAGCTTTTTATAACAAATACGCAAACTTTAAGCTTTTTCCTACCTTTTGGCTTTTATAACAAACACACCAAAGAATATACCACAATAGTTTACCTCTCTCCATAACTTTTTTAAGTTCTAAAATTTCACAAAGCAATACTTACCAATCTTCTTCAGCCACCAACAAGATGATGTTCTCCTCTTAGTGCTCCCACTGGATTGTGGATTACTGAGCTCTTCCCCTGCAATGGTGAGAGGTCTAAAGATCAATGATTTGTCAAGGTTCAGGGGTCCTAACCCTCCCTGCCTAACCCTGACCGAATTTCACTGACCTATGACCCTGACCTTCGGCTCCTGAACTGACACCTTAACCTTAACCCTGACCCTTGGTCCCAGAACTTTGACCCCTTGACCCTTGGAGCCTCAATGCCCAATCCATGGTCCAAATGTTGACCTATTGACTCTTATCTCTTATCCTTGACTCTTGTCTCATGTCCCTCGACTCAACCCTTAATCCCTCACTCTTGGTTCATGACCCCTTGTTACGGGAAGTTTAATAATTGAAAGGATTGGGCACCTATCCTATTATATGTGATCAATGCATCCATGTATCCTTGAGGTTGAAGCCCACTTGGGGTGCAGGCAGTTGGGCAATGCATACCTATGATTGCACAATACACACTCACTCTGGAACTTTGCACACTTTTGCGCAATTTCAAAGACTCTTGTATAATATATATAAAGTAATCAATAGCTGATTTGTATACCTATCTTTTTTCAATTAAATTCCCCATACCATATGATATACATAATAATGCCTTTCTAATTTCTTAGTTTCTTCCCCTTTACTACTCCCAAAGTGAAGTGCCCTGGACAATGGCCAGCGGTTCAAGTCTCCTCAGTATCTCTCTGATTGCTAAGGTCTTTCCATCTCTTCATAGTCTGGTTTCCTCCTTCTGATCTCATCTGCATTGGGGCTGATCGTGTGCCAAAATTATGGTCTCAGACCCAGTTCTTTTATGGAGCACTTCACAAGCAATAATGCATGACTCTTAGGTGTCTTTTAATTCATTGGTTGGGTTTCATCTTGCACTGTGTACAACAGGAAACGTACACAGAAGAATGCAATTGCATCAACAAAGATGCAAACCTCCCCAAGGGCAGTTGCCTTTGGAAGTTGAACCCCTTCGCTGACAAAGATGGCCTGCTAAGAGTTGGCGGCTGTCTCACCCACGCAGAACTAGACCAGAGTGAGAAGAACCTGCAATCGTTCCTGGTCTATACCATGTAGCTACCCTGCTTGTTTGATACTACCATGAGCAGGTCAAACACCAAGGTCAGCACTTTACAGAGGGAGCCATCAGAGCTGCAGGATTATGGAAAATGGGAGCAAAACGATGCATCACTCTGTAAACTACAAATGTGTCAGGTGTCGCAAGCTACGTGGCAAGCACCAAGAACAAAGGATGGCAGATCTACCAGCAGATCGACTCAGCACTGAGCTCTCTCAGCAATGCTTGTATGGTGACTGGAGTCACAAACCCCAGTGGATCATACAGGCTGTTGCGAGTATATGGTTTCTCTTGGGTTGAGACTTGTAATGTGAAAACATCTCTCTTTAGGTCCAAACTCAGTCCAAGGCTTCATTGGAGTGGAGGCATGTCCACGCTCAAGTCCAAGTTCCTCAAGTCTTTGGCATGGTCATCTGAAGGAAATGCTTTCATTACTTGAGGGCTGTTGGAAGCTATTTTATGGAGCCTCAGATTGGCACCTGCAGCATCGCTTGTGTCCTCTTTATTAAGTTGCTTCTTCCATCATCTACATAGAAGTCTCTTTCCACAAAGCGTCTGACTTCTGCGCCATACTCTCTTTCGCCTTCTTGGGCCATCCTTCTGAGACTGTATGTGGCCACTGCAGGTGATGGACTGTTACTGAAAACATGCACTCGTATTTGGTACTCCATAATCTCTTTGCTGATGTCATTGTCGCAGTACCACAGGAATCGAAGGTAATTTCTGTAGTTGGGGTGCACAGCAAAGCAGTAAAACATTTGCTGGATATCAGCTGTCATGGTGACTGCTTGCTTCTTGAAGCGGAGCAACACTCCCAACAAATTATTGATCAGGTCAGGTCCCATGAGAAGCACACTGTGGAGTGAGATCCCACAAAACTGCGCGATGGAGTAAAAAATGATCTGGATCTGGCCTGGTTTCTGTGGGTGGTATACACCAAAGTTAGGTAGGTACCAATATTCTTTATTTTATTTTAAGGGTGGAACCGGCTTTCATGGCCATTGGTCAGCATATCGTTCATGAAGGTGATGAAGTGTTGCTTTGTCTCTGGTTTCTTTTTTAGAGTCTTTTGCAGTAACATGAGCCGCGAGAGTGCTTGTTCTCTATTGCTAGGAAGCTGGGGTCTGGGCATCCAGAATGGGAGAGGAGCCACCCAGCTGTTCGCTTCATCCTTGGAAAACTCTTTATCCATGATCCTCAAGAATCCTCTATCTTCTACAGAAAGAGTAGGTTTGCCATCATCCTTGGTGACTTGGAACCTGAGCTCCCTAGACGTTCCCCTACATCTGATGGAGAGGTGATCTGGCTGAGAGTTGTCTTGAGATTCAGCTCCTCACAGCTTAAGATCTCCTTGGTACTCAGATGGTTGGGACATTGTTCAAATAAGGTCGGGTGTCCATTCTCTAAGATATGTGTGGCATATGCACGAACACTCGGCCTCTTTGTTCGGTTCAGGCAGACCTCACCGATTATCACCCATCCCAAGGTGAGGTGATAAACATAGGGAGCAGTTTGAGGACCATCACATATCTCCAGGACCTTGACTAATGCTGGTGCATCTCTGCCCAGTAACAGCAGGATTTCAGCTTCTGGATCCAATGGTGGAAGTTGGTGCATTATAGGTTTTAGGTGAGAATGGTGTCGAGCAGCTTCTGGTGTGGGAATCTCATCCCTGTTGTCAAACACCTGATTGCATTCGATGAGCATAGGTAGGTTTGACTTGCTGCTGCCATCTATCACCTCTATTACGTATCTACTTGCTCTTCTCCCCATCACTCGGGTGACCCCTGAACAGGTTTTCAGGTTGTAGGAAGAGTATTTTCTCTGGATATTATACAAATCAAAGAATTCTGGCCTTGCTAAAGACCTGTTGCTCTGCTCATCTATAATGATGTACATTTTGACTGCTTTCTCAGGCTGATACACTTTGGCTAAGCATATCTTAGTGCAGGATCTTCTGCTGTTATTTCTCCCACACACTTGTGTGCATTTAGGGATCACTTTGGGTTCTGAAGTCTTCCTTCCCGCTGTGGTTCGGCCTAGGACATGAGGTTCCTGAAGGAATAAGTTTTCCTCCCCCGGGGTGCAGGGCGCTGCGATGATGCTCACGGCCACACTCTGAACACTTGATGGCTGCTTTACAGTCTTTAGCCATATGGTCAGTTGAAGAGCAACATCTGTAGCAAATTCCATACTTCTTTAACAGTTCTTTGCGCTCTTTTAAGGGTTTCCCCTTGAATCCTCTACACTTTCTGAGTGCGTGAGGCCTCTTGTGTATTGGACACTGACAATCTGGGTACTCCACTTTATCTGTGGTAGGAGATACCTCTGTCTTATGCACAGGAGATAGGTTTCCTAGAATTGCTGTACTTCCTGGGAGGTCTTTAATTCATGAAGTAGTTGGTCTGGCTGGCTTCAGATAGATCTACCAAGAAACTGGGATTGTTCCTTATCTTTGCTAATTCTTGTATGAACTTCATAAATACTTCAAAGGGAGGGTGTTTTTCTTGGTGGTTTTCTTTATACTTTGTACCAAGTGATGCCCAGCTCTCTGTTATATTACGTGGCAGCTTGGCTAGGATGGGCTGAGTTCCTCGCAATGTGTCCAATACACAGAGACCTGGGAAGTTCTGTTCGGCTTTGGTTGCTCCCACTTCCTGGAGGAAATCTCCCAATTCTTGTAACTTGTGGTTGTCTCCGCTGGCAGGGCTGGTGCAAGGGGATTAGGTGCCCTAGGCGAGCCTTCTCACTTCCCCCCCCCCCCGTTGCCCCGCCCCCCCCCGGTCTTGGCCCCGATTCCTACTCATTCTCGATCACGCTCACTGACTGTGTGCTTTTCTGGGTCACGAGCAGGTTGGGCACTGCTTGCGGCCCGCCAAATCTCCACTCCTCTTTGCCCTCACTTGCGGCTCCCATATGGCTTGCACCCATTGGAGCACCAAGGGTCTCTGTCGCCCGGGGGCAAATGCATTTGTGTGCCTCTCCAGCATCCCCCCGTAATCCTTCTTGTACTAATGCTTAAGGTCACAGAAAATCTGTGATGTCTCTAGACAGAAGAATTTTTTTTGGGGGTGGGGGGAAGCCAAAATGACATTTGCAAAATGCAAGTTTCACTTAAAACTTGCATTTTCACCTCAGAGAAGTCCAAAATAGTTGAAAACTTGTTTCTAACATGCTTGAAGTAGGTTTTCATCATTTCAGAGTAAGAAAATCACTTTTCTTCAGTTTCACTTACAACTTGCATTTTCACCTCAGAGATGTCCAAAATAGTTGAAAACTTGTTTCTAACATGCTTGAAGTAGGTTTTCATCATCTCAGAGTGAGAAAATCACTTTTCTTAGTTTTCACCTAAAACTTGCATTTTCACCTCAGCCATGTCCAAAATAGTTGAAAACTTGTTTCTAACATGCTTGAAGTAGGTTTTCATCATTTCAGAGTGAGAAAATCACTTTTCTTAGTTTCACTTAAAACTTGCATTTTCACCTCAGAGATGTCCAAAATAGTTGAAAACTTGTTTCTAACATGCTTGAAGTAGGTTTTCATCATTTCAGAGTGAGAAAATCACTTTTCTTAGGTTTCACTTAAAACTTGCATTTTCACCTCAGAGATGTCCAAAATAGTTGAAAACTTGTTTCTAACATGCTTGAAGTAGGTTTTCATCATTTCAGAGTGAGAAAATCACTTTTCTTAGTTTCACTTAAAACTTGCATTTTCACCTCAGAGATGTCCAAAATAGTTGAAAACTTGTTTCTAACATGCTTGAAGTAGGTTTTCATCATTTCAGAGTGAGAAAATCACTTTTCTTAGGTTTCACTTAAAACTTGCATTTTCACCTCAGAGATGTCCAAAATAGTTGAAAACTTGTTTCTAACATGCTTGAAGTAGGTTTTCATCATTTCAGAGTGAGAAAATCACTTTTCTTAGGTTTCACTTAAAAGTTGCATTTTCACCTCAGAGATGTCCAAAATAGTTGAAAACTTGTTTCTAACATGCTTGAAGTAGGTTTTCATCATTTCAGAGTGAGAAAATCACTTTTCTTAGTTTCACTTAAAACTTGCATTTTCACCTCAGAGATGTCCAAAATAGTTGAAAACTTGTTTCTAACATGCTTGAAGTAGGTTTTCATCATTTCAGAGTGAGAAAATCACTTTTCTTCAGTTTCACTTAAAACTTGCATTTTCACCTCAGAGATGTCCAAAATAGTTGAAAACTTGTTTCTAACATGCTTGAAGTAGGTTTTCATCATTTCAGAGTGAGAAAATCACTTTTCTTCAGTTTCACTTAAAACTTGCATTTTCACCTCAGAGATGTCCAAAATAGTTGAAAACTTGTTTCTAACATGCTTGAAGTAGGTTTTCATCATTTCAGAGTGAGAAAATCACTTTTCTGAGGTTTCACTTAAAACTTGCATTTTCACCTCAGAGATGTCCAAAATAGTTGAAAACTTGTTTCTAACATGCTTGAAGTAGGTTTTCATCATTTCAGAGTGAGAAAATCACTTTTCTTAGGTTTCACTTAAAACTTGCATTTTCACCTCAGAGATGTCCAAAATAGTTGAAAACTTGTTTCTAACATGCTTGAAGTAGGTTTTCATCATTTCAGAGTGAGAAAATCACTTTTCTTAGGTTTCACTTAAAACTTGCATTTTCACCTCAGAGATGTCCAAAATAGTTGAAAACTTGTTTCTAACATGCTTGAAGTAGGTTTTCATCATTTCAGAGTGAGAAAATCACTTTTCTTAGTTTCACTTAAAAGTTGCATTTTCACCTCAGAGATGTCCAAAATAGTTGAAAACTTGTTTCTAACATGCTTGAAGTAGGTTTTCATCATTTCAGAGTGAGAAAATCACTTTTCTTCAGTTTCACTTAAAACTTGCATTTTCACCTCAGAGATGTCCAAAATAGTTGAAAACTTGTTTCTAACATGCTTGAAGTAGGTTTTCATCATTTCAGAGTGAGAAAATCACTTTTCTTCAGTTTCACTTAAAACTTGCATTTTCACCTCAGAGATGTCCAAAATAGTTCAAAACTTGTTTCTAACATGCTTGAAGTAGGTTTTCATCATTTCAGAGTGAGAAAATCACTTTTCTTAGTTTCACTTAAAACTTGCATTTTCACCTCAGAGATGTCCAAAATAGTTGAAAACTTGTTTCTAACATGCTTGAAGTAGGTTTTCATCATTTCAGAGTGAGAAAATCACTTTTCTGAGGTTTCACTTAAAACTTGCATTTTCACCTCAGAGAAGTCCAAAATAGTTGAAAACTTGTTTCTAACATGCTTGAAGTAGGTTTTCATCATTTCAGAGTGAGAAAATCACTTTTCTTAGGTTTCACTTAAAACTTGCATTTTCACCTCAGAGATGTCCAAAATAGTTGAAAACTTGTTTCTAACATGCTTGAAGTAGGTTTTCATCATTTCAGAGTGAGAAAATCACTTTTCTTAGTTTTCACTTAAAAGTTGCATTTTCACCTCAGAGATGTCCAAAATAGTTGAAAACTTGTTTCTAACATGCTTGAAGTAGGTTTTCATCATTTCAGAGTGAGAAAATCACTTTTCTTCAGTTTCACTTAAAACTTGCATTTTCACCTCAGAGATGTCCAAAATAGTTCAAAACTTGTTTCTAACATGCTTCAAGTAGGTTTTCATCATTTCAGAGTGAGAAAATCACTTTTCTTCAGTTTCACTTAAAACTTGCATTTTCACCTCAGAGATGTCCAAAATAGTTCAAAACTTGTTTCTAACATGCTTCAAGTAGGTTTTCATCATTTCAGAGTGAGAAAATCACTTTTCTTCAGTTTCACTTAAAACTTGCATTTTCACCTCAGAGATGTCCAAAATAGTTCAAAACTTGTTTCTAACATGCTTGAAGTAGGTTTTCATCATTTCAGAGTGAGAAAATCACTTTTCTGAGGTTTCACTTAAAACTTGCATTTTCACCTCAGAGATGTCCAAAATAGTTGAAAACTTGTTTCTAACATGCTTGAAGTAGGTTTTCATCATTTCAGAGTGAGAAAATCACTTTTCTGAGGTTTCACTTAAAACTTGCATTTTCACCTCAGAGATGTCCAAAATAGTTGAAAACTTGTTTCTAACATGCTTGAAGTAGGTTTTCATCATTTCAGAGTGAGAAAATCACTTTTCTTAAGTTTTACTTAAAAGTTGCATTTTCACCTCAGAGATGTCCAAAATAGTTGAAAACTTGTTTCTAACATGCTTGAAGTAGGTTTTCATCATTTCAGAGTGAGAAAATCACTTTTCTTCAGTTTCACTTAAAACTTGCATTTTCACCTCAGAGATGTCCAAAATAGTTCAAAACTTGTTTCTAACATGCTTGAAGTAGGTTTTCATCATTTCAGAGTGAGAAAATCACTTTTCTGAGGTTTCACTTAAAACTTGCATTTTCACCTCAGAGAAGTCCAAAATAGTTGAAAACTTGTTTCTAACATGCTTGAAGTAGGTTTTCATCATTTCAGAGTGAGAAAATCACTTTTCTGAGGTTTCACTTAAAAGTTGCATTTTCACCTCAGAGATGTCCAAAATAGTTGAAAACTTGTTTCTAACATGCTTGAAGTAGGTTTTCATCATTTCAGAGTGAGAAAATCACTTTTCTTCAGTTTCACTTAAAACTTGCATTTTCACCTCAGAGATGTCCAAAATAGTTGAAAACTTGTTTCTAACATGCTTGAAGTAGGTTTTCATCATTTCAGAGTGAGAAAATCACTTTTCTTAGTTTTCACTTAAAACTTGCATTTTCACCTCAGAGATGTCCAAAATAGTTGAAAACTTGTTTCTAACATGCTTGAAGTAGGTTTTCATCATTTCAGAGTGAGAAAATCACTTTTCTTCAGTTTCACTTAAAACTTGCATTTTCACCTCAGAGATGTCCAAAATAGTTGAAAACTTGTTTCTAACATGCTTGAAGTAGGTTTTCATCATTTCAGAGTGAGAAAATCACTTTTCTTCAGTTTCACTTAAAACTTGCATTTTCACCTCAGAGATGTCCAAAATAGTTGAAAACTTGTTTCTAACATGCTTGAAGTAGGTTTTCATCATTTCAGAGTGAGAAAATCACTTTTCTGAGGTTTCACTTAAAACTTGCATTTTCACCTCAGAGATGTCCAAAATAGTTGAAAACTTGTTTCTAACATGCTTGAAGTAGGTTTTCATCATTTCAGAGTGAGAAAATCACTTTTCTTAGTTTTCACTTAAAACTTGCATTTTCACCTCAGAGATGTCCAAAATAGTTGAAAACTTGTTTCTAACATGCTTGAAGTAGGTTTTCATCATTTCAGAGTGAGAAAATCACTTTTCTTAAGTTTCACTTAAAAGTTGCATTTTCACCTCAGAGATGTCCAAAATAGTTGAAAACTTGTTTCTAACATGCTTGAAGTAGGTTTTCATCATTTCAGAGTGAGAAAATCACTTTTCTTCAGTTTCACTTAAAACTTGCATTTTCACCTCAGAGATGTCCAAAATAGTTGAAAACTTGTTTCTAACATGCTTGAAGTAGGTTTTCATCATTTCAGAGTGAGAAAATCACTTTTCTGAGGTTTCACTTAAAACTTGCATTTTCACCTCAGAGAAGTCCAAAATAGTTGAAAACTTGTTTCTAACATGCTTGAAGTAGGTTTTCATCATTTCAGAGTGAGAAAATCACTTTTCTTAGTTTTCACTTAAAAGATGCATTTTCACCTCAGAGATGTCCAAAATAGTTGAAAACTTGTTTCTAACACGCTTGAAGTAGGTTTTCATCATTTCAGAGTGAGAAAATCACTTTTCTTAAGTTTTACTTAAAAGTTGCATTTTCACCTCAGAGATGTCCAAAATAGTTGAAAACTTGTTTCTAACATGCTTGAAGTAGGTTTTCATCATTTCAGAGTGAGAAAATCACTTTTCTTCAGTTTCACTTAAAACTTGCATTTTCACCTCAGAGATGTCCAAAATAGTTCAAAACTTGTTTCTAACATGCTTGAAGTAGGTTTTCATCATTTCAGAGTGAGAAAATCACTTTTCTTCAGTTTCACTTAAAACTTGCATTTTCACCTCAGAGATGTCCAAAATAGTTGAAAACTTGTTTCTAACATGCTTGAAGTAGGTTTTCATCATTTCAGAGTGAGAAAATCACTTTTCTGAGGTTTCACTTAAAACTTGCATTTTCACCTCAGAGATGTCCAAAATAGTTGAAAACTTGTTTCTAACATGCTTGAAGTAGGTTTTCATCATTTCAGAGTGAGAAAATCACTTTTCTGAGGTTTCACTTAAAACTTGCATTTTCACCTCAGAGATGTCCAAAATAGTTGAAAACTTGTTTCTAACATGCTTGAAGTAGGTTTTCATCATTTCAGAGTGAGAAAATCACTTTTCTTAAGTTTTCACTTAAAAGTTGCATTTTCACCTCAGAGATGTCCAAAATAGTTGAAAACTTGTTTCTAACATGCTTGAAGTAGGTTTTCATCATTTCAGAGTGAGAAAATCACTTTTCTTCAGTTTCACTTAAAACTTGCATTTTCACCTCAGAGATGTCCAAAATAGTTGAAAACTTGTTTCTAACATGCTTGAAGTAGGTTTTCATCATTTCAGAGTGAGAAAATCACTTTTCTGAGGTTTCACTTAAAACTTGCATTTTCACCTCAGAGATGTCCAAAATAGTTGAAAACTTGTTTCTAACATGCTTGAAGTAGGTTTTCATCATTTCAGAGTGAGAAAATCACTTTTCTTAAGTTTTACTTAAAAGTTGCATTTTCACCTCAGAGATGTCCAAAATAGTTGAAAACTTGTTTCTAACATGCTTGAAGTAGGTTTTCATCATTTCAGAGTGAGAAAATCACTTTTCTTCAGTTTCACTTAAAACTTGCATTTTCACCTCAGAGATGTCCAAAATAGTTGAAAACTTGTTTCTAACATGCTTGAAGTAGGTTTTCATCATTTCAGAGTGAGAAAATCACTTTTCTGAGGTTTCACTTAAAACTTGCATTTTCACCTCAGAGAATGTCCAAAATAGTTGAAAACTTGTTTCTAACATGCTTGAAGTAGGTTTTCATCATTTCAGAGTGAGAAAATCACTTTTCTGAGGTTTCACTTAAAACTTGCATTTTCACCTCAGAGATGTCCAAAATAGTTGAAAACTTGTTTCTAACATGCTTGAAGTAGGTTTTCATCATTTCAGAGTGAGAAAATCACTTTTCTTAAGTTTTCACTTAAAACTTGCATTTTCACCTCAGAGATGTCCAAAATAGTTGAAAACTTGTTTCTAACATGCTTGAAGTAGGTTTTCATCATTTCAGAGTGAGAAAATCACTTTTCTTCAGTTTCACTTAAAACTTGCATTTTCACCTCAGAGATGTCCAAAATAGTTGAAAACTTGTTTCTAACATGCTTGAAGTAGGTTTTCATCATTTCAGAGTGAGAAAATCACTTTTCTTCAGTTTCACTTAAAACTTGCATTTTCACCTCAGAGATGTCCAAAATAGTTGAAAACTTGTTTCTAACATGCTTGAAGTAGGTTTTCATCATTTCAGAGTGAGAAAATCACTTTTCTGAGGTTTCACTTAAAACTTGCATTTTCACCTCAGAGATGTCCAAAATAGTTGAAAACTTGTTTCTAACATGCTTGAAGTAGGTTTTCATCATTTCAGAGTGAGAAAATCACTTTTCTGAGGTTTCACTTAAAACTTGCATTTTCACCTCAGAGATGTCCAAAATAGTTGAAAACTTGTTTCTAACATGCTTGAAGTAGGTTTTCATCATTTCAGAGTGAGAAAATCACTTTTCTTAAGTTTCACTTAAAACTTGCATTTTCACCTCAGAGATGTCCAAAATAGTTGAAAACTTGTTTCTAACATGCTTGAAGTAGGTTTTCATCATTTCAGAGTGAGAAAATCACTTTTCTTAGTTTCACTTAAAACTTGCATTTTCACCTCAGAGATGTCCAAAATAGTTGAAAACTTGTTTCTAACATGCTTGAAGTAGGTTTTCATCATTTCAGAGTGAGAAAATCACTTTTCTTAGTTTTCACCTAAAACTTGCATTTTCACCTCAGAGATGTCCAAAATAGTTGAAAACTTGTTTCTAACATGCTTGAAGTAGGTTTTCATCATTTCAGAGTGAGAAAATCACTTTTCTTCAGTTTCACTTAAAACTTGCATTTTCACCTCAGAGATGTCCAAAATAGTTGAAAACTTGTTTCTAACATGCTTGAAGTAGGTTTTCATCATTTCAGAGTGAGAAAATCACTTTTCTTCAGTTTCACTTAAAACTTGCATTTTCACCTCAGAGATGTCCAAAATAGTTGAAAACTTGTTTCTAACATGCTTGAAGTAGGTTTTCATCATTTCAGAGTGAGAAAATCACTTTTCTTAGGTTTCACTTAAAACTTGCATTTTCACCTCAGAGATGTCCAAAATAGTTGAAAACTTGTTTCTAACATGCTTGAAGTAGGTTTTCATCATTTCAGAGTGAGAAAATCACTTTTCTGAGGTTTCACTTAAAACTTGCATTTTCACCTCAGAGATGTCCAAAATAGTTGAAAACTTGTTTCTAACATGCTTGAAGTAGGTTTTCATCATTTCAGAGTGAGAAAATCACTTTTCTTAGGTTTCACTTAAAACTTGCATTTTCACCTCAGAGATGTCCAAAATAGTTGAAAACTTGTTTCTAACATGCTTGAAGTAGGTTTTCATCATTTCAGAGTGAGAAAATCACTTTTCTTAGTTTTCACTTAAAAGTTGCATTTTCACCTCAGAGATGTCCAAAATAGTTGAAAACTTGTTTCTAACATGCTTGAAGTAGGTTTTCATCATTTCAGAGTGAGAAAATCACTTTTCTTCAGTTTCACTTAAAACTTGCATTTTCACCTCAGAGATGTCCAAAATAGTTGAAAACTTGTTTCTAACATGCTTGAAGTAGGTTTTCATCATTTCAGAGTGAGAAAATCACTTTTCTTCAGTTTCACTTAAAACTTGCATTTTCACCTCAGAGATGTCCAAAATAGTTGAAAACTTGTTTCTAACATGCTTGAAGTAGGTTTTCATCATTTCAGAGTGAGAAAATCACTTTTCTGAGGTTTCACTTAAAACTTGCATTTTCACCTCAGAGATGTCCAAAATAGTTGAAAACTTGTTTCTAACATGCTTGAAGTAGGTTTTCATCATTTCAGAGTGAGAAAATCACTTTTCTTAGTTTTCACTTAAAACTTGCATTTTCACCTCAGAGATGTCCAAAATAGTTGAAAACTTGTTTCTAACATGCTTGAAGTAGGTTTTCATCATTTCAGAGTGAGAAAATCACTTTTCTTCAGTTTCACTTAAAACTTGCATTTTCACCTCAGAGATGTCCAAAATAGTTGAAAACTTGTTTCTAACATGCTTGAAGTAGGTTTTCATCATTTCAGAGTGAGAAAATCACTTTTCTTCAGTTTCACTTAAAACTTGCATTTTCACCTCAGAGATGTCCAAAATAGTTGAAAACTTGTTTCTAACATGCTTGAAGTAGGTTTTCATCATTTCAGAGTGAGAAAATCACTTTTCTTAGGTTTCACTTAAAACTTGCATTTTCACCTCAGAGATGTCCAAAATAGTTGAAAACTTGTTTCTAACATGCTTGAAGTAGGTTTTCATCATTTCAGAGTGAGAAAATCACTTTTCTTAGGTTTCACTTAAAACTTGCATTTTCACCTCAGAGATGTCCAAAATAGTTGAAAACTTGTTTCTAACATGCTTGAAGTAGGTTTTCATCATTTCAGAGTGAGAAAATCACTTTTCTGAGGTTTCACTTAAAACTTGCATTTTCACCTCAGAGATGTCCAAAATAGTTGAAAACTTGTTTCTAACATGCTTGAAGTAGGTTTTCATCATTTCAGAGTGAGAAAATCACTTTTCTTAGGTTTCACTTAAAACTTGCATTTTCACCTCAGAGATGTCCAAAATAGTTGAAAACTTGTTTCTAACATGCTTGAAGTAGGTTTTCATCATTTCAGAGTGAGAAAATCACTTTTCTTCAGTTTCACTTAAAACTTGCATTTTCACCTCAGAGATGTCCAAAATAGTTGAAAACTTGTTTCTAACATGCTTGAAGTAGGTTTTCATCATTTCAGAGTGAGAAAATCACTTTTCTTCAGTTTCACTTAAAACTTGCATTTTCACCTCAGAGATGTCCAAAATAGTTGAAAACTTGTTTCTAACATGCTTGAAGTAGGTTTTCATCATTTCAGAGTGAGAAAATCACTTTTCTTAGGTTTCACTTAAAACTTGCATTTTCACCTCAGAGATGTCCAAAATAGTTGAAAACTTGTTTCTAACATGCTTGAAGTAGGTTTTCATCATTTCAGAGTGAGAAAATCACTTTTCTTAAGGTTTCACTTAAAACTTGCATTTTCACCTCAGAGATGTCCAAAATAGTTGAAAACTTGTTTCTAACATGCTTGAAGTAGGTTTTCATCATTTCAGAGTGAGAAAATCACTTTTCTTCAGTTTCACTTAAAACTTGCATTTTCACCTCAGAGATGTCCAAAATAGTTGAAAACTTGTTTCTAACATGCTTGAAGTAGGTTTTCATCATTTCAGAGTGAGAAAATCACTTTTCTGAGGTTTCACTTAAAACTTGCATTTTCACCTCAGAGATGTCCAAAATAGTTGAAAACTTGTTTCTAACATGCTTGAAGTAGGTTTTCATCATTTCAGAGTGAGAAAATCACTTTTCTGAGGTTTCACTTAAAAGTTGCATTTTCACCTCAGAGATGTCCAAAATAGTTGAAAACTTGTTTCTAACATGCTTGAAGTAGGTTTTCATCATTTCAGAGTGAGAAAATCACTTTTCTTAAGTTTTACTTAAAAGTTGCATTTTCACCTCAGAGATGTCCAAAATAGTTGAAAACTTGTTTCTAACATGCTTGAAGTAGGTTTTCATCATTTCAGAGTGAGAAAATCACTTTTCTTAGTTTCACTTAAAACTTGCATTTTCACCTCAGAGATGTCCAAAATAGTTGAAAACTTGTTTCTAACATGCTTGAAGTAGGTTTTCATCATTTCAGAGTGAGAAAATCACTTTTCTGAGGTTTCACTTAAAACTTGCATTTTCACCTCAGAGATGTCCAAAATAGTTGAAAACTTGTTTCTAACATGCTTGAAGTAGGTTTTCATCATTTCAGAGTGAGAAAATCACTTTTCTGAGGTTTCACTTAAAAGTTGCATTTTCACCTCAGAGATGTCCAAAATAGTTGAAAACTTGTTTCTAACATGCTTGAAGTAGGTTTTCATCATTTCAGAGTGAGAAAATCACTTTTCTTCAGTTTCACTTAAAACTTGCATTTTCACCTCAGAGATGTCCAAAATAGTTGAAAACTTGTTTCTAACATGCTTGAAGTAGGTTTTCATCATTTCAGAGTGAGAAAATCACTTTTCTTCAGTTTCACTTAAAACTTGCATTTTCACCTCAGAGATGTCCAAAATAGTTGAAAACTTGTTTCTAACATGCTTGAAGTAGGTTTTCATCATTTCAGAGTGAGAAAATCACTTTTCTGAGGTTTCACTTAAAACTTGCATTTTCACCTCAGAGATGTCCAAAATAGTTGAAAACTTGTTTCTAACATGCTTGAAGTAGGTTTTCATCATTTCAGAGTGAGAAAATCACTTTTCTTAAGTTTCACTTAAAACTTGCATTTTCACCTCAGAGATGTCCAAAATAGTTGAAAACTTGTTTCTAACATGCTTGAAGTAGGTTTTCATCATTTCAGAGTGAGAAAATCACTTTTCTTCAGTTTCACTTAAAACTTGCATTTTCACCTCAGAGATGTCCAAAATAGTTGAAAACTTGTTTCTAACATGCTTGAAGTAGGTTTTCATCATTTCAGAGTGAGAAAATCACTTTTCTTCAGTTTCACTTAAAACTTGCATTTTCACCTCAGAGATGTCCAAAATAGTTGAAAACTTGTTTCTAACATGCTTGAAGTAGGTTTTCATCATTTCAGAGTGAGAAAATCACTTTTCTTAGTTTCACTTAAAACTTGCATTTTCACCTCAGAGATGTCCAAAATAGTTGAAAACTTGTTTCTAACATGCTTGAAGTAGGTTTTCATCATTTCAGAGTGAGAAAATCACTTTTCTTAGGTTTCACTTAAAAGTTGCATTTTCACCTCAGAGATGTCCAAAATAGTTGAAAACTTGTTTCTAACATGCTTGAAGTAGGTTTTCATCATTTCAGAGTGAGAAAATCACTTTTCTTAAGTTTTACTTAAAAGTTGCATTTTCACCTCAGAGATGTCCAAAATAGTTGAAAACTTGTTTCTAACATGCTTGAAGTAGGTTTTCATCATTTCAGAGTGAGAAAATCACTTTTCTTAGTTTTCACTTAAAACTT
This sequence comes from Rhinatrema bivittatum, assembly GCF_901001135.1. Taxonomy (NCBI): domain Eukaryota; kingdom Metazoa; phylum Chordata; class Amphibia; order Gymnophiona; family Rhinatrematidae; genus Rhinatrema; species Rhinatrema bivittatum. The sequence goes on from NC_042621.1 coordinate 53,289,079, forward strand.
GCATTTTCACCTCAGAGATGTCCAAAATAGTTGAAAACTTGTTTCTAACATGCTTGAAGTAGGTTTTCATCATTTCAGAGTGAGAAAATCACTTTTCTGAGGTTTCACTTAAAACTTGCATTTTCACCTCAGAGAAGTCCAAAATAGTTGAAAACTTGTTTCTAACATGCTTGAAGTAGGTTTTCATCATTTCAGAGTGAGAAAATCACTTTTCTTAGGTTTCACTTAAAAGTTGCATTTTCACCTCAGAGATGTCCAAAATAGTTGAAAACTTGTTTCTAACATGCTTGAAGTAGGTTTTCATCATTTCAGAGTGAGAAAATCACTTTTCTTCAGTTTCACTTAAAACTTGCATTTTCACCTCAGAGATGTCCAAAATAGTTGAAAACTTGTTTCTAACATGCTTGAAGTAGGTTTTCATCATTTCAGAGTGAGAAAATCACTTTTCTTCAGTTTCACTTAAAACTTGCATTTTCACCTCAGAGATGTCCAAAATAGTTGAAAACTTGTTTCTAACATGCTTGAAGTAGGTTTTCATCATTTCAGAGTGAGAAAATCACTTTTCTTAGGTTTCACTTAAAACTTGCATTTTCACCTCAGAGATGTCCAAAATAGTTGAAAACTTGTTTCTAACATGCTTGAAGTAGGTTTTCATCATTTCAGAGTGAGAAAATCACTTTTCTTAGGTTTCACTTAAAACTTGCATTTTCACCTCAGAGAAGTCCAAAATAGTTGAAAACTTGTTTCTAACATGCTTGAAGTAGGTTTTCATCATTTCAGAGTGAGAAAATCACTTTTCTTAGGTTTCACTTAAAAGTTGCATTTTCACCTCAGAGATGTCCAAAATAGTTGAAAACTTGTTTCTAACATGCTTGAAGTAGGTTTTCATCATTTCAGAGTGAGAAAATCACTTTTCTTCAGTTTCACTTAAAAGTTGCATTTTCACCTCAGAGATGTCCAAAATAGTTGAAAACTTGTTTCTAACATGCTTGAAGTAGGTTTTCATCATTTCAGAGTGAGAAAATCACTTTTCTTCAGTTTCACTTAAAACTTGCATTTTCACCTCAGAGATGTCCAAAATAGTTCAAAACTTGTTTCTAACATGCTTCAAGTAGGTTTTCATCATTTCAGAGTGAGAAAATCACTTTTCTTCAGTTTCACTTAAAACTTGCATTTTCACCTCAGAGATGTCCAAAATAGTTGAAAACTTGTTTCTAACATGCTTGAAGTAGGTTTTCATCATTTCAGAGTGAGAAAATCACTTTTCTGAGGTTTCACTTAAAACTTGCATTTTCACCTCAGAGAATGTCCAAAATAGTTGAAAACTTGTTTCTAACATGCTTGAAGTAGGTTTTCATCATTTCAGAGTGAGAAAATCACTTTTCTTAGGTTTCACTTAAAACTTGCATTTTCACCTCAGAGATGTCCAAAATAGTTGAAAACTTGTTTCTAACATGCTTGAAGTAGGTTTTCATCATTTCAGAGTGAGAAAATCACTTTTCTTAAGTTTCACTTAAAAGTTGCATTTTCACCTCAGAGATGTCCAAAATAGTTGAAAACT